>NC_083552.1:1267500-1898750 GCF_018135715.1 Danaus plexippus | reverse complement strand
TTTTTTGGTGTTTTCAGTCTTGAGGATATGTACGGTATTTTGACAAAAAAAAATTGTATATATATATATATATTAATATCAACAACAAAACAATTAATGGTATGGAATATATATATATATATATTCCATACCTATTTCAAAGTATGAATATCCATTATTTTTATTTACAATACATCGATAAAAAATCTAATTATAAATTAATTATATTAAAAGCTTTGATTTGTAGTTATGTGTGAAATCAATCATAATAATCGATATTTTCAATTCATCTACGAAGACGGATCTTGGGACAATGGAAGAAAAACAAATATGCTGTACCTGTACAAGGTTCTGTTAGGGAGCATGACTGGCGATAAACATCATTCACTAATACATGGACGTGGTATTAAATTGTTAGTTTGTACTAGTATTACTAGATAACTCCGAAACGCTTTTAAAATCTTCATAATAACATTATTTTTAAATGAATTTAATAATCTCATAATATTTTTTTTATTCAATTCGTTTAAAGGTAACAAATATATATAATAATAAATTAGATGTATAAATTTAATATGCCTCATCCATATTTCGCAGCTTCTCGACATTAATCACTCCAGTTTAAGATACTTTCAATATCTCATACATAAATGAATCTTTCGTTCTGAACTTTATTATGAAGATCAAATCAATTGTTCCAAGTTTTCAACATTAATTATAAACACCTATACATTGTACGTTTTATATGATTAAAAACATTTATAGAGAAATAATCTTTATTTATTACTATATAAGGCCTCAAATTAAATTGGAATTTCATAACTCTGATTAAAACAATGAAAAAAATCTTTATTACTCAGTAAATAAAGTTAGAAATTAAATGGACCGTTATTAGTATGATTTGGTCAGTATATACAGGGTGTTGGTTATGTCAGGTAGAATCCGATGGTCAAACATTGGATTCTTACAAATAGGATTATTTGCTCACGCTACCGGTGTTACCACACACGTGTTTGTACACAAATATTCCCCCTTTCTAAAGATTTTCGGGGTACTGTCAGCATATGAAATTAATAACGTGTTTTATAATTAAATCGCCAACACAATTTTCTTTATTTTACCTGTTATTAAAATAATTAGATTTTTGTTTTATATGTTAATACATAGATCAAAATAATATTTAAGAATCTATGATTATGTTCAACATATACATGAAAAGAATAAAAAAATTAAATTATTGATTGAAATCTTTATGGAGTATAATTTAGTCTGCTGTCTGTACGTCGCCCTGAAGTAGTGTGGTTCTCTTTTATTTCCCATTCAGACGGACTTGTTAGCTGGCTGCTATAAGCACTTGTCAAATCGGACCTCCCTTGGTGTGTACACAACTTTGTACACCTCCGAAACTTTAACATAAAATTACAAGCTATTGCTTGAAATCGAATAAAAATAATTCAAAATCACAGCACGAACGATACAACCTAATAAATTATTTAATACTACGACGCTTTTAATATATGAATAACGCCAACTAAATTGGGCATAAAATACGACGCTATTCAAGGATTAAACTAGTCTAGTAATAAAATATTGACGGTGTTATGATATGTGAATATCAACTTTAATCTGCGCAAATAGAGATTAAATTCCAATGCAAATATACTAAGAAATGATTTATCTTAATAACCATGTGACTACAATGTGATTTGTACGCGTTTTAAAAATACAAGTTTGAATGAGCGCCAAGTTTTTTTTATGATTTTCATAAAAATAGTTTATCTTTACGCTAAACGTTGTCAAAATCATATTTGTTTTTGATTTGTCGACCGTTTTTGAATTTGGAATTTTAATACGTTCGCTTCTGATTTATAGCAATTTAGAAGTTTTTAAATTTTAAATATGGAATGTTTATAACTTTAAATGTAGAACACTTGGTTGGTTTGAATTTTAAATGAAGATACTATTCATAATTACTTATCGTTACATATCACTAATTAAATAATTATTCAACCTTTATTTAGAATTGTTTTTTAGGAAAATAAAGATGCCATTTGAATGTTAACCACAATTGCCATATACAAATTTAATTACCGCATAAAACCCCTTTAATGAGACGCAAATTGTATAATTAAAATATTTCTAATAATTTCGTTCCCTATATGGTAGAGGCACTGACATTCTTTTTTATAAAACTATCGATCCGCGGTTGACTAGTTCGTTTATATAAATGGATACTTTTTACTATTAAGTTTCTTATACGTATATTAATTGCATATAAAAAAGATAAAGAAAGTCCATATAGACGGAATAAAATCTTAAGGATAATAGGATGAGAAATTTAATATTTAGAGCAGCTTAAAAATATATTGTCATTATTAAAATAAATCGCTTGACGGCCGAACAAAAAATATATATTTAAAAAATCCCCCACAAGCCCACACCCCAGCTATTAGCGCGGCATTATCGTTGCTGGTAACACTAATCGCTCATTACCGAGTTCCGTTCAACTCAATAGGAATAAAATTGTGGGAATAATTGGGGTTTAAGGACTTATTATATACGCTATTTCGACTGCTAATTGTTTATTAAACGTGTTTTTTTCACATATCAATTAATGTTTTAAGGTTTATCCAATTTTATATATATTTATAATGGAACGGTAACATAACTGTGTGCGTTATAAATGTATACAGATGTAGATGTCTGAACAATTAAAAATCGAAGTCGCGTTCCATTTTCGAATTCTTGATGGTGATTGGCCGGCCAGTGATTCTCAGGATGTAATGGGTAATATTATATGGAATGAGCTTTTTACAACTAAACCGATAGAAGGGCCAGACCGGTTCTCTTTATACTCGTTTCATTTTATTGTTAGTTCGGTTTTATTTTAAATTACATATATTTTTAATATTTAATTTGGTTGAAGCGTTTTCGTTAAATATATCAAAATGGTCTTGTGTAAAGCAAGGTTGGTTTTGGTTTCTTACACATGTGAGAACTATAGAAACAATGAGTAATAAAGAATTTCACAGCAGAGCATACGTAATGAGCTGGAATGGTCCCGTCTTAATGGAGTTGACCGAGGTCGGAGTGGAGAAATAAAAAAAAAACTATTTAAAAGCCATGGCAGTCCGTAAAATTAAAAAGACAAATTATTGGACGTCTTCGTGGAACTCAGCCTTTGTTATCTCACAAGTGTTTTGGAGTGTTCTGTTTGTTTTCTAGCCTCTTCTATCGTCTTCATATCTAATCTTCTCTTCTCTTTCCGTCTCGTTAGCGTCCAGGGCGTTCCGTTAAGGCGTAACCGACGCTTCCACGGTTACGTAAATCTGTCACTTCCATCCTCAATAACAAGGCTTCTTATGCTTTATAAAACCTGTTGTTATTTTTATAATTATGAATATAAAGAACGTATCTGTCATAACCGACGCATGCTATTATCGGTTTATAAACTAAGGAATAAGAGTCTATTTTGCTTAATTGGTAATCGATTGGAGCTTTTTCGTTGTGAGTTTTGACACGGTTTGATTTCTTGTTACACTGGCGGGTGTGTCGACCGAAATTCAATTAACACATGATACACATAAGGTCCATAATTGCCGTGTAAATATTCGGGTTGGGAAGTATTAACATAACGATGTTCGGTCGTGTTTGACGAAGCAGGTGTTGTATCGGTTTATTCTCAGTTTTTACGATAAAATCTCGTTATTACATAAAAAAAGCCTGCATCGGATATCAAAAGTTTACGATTACGCAACATAAAATATTTAATTAAATTTCACGGGAATTATTATTCGTTTATTTATTGTATCGATACATTTTTATATCGAATGAGATATCAACGTTCAGAAACCTTTTATACGTTCCTAAATTTTTTTGTTCTTGTTTTAAATTTCGTTTTCGAAGCTCATGCTTATTGTGAAACGGACTTCATTAATACGAATAACATAAACTTATTTAAAGTTGCATCTAATATAACAATACCAGGAATCGAACCTGGACAAATGAGTCAGTTCATTTCCAAACTAAATTAAAACTGATAAATAGTTACCATCGATCATTTCTTTCGTCGGTTCTTCAACATATGTTTAATGGCGCCTGTCGTATATCAAATATTAAAAATAACTTTTATCTATTTCGCAGCTTGATACATTACGAGCGAGTTTTTTTATTTATATCGGTTTTTTAACGTAAACATTTCAATGTTCCTATAAATAATCCATCTCTATACATTTTATCTTTAAAAAAAATACAATTACAAACTCATTTGAACTCGCTCACAATAACCATTTCATTTTTATCTTATTTCGGTAAAGTATAAAAGATAACGTTATTTACATACATTTATTTATATATCTCAGCGTGTTACATATTTAATCTATTTGTTTGAAGCGCTACCTTTTTAAAAGAAAGCGGCCATTATCATAAATAATCATTATATGAACAAATATATGAAAGATGATAACCAAAAGTTTGTGCTCAAATGATATATAAAAACAGGATACATTACAAAAATCTTACGAAGGCGAGAAACGACATGGCCGGGAAGGCCACGGAAATAAATGTCCATCATCAATAGGTCCGCGCGTTCATATAGTACTAACGAGAAAGGAGATCATTGCAGCCGGTCGCGGTTCCCTCGGATGATATTCGAGAAACAAACAAAAGAAGAGTGATAACATTTGTTCGTGAACATGAGTCAACGGGTCAGACATATTTGAATGATTCCTTATTCGAAATTTGAAACGTTCCAACATCGAACACCGCACGCCCATTGGCTATAAAATTTTATAACAGAACAGAACCAACATGAATTATGACTTATTATAATTTATATTTAAACGGCGTGCTTCTAGAATTATTCAAATTATTTTTACTCGGAATAACATAAATGATATAAACCGTATTTGAAATTTGAATCTTTTGAAGTTGGATTCTTTGAATGGTTATCGCTTTTGATAATAAGATTTTAATCTTAATTAATAGAATTAATACTTATTACATATATAAAAATTATATCATTTTAAATAATCTGTCAACGATTGTAAAATACATCAAATGTCCCTAAACGAGGAAATCCACAGTATTAAACTTGTGTTGTCATTATGAAGTAATTCAAATAAAGAACGCTTTTTTATGTCGAAAATTTTATAAGACCTTTGTTTATAACAACACACAGATAACTACGGAAGCTAATATTTAAATAATTTAACATGTAAAGTTGACAATGTAGGTACTTATGGATTAACCTACTTAAAAAATATTTTTAAATAACTAATTTCCCCTTAATATTAATTATAATTAGAAGTTTTTTTTTAATATTATATAATTAATGCAAAGATTATGTTCAATTGTCTTAATCTCGTGTAGGAATATTTTCATAGAGCTTCCTTATTAAGGTCAAGTACCTATTGTTAACGGAGAACACACAGTCATAAACTACAATTATAACATCAATTAATTCGTAAGGCTGGAAGACATTTTTTATTAGATAAAAAAATCTTATACGTGTAATATAAGACGGACTTTCAATAAAAATGAGAGTAAAAAATTTAAGGAGGGATTTTATTACGATTTTTTATATCTAGATTATTGGAGTTATTATTTAAAAAAATGTTAAATTTTATATTGAGGTTTACAGTTTAGAGAAATAAAAGTTTTGGCATATTTTTGGTTATATTGTACTCATAAAATGTATGTTTTTATTTTTATTTTTGAGTAATCATAATAGATGCAAATAGAATGACCGAAATAGATTCAGTTCATAAATTTAAAAGATAGTAGAAGGAACATATATGTAATACATAAATTATCTCCTTTACAAATCACTTTGTTTTGAAGCTGTCAATGGTACAATATGATTAATATAATTCAAATAAATGAAAACTATCCTTTTTATAAAACAAATCAATGGAATGTTTTAAATAAACCTTAATTTATATATAAAATGTCTGTTTGCTGGTAAAAAAAACTTCTGTTTCAAATTGAAATGTCTAGAAAAAAGTTTTTAAAACTTTTATTTTCAACATAAAACTTTATATACTTAAAACAAGCTCATGCGAGAATCGTTTAATTCTCTTTGAGACGCAACATCAATAAGGGCGATAATCGTATGAATATTTAATTCCGTTATACCGACTGTTTAGAAAATAGTCGATTACATTTTAACGTTTTAATTAAATAGTTCTTTTTATGAATTGTTTTCGGTTTATGTCTTTATAACAGAAATAGAGGGATACGAATTACATAGGAATTTTATCTGCAATCGTAATCACTATACCTACCTATAGGAAATATAACGATTTATATCGTATTAACATAGAGTTCCGTGATAGGCCTGTTATTGTTCAATATATAATTTATTCCAAATAACTGAATGTTAATAATATTCTGTGCTTATAACTCAACTCAAGTTACTTCACTCACTTGTTTGTATGTCCATAAGAAAATCTATTTCCATATACTTTACCCGGAATACGTTCAATAGTAAATTTTAGTGGACAATAAACATTTAAACGCTAGTGATGTACCTTTTACGAGTCGCGCTAAAAATACGACATAAAAATAAATAGAAAACCGATAGACTGCGTTCATTAAACGTACGGTGATTTATCGTAACTGTTGTTTCGATACGTTTTTTGTTTCGAATTAAAAAAAATATACAATTTTATAGATCCCGTGTGAAGTTAATGTCATTATTTTTTTTATAGTTTTACAATTAAACAAAGTGATTTAATGTTTGATTAACTATCAGTTCATGTTTGATAATGGTATAATACCCACTCAACTTTAGAAATTTGTTCGAAAAATGATTTAAGTGTAAATATAGTTTTATAATATAGAAGATGAGTAGATACGACACCGTAGCCATATTCGTCATATAATGAAGGATTCTTTGAGGGTAGAGATAAGTTATCGGTTTATTGGATAGGAGTTTATTGATCGCTGATACATGAGATGTTATTATTTAACTGTTTATTCGATTTAGGAAGTCATCGATCAGTACTATCCAAAAATGTATATAAAAAGATAATAATAAAAGTAACATACTTATATATATTAATCGTTATCAAAAATTATTTATAATTATCACCTTGAAAAAATATAGTCAACTATCTCATGATGGAAATCAGTGATTTATTATAGGTATATATAATTTGTAGAAAACAGCTGTTTAACTTAACGACACTTATTATTAAGAAATCACCCAAAGTTACTAGAATTTGTTAGATTTCAATTGGAATGAGGATGACGGTATTATAAAAGAAATATACTGAAATGAAAAAAATATAAGTATATTACAATACAAATAATCTATATATATATATATGTATAACTAAAATAGGACCGTCTGTTTGTTATATTAATATAATAGATTTTTTAATATGGCATATGGATGTTCACAAGGTAAACAAACAAATTTTTTTACGCTTCCTGTCTGTTTGTTCCGGCTAACCTCTGAAATCGCTCTACTGATTTTGACCGAGATAAGGAGTAATTAGAGGTAGTATAATATTAGAAAATTTATTCTACGCGAACGAAGCCACGTGCATAGCTAGTTATATATAAATATGAGACAAAAAATATATATATATATATATATGTATAAAGTGTTTATATATTTATATGTTTTGATTGTTGTTTATAATCTAATTATCATATCGTGACAGCGGAAATGAGGCTAACATGGCCGCCCATAGACAAACGTTCCCAGCAAGGCGCATTGCTAATACATTGAAGGTGATTTTATTGATGTAAATCACTAGATGTACGTGTTAATTTATTATACGTATATGACTTCTGATATTATTTTTATTTTTTTTCCATGACAATACATTGATTTAAAGAGCTTAGAATTATAATTAATATCAAAATTAGGTTATAAATTTCTATCTATAATATCTCTTCCAGCAGCCATATTCAAACAAGCTAGGCAGTTATACTACCTACGTACTGACAGACGTAATTTTCATTATATACACTAAAACCCACGTTAGCTGACGATAATTCGAGTTAATTCTCGTATCTTAATAGCATAAATTAATAATACTAATTACAGATATAATTTAACTATTGACTAAAATTATACACAATCATTCGTATAGAAGAATAATCTTTTAGACGTTTCCAATGTATTATAACGGCTTTATTAATAAACAAGACAATACACAGTCCATTAAAGATGGCGTCCGAAAAATGGAAGCTGAGAGCAATAAATAGTAATTAACCAAATGTACACGCAACTCGCAAGGCTGAATTAATGTGGATTTTGCAGCTAAACAGCTGTTGATATAGATGTATACGGCTTAAATAACAATTTAAGCTGTTAAGATTCGTTCTCTGAATAAGTTAGTAACGTATGACTTACAATATGGCGGAGGGAAACGGAATACAAGGAACGTTGTCCGCTAAAAATAGATTCGGAGACTAACTTCAGACTCCACTTGATACGCACATGAGCTTACAATTTAATGTTTTATTTTGAATGCGAATAAGATACGACAGAAGACCAAGGAGTTCGTATAAAAAGAGGTTTCATCTCGATTGGTCAGCTATGTGGACATCATTTATGTGCACACCATAACCACAGGAAATAGCTTAGACATTAGCTCTATGCGAAGAACTGAAAAAATCTGAACCATTAACTAACTGGAGCTAGCCTTGAAGAATTTATTGAGGTCTGAGTAAGAGTAATTTACAATTATATCATACCTTTGGTTATTACCGTAAATATAAACTAGATGGGAGGTATATATCACAAACTAAATCAACTGGCATAACAACGAAAATACTTAAAAAAATCAAAAGAATATCCAATGTGCAGGGCCATAGCACTTGCTTGTCCAAACAAACAAAATAATAAAATCATGTCCGTTGTTATAACATTACCGAAAATCATACAAAAACTACGAGGCGTTTGAAACACAATTCACGATTTGGAAATAGTTATCTTAAAGAAATCGAAACTCCTCGAACATACCGGGCTTGTATTGTAATGGCATCACGTACAATAATCGCAGCTATTATGACATACAAAGCAGAATTGCACCTAAGTATAATCCAATATTTATAGGATGCGTGACTGTAATCCGGTTTCCGTCTTGGTTGCGCCAACGTAATTCCAATTTGGGGGGAAGAAGACGTAACGTAACGTTACCGTGTAGGTGTCCACGGAATGTTTGCACTCCCTTTCACGGGGTCGACAGGTAAATTCGTCGACAAAGCAGTGGGAGACCTTGTTTATTATAAGAATACCTGAACGCAGGTAGACTTGCATTGTGTGAGCCCCCTCCTAGCGAATAATAGAGTTTTTGGAAATAGTACAATGACTACGTAATTTATGCTGGTTGGAATCCAATATTTTACATAAATTTTCGGAAACATACCATTTCTTTTGTTAGTTTTTATATGGCGCTGTCCGGGGCATGTTTTGGTCTGTGTTAGTCTCCGCTCTTGAGGACCACTTGTTTGTTTTACGGGTAATTTGCGTTCACAGAGATCTTTGTGTTCACGTAATTCGATCTTATCTCGGTTACTTGTGGCAGTTTTCTTCTAATTGAGCGGTTTCGTAGTTAACAGTACCGATTACTATCTACTCATAGAATTGGACATGGCGGGGTGAATAACCGCTCCCCATGAATATTAATGCCAAACTACATAGTATAAAATGCAGTTTTATCAAAAAAAAAAAAAACCGTCATTTTACATCACTAACAAATGGCAGTGAATATAACTAATTGAACCGTGTGAAATATTGTGATAAAAAAAACTGGTTCGAATACTTCATACAGTGGGCGGACTTGAACGAGCCCAAATAGTACAATTCGTTGAATTTTGATGCTTCCAAAGTGTAAAATCACAAATAGACCTAATACTCAGTTATTAGTGCAAAAATATATATCCGCCCTTATTCCGATACATTAGAGTCTATTCTCGCGACGATTTAATCTACACTGTTGCACCAAAATATTGGTTTAAACAAGATGCACTGACTGCAGATCAATATATTATGATTGCATTCAAGTCCATTGTGTATTAATACGAAGAATGTGTCAATAGAGATTTACCTGAGCCGTCACCTGCTGAGTTTACTACACGGTGAGACCACAACAAATATAGCGAAAAAAACGCAAGCGATTAAAATATCTAACCGATAGCAATAGATGTTAGAATAGCGTAAAGTTGTTTTTTTGTACATCAATTGACTAATTGTAGCGCCGCGTGAAATGCTTTATTATTGTTTAGCAAGGATGATTGTCGCGTGGACGGTAAAAAATGGTCATTCAGAGGTGACCACCTATGTAGTGAACATTAAGACGTTCGATTCCTTAGAAATTGTCAGTTGTTGAGAAATTATAATTACCTTTCGTACAATTAGAAATTTTTAACAGGTAATTTTAATAAATTGCTTGCAAAAATACTTCTTAATTACTATGTCTTCATAAGTCTTGTAACGGATTTCATTTGTAACTTATCGGTATGTAATGTACTGGTTAATGCCCGTGACATCGTCTACAATGGCTTAGGTATTGATATTGAGATATTAATGGTAAATACCGAAATTTAATAGATATGATAACTAACTGCCAGCTTCATCTATAGTCTGTGACACGTGATTTTATACACGATTCAACCTCCGTGGGATGTCATTAAGTAAGTCAGAAAAAATTATAGCCCATCTAGACTCGAAAGTTTTATCGGAATTCGCTCAGTAGTATTTGTGTATTTTTTTCCGTACCGCATAACTAAGTGACATTTACCATCTTAATATCATGATAAAAATTATATTATTCTTCTATATATACGTACCTCACTCTCGGTC
This sequence comes from Danaus plexippus, assembly GCF_018135715.1. Taxonomy (NCBI): domain Eukaryota; kingdom Metazoa; phylum Arthropoda; class Insecta; order Lepidoptera; family Nymphalidae; genus Danaus; species Danaus plexippus. The sequence continues at coordinate 1,887,949 of NC_083552.1, read as the reverse complement.
CAGTCTATAAGACTAGACTTCTCTTCTAGAAGGTTCTCCGAGCTGCGTTTCTCGTCTTCCCGTCTCCTTCGTCCTTGAATACTTTGACCTCGTCCGTGGAGCCCAGGTCGTCGCCGCCCGAGCTCGCCGCTGAACTCGAGTGCGCATGCGGCATCTTCAACAACCTAACGCCCCTACTTCCATTATCCCATCCTTCAACAACTCATACTATCTGTCATCCATGACTTCATGATCCCATGATATCCAATATACAACGTGAACTTTTATTCTTCACCAAAAAAATTTACATCTGACAATTGTCCGACTTATTCTATTTAGGCGACAGTTCTAATAACTAAGTGAGATCACAGATAACTTATGTCAAGTTGAACTTAAAATGCTAAAGCTGAGGTGTTCCGTCTGGTTTTGCTCTGAGTTACATCTGCAAAGAAAAAAATTATGTTAGATAAGAGTTTTGGGATACATAAGGTCGGATTTGATTTGCAGTTTATTTATTCATGATGCGTTGCTCAGTAACAAGTGTACGTAGATATCGAAAACCTAAATTTATCTTAAAATTTACCGCTAACGGCATTGTGCCTTACGTCTACCAGGTCAAGTGGTCTGTCAAGCACACTCCAGATCCCTGGCCCCGAGCCAAGACCGAACAAAACCTCGCGCGGAATGATATATATTAGCGTCTAAACAATTCCCGTAAACGTTAAATCGTATAGGAGTTATGGCATTTTAATAGTTTCTGATTAAAGAGACCTTGTCGTTAAAATTAAGTTTCTAATGAAAATACCATGGCTTCATGCTATCGGGTACTCGATTGTTAAAATTCCGTCCACGACGAAATAGGCGCCAAGACACCCATGACTTATGGCGTCCATGGGATAACAGAAGTCAGTGACGTGTCCTGTCTTGAAATTGATCATTAAATAACTTATAGGGACGATAAATTCAATTCAATTATTCTAATGGTATTCGTCACGTATCTAACAAATCTATTTTTCAAATTAATTTATAAAAATAATGCAATTTAGTTTATTGTTTAAATTAAATTTGATGGCACACAAGTACCTTATCTAATCAACCGCACCTTTGTTTCAAAGATAATTACATATCATGCGATAACTACGATTACGATCCGATCCGAAATTCCACGCAACGCCTCGATTTAATAACAATAACAACAAAAAAAACATGTTAATGTATAGCAATTCTAAAACATGAAATACCGTCACCTAAAAGCCGTATCTACAATCGATGCGCGCACGCATCGCATGCATATGTCATATTGGTATGTATGGAAGCATATGAATAATGTGACCAACACGCTTGTACACAGTTATGCATGACAATGCACGTATTTAAATACGACTCCATAATTAAGGGCTGTCATAGGGCGACATTAGCTTTGTATCGGGCGTAATTATTGCAAGCGACAAGGAAGTGTACAGATTAGATATTAGTGACTATAGCGTGATATGTTTTTGAAGTAGGTTAATAATTGTTGTATGTAATTTTTTAATCTATAACTCTATATTCGAACTTAGTTTTTGGAAACAAGGAAGTGATTCGGTTTTATATATTCGGCTTTTTAACCCGTAATTTATTCAATTTTCGTGTTTTTATAAAAGTTTAGTTTAATTGTTATTATTCAATTGAAATTACTATAAAAACTTGGGAAGTGGAATATATTAGACAAATTAAAAATTAATCTACATAATATTGTCTATTTGTTTAAGCGCTGTTGTTTATATGTTTTATAGTTTATACTATAGTGTTGCTAAAATGAATGTTCGTTCGATGGTAGGTGGTAACGATAAATGTCCTATTAACATTATAAATGGGTAAACATTCAAAGATGGATAGATGGTTATTCGTATGAATTTATAGGAAACAACCAACATTGAAAGCTAACAATATATTTTAAACATCACTAAAGCGATAAAAATAAATATAACCCCAAAAAACACAAGCGTAGCCACAGGACTCAATACGTTAAGTATAAAATATAAAGTGAATAAAAATATTATATTACTAACTTAATTACAAGTTGTTAACGAACCAAGACAGCGTTTATTATGCGTAAATTTAATTATTTAGGTTCAAGAGTATCATTATTATAATAGTAAAAACATAATTGAAGATGTCTTTAATGGAGAATAATTGTAACAGGGATTTAAGAAACATTAAGAATATTGTAGGTATTATTTATATATATATGAATGTGTGTTCAAATCAAAAATTATCGTACAGTCTAGACAACATCACCGAGCCTGAATACCTGGAACCAGTATATAATTAACAGTAATTGATGAGGTTTTGATGTATTTAGTCATTCAGAATAATCGAGCTTGTTACCTCATTTAACTTGTTAAAATAACAAACATTATTATTATATATAAAGTCCTTTTATAATATAATATAATCGATGCTTTTAAAGAAATAAATTTGTTTCACCAGTATTTACAATATCCCGATTTTTTTCTTTGGCCTTATGAAAATTTATTGCAAATCAGTCAAATAATTATAGCTTGAATGTTAATACAAGAAAAGTATTTTATCAAGTTAATAAAGTTTTCATGTTTTTTTTTTATTTTTTACTACACGTAAACGTGACAAACGCGAGCAAATCCGGATGTTAAGCCTAGTATGTGTCACGGCTGTACACGTCGTTTTAAACAAGTTAACCTACCCTCAGCATCTCAAAAACTAAGTATTCATAAACCTTACGTTAAAATTGGTTGTAAAGCGAATGTAAAGCGGTGATAGCCGCTGGGTAATGGGCCCTGTTTATGGTGGGTTTTACGATTCGCCATGGACACCATGGATAGCTAGGTGTGGCTTTCTATTTGCTGTTTTCGTGAAACACTTGAATTTTTATGACAGGATTATACTTATGTTTAAATTGTCCTGCATACCATATCTGGGTTTTGAGTGATTTTAATGTTATACGTGTCTAATTCTGTTTGGCGACGACTGCCGAAGTACTAACTATTTTGTGTATTATGTTCCAAGTAAATTATGAATAATGAGGTTATATGTATTGAAAAGTCTAACCATGAGCCATATATAAATTCACTATTTATATTTATATATAATAAATGCTGTTATTTTAAATATAAATTTCATTAAGTCGCATTCCTTGGAAACTAGTTTCAAACCCGTTAAATAAAATTCTAATATAATCCAAATTACGAATAAAACTTTTTACGTCTTAAAATTTCTTTTCTTTTGGGATTCCAAATTTAAAAATACAAAAACGTTTTATTATTATAAAAGTTCGGGTTTCATTTTCAAAATAAATATTTGTAATATAATTGTAAACACCAAAGAGTTTTTAGTCTATCAGAATGCTTTCACATTAACAAGGACCTCATTTCAAGGGCAAAAAGGTCGAATATTGCAAAAAAAAAACTAGTGAGCAATTAGTTACGTTGTTTGCAAAACCTATGATATGTTTAAACTCTAAATATTTGTTTATCCTTTTCGCAGGTGTTCAATTACAGGTCTCGGCACATAATTAGCTGATGTATCAAGATCAAAACGGAAGCCGTGAAGCTGCAAGTTTATAACTCAGGGCTATTAGATGTTCGTTTAAATGGCGAACGCACGCGATACTAGAATAATGGGTGTGTTACTTAAGTTTTATTTCATTTTAACAGTTCCAGAGTAAACTGGTTTACTAAAATATAAATAATAACAATAGCAGTTAAAATGAGAAAAAAACGAAAATATAAAAAAATAATACTTCAATATTTCTTCATATAACGTAATAAGTAGAAAAGCAATAATATATTTTATTACAATTAAAGTATTGCTAAGCTTATAACTAAGCTATTTTGAGATGGCAACTTTTAGCATGCGCTTATGTTAGTTATTTGTCGAACTACCCACATGTTAACCGGTCATTGAGAACTAATGAACTTATACAAATATATTGTTATATTAAAGTATTTATAAAATAATATGTTTTAAGGCTTATATATTAGGTTCATAATTGATTTTTTAAAATATATGATTATATTTGAGTAACCTTATCTTGATACTTTTTATACAAAAACAAATAATAAATAAATATTTCGTGTATTTTAAAATAATGAAAATCTATAAATATATATATATTAAATGATATATTAACAAAAAATGTACTTTAAATTTAAACAAAACCGAATATCGCTACCAGAAAACATATTTTTACAATAAGAAGATAAGAAATCACTGACACAGGCAACGCCGGGGTCGGATTACTAATTCGTCACATTCCTTAACTAAAACCGCTTACGAAAACGACCCTTATGGGACCAGTAATAAGGTCTATCGATGTGAACTAATTTCTCGTTTCGTATTACCCGTTCCAGTCACGTATATATTAGTAATGTTTAATTTATATTTAGATCTGCTTACAATCATCACTATGAAGTTTGTGAAATGATGAGTATAAAAACAATATATATAAATATATATATATATACATATATACCTTACATTAAGTAAATATTAAGCAAAATTCTCTTAAGTCAAACTTTTTAAAACTTATATTAAAGTAGGTATACCAGAAATATACCTACTTTTTTATCAAGAACTTCGTCCCAAATAACTTATTCTATTTCATATACAAATTCACTTCTTATATAGATTAAATAACATACGTATGATATATAAAGCGAGTGAAGTGACAAATATTTAATTTCCAATAATAATAGTTAAATCAGAATAGCAATTAACTGACACTTTAAATTGTATTTGACTCATTGTCTATTTGTAAGTATACCTAATATTATGTGTTATAATAAGAATTTAATAACTATTTTATTTATATCTAAAAATATATCGAAATTTATAAAATTAATTAATTTTTTTTAATTTTATTTATGTACTGATATCTGTATGTCATAGAAGTCGGAAGTTTCCTGATAAGAATAGATGACCTTATATAATTATTACTAGTTAATAGATCCTACTATCCTACATATTCTTATTTACTGTTGCTATTCACTCAAAAAACTCCTAAACGGATTTCGATGGAACTTTATAGTAATGTAGATCAGACGTCAGAATAAGTAGCCGGCTATATTTTATATCTTCATTCCTTTTAGTATCCGCATCATTACAGTTGATTGTAATATGAAGTCCTGGGACACAATATACATATCAAGAGCTGTTAGTTAATATAGCATGTTTTCCCCTTACCACTAGCTTAAGTCGGTATTTCTCGAAGGCAAAGTCGCAGAAAAAGTTGTATAGTGCGAATATTTCAGCTTATTTTAATCTAAATTATAATTTGATTATATTTATACGAGAAAGAATGTAACAGATTCTCTCGCATTCCGAAATATCCTCCTATATATTATCCTCATATGTTATCTACCATACCATAGTTACATATATATTTGTTAAGCAGTTTTTTTGGGAGAGATCAACATACATATAAATTTCTCATCAACAATAATAGCAGTGATTCAAGCTTTTTTCCCTACAGCGCTCCGATCATAATATCAGAAATTACAGAAGTAAAAAACATTAATAATTTTATAGCAAATAATTAATTTTATATTAGAAAACAAATAAATAATAAGCATAGCAACTATAATTTTTTTTTTAATTTGACTATATAAAAAGACGGTCAACTGACTACTAGTAGGAAATTCTTTCTTCAAATTAAACACTTATAGGGTTTTATTATGAAAATATATCTCAGTCTCGCTTAATTTCACAAGTACTTTGACGAAAGTTTTTGCTATATCAGGAAAAACTGTACTTAATACAAACAAATTATTAGTCTTTATTGTTTTTTTCGTAAAATCTCTCTTATAATATGTACACACACACAAATATGTGTGTGTTGGTGTGTGTGTATGTTTGTATTTACATAAGAGAAAGATTTTAAATAAAAAAACAGTAATACATAGAACAAGTTCATAATTACTCGAGATTAAGCGAGTATTTTGTTGGAACTAACTTCGAAGATTTTTCATAAATTGTAGTCAAATTCCATCTGAAAATTACAATCGTTATCACAATAAACAATATAAAATTATACATTATAACAGATATTCCATATATGGTATTAAAAATGTCATCGAGTATACAAGATTACAAGATACGTATTACGGTCGGTACTTAAGTATCGACTATAAAACATGCGTTTACAGAGGCTCCTAGTTATTACAGATGCAAAACTATAACTCACAGTTTAAACAGTGTTATTAATCTAGTAGTCATCTTAAGACCGCGCTCGGAGCCAATTCACACCACATTTGTTAGCGTGCTATAACCAGTAGCGAATAATTACGGACCCTACACGCAAACTTGAACTACAACACTTAATTTACTGTTAAATAAAAACATCAATATTTAACAACTAGTTACAACTAGATACAACTGTACTGGAGAAATATTACAATAACTTTATTAATTATCACGGTTTATATAGTGAGGTTTGTATTTATTGACTTTGCAACTTTAAAAGTTACAAAAGTAATGGATTGTTATACCTTACATTGTTGTAACTCGCGTCTCCTTTTAGATCTTATAAAGTATAAGGACAAATAAAATCAATTAACCCAAACAATATATCTTCTATAATACCTTTTAAGCCATTTTTAATACGTTCAGAGTTTTTATTAATTGCATACAGAATGGCCGCTGTATTTATTTAAGTGTCCGGTGATTTTCTCGTTTCACTCATTAACTTTATAAATATATGAACGCCGTGTTACCTCGTCAATCACTAGCTCATTACTCATTTGAAATCAATGACAAAAAACCTACATTAAAGGACAAGTCACGCCCTTAGAGGGAAAACGTATTAAGATAATGTACACGCGATTTATTTTATAATAACAATCATTATACTAACCAATAAGATCTAATATCGCCTGATAGGATACGTCGACTACAAAAAAAAGCATATTTTTTCTGTCTCATTTTTGACTTTGTCCGTTTCTAGGAATATCCCATTAAATGTCGCCCGTACGTAATTTATTACGTTACGGTCTATATAACCAGTTTCATCTGTTAATTTTACGTTTAGCCACCTCGCCGGTTTATAAATAAAATATATATATATTAGTTGGGGCATTTAAGTGGTCAGCTTTTTATTCTGTAACATGACTTGTGACGTACATCTCAGATATCAGGGCTCCAGTAGCTGTGAAGAGATGTCGCCTCCGATTAACTTTATGCTATTAACTTATAAATATATGACCGTCTAAAATTAACCATCTGGTATGTAAATCCGCAGTAAACAATACAGACAAACAAGTCTTTATATATGAACTATATCTTCCCACTGCACCGTTGCGAAATCATGTAGGTGTAAATATATCTGTATATATGTTAATTTTTGTATTTGCTTACAATCCGACTTAAATATATTTTGAATACAGAAGATGAATATTTTTTTTTTATTAATTTTTAGGTATTTACATGTAATTTAAAATCTAAACAGATTTCATACGTCTTTTCTTTGAAAAACCAACATGTTAGTCAATGTCGCACACAACAAAGGTCATTAAATATGTACAACTACGAGAACTCGATCGAATAATTCGAAAACAGCTTAAAATTCAGCTCACCGTTTGAATATAAAAGGGCGGATCACAATAGTAAACCATAGTTTCTAGTATTCTTGGTATATTTTAAACATGTCATGACGGGCAAATGTCACTATAAAAAGTATTCTTCGTTTAAAAACAACAACCAACTTGTAGAATGTTATTAATTTAAGCTCCGCTACCCAAGAAACAAACATTATATACATATGTATATATCTTTATAAATATGTCAGATCCAAGACTTTATATATACATATTTATTAGAAACTGAAAAGAAGAAAAATTTAACCGCTTTTTTATTTTTATACAATAATACTAACACAATTTAAATTAATACAGAAAAATATCAAATCTTATTTAAAATTTACTAATTTACTCACCTTGAACCAAATACGAACAGTGTTGCTAATAATAATTATATTTTTACCGTTATAAAATTCAAAAGACGTCTATTTGACTCAAAGCAACATAAAATTTACCGCTGTCCCGGCAAACTAAACTAATCCCGTAAATATGGAAGTTGAATTTAACTTCAAGACTACAATGCTACATTGAAAATATTAAAAGGATTAAAATTTAAGTTTGGAACACCAAATGGAATTACAATAAAAAAATCCATTACCATAGGTATATAAATTCCTTAAATTTGATCGTTAGATAAACACACACACACATAAAATTATATATATATATATATATATTTTATATATATATATATATATATATAATTTAATTAATCGGTGTAGTCGGGTAGCGTAGGAAATGCGTTTATATGAATTATTCATTGAGATAAACACTGAAATAAGACGATTGTCCGATTTCTCGGTAACCGGACGAGATGTTCTTTTTAACAGTTTTTGGAATTTATAAAGTAGGCTATAGCTAACCGGAGTCATTTTCACTTTTATTTCTCCCTTTTGGATTTTATTTTATTTTTAGATTTCATTATTACGTGTGAACATTATCGTATTTTTTTTTTATATAAATATTAATCAATTATTTGGCGAATAACATTATTGTACTCTCTAGTTATTTTTCGTTTCTTATACTTATAAATTCTGCCAGATATAACAACACTAATAATATTATAAAAATAATATATACTTTTTTTTATTGCCGAATATAAGGTCAGATCGTTAATTTCAAGGGACATTTTTATCATGCAGGTGTTTTTAAAAATGTAGAACAAAAAGGTTTAATATAATTTTAAAGAATCTTGCTTTTCGTAAGGATTATGGCTTCACTATTATTTTTTTAATGATATCTGATGTATTAAGACAACGGCTTTTTAGAGTTATTAACATAATAATGTTATTATTTGTTTTATCTCCTATTAAGGTCGATGTTATTTTAATTGTTACGGTGATTAAAAAATGACACTGTCGGAAAAATTTATAAAAAATACTCCGTTATGCTACAAGCACTTAATACGAATAAATTTTAATACAATTCTAATAAATGAATTGAACTTGTAAAAAAAATATGATTTAAGTGTACATATTAGCTTTTAATTGAGTAAATAAATATTAAAGCTATATAGTTACTTGTTTTGAATTTCTTTCTTTAGTTGTTAAGGTTAAGAATGTGTCCGTCGGTAAACATAAATTTGATTACAATTTACTGGCGGCAAGTCCAATAATTAATATAGGAACAAAATATATGTAGTCTTAATAGATTTGTTTACACTTGGCATTATGTATCATACCTTTGAAAATATATAAAAAAAATTATTACTGATGACTAATGATATTTTTAAAATATTGCTTAAGTTATTGATGTTAAGCAACACGAATATAAAAAAACTTTTAATTTCTTTTGAAACTTTTTACAACTCTTGTATAAGTTTTGTAAAATTTTTATTACAATATTGCCGCAATATCATCTTACTACGTCATTGTTTTGAAATTACTAAGAACTTGTTCTAAATTTAAATGGTTATTGCGTTCATAAACTTGGAGTTTTTATGTTATAAGCTTTCAAGTATTCTGCCGGTGAACTGTTTAGTTGTAAAAAATACACTCAACTGCACACAGCTAGTAAAATGGATGCAAAGTTCATGTTTCAAGAGCCGCGATTAGTTCACCGGAGTCGATAACGTATTTAATTACATTATATATTGCTCGACACACTTCCCGACCGAGTGATAACAAACCAGCGCCAAATGCACATAAAACTTTAACTATAGTAGAAGATGTGAAAACATAAAACAACGGCCACACGCGGTTCAAGCGCACGCGGCGTAAACCATTAAAAAATAAGCAATTCAGGAGCGAAAGTGTCGGACAGCGACTTCAAAACTGATTGTCCACAATTAGAGAACATACCTAAACACGGGCATGGCGTTATCCACACGCCAAACTCCAAAACACGTTCAAAAACGCACACCGTTTAAACACAACACCTATTACATTCTTATCACACACAGCTTGTTGCACTCGCGATGCACGTTATGTTGTACACTCATTATTTTGTTTACCGGCAGTTTTGGTAGGAGCGTATAAAGGCCGTGGCCGGACGAACGCCGCGAGTCTACTGCAAACAACAATGGTGCGTCGCGCGCGAGAACCAACTGACACCCACACAGCGCCGAGGCTCACACACACACAGAGACGTGGCCCGTGCACCGACATGCGCATATAAAAAACCAACGATCGGTATGCAGACGTTCGGTTTGAGCAGGTCCTCGGCTTGACGCTGTTTTCGTCTGCGGTTCGGGGTGGCTACACCAAAGATTTCTATTCTACTCCTTTTCCTACTCATTATTTTTGTAGTATATAATATTTAGACAGATATTAATTATTTTGTAAATTTACCTTTTTATGAATACAAAAAAACTTTTTCTTGTATTTAAATATAAAAAAAATTAGGCTTAAGATAAACAATTGATAAATAAGTTACTGAAATGTATGTTTATACATGATTTTATTATAAAATATTTTTTTTTCGATATCTTTCACAAAAAAAACGATTTTTATAATTTTTTATCGATTTAAAGAAAAAAATATTTAAGAAACCCTTACAGATTTCGAAGAGATAATGAGAATGAAGTGTGTATTTTCAGATTAAATAGTTTCCTACAAAGAATATTTCTTTTACATACCAACAAGTGGTAACATATTTACAAATAATCGGGGAAGATTCTGCGGTGTGGCAACATTAAAAACAAAAGAACGGCAGTCAGCGAACCTTGAGTGGGCAGGCGATACGATTCGAGCCTGCGCCCGAGTCACCGCGCCATGTTGCCAGCGGCAAGAATGAGACAACGCTCTACAATCATATCTCCATCTCGCTCGCTCGCTTGTTAGCGTTATTGCGTGCTGTAACTATACTCGTCAACGACTACACCACACACCCACACGCACAATTGTTATCTTACACAAAATTTATAACGAGCAAGTTTCGTCTCAACGAACAATCCTAAATTCTTTACGGAAGGATTCCTTTTTTTTACGAATCTTATTCTTACGCTCGGGGCGTTATAAAATTATAATGGTTGCTAATATGAAGTTTGTTTATGATTTGTTATTTTGGCGGCAATGTTCACGGTCTTACAATACTAATGACCGTGTTATAGAATATAATCAATAGGGATACTCTTATGTCTAGTTCTTATAAAACAATTAATAATAATGTTGAGCAGTATTGATGTTTGAAGTTTTTATTTTGAAATTTTTTCTTTCTAGTGAAGAAGGTATCTCATTTAATTCTTTAGATTTATTACGGAAATGATATTCCCACGCATCGCAGATGGATGTAATGGGTCATTCTATAAGTTGTAAGTACGTATAACGTATCTAATTAACTATTATTATAACATTGAAAGTGAATCGTTTTTTTGATTGATTCTTTTATAAAATTAACTTTTAGACAATTGTTGAATAGTATATGTTCCTTCGATTAAATATTTAACAACCTAGCATGTGATAACTAAAATTAATAATGAAATGTATATAAGAAGACTTACTTTAAGTATTTATACATATTAATTATAAAAGATTTACATATGTTAAAGTTAATATATTAAAAAGTAATTAAATAATACACTTAAAATGTAAATTTTGCTATATTCAAGTTAAAAGCTTCAAAAAGATTCGTGTTGAGAGTTATTTTAATGTGTATTTAAGTATTAATTCGCGAATTATATATATAATAAGTGAATATTTAAATATTCATATTAAATCAATATTATTTTAAGTATAACAAGTTTCGTTTAAATAAACACTTAGAATGTTTATTTGAAATTTTGATATTTGTGGGAGCGTGTGTTGTTTTTTTAATCTGTCAATTTTAAATGTTATTATCTTGTCGCTAAGGACGAACTGTCAATTTCAATCGCTCAATTGATCACGCACTTCCTTTACTTTTGATCTGTTAGCCGTTTTCTTCACTTTATACCAAGCTTTACGGTAATTATTAATATTAAAATTTATTTTACTGCGGCTTATAGTTATTATTATCATTTATTTACTTTTGGTTCTTTAATTATTAATCCCAGTAATCATATTTATTATCGTTAAAATTTAGTATAGAACTAATAGAACAACTATTAAGTATAGAATAAACACTCGAATACTTACCCCATACAACATTGTAGCATACTTTATAATTATATTCACCACACATCACGTGCCCTTATATTTATAATTCACATTAATTATAATATCGAAAAATTATTTATATCGCCAATAATTATCGATAATTATAATTTAATTAATATAATAATAACCACAACTGTCGCCTCATTAGCTGAACGGGTTGAGGGTTCTCGGAAATCGCTCGTGTTTCTTCGAAAACAACAATGATAAGCTAGCGCCATCTAGTTTTGACATTGGGAAAGTAATGAAATGTATTGTGGTGGAAATTTTTAAAAATTAGGTATAAATATATAAATAAAATGAAATATTTGTTAGTTTCCTAAATTGGTACAAAGACTGACTTTTATTCAAAATTTATCGGCTTACAATTATATGATTTTTTTTCAATTTAAGGCCGCCATTACTCCGGCTTACATGTGAAGAATGTCTTTGGTGATGTATTTGTGAGATAAAAGAATATCTTTGTATGTAAATTTTAAAAACCTTTGATAAATGGATTAAAAAATTGCAAATTAAAGAGATATTGTAAATTTTCATTACCTCTTAAATTGCAACACTGCCATCTATTGACTTGTTTCGTAAACATCTAAATCATCTATTTCCAGAGCTGTTTTCAAATAAATTGTAGATGTCACTGTATTAAAATTTTGTTGTATTCAGTATATCATGTAGATGGCACTAATTATATAATTTTAAAATTGCAATAGCTATGTTTATGACGTAACTTACTGTAATTTCCAATGCTTTAAATTGTTTCAGTTTCTATAATAAAATTAATAAATTAGAAGGAATTCATATTATCTTTTATAAATTGATATGGCAGACGTAAAAATACTTAAAATGGTATTTCAATCAAAATAATTGATAGTAATATTTTGCATTTTAATTGATGTTAAATTTATTAATCAATTCAAATTTTGATGGTATATTGACATAGTTTTTTTTTTTTATTGAACCTCTTTTAAATATTTATATTTTTTTATTAACTGTGCGTAGCTTAATTCTGTCCTTCCGACTGCAGAAACAATGAACATAAAATCAGTATGTGTTATATTCTACTCTCAATCTATACACCTCATGAGCTGCCTTTCATACTCCTATGAACAAATGTAGATTTTTTTATATGTAAGTTAGTTATTATCCGATTTATATATAAAAATAAATTATATATAGGTACATATACAGTTATAATGTTACATATGTATTAGAAATATGTAATTATGGTTGCTTTCTGTCCTTTAAGAAATATTGGAAGGATTTGATGAAACTTTCCAGTAATATAAAAAGACGTATAGGCTTTAATTGACAAAAGACAATTGACAAACACGACAGATGTCGCTGCCACTTGTTTAATAGGTACAGTAATCCCCCCTATAACACGGTACTCTTATAACGCGTTTTCATATAACGCGATTTCATGTCCCTCGTATAACACGTGTTTTCCCCCATATAACACGGGGATTCCCAAATGTTCTTGGTTTGATTTTAATAAAACGCATATATTTCGTTCATAACATAGTTTTTCCTTAATATTCGATTTAAACCCTCTTTAACAAGAAAAGTTAAACGTGAATCATTTGTATATAACGCGTTATACGAGGTCATACGAGCGCGTTTTACGAGAATTTTCATACAACGCGTTTTCCTATAACGCGGAACAAATATACCGTGTAATAGGGGGGATTACTAAAAGGAAAAATATCAGGAACATAACAGAAAAATATAAGGAATCGGTGTACCTATGAAGTGAAGTGCATGGTGTGTGCCGGACGCCGCATCGGTGTAGTTTTTTGTTTTAAATGACAACAATGCTTCGTATTTGTGTTTCTTAAATGTATATATATAATATCTAGGTTCTAATTTATAAAGAAGAGATTATTCAGATGAAAAATTTATACATTTGACTTAATAGTATATAAATAAATATAATAAATATAAAATAAATAAATATTAAATCATTAATCAATCAATCAAATCTCTTTGATGCGGTCTCATCTAAAGTGGCCTCCTCCTTAGTGGCCAGCCTAGAGCCTCTACCCGCCACCCTTCTTAAACATTCGTCGTATAGGGCGTCAGGGCTTCTTAAGATATGTTTTCCTAACCTCGGTCTCCAGTCTCCACTCTGACACGTTTCGCCTCAACTAATTCTCTGTAGGCCTGAAGGCATGACTTGCCCATATGCACTTCAGCGTCCTCATGTCCCGCTGATGCCGATGATTTTAGCTTCTAGGACGTATGATTATTTAAAACCCGTTCTGTCAACCAAATCCTATCGTCAAGGCTCCATAGCTCGTTGAGTCAACCTGAATGTATCATACCTAAATTGAGAACCCACTTTTGGCTACGCTAGGTAGGTTAAAAATAGTTGGACAAGCCAGTAAAAAGTTCAGGTCTTGAGAGATTGTAGGATCGTATCCCCATAAATTTAATGTGGTTTCTGAAACGCCGCCCAATCTGAATGTATTCTTCTGATGCTTTCCTCATAAGTCACAAATATATGCCATCCCAGTTGGACTATTAACCAAGACTAATGTATTCTTGCACAAGCTGTTAGGATTTTATTGTGCTAAAGGTTTTTTAGTCCAAAAATGCTATTTACTTTCTTAACATTTCAATCATTCCCATATTCAATTACAAACGTATAAAGTACATCTAGTGTTTCAAAGCTAACGAGTGGAGTGGAATACAGTGGAAGTAATTTAAACGGACAAGTCTGGTTCTTATAATAAATGTCACTTATTATTTAAACATTAATTAATGTTGAAAATTACTGACATTATAATTGTCTGGTTCTTATTAGGTGGTATTAAATAACTTTGATATTTGATCTTACGAAAGTCATAGGAATGAAAGAAAAAATTAATATATATATATATATATTAATTTATTGATGGAAATAAAATAATGCCATTACTTTAAGATCATTAAGCTATTTTTAGTTATGCACTCATGTAATTCATAGAAGTCGTGGTGGCCTGGAGGTTAAAGGCCCGCCTCTCATACGTGAGGGCGCGGGTTCGAAACCAGGGAAGTACCAATGTGATCTTTTCCGAGTCATGTGTACTTTCTAAGAGTATTTAGACACCACTGACGGACGGTGAAGGAAAACATCGTGAGGAAACCTGGTCTTATAATTTCAAATTATAAGATTGAATTCGCCAACTCGTCTTGAGCTAGCGTTTTGATTAATGCTCAAACCTTCTCCATGTGAGAAGAGGCCTTTGCTCAGCAGTGGGCTCCGATGGGCTGATGATGACTCGTGTAATTAATATTTGTATTTCCTATTAAAGGCGTGTTTCTGGGATCCTCTCGGATCTTTTATTGGTCACTACTATTTTAATGAAAGTAAGTTTTTTAGAATACTACGCCTTTTTTATTGTTTTTATTTGCATGAACCTACGTTTCGGTTCCTTTATACGTTGTAGCAACCGAGATCACGGGCAAGCGAGATGACAGTGAACACTACTTAAAACTCAAATTGATCACTAGTAGTCTTAATATTTATCAATGAATTAAGCAACGAGGTAACATGAAGTGTATTTTTTAAATTAAGGCTTCATTCGCACTGGAATTTTGAAATATTTTGCCAATGTCAACGATTTTGTTTGTTGGGCGAATTAAAATTTACCTTTTATATTGCATTCAAGATGTACCACCCGGAACGGCAGTCCTTTAAGACACTGGTAAAAATCTTAAACCATTTTGTGTAAGGGTAATGTTAAATATTCAGTCACCGCACATAGTCAAGCCTTAGTACAAGTTTGCATCGTCAAACTTAATACCGATAGTTTTACGTTTTCCATTAATAAACTTAAATCGATACTAGCATATGCGAAGATTTATGAATGAAAGTCATAAAATGTATGTTTGTATTCCAAAGTTAGCTCGTAAACCGCACATGTATTATTCAGCTATAATACACTACCTTTATTTATATATTCAAATAAATTCAATGAAAACTGCGTGCGAAGCTTAGTCTTTTGCAATCGTTGGAAAGGTATTATCGTTTACGTCATAACTCATGATGTACCTCAACCGCACAGATTAATCGCTGTTTTTATAGACTATTGTGTTTCGTTAAAAGCTGTGTGCCCCAGTGTACTTATTTACGTTAAGTTCCGTGTTAAACGTCCGCGTGCTGCGACCGGCTTCGAAACTAAACTGGGCTTGCCTTCTCAGGGTTCACCAACATTTTACGAGCTTTACTGTCCGTCATTAAATATATTTGATTGATTTATATAATAAAAAAGTCTATTCGTGTTTTAAACCAAATAACATTATTGAAACTGAACATTTATGTTTGATAACAATATAATTTACGAAAAAACCTCTGTTAACCAATACTAACTTTTAAAAATGTTATGTATTTTAGTAAAATAAATAAATATACGTAGTAAATAGTTACAATACAAGAATTCGTAATAATCGTCTCGTATATATTTGTTAGCTTTTAAACGGTGTCGCGCCCCTGTGTCGTCGGAGGGACGGCTGGTGTTTCTCTTGACTGCCTCAGTCAAGCGCCGACTGCCGTCTTCACTGGATCGCTATGTCGAGATGAGTGTTATATGTCAGTGTTGAGTGTATTGTGAGTGTCAAAAATGGCGGGATACTGTGCTTGTTTTATATACGCCTTATTTTTATTATCCGTCACATGTGAAGGTAAGAATTATATTGTTATATTTATTAAATTTTAATATAAGACTTGTTAGATTATATTAATATAAATTGCAAATATATAAAATGCCAAGGCTCTGCATATTTCGTGAAATAAGTACGATAGGAAAAAGCTCGTACGTGAGATATCTACGCGTTCGCTGTTACAATTCATATTAAATTAAAAATTCTAATTTTATATACATATCATTATTCTTATATATTTTAGTACACAAAATATATTCGTTTTACATTTTTTTTTGATAGGAATAGATGTGTCATTATTAGTTATGAATTAATTAATTAATAACTTTATCACTAAATACTTCACCTAATTATATGTAATTATTAATTCTATAAAAATGTAATGTAATTTTCACTCAAATCTTTATTAATTATTTAATTGATATATATGTGTAATGAAGTAATTCTAAATAAGTAATTTTAGACATCAAAAGGAAATTAATTGTCTGTCTGTTTTATTTTTTCACGACTGAATCGGTGAGGGTAGAATGAAATTTTGTTTCCGGAATAAATAGTACTTTCGAGAAAGATGTTAGTCACCTTACGTCTATTATATAATATTTTTTTATCAATTGTTATATTTATGTGTAAATATCTTATATTATCTTAAGTAACGGACAGACGGACATCACAATAGTGCTGTTAAATCCGTTAATTTGTGTTAAGCAACAGTTTGCACAAGAAGTGAACGGTCACCTCGCTAAATGTCAACTTAAGACGATCTTAAGACGCCCTGTAATATGCCCTTTGAGCACTAAATAAATTAATTATACGATATTATATTGGAGAAATATTATTTATATATGTTTTCGTATTAAAATAATATTTTTAGATATAACAGTTATTTTGTTAGATCAGATTTTGCTTAGAGATAGCTTTAATCGGAGCTTGCCTCGTTACTTTTAACGCGGTAGGTACGTATAGGAGACTACATAGTTTTATAAGACCACACACATTTTATTGCTCTTTGATTAAGATAGATCGATAACCTTTTGCAGATTTTATTACTTTGCATTAAATAGACAAATCAAAGCTATAAGCACACAGTTTTAATGCGTTTAACATAAAGGCGCGCATATTAAGACTATAGCTAATAAATAATATATTGAGAATATCATCTAATATTACTTCATATACAGGTTCTCCTCGATCGTAGCTATCAATTTAAAAAACTCTGAAGTTAGCTTGAATTATTAAAAAATATTCATACATTTATTCAGTGACGTACACGAATCTTTGGCCGTATGTGTTATTACAAATAATTGCACCTTCACATCCTAGTAGTAAATAGGTCTTGAAGTCTTGTTGTATCGTCCGTTGACACGTTCTCTGGTCTATGAACGAGTCACGACCCGGTTCAAAAGTGAAACTTGGTTGCGTCACAGCAAATAGATTTTGACTTTGACTATTCACGATTCCCTCTACTTAATACTCGATTCCTTTCTTTCTCTTAACTGGTTCAAGGAGATCAGTCGAAATTACGGTTTAAATTAGGTAATATAACCGTTACTTTAACTATATATGTATGTACACTAAGTTATAATTTATAGGTGGTGTAGATTATACTATATATATATACACGTATATGTTTATGTGAAAAAAAATCATTTTAATTAATTTCTTAAAAAACTTTTACTTTTAATTATTAAAGTACTATAAAAGCTGTTTACATTTTCTAATATTATTGCCACAGTTTAAAAAAATGTGTGTCAAATTAGTAGTGTGGGTTCAGTAGAACTGTCTCGCTATGGGCATGAGGACATACTGTGTCAGAATGTCCCGGTGAGAGAAAAAAAACTCGGCCACTCTAGATCGTAACTCGATCTCTGTTTCAAACGAGGTTCGGCTCTGATCAAAGCGATAAACAATTTTTCAATATCACATTATTTCTCGCAATAAAATAATAAAATTTTATAGCCAGTTAATGCAATTCAATAAATAAAATCTAGCTATCAACTAAACAAGCTATAGAGATATGAAAGTATTAGAAAATTACTAATGAATCTGTCGTAGTGGATGCTCGATGACGAACAATATTCTCGCTTTCAAAGAGACCACACCCAATTATCCGGTGTGAAACCTGTACTTCACTGGGTCAGTGGAGAGGGCGTTTATAAAGCAAAGTGGCATTGTCTGTCTTCGTGTACAATAAAATCAATATTCAACATAATCTCACATCAATTTGTGTACAACTTCTGTGTATGATAAGCTATCATCGACGTGTACAACTTCTGTGTACAAAAATTTACAACTTATGTGTAAAATTCAGTTGAATTAAACACTACGTTTAAGTTAACAGTACGACTTACGAGTATTACGATCAATTAGTTACGGATGAAAGATTTAATGTTTTTATAACTGTTATTGTATCAATTTGTGTATTTGATTTGTTAATTACTGAACATCAACGAATTGGTAGTGACGCTGCTTTAGTTTACGAGGTTAACTTCATAATGCATTTTAATACATCTCGCTATATCTTGTAAATATGTTCAAATATGTTTATGAAATGTTTGATTTCTAATCAATGCTATTCGGTAGTAACGAATATGGAATTAGCACAAATAAAGTGAATTAGCATTTACGGTAAGACTTGTTAGATTGAGGTAAACATCTGTGGGGTGGGACGTTAAGGTAAGCGATAGCGAAAGCGGCAGCGGCAGCGGGAGCGATAATTACTTATAACATTATGCAATTGAACCTGATTTACCTTTACAATTTAATTGAATGATAATAAAAAGGATTTTTATGTTTTTGAAATGTTATTATTCAAGGCCTTAGAGATGTTTTTTTGATATTATTTATTATGAAGATGATCTGAGAGTTGTTTTATTTTTATATGAAAATGGAAACCGAATTTATCATCACTGTGACCACAGCCTGGCACTTTCACATTTCGACGAAAGGTCAAACAAGTTTGCTTGTTTGCATGTGTGTGTACGCCTGTAAACTAAAAACTTCTTTATAACTATAATTTTAGAGTTGTTATTCCATTGCCGTCAAATCCTTGGTTATCGACTTTCTAAATTTTTCGTCCCGCTATAAGTCGGAATTATCTTAAGGGCGTGAGATTGATACGATGATTCTATGTAGGCATAGAAATTAATTTTAATATTACATTTATTGAACAATTAATTTTAAACGATGTAACATTAAGGAAAATATTGTCAATTTTGTTCAACATTTTTACAGACTACCCTCTTAGGTATGTGAAAATTTTGGACACATTAAACGGATTGTTTAAAATCCCTGGAATTCTTTCGCAGTCGGATAATGATACAAGTTAGTAACGAACAAAGTTACAATATCTCTATAATGTAATATTTTGTCCCAGTATTATCACTTATTAGACAATCACGGTAACAAGTTATTATGATATTTATCCTCCAACGTTAAAGTTCAAATTTGTATGTAACTGACCTATTGACATACAGCCCTAACAAAACGCAGTTGTTATATCATCCTGTAGCATTCACTTTACGGCTAAATGACATCACTTAGAGTGAATATACATATATATATATATATATATATATTATATTGGTATTGTATTATATTGGTATTCTCCGGCTCGTTACTATAATGTCAGAATAATTTTGAACGTGTTTATCAGGAAGTTATTTCGTATAACTAGTGTCTCGATAAGGTTATTAGGAGGTCGCGTTTAAGATTCCTATCGAAGTAGTTACTTTCATGATACGATGATATTAAAATTATTATACGGTATGTTTATAAATACATTGATTTTCAGGAAGATAAATTATTACTAACAAACGGACATTTAAATCACCTAAGTTTGTTATACATCAAGCGAAATGTTCTGAAACAATTATCACAACAATTTTTATGTAGATTGTGTTTGATATGTTATTAAGCTAAAACTACCCACAATTTGTTTGTCAAAGAATTTAACACATTTGTATTGTGTTATCCTTGTACTCAAAATCCTTTGAGATTGTTTTGAAGGGCTGAATTAATAATAATTATCTCCTTAAAAATGCAAATCAGTTTTCTATTTAGTTCTCTGTAAACAGCTGTGTTGTGTAACTGTCGGTTCCGTACATACAACTCGCGTTAGTTTATTTGAGATTTAGAAATATTGTTTTAAATGCACTTCTTACATTAAATATATATAACACAGCTTGTAATAACTATGAAACTTTAGACAATATAAAAAAAAAGTGGATCTTAAAATACTTATACTAACATGCAACGTAAATTTTAATATAGTAGTAATTCTCAAATAATTTAATATACATGTATATATAATTACATAAAGTAATTAACGTACAGACTCAAATAACGACCTCAAAATCTTGTTTTTGAGGCCGACAAGTGCTCGTAGAAAGTCAGTCGATAAAGAAAACTTCCTTGTTCCAGTGATATTAAATCAAAAATATATAACACTAAATATAATAATACTGAGTTTACATTAATTTTGTACTCAGTACATAAATTCGATTCATTATAAGTAATAGTAAGTAATTATAAGTAAATATATATGTTAATATATATATACTATGAGTCTTAATTATAAATCCTTTATATTTAATTCAAAATCAATTTGATTATTTTTATTCTAAAACAAGTCAATTCAATTGAATATATCGTGTGACTGATATAATTTTATTTACAATCGTCACAAAGGTAATAAATATCAAAAAATCCATTAACTCAATAAAACTGTCATTTAATTAGTTAATCATTAATCAATTCTTTGGACTCATGTAAGAACATGAGGTTTTTTTAAAACGTAGTTATAATTATTTTTTAATTGGATTACAAAGTCAACCTGGAAATTTGTTACATAAAAACAAAATTGCAATATCATCTTTACGCTCGGAATCACTTTTACATAACATTAGGTATTTATTAGGTATCGCAATGCACGAGCGCAGTCGGCCGTGAACACTAGTCTCCGTGGGAATCCATATAGCAGATAGTAGAAATAATATGAATCATGACATTCCTTACTTTAAAAATTAATTATTAGCCAATACGACTTGTTCTCGAAATATTATTTGAACTCAACATTACGGAAGTGAAAATATAGATATATAGATCCAATCATCAAAACGATAGTAAGAAAAATCATTGGAAGTGTAAAATAAAGTATTGATAAGAAAAAATGTTCTCTGATTGATTTCGAGATCACGTAGTAACGAGTTTAGAGCTAGATTAAAAGGCAAAATTAATGAAATCATGAAAGTTATACTTCTTTATAATAGACAGAATTTTAGTTCTTAGATTAGCAGTTTCGTTTTTCTTCTAAAATTTATCGAAACTGTGTTACTATTTTTCGTATTCAATTGAATATTTTTTAGAGTAAATTGCGATCAACAAAATCTTTATCTTTATGGAAGTTTGATTTGAATCATTTCATAGTTCAGATTGGTGGGTTTAACACAGAAGTCTATTAGTTGTCGTCATTGGAACTACTTATAACATTACTACAGATTAAAAGTCGTGGTGGCCTGGAGGTTAAAGGCCAATCTCTCATACGTGAGGGCGCGGGTTCGAAACCTGGCAACCAATGTGATCTTTTCCGAGTCATATGTACTTTCTGAGAGTACTTAGACGCCACTGACTGACGGTAAAGGAAAACATCACGAGCAAACCTGGTTTTATAATATCAAATTATAAGAATGAAATCACCAACCCGTCTTGAGCAAGCGTGGTGATTAATGCTCTAACCTTCTCCATGTGAGAAGAGGCCTTTGCTCAGCAGTGGGCTCCGATAGGCTGATGATGTTGATGATGATTACATATAAAGTTGCATGAAAAATTAAAAAAATCACATACTTTAACTTTTTTACTAAAACATATTTTCAATATGACTTAAATATAAAATTAAATTTAATAACAACCTTAAGTATCGATGTAATATATAAAAGCTATGATTTGTCAAATTACATCTCATATTAGAATGACGCAACAGACAGACTAACTTGCAAATTATACCAAAGTTATGTAAACATGCCTGATATTTATAATGACACTTCGGCATGCGACAATTTCTTTCACATTGAACACGCCATTAAAATGTACGGAGACACTTATACTAAACTATGTTGCTATCTACACTAACTAGATGGCTTTATTAGTCTTTGTATTATTAATACATAATTAGATAATATCTCTCATATATTTTCATTACTGGACAAATTTTAAAACATAATATGTACTGTTGTATAAAAAAACATTTAGAATTAAACATAACATGTATTATATATCATAAAAATTAATCTATGAGAAAGTTTTGAACTTGCGACTTGCAGTTGTCGCATCTCAGACACTTGTCCAATTGAGCTATCGTGCCCTCACTAATATTATAACGTTAGCTTTATGATATCGCGTTATAAACCGACAGGCAAGCTGTTTCATATAAACAGTCTTCATTAATAATACTTATATATATAAGGCAAACTGTCACAACATCTCGCTCTACTTCGTACGCGTTTGGCCTCAGTGTCAGCGGGAATCCAATGAGCGTTTAGCGTTAGTCCATATCTCAAAATATCGTATGATTTTAAACGAAACCGATATAATATTACAAGGGCAAAAGAAGAAACTTCGGCTATATAAGAAAGAGCACTTATTTTTTGGTAGTCTTTCTTCTATAATACATGGTATTAAAATAAATATAAATGGAAACTTTTGTAAAAGAAACCATATTATGAATGGCATTAAGTCGTATATTGTATATGAAAATATGAATTATATTTGAATGGCAATGCCACCGTTCCCTGCTCGGTCAGATCAAGTCATTCCACTGAATGCGATGGACCTTGAAAGCCTTTGTTCAACAATTTGTTATTAACTTTATTCATCGAATTGAAAGTCATATAAAAAATTAACTTCGTACATAACCTTATTATAGAAGTTATATAGAGCGAACGTTACGATATTAATAGTTAGTTAGTAGAAGTTTTTGAGTTATGCTAACAATTTCTTCTATGTTTTATTTTTTACTATGAAGTAAAAATATTGTAGGAAGGAATTCTTGAAAATGTGCTAGCTTTCTTTTGAAATAAAAACAGGCCTACCTGAATATGATAAAAATCTACATGAACTTATAACGGGTGTCTTCAAAAGACAATATCAAAGATATACACATACGTGTAAACACCCTTTTGACTATCAGATCATCTTAAAAGCCGTAGAAAATAACCAAAAAATTGAGAATTAAAAAAAAATTAAATTAAAACCAACTATCCAAGAAAACTCAACCATGGGTAAAGCATTGAGTTTTTTAGAGCTTATCTTCAAAAACCATGGAATTCCATGTCTAGATGATAAAAAATAAAAGCGATGGCCTTATACTTTCACGCGGTGAAAGTGGCATCGTTACTTCAACGTCATTATCTATTGATGTTGTTTTAAACGCGGATCGCAAATAAATCTTTAATACAAATATATATATTTTTTAAATTAAACAACAAAAATTAACAAATCAACTCTTATTCGTATATATAATTTACCTAAAAAAAATCATTTATTTGTTTAAAGTCACAGGTAAAAGTAGGTCGCTTGGTATCTGTTGATTTTAATATTGTCTGCCTCCAAGGTCTGTAATAACTTGTATCAAGGCATTATACAAATATATATTTATTGGGACAATTTAAATTATATATATTTAAGATTTCTGTACAATGCAGTCAAGATCACTGAAGACATAATCAGTTGCTGCGATTCATGATTTTGGATAGTCCATTGAATATTAGTTTTGACTAAATCTAAGTACTAAAATACAGTTAAGACAGGAGCCGATACTCTGACTAGGCCAATATTAAACAAAAATATAAACCACCGCAAGGAAACTTACTCTTAAATGTTAAAATCGCATCAAAATCGACCGGTCCGTTTGTGAGCTGTGGTGCCACATAAAGTTACAAGCACAAACATACACAAACGCTTACAAAACGCTTCTTTTCAAATGTCGGTAAAAGATTTTTACAAATAGTTTGAATTGTTTTTTTTTACTTTTATCTTATTTCACATAAATAATAAATGTCATTTACTTGTATTTGTTTATTAGATACGATATAAATTGTGGCTTGAAAATTGATAAAATTTTATATATATGCTTGCATTATAACCGTAAAGCGAAATTATATCAAGAACACACGTCCTTATATGAAACAATTAAATCACACATTAGTATAGGACAACTTAATAAAATGTGCAAACATTGTGAACCGGGTCAGATAAAATTTTTGTATTTCTTATTCGATTTCCGAATTTAACTTTTTTAATGTCCCTAATTATATAAAAATCACATATAGAGATTTTAATAAGTTTTTTAATTATTCCAAAAGTAACACAAAAATTATAAACAATGAGTCAAGAGTGAGTGAGTGAGTGAGTGAAATTGAAAAGCCTGACAATTTCAGTCATTAGCAATTCGCAAGGGAAAGGTCTTGAAAGTAGAAAGTCTAAACATCCCGAGATGTTTCAAATAGGTTTCTCATCCTCGTGTAAGTTATTCCTCTGCAGCATCCGGTTTGATACACTTACTAATAATAATTAATACACTTACTTATTACTTATTACTTGAGATTTTTGAAAGTTTACTTCGTTATTAGAATGAAAACGTAATTTTTTTTACATGTATTATTAAATTTTATAAATATCTGATTAATTCCAATGATTGATATGTTACGAAATCTATCTGGAAGTATTCAAGTTGTGTAACACTAGCTGTGTGCTGCGGTTTCGCTCGCAGTCTGTGACAACATCAAACGATATCATTGTAAAAAATATTCCTATGCTATTTCAATATTTACAGCTCGATAGCTAGTTTTATATAATATAAAATGTACTAATTGATTTTTATAGCTAAACACGCGTAAGTCATTCTGCCAAATTTGCCAACTGAGGTATTTAAATTAATTTATTTTGATTTTTTCTCTAAACTAAATATGTATTGTTAGATATTAAAATGTTGTATCTTTTAAATCTTTCTGATCAACACTGTGTGTCCGCCTGTGTGTTACATCGTCGTTTAAAGGAAGGAAAGTGCAATAAGATGTTGTCTGATTTACTTTCTCAAGACCATGATTTTTTTAATTACTGATGTACTTAGTTATGGATACTAATAAATAATTTAATATGACGGTTATTCTTACATCTCATCCGTGTTTCTCTAAAAGATTTTTCGTAAAAATTAATACACTCCAGACATAAAAATATTAATATTCAAAAAAGTTTAATTTATTATTCTTCATCGTTTTCTTATTAATAATGTGAGTTTCTTTTAAAACTTTAAAGTTACTAAAGGAATTAAAACAAGTTCAGACTTATTACATGCACGTTTGAAATGATATTTCTATAATAATACAGTACCATATATGTATATATACACATACACACATATATAGTTAAATAGATATTATTTTATAAATATAAAATTCAGTCTTTTTGGCACACTTTATAAGAGACGAAACCTCTCAGCATTCCATGGATTCACCGTGCGGGTGCCGGGTCCATTGCGTTGCAGGGAGAGGAGCTTCAACAGTGCCTGGGACTTGCGACCTAGGTGTAGGTTTAAGGGGCCCCTAACTAACGCGCGTTAAACGCTCACCTCCACTGTCCAAGCTCCTCTCTCTACCTAACCAAATTTGAGACGAACCTGCTAGGGCTGCCTTTGATGCACGTTCCAAGAATGAAGTGATGTTAGTTCTAGACAGGCCAAAGTCTTTTAGCAGGTTGTAGAGGTATAGGAATATTTTTAGTTTTTTTTATTCTTATTCCCAATATTCTATTAAATTAGACCAATATTTCTTTTATTTATTATCTATTACTGTCATTTTCTACTATTTTATAAGATTTTCTTATGATTTTGAAAAAAAAAAAATACAACTTTATTTTTCAGTAAACAAAAAAAGTGCAACATTTGTAAGAGATGACATTATAAATCGATTTACCCTGTGCAGTAAAGTGTGAAGCGGCGTCCTATAAAAGTTATAGGATCTGAAGCAATTCAAGATTAATTTTGTTGTTTAACAAGTAACAGGCCGATGTTATCCGTGTCAGAACCGCTGGTAAACGTGTATTAAAACAGCCTCCATGAAAAATATCGTGATATTGATGAAGTCAATATTCATTACATTAGAGAACAGAATATACGTATAACCCAAATCTTAAATTTTTTGCAATTAATGTGATACTTGAGAGAATTTGAAAGCTTTCTCTTTCCAAACTTCAATTAATTACAAATGTTACATGTTTAATGTTTATCCGTGAACGAAGTAAATTTTTTTTTTACTTCCATACCGCATTTATTATGTATTTTGTCAACAAGAAATCATTTTGAGTTGTATTTTGGGTTCAAAAATCTTTAATATTAAAGTTACTACCATCACTCATCATAAAGTTATTCGACGTTTAAGTTCTATGTCGTGACACAGAAACGTACATACATTGGATAACATAACCCTCTTTCTTTAGCAGTGTGTTTAAAATATAACATTATAATAGTGGTGTGAACCCATTGACGGCTATCAAACTTTCCCCACAAGTGGTGCATGGTGCTCCGTCCCTTGTATGGTCAATAATCATCACCAATTTGTTTGATTACCAGAATACCAGAATAAAAAAAACCTTAAATGTACTGTTTATATAAAAAAGAAATTCTTTACAAGTTACTTTTTAAGTATATTACTAAATGTATGTAAGTAAATAATTATATCGTTTGAATAGGAGTGACACGTTCGTGCAACAAACATTCTGGGCATTGATTTTTCGCCGACTAATCTTTAAGGTTACCATTGAATAAATAACGGACCGTGAAATTAAACCGTTAACTGTGTTAAAATATATATGGCGAAGGCTTTTTAAATATGACATTAGAAAACATTTCCTTTTCTATCACATAAAAATATTATTTAAAATAAAAATATTCTTTATTAAGCCACGGTTGTTTGTTAGATTTTAAAACCGTTCGATAAATCGGATTTAAAAGCGTACCTTATTTAATGTCTACAAATAGTTATTAACAAAATTATAATTTTATTAAATCCACGCGGAAATCTAAGTTCGTCTTTAATGAAATAATAATAATAATAAAGCAATAAAATTCAAGCGACAATTACTTACAGACGCTGTATCAATAAAGTAAGTAATACATACAGAATATTGTTGAGGAAATAGTATTTTCGTAATACCGTCAACGTTTGTTAAGTGTGACCTTCTTATAACGTAATACAAATATGTATTAAAATATAAAATAATAATATAAGTCATCCTTTGGTAGAGGTGAGATTGTATATTTTTATAAAAGATGAACATTCGCTTTGAATATTTTTTACCAACTATGAGTGACATTTGTATGACCTTAGTAATTTAATTTAAAAAACTTTTCATTACGATTCTTCATTCAGTTCATATGCGGGTTGTAACCGTCATTGCTATGAATGAAACGAAACGAATTTCATAGTTTTATCTGCTATCTCCTACAGTAATTATAGTAAGAAATTTTATTAATATGAATAAAAACTCATTTAAATGAAACTAGTATTTTTCGGATAAACTACGCGTGATTTATTTTTGTAAAAAACTACATACTCCCGACGTTTCGGTTACTTTGCAGCAGCCGTGATCACTAGCAGACGAGATGTTGTTGTTGTTGTTTTTTACAAAAATAAATCACGCGTAGTTTATCCGAAAAACACTAGTTTCATTTAAATGAATAAAACTTGCGAAAATCTTAGATCTCATTATGAATAAAAACTGTTTTCATAATTTACGTAATGTTTTTAATTAAAGATACATTTTCATTTAAACTGTATTCGCTTAAAACAGCCCAGTAATCTAAACTACGATAGAAAGAACAAAAAAAAATATAATTAAATATCTACTCGTGTTAGTTTCGAATATACAAATGGGAATAAATTTTTTTAAAGTTTTCTCTCTGTTTCTCTTAAATTTAGTCATTGTTTTTTTTTGTTAACAACAAATATGGAAATTTAGGATAAAGTGGTCACGTTGCTGTTCACATTTCAAGCGAGATCTTACGAAAAGCTATTGGAATTGGAATTTATTGAAATACGCAGTGAGTTATATGCCAGTTTAACTTAGTACCTGGACACCTCACTTATGTAATGACTGCTAGTGTGGGGGGCGGACGCAATGTATGTTGTAGGAACTTCTTACTATCAAATTAGGACCATTCTATGTTGTGAAAACTGAAAAGGTCGGAGCATATTGAAAGATTAAGGGCTTATTTTCCAATTTTATAAAATAGATATATCTGAATGATATATATTTTTTTATTCTGTATGATATATTTTTATAAAAATTATATGTCATAGGTTTATGAGAAATTTTACAGAATGACCTTCATTTGCGAATCGAAAGTACGAATAGCTTTAGATACTACACGTTAAAAAAAACGTGTCTCGTCCGAGTTATAACGAACTAGTCTTTTCACCAGGTTATGTCCGCTGGAAGTTATTATTAATAATTGAAACAAAACATTTGCCCTACTTATTGTATTATACAAGTTTCCTTACACTGACTATAGAAAAATGACAAATCTTTTTGCGTACAAACTACAAATGTATTAAATATGTGACATTTTAAAGTATAAAAAATGCATATGTAAACAACTTATTCTACATCGCAGTTCTGCGACTTAAAAATACGGAAATTCTATAGTATTAAAAATACCACAAACTTGATTTAGCAAACCTGTCTAAGTTAATCTTCGCTTTAGAAATAGCTTAACAAAAAAGTCGGTTTTCGTTCGCCAAAAAATATCAACAACTTTTATAAGTAAGGAAAACAAAAAAGCTTTGTTTTCGTTGTCTAAAAAATGCCTATAAAATAGTTTTATATTATCGTCTTATTGGTCGTAAGTTGTCTGGCAGAAAACTGTGGACCTTGGTATTATTGTTTTAAATTAAAAAAAAATAAGATTTCCAAACATCCTTAATTTGGTGATAATAAAAAAGTTGAGTATCATCTTCGTTTAATTTGGTATATATAATACGCAATATTTTATAAAACTCGTATGTCATTGGTGAGCTTAAAGGTCGGGTGTCGTAAAGCAGAATAATAATCAATTTTCAAGGACACTTAAAAACATTTCGGCTATCCGTGAGTCATGTTTACAAAATACATTAATAATTTAGCATATTAAATTTAAAACAGCAAATATTTGGTACAAAGCAAAACCGATAACATTAAGAGGTACAAAGAAACAGGCGAGAACAGCTTTAACTAAAAGCACTTTCCCTCTCCAACGGTCAATGAACCCAGTGACAGTCATAATAATTTCGTGCACTAATGTACCTTACAAAACTCATTCATACTATCTATAAACAATAGAAAGTTACATCAATAATTGCTAATCACATCACAACTGGTATGTCTAACAAGGATTTAGAAAGCACGTCCGTCTGCGGAGTTATTTCAAACGATCTTTCTCATTTTTTTATATAATTAAGTGTGTTTTAATGTAAATCAATTCAATATTAATGTGTGTGTAGCGTCACCTTTATAGTTATTATATAGGTTGCATTATTTTTTTTCAAGGCGACACCAACCTACTTTGAACCGGTCAACTTTTTTGTTACTCATCGGATTTGTGTGTTAATTCTTATTTATTTTTATTAAATTGATGTCGCTGAGATGATCGTGTTTGCACGCTGTTTTTTCTGTGTTTATTAACAAGTCAATCTAGGGTCGGTTGAGTAAAAAGTGTTTTACTTAGTGATTGATGCCGGACGCGGATTTGAAGCAAGTAGGTTTAGGCTTAAATATGGGGATAGCGTTCCAGATATTTATATCTAACTCTCTAGTTTTATTGTTTCTGGTACATGTGACGTTTCCATGGAGATGGTTTATTTAATGTCACTTCGTCCGGTTTGAACCGGTTTTTTAAATTTCAACCAAGTCATTTACAATTAATACAGAATAAATATTTTTTTAGTAGCAAAAATTTTTTTTTTGTGGAATAAATATCGTAATATTAATTGATGTTATCATTTTTAATCATAAATATAACCAATTGTTACATATTAAATTATTTTTTTTTTTCAGGTAAGACTTGTCAAGTCAAGATAAACCGATTCCTGTTGTGGAAACAACTCAAAAATTAACGAATTATTATTATTATTATTATTTACAAAACTATTATAATTTAACGGTAGTTTTACAACGTTATTATAATATATATTTTGAAAACCCATAAAAAGCAACTTCCGTCGTTAAAGTAACGGTGGCCCACATACAAACACCATATACGTTTGCTGCAAGCTATATCTAGGGATGCGCTACATCGTGAATATATTGTACTATATTTATTTAATATATATAATCTTAATACTATATCGTGCAACGGTAAGTATTGCGTGAGCCTATTACTTTTAAATGTTCGTTATAGTATTAAAAATGACGTCCTTGTGTCAGTTTCAGATACCTTACAACGTGACTTATAAAATTTTGTCAACATGCAAAACACTCGTATACAATACCTTACCTTGTGTCTCCATAAATAGTAATAGCCAATAAAAATTTAATACATATTAGATTATGTCCATAAGGAAGTGATTCTAGCCATAGCTGAGCTATTTTATTTCATTTATGTTATCGATTGTCGCATATTTTATTTATAGATTTTAATTTAACGGTTTATTCAAAAGTATCGATAGATGCACGTCACTAATGTGTTAGAACAATGGCAGATCGCAAGCATCGTAGCGCATCCGAACTTTACATACGCTTGAGACAAGGCAATACTCTGAGTGGCCATAAATTGAATTGTTCTACGGAATACTGAGATTTTATAAAGACGATTTAATATTTAACACAACACTGTTAGGAATATACTTAAATATCAACTAAGTATTTCTTATTTTTAGTCTTTCATATCTAAGTTGTTTTCTTTTAAATTTTGCTTTGGATATTTCACGAAGTCGAATACATTAATTTACCCTTATTACCCTTATTTTCCTATAATATCTTAATATTTGAATAGAACTAATGATTCTCTGTTCACGTTAAAGAAGATGCATTCTACTATGCATGTTACGCGGTCGCTCCCATGACCTATGGGGCAAAAAAACGCTCCACTTAAAAGAAGATGTTTGCGGTGAGTTACAGATTCGATGAACTAATTAATTACTTTGATTGGCATCGTTAGTTAATTCTATAGATATGGTAAATAACTTTTTATAGATTTCTACTGATCATTGAATTAAAATTTGTAATTTTTTTTTATTAACAATCATTAACATTTCATATGTAACTTAAGTCTTTCATATTTTATACTTATTTATAATGAAAGTTAATTATCTTAATAGCATTATAATATTAAAGTTTCTGTGTAGTATTTGGTAAATAATCAATCCTTCCTCTGAGTTAAATATATCCTTAGTTCACAGTCATACCAAGATATTTACAAAGACAGTTCTTATAAAGCAAGAATTGCATGCCATTCACCTATACATTGGCAAATTATTACGTAACGAGTTATTATGTAACCTACAGACAAACTGACAGTGTGAAATTTTTATTTTGAGATAGCTTTTTTATTAGATTGTACTGAATGTTTTATAATTAAAATTACACATCTATAGGGATCCGGAACTTTAGTATTGGATATTTAAATGTTGAGTTTATGTACATTCTATGAATAAAGACATTTGGTTAAAAATAATTAATTTATAGCAATGATGTTGTAAGAGAAGTTTGATTTTCGATATGCTGGTTAGAATAACGTTTTTGAAAAATTACTAGAAATGTCTAAAATTTAATTAATTTTAAAATATACCCGTATGTGAACAACGCGTGTGACAGCTATCAAAATTATACACGTGTAAATACTTAAATAATAGCTTAAATTATACACAGCCTTTAGTAAAACAGCCTGTTTCCGTCCTTGTGCTCATTTTCATCACAATCGGTACAGCCTTTAATTAAAGAAAAATAAGAATAAACATTTTAATACGTTTGTATAAAACAATCGATTATCAAAATAAAATTGAGCACTAAGCATTAATGTGAAATAGATTTTTTTCTGTTATCGCTATTATGAGATACGAGTCCCTTATATATGATTGATAAATGCAACTTTACCATAAAAATTCACACATAAATATGCATTTAACAAAAACCCACTAGAAGCATATATTTTAACTTCAACACTCATCTTGCAAATAACGGACACCTATTTGGGATCCATTAAAGATTGAGACGACAAATTTAGGTACAGGCTATATTAGTGTACCTGACATATCCTTTTAGAACTAAAACGATTTTAACGAATCAACATGTTGATTTTATAAATTTAGTTAATTCTTTATTAGGATGGACATATAAATACAAACGATTAATGTCGAGGGTTATCAACTATCGAGCAAAAAAGGGTTATGAATGTTAATATGTTATAATTTTCTGTGCATTCATAAAACTGCGAGGTGTCAACCCTAGCCACTTAATTATCACGGACTTAAAATACTTCCAATAGCCAACAGCCTTGTATGAACAAGTCAACTATTACTGACCTTGAACCCCTTTTATAAATGCCTTCATTAATAATTCATTATTAATTTAATTATTAATAACATATAGAAAATAAAATTAACTATATCTATACTAACTAACAACTCGGTTTATGCCCAAATGTTATTAACGTCAAACGTGCGAGTGATATACCTATAGAATAAACTATCGAAGACATAAAAAACAATGATAATTTAAGAAAGATTATATATACATATACATATATATATATATATATATATCGGATTTAATACAAATTCGTTATTTAAACAGAGAGAGACGCCAGGCTCGCTGACGTCACTAATGTCACTTCTTCCAGAAGGTTCCATGATATTTTAAAATGAACCTTCAATTCTTCTAAATGTTCTTGTATTTCTCGAAGATTCTTTATAGTCACATTCCTCAAAGGTCCGCGCTCACTGAACTGCCGTCGTGCGTCCAGGCGTCGTATTCTCCTTTTAAACTGTCTTTGATTTCGTTTTACTTTTAACAATAACTATGTATACTAATAAGTTTTTATAATAATTAATGACAGTCCCTAGTTGTTCATGTTGCATCCGTCATTGAAGCTGATAGCGCCGATATATATATTGTTACGGTTATGTCATTCATAAAGTTGCTGGTTAAATAATTCGTATTATAAAGTCAAGTTTAAAATAGTTGTTACATAAAATGAGATTGGACACAAACAGCGACCTGAATTTGTCAGGACGAGGTCTGTTCACTAGCTCTTTATTACGGCTTTGTCTGTTTTATTATATTCGATAACTCATAAAGCATATTTACATTAAATTACGTTTGGAATAAATATTATATGATGATCAAGCCTACATTATATTTGATTTCTAAGAGCGAAAATTTATAACGAAAAAGGTTTTTTTATGTATAGTGTTAAAAAATTGGTATTTTTTTTTTATAATTTTATTGATATCAGAAGAAATTTATTTATTTAAGAAGAGTAAAATTTGGATATTGTTTTTTTATACTGCGTTGTTTAATTTTCATATATCTAAGGCTTGAATGACGCACAAACCTACATACGTATCGTAATTGAAACATTTTGTGTGTATTAAGAATTGATCTAGTTTCGGTTCGTTTCAAGGTTCCAGACAAGAATTTATTATAAAGTAATATAATGGCAATTATAGTTTATTATTTACTGAGGTCGGAACAATTAAAAAATATATATTTTTGTGTATTAAAGATTTTGAATGTAAAAATAAGTAATTTTCTTATATAGGAACCGCTTTTAGGGAAATATTTTTTTATTTACCATTATGTATAAAACGAAGTGACATGTATTTTAGCCTTCTCCATTCTGTATCCGTATCAATAATTAGGCAGTACTGAAATGTCTTAAGATATGACTAGCACTGTTTACAAGAAATAACAATCAAGATGTATCCGTTTTGATGAAATTTCGCTTTTGCTATATGATTGTAAGCTGCTTGTAAGTTAATACTTAACTAAGGGAATATTCGACGAACTGACGTTTGTATGTAAAATTTTTCACATCAATGTCTATTTCAAACTACGGTTGAAGTCATTGTGCCAAACATATGTAGGATGTATGTGTGTATGTATGTTGCAGGTTTTTTATTTTGCACATACTGTTATCCAAATAGTTTTTTTGCATGTGTGTGTGTGTAGGTGTTTGTGAGATATGTCGAGATACGAGATTTATAAGACATAAATTGCATCTATTTAATTTATACATGCAAGGATAATTAATATTTGATATTTATTACAAAATTAAATCTTTGTTAATTATTTGTTAGCTAATAAATTTTATGTTTCTGATTATTAATCTGTGACGAGTTTTTTTAAGTACTGGCTAGTAGATGAGTGAGTTTCTTTTATTAAAATATCTCAGATAGTAATAATATGTCATAAATCATATTTAATTAAGTAATTATTAAGATAGAATGAATGTGTACCTGTAACAGTTAAAGCAATAAAAAAAATCATCCCGTGCAGAGCCTGTGGAAGTGAAAATAGAATTAGCAAAACCGAGATTAGAAGGTATAGTAGTAACTTTTTTTAAAAAACCTTACATTTTTCAAGTCTTTGCTCTATAGTTGAAGTCTACAAAACAGTATCAAAAAGGGTTTCACCAAAGACTTTGTCTTAGAATACAGAAACAATTTCCATTTCAACAGTGTTTCAGACAAACCTTCCTTAATTGAAACTTACCTAACCCTATCCAGATCTCTATCTATATGAAAATAAAGTCTCACCAAAATCGGTATATCTTTTTGGGTGGTAAATATGTTATATAAGTAAAGGTCTCAATAGCCTTTTGCTTTTTGTATAAAGGATTTTTTTAATAGTTATTCTAAAAACATTCGTGATTATATATTTTTTGTTGATATTATAAAATCGTGATAATTTTCAAGTCGATGATCTAACTTCAGTCGAAAACAAACAATTTCAACAAAACAAAGTTTAGTTTGCACGAATGGAGTTAATTTGAAATTGCTTTGAAAGTATGATTAGCTACTAAACGTTATAATTGTTGTGTTTAAACTAAGGTTATGAATAATTTTAAAAAGACGTATACATTTAAATGAAACTATGTAGTATTATTCGGATATACTACGCGTATTTTATTATTTTTAAAATACTACATACTCCCGACGTTTCGGTTACTTTGCAGCAACCGTGATCACGGGCAGACGAGGTGGGCACACATGTAAATTTTTAAATAATAAAATCCGCGTAGTATATCCGAATAATACAAGTTTCATTTAAATGAATAAAACTCGCGAAAATCTTAGATCTCATTAAGACGTATACATTATATTACGTATTAATATAGTTCTGTGTTCCTATTTATAGAAGTGAAACATGTAATTGAGTCTCTTTGAAAGAATGTGCTTAGTAAATTTTACATTTATCAGTTGTTATATTTAATGGGATAAGGATTTTTATTATTAAGAAGTTAATATGTCATTAATAAATAATTATTTATGTTCCGAAATAAGAAATATGCAAGAATTTATCACGATTAAATAACAGGTGCCAAGACGGTGAGGAAAATAAGATTTTTTACTGAGTCCGCCATCTTGAGATATCTGTTTTGAGAACTTTTGTTCGTCCAGTGAAAGTAATATTGAGATGAATCTTGGTCACAGGGCCGATGGAAAGTGATAACAGGTACAGCTGATATCCGGTTATTCGATTTCAAACTCTGTTTCTACACAATAAGGTATGTTTTAGTTTATCACCCATCAAGAACTTTAACCATTGCAAATTATGATGCGTTATTTACGCATTGTTTGTAATTTAATTGTTTTAAATTGCCTGACATCACTTTCGTTTTATAGTTCCGTACACATCAAACATCAAACAACAAACATGAAGGGTTATTTTTATTAAATAAACTTTCTCTTACATCTGAATTTTTTTATAACAATACAAAGTAAAATTAATTACTTTAGATTTTTTTCCTCATATAAAACAAACGTCTAGAACAAAGAACACGTTAATTAATATGTAATGAAGACCGCAGTAAATTTTATCTATAGTATGAAAAAAACTTAGTTTACACGCTCGGCGATGCGAGTGAATTTGACTTGCGCGTGCGCAATTATGATAACCAGAGTACAGAAAATACGAGCGATCATTAATCAGTACGATAATTAATCAGTAATACAATTTATTACTAAAATATGCTTGCAATCATAATATTTTAATCTTATTATTACTGAAACAACATAAAAAATATTGATCCTATTCAAATAATGACGGATTTAAAAGACATATGTCTTTAAGACATATATCTGATCTCACGAAGGCACAATATAGTGTTTCGCATGCATCTTTGTCATGTAGAAGACAATGTTGATCCCAAACCCCATAAAATCGATTAAAAGATCCAACCAAAGAGTATCACAAATAAAATTTATATTATAAAATTAGTTAACCGGTGAATAATGATATAAAATATAACCCAAACATCCGTCCGTTGAGAATTCGGAAGTCATTTGAAATTAATTGAAACGTCAAACAGGAATTCTTACAATCCAAGCGACAGAAGAAAAATAATGTGTTCTTGTGTAAAATATAATGGCTAAAAGATGAAGAGTGAAGAAGCAATAGACATTCCGCTGTGAACAGATGGCAAGCGTTATAACACATGCATACTACAGCCCGCGACTGCGACCGTGATTTATTATTACGTATGCATCTGCTGACTGCAAATTAAATGAACAAAGTTATTATTTATAAAATTAACTGCATGCCAATGAAAGTTCAACAAAATTCAGGTCTCCGTATTATGTAGATGAAGTAAATCGACAAATAAACAGGCAGTTTTAGATTTCATGTACATTTGTTTTGCTTAGTATATATATATATATATATATATATATATATATATATATATAAAAGAATGTATGTACGTTGTACGTTCTAAGAACGTTACATATAATCATATGTATCGATAACCTATAATAAGTAGGTAGTTAAATAATGTTGTAATGTATGTATGTATTTATTTAGACATTTGTAATGACGGCAGAAACGTTTCTTTATTAAATATTTTATCTGTGTATATTCTATTTTCAAACTGTCAATTTAAAAATAAAATTAAGACACGAAACTAAACTTATTTTACAGAATATTTATATTGATATATTTATTCATTTATTTATTTATTTATTTATTTCCAAGTGATTTTTATCTCAATATATTTTATCGTCGTCATATTTTGAGTAAAGCGCGTGATGTAAGCTCTGTAATCGCGTGTATTTCAAAACAATTTAAATATCTTAGTAATTGTAAAACGTAAACGCCGTGACGTTAGGTATTACCGTTTCTAAACGTTCACCGTTACCGTCAATGACCATATATTTGTATGTCATTTATATAACAATACGTTTATTAATTGATTAATATTTTAAATACAATTTTTGTGTGTGTGTTTTTAATGAATCAATTTAAATTATACAAATGTGGGTAGACATATAATTTGTTTTGATATATGTATATGTGTGTTGTAACCGAAGCTATAAACATTCATATAGTAATAAATAAAACTTAACATAAATCTTTAGATATGAATTATTTAACTGATTGTTGAATGATAGTTATGTTTTTCGATCCCATCATTTTTAATAGATGTTTATTATTTTCTCGTAGTTTGTACGATTTAAATCAAGTTTTGTATATTACAAGAAATTCATTAACATTTTGGGTGAATTTGAGTCGTTCATTCGTTCTCATTTTGCTTCATCCAAGCTCCGGCCATTTTGTTTTTTCTACATACATTTTGAATGTCCAACATTGATGTAACTTTAGTTTCTTCGCGTTTATATAATGTTGTATATTATATTCTATCTTAAACCAGGAACTGACAGCTGTTCTTGTAACTGAAAGGAAGGTCGCCTCAAGGTCAGGTGTATCGAGATATTGTGTTATTAATTGAATTATCGATATTCAATCGAGTTGCAATGGAATGTGAGGTCCATACGAAATGCTATTGTTATGAGGACGTTTATTAATTTTTTGGACATAATATTTTTTTTTTATTGTAATTTTTTGAATTTTGTTCTGGAAATCAAGGGTATTTTATCTAATCTATATATATATGATTTTCGAATGTCTTAGTAACAAAACACTCATTCAAATAGTAATTTGCATATTTAATAGTCATCATTAATTATTATAATTTTGTCAGTGGAATTTTCCACGGTTTCTTTTAATCTTTAAATTTTTAATATTAAGCAAACAATTAATGAAAAATATACAAAATGTAATAAAAAAATTACCTCATTAAGACTTTTGTCAATTGCATTCAAAGAACGTAGATTATATATATATTTTTTATCTGTACAAAACTAGTTTGAGTTTGACGTTTGACATTTAAAAAGGTTCCTCGTGTGTAATGTTCTTCACAAACGAGTCTGAACGTATTTTTCAACTCAAGGAAATTATATCTGTCTATGAATATTATAGTCAAATTATTATTCATTTCACTATTTTAAAATACTTAATAATTTATTACAAATACAATATATTTTTTATAGATTTTTATTCAGACATAATGATTTGAATTTTGTTTCCGTGAACATTTGAAATGTTAAAATAATGTCACATATTTTATTAAATCAAGCAAAATATAACGAAATTTTTAACCTTGAAACTTATATTTCATCTAATACTTGATACACAAAAATTTATAAAAAAAAATGCTTTATATGGTAAGATCAATACAAATTTCAATTGAAAATGCTACATAGTAATAATTCGATTAATTAACACTAATAAATTAATCTGGCAGAATGATTTTTTTTTTCATCGAAAATGTTTAAAAAAGTTCTGTCGCACATTATCTGTGAAATGTTAAACGTAGGTTGGAGAAAACAACCTGCTACGCGCCAAAATTTATATTACCTGTTGTAATTTCACCCGACCTCGATTCAAACCTTTTTGCTCGATTCACGACTTTCAATTTTATTACTATAACTGTTTTTTATACAATTAAAAATCTATTCCGAATTTATTGAATCGCAAATGATGGTTTATATGACAGTTCATTTGTGGATGATTCATTTAATGTGGTATTTGTAGTTATAACGACATTGTGCCAAAATATTACGTCATATTACAGATTATAACAATAATTAAACAGATATAATCTGACTATATTATGAATAATATGTAACGAACGTAAATGCTAATGATATCTTTCACTGTGAAGCCAACGGCCTCTATTGGAAAGTGTCCTAAAAATTATTCGAATAATCGATTTCATGTACTTGACATTCTAGTCACCTGTTACGATGACCACACAGAAGAATGCACTCTATGTCATTAAAACAAAGATTAAATTCCTTTGGATACAATTCACTCTTGAACCAATAGTATGTTAGCGTCAAGAGCACGATTTGACTTTGATCTGTTTTTTTTCAACTTATTCAAATTTCGAATTCCCCTCAGGGCTGTGACTTCATTTTGTTACAGACAACTTTCTTTTTACTATTTAAATGTGTATGCAGTCATAAAAATTGGTAGTTAAGTATCAAATTGACAGCCCTATTATTTCAAATTAGTAATGTCGTCGGCTCTAGGTGGCGGAATTAAGCAATTTCTGTAAACTTAACTAACAATAATAGAAAGTACGTGTGCATAAAATGTAAGCAAGCGCACCCAAAATCGATTCCTAGGGACTTAAATACTGGTAATAAGGTTGAAAATGGTCAATAGAAATGCTATGTAAACATATGAATGACAATGACGACATCTTTAACAAAAGCCACTTCTCGGCTGTTAGTCCGTGAACACACAGCATTATCACATTATACGTGTGAAAATTCTTTAAAAAAAATATAATTCACCAATAGACTTTCACTGTCGCTTTCTTTGTTCGTTTTTCAAATATAAACTTTGAATTCGGAATTGTGTATTGTAATAAATTCTTGTCTCCTGCCTTTAGCATTCTTCACTAGCGAATAATTTAATGGCGGAGAGAGCTTACATTATTTACATATGTAATACGAATGCTGGTTATAAATTTCATATAGTGGATTCCTCACCATCAAGGTCTTTTAATTAAAGTTTATATAGCTAACGCGATGTAACGAATATCACTGTCAAATGGCAAAGATAATAAAAATTTATCTTTGTAAGTATATTGTATTATGAAGATTTTTAAATTTGGAATACATTCAAATAAATTTCTATGACAATATTCTAGATGACTTTAGGAATTTATCGTTTTATATTTTAAATTTTATTTGAAGTTTTAAGTACAACATCGTTTCAATGTAACAAAAATATTTATAGGCATGCAATTAAGTATCGAAATTAATAGCGAAAATAATCAAATACCATATTGTATTGTGTACACAATGCTTTATTTTCAAGGTTTCAATATATTTCATGTTATAACATGCAAAGAAGTTATCAGTGTTCCCACTATTGTTTTATTAATTGGATCAATCGCTGTCTGTATATTAGGACTGACTGTTTGCTGCGACTCCCACCGTCTGGTTTAAATAAATAATAATACGTAATTTTTATAGTAATTACGATATTTAAAAAAGACTAATACGTAATAATAAGATATAGTGTACACGTATACGTTCAAATTATGTTAAC
Organism: Danaus plexippus; assembly: GCF_018135715.1. Lineage (NCBI taxonomy): Eukaryota > Metazoa > Arthropoda > Insecta > Lepidoptera > Nymphalidae > Danaus > Danaus plexippus. Next base: position 1,846,521 of record NC_083552.1, on the reverse strand, counting down.
AATACCGTTTTTTGTACTATAAAAATAACGGTTAAAATATTATTAGACCAAAAGTTTTAAAACTTTTATTTCATATTCAGGTGTGGTTAAGGAAAATTAAAGAAGTCACTCTAAGATTTTGTTCTTTGGAAGACTTATTTACAAAAATACTATACACTTAAAGTATCATTAGTATACTCGGAAGCTGTACTAAATTTATCTGAGTAGTGACAGATAAATATTATATGTGTGTATGTATGTGTAGTGTATAACTATGTAACAATAGTCATAACGGCGACTGGTAAGGAATACTTCCGGATCGAACCACAACTAGAAAATAGAATTTATGTTCAAAGGAAACAACTAGACCTTTTTTGATGCGACTATTTAACATAAGACTTATCTGTCGCAATTACGAAAATGCGGTAGTATTAAGTATGCAATATATTGTAATTACCTTAGCATTGTCATTAATATTAAATCAATTCGATCTTAAAAGGATGATACTAGGAAGATAGACACTTACACACACAAACACACACACACACACACACACACGCACACATATATATATCACACATCTAAATATATATATATATATATACAGTAGAACCTCGTACAGTCGAACCTCGATAAGTCGAAAACCTATATATATATATAAATTTGGTGACTAATAATTTATTATACCCTTAGTACTTTGTTTAAACTTAACACCGACAGTATCGAAGTTCACCATTTGTTAGTCAGTGACATAATGATACCACGATCCAGTTATGGACTACGTTTTAATATTCGTTCTTATAATAAAGTATTAACGGTATAGTATACTTAGTCCAAGTTAGCATCGTCATACTTCCTACGAAGAGTTAACAATTTTTATTCGTAAATCGTTGCACATTATAAAATATTTCAAACTTTTACTAAGCATACCAGTAAATTAATAACGTTAAAATCAAAAGATAATTTGTTTCTTTTCACAAATGTGTGGTAGCATGTGTTTATATCATTGATAAGCACTAAAAACTTTCAAACTGACAGTATGACGTAAGTAATTTTATTAACATTACATATTTTGATTTCTGAGAATACTTCATCGATGAATCACAAGGGTTACATTGCCAAAATATGACTAAATTATACATTAGTCAATATAAAGTAAGTATAACTAACTTCTGACTAGACTAGACTCGATGTAGCAATACAAGGCCCTTATCAGCTGGTGACTAGTTCTGCCACCAGTTTATAGATTTTCATAGCCATATAAATATTAAAAAAAATACTCCAATATATTTTAAAAATAATATTAGATTTCTTCATCAAAATCTATAAAGATTTGAAATTTATATAAACTAGGTAATAATGCAGTATGTAATATATTTTTTCTATCCAAATTCATCAGATCTCAAATTTGTTCCTTTTAAATATTATAGAAAAAAAAAATCTTTCCATTTAATATCATCTTTTATTAAGTCGGTAAACAAATAATCAATAAATCGTTCAATAAATTTAACAAGGACATAAGTACTTTAGAAAGCCCATAGAAAACCAGTATGGGCAGACATTTTGCAATTTGAGTTGCGTGACTAAAATAAATAAAAATAGATATTTAGTCTATTGGTCTAGTTAATATTAGAATAATTAATTAGTTCTCTGCTTCTTTTGAATAATTTTTTTTCATTTTTATTCGGTTATTTTTCACGATATACTATATATACCAGTAACAATGAATTTATCATCATCATCATCATCAACCTATCGGAGTACATTGCTGAGCAAAGGTCTCTTCTCTTATGGAGAAGGTTAGAGCATTAATCACCACGCTCGCTCAAGGCGGAAAGACGATTTCAATATTATAACTTGAAATTATAAGTCCAGGTTTCCTCACGATTTTTTCTTTCACCGTCTGTCAATGGTGTCTAAATACTCTGAGAAGGTATATATGACTCGGAAAAACCACATTGGTACTTGCCCGCACCCTCAAGCATGAGAAGCGAGTCTTTAACCTCTCGGCCACCACGATTTCCAGGACAAATTATTGACAATCATTCTTTAGTAACGTCCTTCATAGTTCCAAAAAAATACACATGAATTCACCTAACCGCTTAATTCTTATAAACGGTCTAGATTTTTATTGCTACGCAATTTTTTTTATCCTATCTCGCAATAAAAATGACAATGTTCTTTTAATCGTCTTGTCTTTATTTTGTAATTCTTTGTCTCACGATTAAAATCTCACGGGGATTCGCAATGTTTGTTTTTACACAATATAACTGACATTTAAACTGTTTTTAAATAAAAGATCTTTAAGATTTTCTCCATTCAAATATTTCAATTCAATTGTTAATGTACAAATGTTGTTAAGAAATTTATCTTTTTGACGAAATATCAGTTTTAAAAGAAAGTAAATACAACGATGTTACGTTAAAACATTGCATATTTAAAAAGCCCCGTGCACAAAACTTAATCCGTCAAGAATATCTAATTTGGATTTTAATTTTTATTCTATAAGGTTTAAATTCCTACGCATTACTCTCATATCGCCAATTGCAATTGCAATTTAAGTGCATTGACTTACCCACTGACATAATTATCTGTCTCCCTCTCATAAGCGGAATAAGCCTAAGATTTTCCCTTTCACTCGTTTCACAAGACTTTTCCTGTAATGTTCTTTGCTGTTCGTAAAAGCTTTTGATAGGGGTTAAAATTAAATGCCCAACAAAAGTACTCGAGAACATTCCAAATTTAAGTTATTTAATGATTTTTTTATATTTCTGGCCCGTTTGATTGATTTTTAATTATAAAATTGATTTACGTTAAACCTATAAAACCTTATTCATACAATTAATATTAACAGAATATAATAACATTCAAATATTTTATTAAATCTAGATCAACATTATTCCGCAATCCACGATCCGTTCACTTTCATTACAAACAATAAACAGATACTGGTCGGCAAAAGTGAAATTCCATTAAGAAATAAAAGAAAAAAAACAATCGAGGTAATATGAAGAACCCATTATTATTTAGAATTCACACATAAGATGCTTATTAAAATTTGAATTTGGAACGTTGGTTCCTCATCATAACGTCATTGAAATTTAAGTCCTAAATATAGGAGATAAAGCACAAACTTCAATGACATACTAGAATAATAGGATCGTGTGAAAAAACATTGTTCTGTTTGGTCAGTTTGACGGGTGCAATTGTTACAATTCTGTGGGCAAAGAAATAAAAAATAAATGGTCTGTTCTGATATAATTAAGATTTTATGGTGTTATTCTTAATACATTTTATATGAAGCGGAAAGCGTAACTGTTTATATATGTCAACGGAGCCATGATTTTGTGTACAGTTATTTTTGCATGTGACATTGCACTTTGTTGAATCTTAGAACTTAGCTTTCTCTAAACGTCATTTTAACTGTTTAAGTTAGTTTAACGGTTGGCTTTATGCTATATTTCATCAGCAGACTTGTTTTTGTTAATAAATCTATGTTTTGTTAATAGTCAGATATATATATCTGACTATCAATTTTAATAATCCCTAAGTTTTATGAACGCGAATATTTTGATTTACGTGAAACAATATACCAATAGTTATTCCATTTTGATATAGTGACGTTAAAATTTTGCGTAAAATTTTCGCGTTAAGAATCAACAGACATACATATAAGATTAACCTTTACGACACTGCTTAATTATTCCAAAACTCTAAAAAGTCTATTAGAAAGGAGGTCTTTTCCCAGCTATGGGATACATTTAACGTTAATTTGTTGTCAAGATGGCGTCGACCTCTTTGGATGTCGGCCGCCATTTAAATGCGTGAAGCGCACGCGGTTTCCGGAGAAACTGCACCACGATTAGGAAGACATATAAACATTATATTATATTATTATAAAACATTATTAGTCTTATGTTTATACAAAAAATTGTTTATAGTTATAATTGAAAGAGATGTGTCAATAAAAGTAATTCGTGTGTTAACGCCTTTACATTCTATAAATGAAAATCACCTTTATATTTTATTATTTACTTAAGATATGTAACCGTTACAAAAATACCATTTACTTAGTAATAATATTATTGAATTATATATTTTTAGTTATTTATAATTAAATATATTTTTGTGATCTTGATTCTTTTTACGGAACTGTCAGACAGTGGGTCAGTACGAGCCTTGAATAAATGGATGTTTGACACAAATACTGTGAATCCGATTCAAACCATTTCCGAATGAAATGTCACATTAATATGCAAGTTATATACACCTGGCATAGAAAAGTGGGACATTTTGATATTGTCGATTTAACTATCGTTACTGTAACGTAAATTGCATTTGGTTATCGCATAACTTGGGGTAATCCTTTGAGATTTTTTTGTCTTAACAAATTCAATTTTGACTCAAAAACTAAATGACATTTATTCTCTAATTTATTATTTCATTTTTTTAATTTTAAAATAAAAAATGCATTTAGGCTTAGTATAATAATTGAGGCGAGGAACGGAATATTTTTTCTTTCTAATAAGGTTTATTACAAACGAAAATCTATTGAATAACTTATGTAGGCACATGTAACGCAAGCAATATAGACCGCACTCATGTTACAGAGTATTTCATTATAATTTCATAAGAAATCTCATACGACCTTGTTCGCACTTTCTAATACATCTGGGCTGTGACGAAATTAAATTCGAACGAATGCATTTTTCCATCTCGGGGTCATGTGCTCTTAACTTTTTACGCGCCTGTAACTTGGCAATTATGACGTCACTTCAAATTCCTCCAAGATTCACTCAACCGGATATATTCATTCATATTTCTCAGCTTAAAGAAAGTCTATCGTATACATATTATGTTGTTTTTAATCAATGGAATGCTGCTTAAAATGTTTATATCGTAAAATATAGTATATTTCTTCTAAAAAACGTGTACTCGTATACACACGTTGAACTACTTTTAAAATGTTACAAGTCTGTCAAGTAAGAACTTTTGGATCATTAATTATTCTTTTTTTCAGAAATCAACGACAATGAATCAATAGATGTATCAAGAGTAAAAAGAGAAGGGGTTCCGGAGAACAGGGGTATGTTATAAAACTCTCTGCACTAATAAAATTGTAAAATATGCCTGCTGTAATCGTTCTCTATCTTATTTATCTTTTTTTTATTTATCTCTATAATGAATATTAATCTTTTTTTTAATTTATGTCTAATATTTTGTAAATTATCAACGTCTGGAAGGTGATTATTCGTTATATTTGATTTGAAATTCACTCCAAAAATGAATAGTCATCTTTAGTTAAACTTTTATTGTAAATTTTATGCTAACATTTCAAACTTTCCGCTGCTCTAGTATTTAACTTAGAATACACATCTGTCCGTATTGCGTTATTAATTGTATGTTTTTTCTTTCTCTTTCAAATCTAATCCCCGGTCCTGGTCGACTTGGAAATCAATGGACTTTGTATAATAACGAACCTCAATCCCACCTATGACATGACGGACACGATCACTACACAGACCTGACAGTGCTGCTTGTGAACGACCAAAAACGAAACGACTATAACAAAAACGGCCGATACCACAGTGTGAAACCACTTATCGGACTATTGACATCCACCGCAAGGACTTTTATACAAGATGGAGTCACAACCGAGTACGCAACTCAGATTTTGGGCACGACTCTAGACAACGGTCGCATATACGCGCAACTTCTAACAAAATCGTCCCTAGTTCTATACAATAAGCCATCGAATGACGATGACGCGGTCATTGTTCAACCCACTCGAGCACATTCTGTTTTCGATGGAGAGTGGAACGTCAAACAGGATTTGGGTATTATCGATCCTGACAAGTTCGTCTTAAAGAATACCGATTACTTAGCACCTAGTAGTAAAATGGAAATAGTATATGCTAGTAGGCCCGCTCAAGAAAACTTCAAATCTTGGAATCCACCAGTATCTTCAGATAGTCAAGTTGAAAATCAAATTTTCGATGAACCGACAGCACGTAAAGTACAATCCTATGTTGGGGAACCAAAATTTGAAGTTTATAATTATCTTGACGGACCAACTATTGAAAATGATAAAAAACTTGAATATATGCCTGTAATGAATAATGTAAATTACCTTTACCGTCAGAGCAAAGCTTACGAACCAGTTAACGAACCATCTGTACCAGATACAAATAAACAGGAAGATAAGATAAGTGAGTCGAACATTGTTAAAGTTAAGCCTAGTTATGATCTGCCAACATTTACGATTAAGAACGAGTTTTCACCAATATTTTATTATATTGACAATGTTGAATCTCGTCGTCAACCTCAAGAATCCTTGCCTCAAACTAAACAACCTAAAAAATTGTTCGGTCAAAAAAGTGAATCGCGACCCAAAAAGACTTTTACTTACGCCGGTTTCGCTGATTTTACGACTGTTGTTGGCGATACGGTAATTATATTTACACCAAATACTGAAACAGTACAAACTCCTAGACCAGGTGAGGTTAATGTCTTTCCATCGGCCAAACCTGTGGATAAATTAGCCACTAAAATAACCTTTTTGTCCGCCGATATTCCTCTTGCGACCTCGACCTTTAAACCTCATGAAGTTGATTCAATCACGAAGGTACCTTATTACAGTAACGAAGAAAGCATTACAGAAAAAGTTTCTTCAGCTGAGGAACAAAATTTAAAAAAAGCTATGTATGAAGTGGATGATAAAGTACCAGACACTGTAAGTGTTCAATACAATAATAATTTCGAATTGAACGTAGATGTGATACAACCATCAGAACCAGGATATACCACGACAGAAAGTACAAGAGTCACAGACGACTTAGAGATTAAACAGGTTAACGATTTGAACTTTAAAGCTACGGATCCTTTGACATTCTTGAGTCCAACGAATACTGTCGTCGAGGAGCCTAAGGAAACAGTGGTGACAGAGGAAAAATTAAGTGAAATATTAACAAACTCCGAGGAGGAATCTGAAAATACTGCTGCTGAAGTGACTGAAAAACCTGATGAAGAAGAAGAGGAAGAGGATGATGAAACTAAAGAGACAGAACCAGATATTTTAACAACAACTGAAAGTGGTCATAGTGATGAATCTTATGAAATAGAAACTACAACAGAAAATAAATACGACAAACATGAAGAAGTCTACTGTAGTGATGGCCTTGAAACTCAATCTACTATGACAACTGCATATAAGACTTTGACATATTTAACAACTTATTTTATTCCATTAGAAAGTACAGATACTACTACATCTATAAAGTCTGACGTTGTTGTTGAGAGTGACGTTGGTTATATTACTAATTATATATGTAAAACCAATTTAAACATTGATCCTACTTCTGTGATGACTTCTGAGCTGGATACTACACAAATCACCAATATTGAATCACCGGAAGTAGTAAATGAAGATGAAATTAGTATTTCCGCCAATAAAGATACGGATACTCAAACTGAACGTACATCAGAAACAATACCCAATGATTATAAAGAGGTACCAACTGTTTCCCAAGATGATGAAAAGCCTTCTGTTGAAAATACTAAAGAAACAACACCATACGAAAATGTACAACAAGAAGACTCTTCACAGACGACAACAACCGAACGTGTTGCTACAAGTCAAAGCCATATTGAAGTTTCTGTAAGTACGGAGAGCACTCCAACAGATAATCAAAATGCTGACGAAGATGATATATTAGATTCTGTTAACGAAATTGATCTTATATATAAAACACTTTACACGACCTACACTTACTTTACCACCTTTTTTGGCGATCAGACATCCAGTGTTGCTAGTCACAAATCAATTATTACAAATATCATCACTTCTACCATCGATTTATCGAAACTTGATCCTTCATTGCTGGGAGCCTTCGATGATGGTGAAATTTCACCGACAAATGTTGAAGGTGGGAAACCTACAGAAACATTAGCTATAAATAGTATTATTGATCTCGTGAAAAATAAAGATGTAATTGAATCTGTTGAAGGTGACAAATCATATAGTTCTCAAACGCCTACACCAAACTTAGATGAAGGTTTAATGTCTAGCATTAAACCAGATTCCGTCAAAACTTATTACACAACTTACACATTCTTCACAACAATATATGTCGGTTCGGACGCAAATATTTGTAGCCGTAATGAAGTTTATACGAATTACGTTGGTCCTGACGAGTTAATACCTACAAAAACAAATTCACTGATACCAGAAAATACGAGAGCACAATTTGATTTTAGAAATTGCAAACAAGTAAAAGGAATGTCCCCACAGAGTGTAGACGATAACTCATCGGTAGAAACAAGTATTACAAGTGACAATGATCAACAAGATAAAGAAAATGCACAACAACCCTCTCCAATAGAAGTGGATATGTTGTTTAGCGTTGAATCAAATCCTTTAGTTTCAGATAATGCCTATGTCACAGACGTTAAATCATCGTCTTCAAAAGGAGAAACGAAATATTTAGATAACAATAATGTACTTGACGATCAGATAAGTTCTGAGAGTAATATTGACGAAATTATACCCTCACCTACACTATTGCTACAGACTAGTTATACAACATTTACATATTTTACTACTATGTACATTGGAACAGATTCTAGTAAAATAAAAAGTCGTCTAGAAACTATAACAAATGTTGTAACAGAGACGATTACACCTAAAACAGAACCTGAAGAAGAGAATAATTTACCAATAACTTATTACACTACTTTTACATACTGGACAACTTTGTATAAAGACAAATCAACAACGATAACCAGCCGGGAAGAAATTGTCTCCAATGTTGTAACTCCATCTGCTCAGTCGATAGCGACAGTAAGTCCTATTGACACCACGCCAATTGATATAGTAAGTGTATTACCACCAAACATTGAACCAGATACGAAGCCGTCCTTACAAGATGATGTTTCAGGACATGATGATGGTAAAACTACAGTCTTTACAACATATACATATTTTACAACATTCTACGCAGGTAACACGTCACAGATAAGAAGCAGTCTCGAAACAGTTACAAACATTGTGGACAATACCCAGTTAGTAGAAGATAATCAATTAGGCCGAAAAGTACCCAATGGAGCTGTTGATAAAAATTTGATCAAAGACCTTAGTGAAAAACCATATATACCAACAAAAGTTAAGGAAGAAATTCAAGCAACTAAGGTACCGGATATTTCGCTTGTATCATCTACAACATTACAAGGGACGTATATTGACAACTTGTTTGCAGAAGTAAAACCGATAGAAACTAACACTGAAAAGAAGATATTGTTTTCACAAGTTGCGGTTATTTCTGGGGATTCTACAATTATCACAAGTGACAATAAAACTTTAGGTGAAGAGGCTACTACGACGCAAAGTACGACGTCAACCACAACCACTGAAAAATCAATAATTAGTCCCACGCCTGAAGTAATTGAAAGTTCTGTGGCTGAACCCGAAGTGACAACAGAATCAATGTTCGAGAATGAAGAACAAGAAGAAGAAAACCCTAGTGTTAAAAAGAAAGGCCGCCTTACTTTCACAACTAAAAAGCCGTCATTTACTCCCGTAATTATACCATTTGCTTCAAGAAATCGTCCCACTTTCAGTCCAAAGCGTTTACAACCTAACAGTGCTACCACCATTACTCGTGCTGACTTTACACCAACTATAACAGCCACACCAACTTTAAAATCCGTTAGGCCATCGGGTAGTTTTGCCGGTAATCGAAAACAACAGAATTTATCTGGTTCATCTAGTTCAGGAAAGCGATTTTATGGTCGCAGTAGCGCTTCTATAAATTTGTCTGCTAATGTTTCTCCATCTCGAGCTGGAGGATCTCAGCGAGGCAGTATAACGCCTTCTTCAAGAAGAACTGGTTTTCGTTCTAGTTCATCTAGGGGTGGTAGCATAAGTTTTGCTAGTAGATCTGCTATTCCGAGAATTCGACCTACTGCCTCGTCCCGACTAAGAGGTAGTAGGCAATCTGCATCAATACAATATCCACCAATAGACCAAAATGAATCAGAAACATTTGCGACTCAGCAAGAAGAGAGTGTTACTGAATCTTTGGATGAAGCTACTGAATTTCCAGCTAGACTCACAACAAATAATCCCCTTTTGAAATTCAGAAGACCCCCAATTGTTCGACAACCTGGAACAGCAATAGCACCAAGAACAACAACTCCATCTCCTAGACGAGCTATTAATACCCGTGGAAGAACTACTACAACAAAAAGATCAACAACACGATCAACAACGAATCCTCTGCTTTCTTTACGTAGACAGCGGCCTAATGGTCTGTTCCCTCGAAGAAACTTGTTTAGACAACCGGAACCAGAACCAGAGGAAGAGATAGAAGAAAATGAACAAAAAGTAGAGGATGATGAGGAATTATTAGATGAAGAGGAGTTTGAAGAAGATAATGATTATGACGCCTCTAATAGAAAGGAACAACAAGTAGCTTCACCTTTCCCCGTGTCCCCTCGTAGAAATACTGTTCAAATCAGGCCGTTTGCTTTTAAACGCAGAGTTAAACGTCAAGTTGATTATGGTAATAGAAAGTATTCTAATTTCAGAAGACCTGGAACTAAAGCCGTAAGCACTAGACGCCCAGAACCAGAACCAGAAACGGAACCACCCGCGCCTTCCGTTCAAAAACAAAAAACGGGACGTTATAATTCACGTATATCTGGTAATGGTAAAACTACCACAGCTGCCTCACCAAAGCATTCCTCTAGACAACCATTTATAATAAGGGGGGAAAGTAGATCTACTACAACAAATTCTCCAGCATATAGAAGAGGTAAAACAAGAACTTCGGGAAGGACAACTACCCTATCATCAAGGATTAAATCACCCAGACCCTCTGGTAAATCTACTCAATCTTCAAGATCAAGCTCCTCTCGTGCAAGTACAGGAAGATCCAGATCACGTACAACAACAAGCAAAGCTTCAAGCAGACAAAGAAATTCTTTCGAAAATTTAAGTGGTGAGAGACGGAATAAATATGATAACATATTGAATGACGGTAAAATTACGATAACACATCAAATACCTTTTGAAGTTACCATACCTATTGTCAATGGAAAGATCACGGAGTACAAAAATGTTTTGTCAGCCAAACCTAGCGTTGAGACGCTTTTGCTCAATCAAGTTTCAACTTCTATCGGTCCCATAGGTAATCACCAATTGGTGCTCGCAATGGAATCAACAGAATTAGCTGATAACGGTGCTACTAAAATAACAAAGTTTATTTTACACGAAACACCTACAAGTACTATTATTTTTACACCAACAACAATTAGGGGGCGTAAGACTTCTTACTCTCATTTAGTGCCTAGCACAGTTTATAATGTAGAACCTGTAGTACAAACAATAGCGCCAGAAATTAATGCTAACGTACCTTTAGCAAACTTGCTGCTGTCTCAATTGTTACTAGGCAATCAACAGCCTGCGATCAATCCTCTTCTGGCGCTCCAAGGACAAGCATTATTGCCACAGCAACAAGTAGTACAAACACCTGTAACCGAGTACAAAACTAGAAGTACAACATATGTGACAACAGTAACTGATAATAGGGAAACAGTGTTATCTATAACCTTCAGAGGTGTACCAGTATTGACAACAATAAATAATCCAACAACAGATATAATTACTGCCACAGAATTTATTACAGATACTGTAGTTACTACACCAACAGTCTTAGCTCCACCCCCCCAGTATAACTCTTTACTTCTACCTTTGCTTCTTCAACAACAGCAACAGCAACAGCAACAAGCTCTCTCTTTACAAACAGCAAATCCATTACTTGGGTTAGCTCAACCCGACTTATTGCAAAATAATTTGCTATCCAATGGTAATTTAAATAATGATATTTACAGTAACAGTCCCAAACCTAATATATTGCCAGATTTCAATAGTAATGAAGATTTTTCTGAAGATATACAGAATAGTGGCGAGGAAAGAGAAATAGATGAATATGTACCTCCACCAACATCTCCTCCACCACCGAGAAAAAGAAGTAAACCACGCTCACCAAAACCAAAACCCGTTGCTCCTCCAAAACAAACAAGTGTAGTCACTCTATACGTATCTGGTAGACACCCTGGTGAATTCAGTACTGTATTATCAACTGTAGTTACAGACGAGACACAAACTGTTAGAAAACGCGAAGCTATATACTATGATGATGTCAAAATTCTACCATCGTTACTACCAACGATTGATCAACTTGTAGGTTCACAAGATGATAATTTATTAGAGAACTCAATTATGGCGGATAAAAATCTTTCCGATCCCCAATCGCATTCCCAATCACAAACAGCAACGCAGAGCTTAGAGAGCATAATAGGAAAAATAAATTATCAGGTTAACGCATCGCCAACTTACGTCGTAAAATTAGATCTACCGTCCACAATTAGAGACATGAAACATAGGTCATTGGATGAAATATCGTGAAAACCGAAGTTTTGGTTAGGTGTGTAAAGTATGATTTAGTAATTTATTTACTTTGTATCATAGTAAGCTAGCTATGAATAGTGCCTTATAGATTTAAAATTTAGGGTTAAGATACAAATACTCTTCTGTACTTGATATTGTAGATAGACATAGCTATAATGTTTTTATACTTTTTTAAGGTCACCAAATATATTCTGATGTGTTACCATTTGGAGTTGTATTGCGTCTAAGCACATATTTTTAGGTAACAAATATTTAATCATTGCCTAAGAATAACTCGTCGAAATTTTGATTGTATTCTCTATTTGCTTTCTTTTGTAAATTGCAAATTACGACTTAAAATGTTAATGTAATAAAATATAATACATAAATAATAGTTTTATTTAAACCAAACGCGAGATTCCAAAAAAAAAAAAAACTTCGTTTCATCTACATCTATATGAACCAGCACATAAAATTTTAAAGATTAAGTTTTAAAGAGTTATACATATATGTTGACAATTGACTGAAATTAATGTTTTGAATGACTTGGATGCTTTGAAAACATCTCTATGACTGGACCGTGACTATCCTGATCTACAGTCCTTGAAGATCCAAGATCCAGATGGATGGATCTATTCCACATTCCACAACCGCCTCGGGAGGTGAGTTTAAGTTACCTGTTGCGTAACATAGCAGCAGTTGAATGTTCAACGTAGATCTTTGTCTTCTATCTTGTTCCTGTCTTATCTGATTTGAAATTTTAAATGTAAATATTTTATTCTTGAACATGAAATTGCTGAATAGATGTAGAGAGTAGTCAGCTTAATTTGAAACTAAGAGGTGCTGGTTTTTTGGGTTTTGTTTGAGAATTTTTAAGTAGCTAGATCATTTGAGATATTTATTTGCGATATTTGGTTTTTATTATAGTTTTATATTCTTGAAAACAAAAAACAATCTCTCCACATTCATACAAATGATCTATCTCTTACTGTCAAAATTATTAATTAAGATACATTACAAGCTAACACAACTTTGTATTATATAAAATTTTGACCCTAATTTGTTAATAATGACCTTATGCAAGATGCAATTAAAATTATATAAGACGTTCTCAGTACTTGCCCAGTTATAGCCACTCTAATTACCACACACCACTATGTGTGATCTTAAGCACCATCATTTTATCCTATCTTTTAATTAATACAAAGATTGTGATATAATTCACTAAAGGTAAGTAAACATTCTAAGGTCACAGCATTAATTCAAATGAATTAAAAATATTATTTCATGTTACAGCATTTAATACAAATGCTATAGTCTATGACAACTCGCCATGGAGACCGGGAAGAGATGTGGAACCGGAAAGAGGTGAAGATGAAAGGAAACTAAAAAATCTAGCTACCAGAATTATGTCCAACGGAGTAGAGGTTTTGGTTAAGGACAGAAGCGCAGAGGAGAAACAGGAACAGGTAATTTTATTAAGCTGTATAGATAATTGATATTAGATTTTGATAAAATTTATGTTGTCATAAATATAAATGTACTATATTATTAGTCTTTCCGTCATTTAAAGCATACAAATATCAAGGTTACTTAAAAAATAATCAACAAGCTTTATTGAAATATATGTTGATGGAATTGCTAATTTTGCACCATATATAATACAGGTTAATATAAATTTACAAATGTCTTCTGTAATAAATATCTTTTTTCTCAGAGAAAATTTAAATTTATGCATTTACCCACGACGAAAACAACGACTCATGTGGGTACTGCACCTCCGAAAAAGTCGTTGTTGTCATCAGCCGTCGCTACCTTTGTAAATCGACAGCAAATGAGCGCCTTTTTTCCATTACATCAGCTCATGCAGCATAATTACATAATAAAGACTTGTATGACTACGTACACATATCTAACAACTGTAGTTCAGAATAAAAGAAGCGCAGTTTCAACGTTCGAAACAATAGTATCGGTGGTCACAACTGAATCACTTACGAATCTTTATGCTACTGATGTCTTAGCAGACTTAAAACCAACAAAAGTAAGATTTTTGGTACCCAAAGTGATGGCATATTACAATCCTGATTTTCCAGATCGGGTTTTGCCTGATTCCTACGGTTCATTAAGGTTATTAAAAGAGACCTGCATACCCTACTGTCGTATCTGTCTAATATACATTAGCTTTATAGATTCCCATTAAACGTGTTATTTTTTAACATTGTACCTTCTAATAAAGCTGGGAGTTTGATACATTGTATAAATCAAATAATAAAAGTTTTTTAATAATTGCTTTATTTCTGATTTCAGACAAGATACTCGGACGTGAAAACAATACAACCTTCAGCAGTTAGCAATAGTTTCGTAAATAATAATCCTAAAATTGATAAGAGAATTGACGATGATCATAATCATTTTGATCTGATAGAGCCGTCAGAGATGAGTCATACTTCATGCTCGACCTCTTGTACGTGCAGTCATATACAAACAGAAAGTTTAAAAACCAAATACACAAATGTTAAATCACAAATAGGTCAAGCAATGGATAAAACTACAATGAAGAGCACGAAATATAGCGGAACGAAAATTGATGTACCGCCTACCCATCTTTCATCATACGATCATACAAAGTATCATCCTTACGAATATGAAACTAGTTCACACGGACCACCTACTGATAAAGTTGTAGAAAAATACACACAAGTTACTGATTACTCTGATGAAAATGATAGTAATTCATTGGACATGAGCGATTTGCTTACTAATGAACAAGCTCCTGAACCACCGAAAACTAAAAGCACAACATCAAAACCACCAGAAAAAAGCAAACCTGATAAGCCTCAGAAAGTTAATAAAAACAAGTTTGTTGTGGCTGAACTTATAAAATTAGGTTCACTGGGAATAAAAGGTTTATCACAATTAGCACCTGTAATCGAAAAAATGACCGGTGGATTCATGAGACGGCAGGAAACAAATAGAACGACTTCTACCACAACTACAGTGAAACCGATAAATAAAGTAGTAGGTTACAGTGCTAATAAGAGAGTGGATAATGAGGTAGAATCTAAACACAATAATTTTCCAATATATATTCCTGTTGATGAAATGGAAATGGCAGAATCGCAGATTGGTTACACTAATGTTACATTGCAACAAAATATTGCATGGGCTGCAGACCATAAAAATTCTAAAGTAAATCTTATGAAATCTAAAATAGTGCATGAAAGCCCTTTAGTTAATGGAGGTATACCTATAAGTCCAGGGGAAATAATTACCACCAATTCTGATGTAATTGTGGGAAAGCCTGCAGTTGGAGGTCCAGTATCTTTAGTAGGCACTGGAATGAAGTTACAAAATCAGGCACAGGCCCCAGACAATGCCGTTGCACACAGTGATATGTATAGCATTAAAGAGAAACCTCTAAATGATTACCCTATGGTCGGTACAAAAATTGACGATTCCTATGATTTAAGGCCACCAGAGTTACCCAAGCCTAATGCAATGGTAAATAAAAATACAATACGACCACACGGAGCTCATTTTTCTCCACCTAATATTCATATTCCTTTACGGAACTCTGGAAATCTATATAAATCTAGCGAACATAGTGGTCAAATAAGTTATAGTAAGGATAAATCACCCAATTTAGTTTATCATGGACGTCCATCTATTTTAGATTATAAACCATCTTTCACAAATAGTGTGAAAAAACCTTTTGAAAATAAATCAACAAATAAAGAAAACGATCAACAAGAAATACCTGATAATAATCCTAGCTCCTCAGAAATCGTCAGTACTCACATTATGACGGATGGACAAGGCACCGATTTCGAAATTGTAGGTGCAATGAATAAACCTTTATTAGTCGATATACAGCCTTCAAAAGTTGCTAATGTACTGATACCTCATGGCAGTTCAACCGCACTAGTATTTGCGGGATCTGCAGAGCCCCATAAAACTGGTGATTATGTTGATGATCCTTTACCATATCCAGAACCTGGTTATTTTGGAAGTTTTAGCATAGATGCACCTCATATGACAAATGTACATAATGTTGTTGTAAACAAAAACCAATTTGTGCTGAAACCTAATGGGCCTACAACAGATCGGTATACAAATGACGGTAATTTTAATTTTAAAAATAGCAAGACTAATACCGATCAAAAATTCAATTGGGTCGACATTAAGCGCCCTAAGGACCTAACTCAAAGTAGTCCCCCACAAACAAGCAATCAAGTAAATCACGCAAAACTTCGACCACAATTAACAACATACAATCCAGAAATATACAATGGCAACTTTGATAAAGTTGGTCAAGTTAAAAATAATCCAAAGGAAGGCAATGATGTCATCGATAAAGAATATGAAAATTATCTTGCTGTACCGCCTCCACCACCTAAAAGACATTTTAATCACGATAATCGTTACGATAGTAGCAAACCTTCTCTTCAACGACCAAATAAGCTTCACTCAAAACCAATTCAAGATGGTAATGTTTATGTTAACATTCAACATCCAGTAACGAATCAACTTCCTCCAAAAATAACTTCGGAAATTTATTTTGCTTCACAATTGCCCAGCAGTCAACCTACTCCCACTTACAATCTTAAAATACCATATCCAAGCAGCAATCCTTCTACAGTGCCTAAGAGTAATCATTCTCCCAAACAGGGAGCTCAAACTTATTCCAAGAATACCCACCAACTTACAACTTCTAGTTTTCCTAATAGAACTTTGAGTAGCAGTAATAAAGAAAATACATATACTATAACCCTCAATACAGCTACTAATGTGGCAAGTAAGCCAGGACATGTATTGGGTTCAAGTATCACAGTACCCATAACAACTACTTCTGACAATGGTCAAATAAATGCAAATATTCCAATTGGTACCAATTTTGCTATAAGAGTAGAAGATGATCGAGATAAATATGAGAGTGTAGCTCTTCATGGCAAGATACATCCATCACTTCTAGGTGAAGACAAAAATTATGGACCAAGTGGAAATAATAACAGATATAAAGTAAATTATTCAATACCTGGATCGAATGTGACTCAAATCGTGGGACAAAAATACAACAATGATAATACCAAAGTTACAATAAAGGAGCATGACAATAAAAATGTTGGTCAGTTCACTTCACCAGTAATAAATAGTCACGCCAATTTTCCAATGACAAACGAAGATGCAAATTCAAATGTCCAAAGAAAGCAAATAATAAATAAAGGAGAGAAATCTCAGACTAATGTTCACGAAGGATTGTCAAACCTAGTACCAAACCTTTCAACGAATTCTCATGGTTGGTATTCAAGTATTTTTAAAGACGATAATGTAAAAGATATAAACATTGAAACGAGTACGAGAAAAGTAATTCCCTTAAATTATGATATAAATAGTGACGATACACCATATTTCGGAGAAAAAATAGCGACGGTTGGAAAACCTCCCTCAGAATACTGGGGGAATAAACATACAAGCAATAATTTCATAGTTGGAAAACCTTTTGCAAAACCAACATTAGACAACAATTCAAAAAATGTTCAACCAAGCATAAAACCGAATTTAATACCTGCGATATATGGGGTTAAGCAAACAGTATACGATATACCAATTAGAGATGATAAAAATGTATCTTCATTAACACAAACTTCCACACCTGCTACACCCTTTAAACAAATATATGAAACAGCGGATGAAATATATGATGGTGAAGAAGAAGTTGATCTCAATAGTGAAATCGATGGTGAAGTTAGTTCAGAATCCATGAAAGTTCCGATAATTAGTACACCAAAGGAAAGAGTGAACATGACATTTGATTCCACGCAATTTGCAGACACTTCATCGAAATCTCAAAATAATGCCAGTTATTTAGTTAATTTCAATCCTGGAACGCAGACTGAAAAACCGTTCAGAGGTCTCAATAAGACTTCTTTTCATTCAAATAATATTAATCCAATATACAATACAAATTATTATTCAAAACCAAAACCATTTGCAATGAATACCATGCCTTTAGACCACCAATTGCAACAACCACATTGGCAAATTAATCAGTTAATGGAAAATTCAACTAACGTTTCATATGAAGATATAGAAGAAGAAATACACTCACCATTCCCTGGTTACTTAAATTCCACAAAGCAATCGTCACACTCAAAAGAGTCAGGTTCTAGATATGGAATCATCCGAAATTCGACAGTTACTTTAAATAACAGTGGAAAAAACAATAAATCAAATATAATTACATCTGTTGTTCATATTCATGATCAGAAACCATTAGTGGTGGAAAAAACCACTTCTCCACCCCCATTAGGAGTAATGGTGAAGAATGAAGTTTACAATAAATCTGTTGAAGTTATCGATTTGTCACCGCCACCACTCATAAGCACCACCGATTATAAATTGAAACCAACTATGAATAATGATGAGATAATGGGCATGAGTCCTCCTACTCCTCCATCAAGACATCCAACAAGAGTTCCCCAAACATCAAGGCCTGTGATTCCTATTAGAACACCACCCCCTTATAGAAATGTACCTCAAAGAACCTTACCACCAAGACAAACAACACCTAGACCATTAAGAAAGCCTGCAAATAGAGATGAAGTATCGACGTACCGTCCTGCATTCGATTTTAATAAAGGGATACGACCCATGTTCAATTATGATCAACCTTCGTCTCCATTACTACCACCTCCGAGAGAATCTCCATCAAAAGTAATTATTAGAGAAAACATTCCAAAATTAACATCTACACTTCCTTCTGCAAGACCTGTAGTTTTCCCAACCCCTGTATCATCAGGTTGGTTAACTTCATCGAATATTGGATTTTCATCGAGCTTTAACTTTGCGCCAACATCGGTTTACTTCCCAAGTAGTATTTCACAGTCGGGTGTTATTAACGTCCCTGATACCTTATCAACAGAAACACAATCAGAAGAGTCATATGATTCCAGTGAATATGAATCGTCTCTAGAGTCTGTTAATATTAGTAATGAAAACAGTTATGAAACTAAAAATAATGACACAAACAATTTGAATACGACAAGGTTTACTCAAAGCACTACTGAAAATAATAAGTCTGTGACATCAGGTAATAATCAGAATCATCAGACTTCAAATATTGTGAATTTGGAATTAAGCGAAGAACATCCTAGCACAGAAAAAAGCATAATTGTTTCTTCGGGAATCACAAATAGAACTCGAAAACCTTACCCATTCAATAGTGATAACAAGAAACTAAGTACCAATAAGTTTAAATATCCGTCTAAAACTAGTGTTACAATCAGGCCAACCAAAACTTTACATCGTCCAGAGTTAGCACCAACAAGAAAAACTTCAATCCGAAAAATTGTACGACCATTACCTTCTAAAAATATACTACCAACTAATATTATAGAGAGTTCTGAATCGATACTTGAAGATGATTTTATGTTTGGTCCAACTCAAGTACTCCAAGAAACTAATGTTCAAACTAAAGTGCCAGAAATAGTTTCTCTAATCGAAAAGACCGTGACATCAACTGTAACTTTAAGAGAAGAAACGTCGAATACTCATTTACATTCGGTTCATCACTCCGGTAACGAAATAAAAATATCAGATGAGATTATACCCACTAAAACAGAATTCAAGACAACGATAATCACTTTAACGAAAACACTATCGGAACCACCCCAGACTATCTCCAGCTTTAGTTACTTAAATTTGACGCATACTTTAACCGTAACACATACTAAGACGAGCTTAGTTAGTCAGTCGGAAGGAGCCGTTACTGAAACACTGGTTCTTACGAATACACATACTTCTACAGTGGTAGATGTTGTGACCGAAATATTCACTCAAGTTCAGCCTACTACTATAGTTGAAACAGTAACTAAACATATTCCCGTTCAAATTAAAGTTGAACCGACTTCCGTAATAAATTCTATTCCAAACACCAAGATTGTGGCCCTAGATGATATATCTATGTCTTCAGAAGAAAGAGATAACTTTATAATCAGAGATGATGATGTCACAGAAAATATACAAAAAATAGAAGCCGAGGAAGAGAAAGACAATGACACATTCTTTGTAGTTATGAATAAATCACAAAATGGTGGCAAGTCACCTCCTATTAACACTGATATAGACGCTGGTGATTATGATGGGGTCACGAGGAACGAACAAGTCACTAACAACGGAGTGTCACAGGTGCTGTTTGGCGAAATATTGCTGGCGGGAACGCCATATCTAGAAACGACTAACGTTGTTCATCCAACAGGCAAGTATTTATAACTGTATATAAATTGCTTTAGAATAAGTCTCCTAAATTTATGTTATATTTTATTTTAATGAATATTCTTCACGGATATAGGATACGGAAAAGAATGTCAACCAGATTGTAAGGCTTCGAGAAATGAAAGATGCCAGAGGATCGATAGTGTTATGAAGTGCGTGTGCAGACCAGGCTTCGCTAGAATGTTCCCAGATCGACCGTGTAAACGTAAGACACGATTATTTTCTATTATAATAAAAATACAAAACCAGTTAGCATTTTAGCTTAGTGTATAATTAAATGTGCTTAATTCCAGCAACGTATACGTACTCCGTAAGATTAGGACTGGGGTCTAGAGATAACAAGGTGCTCAAATTCCATAAAAATCTATCGGACAATTCTACTAAAGAATATGAGAGTTTGTCATTGGCTACTCATGAAGGAATAAATCGAATGATTATGCAATCAGACTTAAGGGATGTTTATCACGGAGTCCACATAACAGGATTCCATCCTATTGAGATGAGAACAAAAGACGGAGCCTATCAGGGTGTTATCAATGATTTCTACGTCCAGGTAAACATCCAGCAAAGACATGAAATACGTTTTTTGACATTTATTTTAAAGAAATTTTTCTTTAGCTTTCCGATAACGCCCATGAAAGTAGACTGAAGGAAGTCATAGAGAAATATCTACGGAATAATAACTATAGCCTTGGTGGAACAGAAGTTTATGCATCTGAAGAATTTATTGAAAGCCTTAATGTCAGCGGTAAAGAAACACTCTTTAGTATAAGTATTAAATAAATATGGAACCTTCAAAACAAAAATTATATATCTTGGCTACCTTATTTCTGTATAAAAATCTAATATGTATTTAAATTATTCTTATGCTTTCGTTTTTCAGATTTCGACGAATGCACGAGCACTCAGTTCAATGACTGTTCCGAACACGCCCGCTGTTTCAACCTTCGCGGAACTTACACTTGCAGTTGTTTAGAAGGTTTTGCGGACCTCAGTGTCAACACTCTATACCCTGGGAGGATATGTTCTTGTAAGTCGATGTCATTTGTTACTCTGTCACAAATTTGATACATCAAAACAGCACCTATATAATTTGACTTTAAAAACGTCGTAAGATTTCCACCGGCAGTAAAACTTGTAACATGTTTTAAATATTAATTACTAAAAAATCTTTCAGCTGACGCAATAGGCTGTGCAGGCTGCAACTATCATGGCACGTGCTTCGATCGTGAGAACGCGATGATTTGCGAATGTTTCAAGTGGTACGCGGGACGAACTTGCCAGGTCAATTTGAAAGGTATATATGAGTCACAAGTTAAACTACAAAACTATAAGGTTTTCCACTGGGTACATAACAGAACTACTACTTTTCTCTATCTTTTAAATGTGTAAAAAATACGACGAGAGGCACTTAAATTGTTCTTAGTTCTAATTTATTGTTAGCCTATTAATAAAGGAATAAAATATTTAACACGCAGCATTTAGCTCTGAATGATAAAAAATGAAAAATGTCATGTAATTGAACGTAAAAAAAAACTTATATTGAATATCGGTTTTATTTTCAGCTGTTTTGATAACAGTCACCGTGGTAGGGGCGCTGGTCATCATAGTGGTGACCATCTGGGCGTCGAAGAGATGCTGCAGTCAGAAGAATCCCACGAATCAAACGTTTGTTATAGGTTGCATGCAAGGAATGCCAAGTTTACATCAGGTAACATATCTAAAAACTTATAAAAAACATTTTGCAAACACTATATTATACGTGTTAAATTTCTATACAATGTCGTCAGTTATGATGTGAATTCAATAGAAATTCTTCATTCCAGGGTAACGTACCATCAAAGCAGAGAGCTGACAGACGAGCATTAATTGCTGAAAGAAATGAAACAGCAGAGACATGTAGCGTGCAAAATGCTTCACTACCTTACGCGCCGTCAAAAGTAAGAAATATAGAAAAAAAAGTCAGTCGAATTAAAAATTATAACGTGTATATGTTACCACGTGTTCTGACGTGATATATCCGGCTCACGGTTGTTTTTCATAACACTATCAAGACTTAAGACACCACTTGATGAGACGAAAATTTTCATTTTCCATATCTAAGACAGTGAGAGACGATTATATATTTAATACAAATTCAATTTAAACTAATTAATATTGTAAGTGACACTTCTGGAATATTAATAAATAACTTCAACCTCGAATCGTACACGTTGATTAAGTTTTTATTCTATTTCTATCTAAATTTTAAATCTATTCTATACTATTGCAGTCTCGGTCGCGATCACACAGCAAGCAGGCGCCGGAGCCTCCTCCTCACTCCCCACCTCCGCCGCCCGCCCTAATGATACCACGTGCAAGACTACATCCACTACATGACAGGTACGTTTAAGGAACAGATAAAATATTAGTCGTAACTTATAATATTATATGTGATACAAACCTTATATAACTGAACAATATATACATATATATTATTTTAATTGTCTTTGAAATATCGATTAATATAACAAGTAATGAATTGTTAATTTAAGATTTTTATATACATTATTATGTTTAATTTAAAGTACACACGTTGATAATACAGCGTAAACTATTCCACAGTCGCGATAATTTGTCACGTAGGAAGAGTAGCGAAGTGTGTAACGAAGCTAAACTTATCAGTTACTTGGAATCGGGAGCGACAAACACTCAAGAGGTAAGTATTTATAAATACATATATGTTAAAATATAAAAAGGTCTAATTAAATTAGTCTGCATTATTATAAAACTAAAGCCAAATGATTTTTATTATATATTTTGTTATTAAATATAAATTCACTCACTTCTTTATTAATATGTATAATAATTTTGTTATCCAGATGCGGAGAAAACACAGCATTGAATCATCGTACAGTGTAAATAAAGAGAGAGCTAATAAACAAGGTATGGCGTATAACAAATAATAGCTGCTTTTTGGCTGCTATACTATTTCTTGTTAAAGAATATAGTCGGTTTATAAGAGAATGCTATTTTATATATAAATATATATATATATATATATATAAATATATATATATATATATTATATATATATATATATATATATATATATATATATACTGGTCGTCTATGTCGTCGTCTCTGATGACATACGAAAATGTACATTGACAATTGTACAAATATGACGAAGTATACAAAGATGTCTTTTATTTTGTACAGATGTTAATTTTATTAATATATGTACATATGTAAATCTCAATTCTAGGTGCACTTGTATCGGCTGGTTATAAAGTTTCAACGACCATTCGTCCAGACGAGAACTCAGTCAAATGTGAAAGGGACGACACTTCGTCCATCAACAAAAATGATTTAGAAGCAGAGCTGTCACGCTTCGACACACTTCGCAAGTCTTATAGGTAATATAGTGTATTTGCAGATATATAGTTTCATAGACAATGTTATATTCATTTTAATCAAGCAATAATACTAAAAAGTGACGGGGGACTGATCCGAAATTTAATTATTTGCGATTTTTTTTTTCAAAACGAGACCTATTTGAAGATAACGTATATAGAGATATAGATTTTTAGTCATTTTATTACGGCAAAGCAAAAAAACACAAGTATACGTTTTATTCTTATATACCACATTCGCTACAATAACGAATTAGAAATTAAAATAAATAATTATCATCAAATTTAACATCAGACATAAAATAACTAATAATCAGTGACAAATGTGCCAAAATATTTATGTATTGAAATAGATTATATCGCTTACGTTTATACTTCCTGTTAAATGTCGAGTCTGAATTGTCATTCAACCTTCGAATAGAAAAAGAACAGACGAATTAAGAACCTCCTCCTTTTTGAAGTCGGTTAAAAAGATACAGTGAGGAAGATAAATAAAGGAATGGTATCTCGGTCACTCCAAGCTTGAGCTACGTGAAGATTTGTGCCGATATTTCGACCTATCTTATTAATTTTCTTCACTCGCCGGCTTCACGTGGAAATGTTTTCACAAAACTTTGATTTTTTAGTCAAGAAGATATGTCAGAATGGACGGATGCTGAACGTCGTATTGGGGAGTTGTAAGTATTTAGTATATATGTATGTATGTGTAATTTTTTTACCATTCTAAAATATTCATCGGTTCCATTTCCTTTACATGTGTTGAAAAATGGTTATTGTAGAAAATATATATTAATCTTTTATCTATTATAAAAAAATGAATAACTATAGAATATTTGAAACACAAACGAAATGCTATAAACTTAATATTGTTTTATTTTGCTTAAAAAATATGTATGAACCAAATATCTAATAATTAATTCCTCTCAGGACTTTATCTGAAGCTAGATCGGTCGGGGGAACTCTTCCAGCGAGCACTGGCAGAGCTGCTTCATCAACCAGGCTGACGCATCAGGTATGGATATTATATTGGTATAATATGATGCTACTTCCCTTGCACTAATCTTCTTTCAAATATTTTTATAATGTTGGTAACATTCACTTATAGGAAGCCAACACCATGGCGGAACGAGACTTAGGCTCCACTTTTCTCCTGCCGCACGTGCACCTCTATAAACCAGACCTTGTGGGTATCGCACTTACTCAACTAACACTTTAATTCACTACTAAAAGACTCGGGCCTGTCCAGATTCAACATCAATTCGTTCTTGGAACGAACATCGAAGGCAGCCCTGTTAGGCTCTTTCAAAATTTGCTTAGGTAGGGAGAGGAACTTGGACGGTGGAGGTGAGCGTTTAACGCGCGTTAGTTAGGGGCCCCTTAAACCTACACCTGGTTCGCAAGTCCCAGGCACTGTTGAAGCTCCTCTCCCTACAAAGCGATGGACCCGGCAACTTTACGGCGAATCCATTGACTGCTAAGTTTCGTCTGTGTAGTTTAATTTTTTTCTCACTTCTATTTTTTCGGCCAGTCCTATCTGTGTGATTTCTTATGCTACAATCATTAATTCCGTTATTTAAAGCAATCGCACAAATATTTTTATATTTTTTTCAGACCAGTGACGTGTCCGAGTTCGACTCCCTGTGAAGACTGTCAATGAAAAGCGAGATGTCACCTAATTTTAAATAAATTCGACAAAAACATTAGGAAGTTACCAAAATTTTTTTTTAACAACGATTCCAGTGACATTTGAGCTTTTATATGTATAGGTTATTTATTTTTAAATTATTAATACATTTAATAAATAGACAATTTATTATTTTTTTACATCATGTGTTATTTACACGTTAGGTCAAGAGAGGCTTATTGCAAAATATTTTCTTTCCTATCAGTATTGAGATATTTTTGTATTTTTATAGAAAAATATTAAAAATTCCTAACTTATATTTTATGTTCGCAATAAAAAAAAACCCAATTTTGTCAATATAAAATGCCATAATATGTCTAAGCGTTCAAAATAGATTTAAGTCACGAAAATTATTTGAATGGGAAATCTGCTTATACACAATACTATTAATAAATAATTTATTTGATTTCCCCTTTGAAGATTTTTCGTATTATACTCTTTGGTTATTTTATTGTGCAAAAAAAAAATGTGCCAATAATCAACAGACCGAATACAGCATTTTAAAAAGCTGTGTACAAGTTAGAAACCCTGTCATGATACATAATTGTATTATTCTTAAATTATTTCTTTATTTATATGAAAATTATAATTTATTATTCTTTTTCTATTTCTAAATAAAATGTTATTAAATTAAAATATCTTTTTTTTTGGTAATTTCTTTCGTAGTTTTTACAGACTACAATATGGGATATAAAATGAAACAACCAATTAAATATGAGACATAGCGTTTTTATTCAATAATCAATAATATTTTGTTTATCGATAGAATATTTTAGCATTAATAATTAATACAAGGAAACAATAGCAACTAAATAGATCTTAAAACTTAATACAGCGATGATTCATTTAAAATTATGTAACATTATAATCAAGCACACATATTTCTTAAACAATTTTAACTATTTTTTTTTTATCCTAGCGTTTGCTTCTTGATTATAGAAGATAACGAAGCGAAGTTACATCGGCCCTAACGCCAGCGAGTGTTCAAGCTTGTAATTCTAACAATCCTAGGTCTTAAGTGCTTCAGTCTCAAACCTTTTTTTATTACATTTCACACGATTCCAATCTTTATACACACATTTACACATATCTGTAAAACTTGATGTGAGCAAGCGTTGCCGTACGTAGTATATTCACGATCAAATCGACTAACTTAGTATTATCTAAACAATGTTGAACGCATACAAAATTATTATGTTTGTTTTTAATGAAGTTTCGTTTTAAAAATATCTTTATTTAAATGGTATTAATTTAGATTGATTTTATGCCGTCCGTCGGTGACGTTGATAGCGGAAACCAATATATAATATATTTCGTACCTACCTATCTAATTTAATCAGAAGTTGTGCAATATCTAAACCAATTTTATGTTGTCCTATAAAAAAAGACGAGCCAACATTTTTCTTCACAGCGAGAATTAACCGATCTTTATGATTCTAATATAACAATATCAAAACTGTTAGTATCAGAAATGTCTACTAAATGTAAATCTTAACATTATTTGATATTTCTACATTGTTAACATCGTGTAAGCGGTTAGTTTCGAGACTATAAAGCCAAGCTATCTATGGAGGTCAACGGGTCGAGTAATATGGACCGATGTCGAATATACGACGGTACAATTATACGAAAATACATAGAAACTATTTCGCCGGATAGATTATAAGTTAGATCCGGGAAAGAAAAATTTTAAAATCCTTCATATTATGTTTTATGTACGAGTATTGTCTTATTATTTTTATGGTTTACGTAAATTTCCAGAATCGTCACGTTTCAAGTAATAACTGTATATATTATTCTTTAAAATTGTTTTGCTATAGCAAATAGTGTGCATTTGCTAAGCCTAAGCCGAGAGTAGTAAAAAAATGCATTATTATAAAGAGAATTTATTTCTTCGTTTTGCTAGAACTAGACGTCGGTTTTGGAATCATAGAAAGAGATCTGAAAAGAAAAATTCCTTCAGAACTAAACCAAACACACTGTTAAATTATATGCATTTTATTTAATTTATTGATATGCAATAATTTTGTGACTATAATTCTTATTAGCTAGTACGAAATTAAATTTTCTACAAAATAATAAATCATCCTAACAACGTGCTAAATGGAAACGAAACAAAAGACGAAAATCAGCTCGAAAAAAAAAATATATCATAAATATCAATAATTTAACAAGCTATGCAGTTCAAAATCAAATATTCTATGTTATTAAAGCAAAACAGTATAGTTTTTGAAGTGTACCTATTTTCCGACATTTTCTTGCGAGTGACTTAAACAATAGCAGCTGCAATGACAATTATTTGCGTTTTAGTAGGTACATTCATATTTTTAAATAAACAAATGAAGCCAATTAATTCGATATGAAAGAAAAAAAAGCGTTATTAGTCCAAACAAAATTAATAATAATTTATATTTAAAAAATATAAATAATAAAAAATATTAAAATTACGTTTTACTTGGATGTATTGCATAGTTTCAAGAGAAAATGGAATCTATTGCTGACGAAATAAATTATATTTTACCTTCTCTGGGCTGGAACAGGGGGGGATGATTGGGCAGCTGGAGGCAGTGCTGCCGGGCAGCTTCCTGAGAGTGTTGTTTGACTATCTTCTTGGTCTTCCTTTTTCTCCCCTGAAGAATGAAAGTGGAACAAATTTAATATACTTATTGGCAAAAATTATATAATTTAATATAATGTTTTCCATTTTTATACCTTT
Source organism: Danaus plexippus (assembly GCF_018135715.1). Classification (NCBI taxonomy): domain Eukaryota; kingdom Metazoa; phylum Arthropoda; class Insecta; order Lepidoptera; family Nymphalidae; genus Danaus; species Danaus plexippus. The sequence continues at coordinate 1,818,025 of NC_083552.1, read as the reverse complement.
GAGAATTGGTGTGTCTCCAATATAGAAGGTCGGGGCTGGCGCTTCGACAGCTGCTTCTCTAACTGACCCATCACCGCTTACAGCACTAAGAGTGTCCGTGCTATCAAACATGATAGTGCGCTCCTTAGCCTGTGGGATACGACCATCTAGCTCCTGTACAATGTCACATAATTTATATTATAATTACTTAAAAATCGCAAAATGCTCTTGGCAATATGACAATACTTTTGAGATGGGAAGCCTTACCAGTCTTTCGGTATCAGAATTAGGTTCGTGGACCTCATAATCTTGAGAATAGTGTTCACTTGTTGATTGGTGTTCTAAACTCTCCATCTGAACAGCAGTCACCGGGTCTAGGGTGTCGAGTGAGGAAACCATGGTGTTTGAGCCTGGAGGGCGCGCTATGTTATCTCTCTGATTAGTAACAAGCTTGGCGAAGCGGAAAGCTTAAAAGAGGCTTGGAATAATATGTACATATATTTTAATTTAACTATAAATTCCTTCTATGTCAACTTTCTTGACCAACAAATCACATGTTCCTTTCCTAGTAAGTAGATTATGTAAAGAGAGGAAAACGTATTAATCCAAGGAATTCGATTTTGTAATACATTAACCACATAACAGTATAGGAAGATGAATAAAATTATATACATGCTTTATATAGAAATATTTAATCATTTTAATATTTAATTTTTATTATTTCATACAGTAAAAAAGACACAATATATGTCAATAAGTTTATTGACTTATTTGAAGTTAAAAATATTATATGCACTGTTTCACTGTATAATATAATAAGATATTTATTTAATTTAAGGTAGGATTTTAAAATAATTATAGTAATTCAGTAATAATGACTTTAATTAATAGCTTAAATATGTTATTTTGCATTCCTTTGGGGTAAAGGTTGTAATAATTAGAACACTTCTGTATTAAATGACGAATAACAAAAATAATGAAAAAAAATAATATATGAGAGTTAGTTTGGTGAGGAAATATAAAACAAATATCTAAAGCATTAGTTATTCTATATTACAATGGTAAGCGCTTTAGGATAGCTTGCCAATTCCATGTTATTATGTACATCGATCTTTAGGAATGTTAATTATGAAATTTACCTCCAGATGTAAGACTTCCAGTCATAGGCGTATCGACTTCGTAATTATATGTTGCTCTTGTTGCATTGGAGCTAGTGGCTTCTAGACTATCTGTGCTACCTAACATGAGGTCTGCCCGAGCTCTATAACAACAACGCTCGTTACGTATAACATATTTAGACGAATTAAAATACTTCATCACATATTATGCTTACCGACTAAAACTTCCGGAGGAACTTAACTCTTCGTCTTGACCGCTCCATGAACCGCTCGCTGGATCTGTAAAATGTTTTCCTGAAACAGTGCTATGAGCTACCGACCTCCCAGAGGAGGGCGATAGCTCACGCACTGCACTTCCTTCTCTAGAGAAATCGAAATCTTCTTGTTTGTCCTCGTGTTTTTCCGAAGTGGTTATGGTATGTTTAGTATATGTGACGATTTCCGTTTCCGAAGGATACCTCTCAATTATTGTCATTAAACTGTCCATTTCTGATGGCTGCGAAGCTAAAGAAGAAGACATTTCAGAGCTAAACGACATAGCATTATCATCGATATGTTTTGGTCTACTCGGAATGTCTATGCCGCCTTCAGTATCTAAACTTTTAATAGTTTCAGATACTTTTTTGCCATCAACAAATTTCTGCTGAATAACAGTCGTTGTTCTAACAATCTCGATAACTCCACCCTCCAACTGTTGAGTTTCTTCTTGATTTATCTGTGCTTTAGATTTCTCCTCTTGATCCAAAATTTTCATCATTTCTTCACAATCTCCAGGAATAGATTCAGCGGAACCATCACTCGGAGCTGCAGCGCAGGTAAAAGTTGATACTTTCTTACATTCTTCTTCTACTTCACATACTTTATCTGCTGATGTTCCTGGTATGGGTTCTGGTACAAAAAATGAGCCTTTTTCATCAGTCTTTTTCACAACTACTACTTTTGGTCGCGATTCTTGCATTCTTTGCTCTAATGCTAATTGTTGATCTATTAGTTTACGGATTGCTGCAGAATCAGCTAGAAGTCTTTGAGATGGGCTGCCATAGCTTCCAACCTTTTGAGATGGACTACCGCCTTTTTGTGACGGACTACCGCTTTTTTGACCTGGACTACCACTACTTTTTAGTGGGGGACTACTTTCACTGCTGCTATCATATGAACGTTTCTCTTGTTCCAAGAAACTACCACTTACAACCTTTGGATCTGCTAATAACAAAGCTTCTTTTTGTTTCGCAATTAATTCCGCTTTTAATGCTTCAAGGCAAGCTGTTTCTAACCCTTCAAATTCTTTTAAACTCGACACAGATATGTCATCACCTTGACTTCTACTTAATATATATCGTCTTGGTAGAGAGCCATTTAAAGAGTCTTGAGATGATGAATGCTGGTTATACTGTTCCATCAAAGCTCTTTCTAAGTTTTCAAATTCTTGAAGTGAACTAATTGAGATATCATCATTTTCACCTTTCAACCTAAACCTCATTCGCGAGGCCATTTCAGATTCTGAAAGACTTCCATAAGAGTTTCTAAAACTTCCAAAACTCCCAATCGATTCTTTTTGTGAACTTAAGCTTCCAATTCGACTATTGTCGAAGTCAGTCATTTCCTCTTCTTTAATGTCTTCCAAAGGAATTCTTTCGTAGTCATATCTTGGATCTCCCTCAAATTGCATCTGTATCCATCGTTTACCTGCTTCAATTTCAGCTAATTCTTGGGCTTGTATTCTTTTTTGTTCCAGCTCATAGAGTTGCAATTCTTCATCTGATAAATAATGAGCCAGATGCACTACTAGTGCTCTCTTGTTTTTTTGATGTTTTTGACAGATATTCTTCTACTTCAGTATCATGACGTTTCACGTAAACCTGGGACTTAATTTGAAGACTTTTTCCTTCGGGATCTGTTTCTTGGGCTTCTTTAGCAACTTCTTCAATTACAACAAAATCGTCCATTTCACTGGGTTTGTCAACCATTTCAAATTCATCACTTGTTGGTGATTCTTGTTCTTTTTCATATGTTTGCAAAGTTCTTTCTTCAGTAGTAACTACAAGTTCAGATTTGCTACTTACGGTATGGAGATCTGATTTTAATTCTGGGGTCTCTGATATATCGTACATATCATCAAGAACATATTCTCTTCCATTATCTGTAGACAATGAACTTTGACTTGGGGCTGACAAAGGGGTTTGCGGTGTAGATAGGTGTTCATGAGTTTTTAAGCTAGATGTAGAACTTTGTTTACTTTCTAAGTAAACTTCCGATATTATTCCAGATTTTTCAACCTTCGTTTTGGGTACCGAAGAATCACTTTTTGATTTAAGAATCTCTTCATATTGTTTTGTGCCTTCGGGAATTATGTCGCTCTCAATATCAACAAATTCTCTCTGTCTTGGTGGTTTTTCAGTTATTGGAAATGGAACAGCACCTATCTCTTGGAACTCTTTTTTAACAAACTCTTCTTTTATCTCTGTTTCTGACTCTATAACTTGTCTTTGTGGCGTACTTTCATCCATTTTTATTGCAGTCTTCACGATTATTTCATCATTTGAAGTTTTTATTGGTGTAATTATCTTTCCATGTGTCTGTATCTGTTCGTACTCTGCCGAGCCTATAGGAATGATTTCACTTTCTACATCAACAAATTGTCTTTGAGTTGTTTCTACTTTAGTGACTGAAAACGGTAAAGCTTCTTGATGATGTACAGAAGCTTTAGTGATACTTTCTTTAATTTCTTCTTGGTCTGAATCTATTTGAGATGAAGAAATCTCTACTTTAGAAATTGAAGACGATAACGGTTCGTCAGTTTTCAATTGACTTGATATAGTTGTATCTGAACCTTCTTTATCTTTAAGAGAATCATCATCGAACTCAATACTTTCTGATGTTCCGTCATGTGGAAAATGTTCTGGTATCATATCTTTTGGTTGAAATCGCATTTCATGTGACCTCTTCATTTTTCCGACGGGACCTATTGCGTCAGATTTATATTCTTCATCACCAGATATTTCGTCATCGCTTGATTCTTTTGTTTTTATTGTTTCTCCTTTTTCTTGCGCATGGAGAAACTGTTCGACGTATGTACTACTCTCCATTAATTCTTCTTTTAACTCGTTCGCTGAAGGAACAAGTGTTTCAGATGCATCAGATATATCAATACTAGCTACATGACTGGACGCGTCCGAATCGAGACTTCTCATACTATCTCTCGATGCAAGTGAACTGCCAGCAGTAAAATAATCCTTTGAGGTTCTTAAAGATTGAGAAGATATGTCTTGACTTGTCAAAGCAGTATCATAATCAGTCCCACTTTGTGCGGTCATCATTACTTCTACGTCCGATGATAATGGTCTACTTTCAGAATGCTCAAAACTGTGATAGTGACTTTCGCCTGAGCTTGACCAACCCTCAATTTCTGATGTAGATCTTCTTTCAGCGACGCCTAATTGGGACTTTATATGCTTTTGAACTCTCAGCTTTACTTCAGGACTTCCTTTCGAAGAGTCATTCCTATCAGAAAGAACATAATCGCTTTCAGTTTCTAATATTGAATGAGGACCGCTATCCGATCTCATAGATATTTCGGCTTCTAGTGGTGGACTAGATTCTTTAAGCTGAACTGTTGCTTTTTCTTCATCGGAAATCGAGGTTTCTTCCTGGGAATACATATTTTGAGAAATGCTCTCAGTCTCAATATCTATTACACTTTGTTTGGTTTCATCAGTAACGGCATTTTTGCCAACATTGCTTTCGGCAATGGTGGGTTCCTCTTTAATTGCTTCTGGTCTATCAGGACTTAACAAAATTTTAAATTGAAACTCAGATGGTGATTGCTTATATTTTATACTGCCGTCACTTTTTTCACTTATTATTTCACCTTGCGCTGCTTCAAGAGACTGCTTAACTTCGTCGATTGTTTTTTCTAAAACAGATAAGTCAGCAAGAGGTTGAGCAGACATTAAAGAATCAGTGCCACCCTTTCCGTCTCAAGTTTCATCCCGTGAAACTCGGCAGAGGAGAAATCAGTATCATAACCACTACTACAGATGTCTTCAGTACTTTTTTCTTTTAATAATTTTAATCCTTCTTTTTCTGATCTGATCCTGTTATAAATGCTGAGTCAGCTTCATTTGAGAATTCAGAGGGATGTAATGTTTCGGCGCTAACTGTAGAATCCATGGATTTTTGTAAACCTTCACCTTCATGAGATTCTAAAGACTTAACCATATATTCAGTATCAATACTTTCACCAGATTTAATCATAGCATCCTTAGAGATTGTGCTTAGGTCGTCAGTAATTTCTTGAGTACTGGGCGAAGTATCTATTTTAAAAGTTTTTAAGCTACACTCAGCTTTAGCGTCTAATATGTCTTTTATATCTATGACTGTATCACTACTCATAGTTAATGTACTTGATGTTGCAATAGTTGTTATTTCGCAGGGCTTTGAACTAGAAATTTTATCGCTGATATTGGCGCTATCTTTTTGTATAGATACTTCAAGTATTACATTTTCCATTTCGTTTTGTGGTAACTTGACTGGAGATTTAAAGGGTTTATCTTTTTTAGGCGTTTCACTAGTTTTATCATCATGAGGTAGTTCAGGTAGGACCTCAGATTCGGAATGTGTATCTTGACTTCCTGTTCGACTAAAGGTACTTTTAACAGGTGACGTCGAAATTTTTATTTCTTTAATGAAATCTACTTCATACACCTCGTCATCCTTTTTAAATGATCTAGATTTACTTTTTGGGCTTCCTTCAGATGAATCTTGTCTTTCGACGGTTTCGCTCTTGAAACTTGGCACATGTGAAGCATCAGAACTAAGATCATCGTGTTCCTTACTCTCAATAACAGATTCTTCTTTATGGTGCTCTACCTTTGAACTGATTACTTGTCCTTTTTCAGACACCTCCACACTGCACAGCGTTTCATCTTTCTCTACTATTTTTAAATTCGAATCAACAAAAGCAACTCTAGCTTTAGAATCATCTTTTATATCCTCTAATTCTGCAGGTTCTGTAAAATATTCCTTTCCCCACTGTTCATGAGATAAATCTCGTTCTGATATCTTAACTTCTTGTTTTTTCTTAATTGTTTCATCTTTTAAAGCAGTCATTCTTTCCTCAGATTTGGTTTGCCTCCCAGTGTAAAGACCCTGCTCACAAAACTCACGCTCTATTTTAACAATATCTGTGTCGTCAGTACTTTTACAGACAGTTTTCGTTTCAATATCTGATCGCTTCGCAGTTGCTTCATGGGCCTTTTCCATTTTCTTTTGGGACGTTTCAGTTGATCGCCGTCCCTTCTAACTGTAGTCTTTTCCTTCATTTCATGTTCTTGTCCCCGAAGTTCATGACTTGTTTCAGTTTTTATAATAAGCGAGTCATCGTCAGAGGAAGACACTTGTTTTGTCTCGGAAAAGTATTCCTGTCCAGATATTTTTCTTGTTTCGGTTTCTTTATGAGATAAAACAGTACTATACTCACTTGTAGCTCCAAACTTAGCTATCATATCAGACATGACAGCTTCCGGATCTATACTTTGAAATTTTAATTGAGAACCTTCTATTGTCTTTTGAATGGACGATGAAGATGTCGATGTTTCAATCTTAGACTGTGAGTAAAATGTATCTGATGTAGATGATACTTGTTTATCTTCGTGCATTTCTTTTTTTATTTGATCAATAACATCAATACTTTTTTCTATAGTTCGATCTACTAATTCTTGGGCACCAACAGTGATTGTTGGCTTATCGACATTAACAAATGTTATATTCTCGGCGATGTGTTTTGTAGGCGATTTAGGTGTAGCAGCTGCACTAAGTGCTTTAGAGGCTTCAGTAAGGATTTCTGTAAAGGAAGATAAAAAAAATTGCTAATTTATGATGTAGTTTTGACAAACGTACCATAAAAGTAGTTTTATAGTTTATAATGTACATAAGACAATTCATAAATGCTCAAACATGTATATAAAGACATGAATGGTGATGACCAATATTTTTTTATGAAAACAAAGTGTCCATGAAATAAGCCTTTTCAAACTTACAAAAAATAGCGATGTAATAAAATATAAAATGGAAAAATGTAACAGTGAAGAAGGCTAGGTGATGCTGCGAAATGTATTTGCGAAATTGTTATGACTTCAATCAAAGCGAAACTTTACTCAAAAGTGAACAATAATATGAAGTGTGAAAAAAACCATTTGCTATTTAATGACAGGAAAATCAACGTGTCTCAAAAAGAAGTAAAAAGCGATACCAAAGAAACGTTTGTGTGATTTTTTCCAATTATGTCAACTTACCTAAAAAACGTGAGGACTCCGCAAGAAAGAAAGTAAAATTTACTGTGCGACAAATATTAGCATAATATCTGTAGCTCTTTGCAAAATGATTTCTAAGGTACAGCAATAATTCGAAACGATACTTTTGTTTTTAATTTTTATTAAAGATGAATTGTTTATATGATTTCGCTACTGAACTACTGCAAGTGCTGATAAATGATTTTGATTTCTGGTTAAATCTTTACTCAAGTTTGATCAGCTGATTTTTAAGTCATGCACAATTGTCACTAAAAAGTGTGGCGGAACGATATTAGAGACGTTGTATGTATTGAAACATGAGTAAGGTTTCGCTATGAATTGCCACTATCTATAATAAACTAGCTTTAACTGCCAGAAAGCTAACATAAAAATTTAAAACTATTATTGCAGATCAAAAAGATGTTTTTAAACTTGTGGTGTTTTTGATTTTTGTACCTAAGTTAATTTTATAAAAAATAATATTTTTAATCATATTAATATAATCAAATAAAATATAAATAAAATCTATATATCATTCAAGAACACATCAGTATCATGTATGTCTTTAAAAATTATATATAATCGCTATTGTTTTAACGAAAAAAACTCTTTGTGCTCATTTTCTCAAATAAAGCAATTTTCGAGTTATTATTATAGAAATATTGTATATTTTACAAACGTAGAGTACGTAATTTTTGCTGTAAATGCTCCAAATTTTATATGTTGAAAGTATTTTTTATATTTAAGTACTGACCACTTTGGTGGGCTTCGGTTTCACTGGTAAGGCTGTCTCCGGCAGAAGACGCTCGCGGCGATTGACGATTTGCGTCAAGGAATGATGAATCCGAACCTAAAACCATACATCGTTAGTGAATAATTGACAAAGTGGTATGAAATATATTGAATATTTAAGATTTACCTTTTGGTTGCAGTCCGGTTATCTTATCCATCGGTATAGTTTCTTCACGTTTAACTTTTTCTTTCATTATTAAATCAACAGGTGACGGCGGTGGGGTCTTGGAAAACTTTGTCGAAAGATCTGCAAATAAGTGATAAATTGATTTTGTTTTCCCATCTATATTAAGTTATTATATAAAAAATATATCTTACCATGACTAACATGACTCGAATCAATCCTTATCAGGGCCCCTTGGGCCGAAATATCATCAAGTAAGTTTGAACATCTTCTATTTAATTCTTTTATATCAGGCACTTCAGATTCTTCATCTTTTTCAGGTACTTTGAATGACCTTTCTCCTCTTCATTTTCAATTAATACGCTTTCACTCTTGGATACTGTATCAGTTACAGCATCTGTTTCAATTTTAGGTTCAGTAGCTTCGGATAGTTTCGGATGTTCACTATACAATTTACTTTCATTACTAACTGATTGTTCTGAGTAAAGCTAGCTGTTGAAGAAATGGCTTTCAATATAGATATCTCTTCTTCTATCAATTCTTTGCCTTTAGTTATTATATCAGATGCATCAGATGCCAATGTTTTCGATACGTCAAAAGAAGAATGTTCTTCAGAAAAAGTTTTCTCATCCAGTGATCTTGAGGTTTCTTTCACGCTATCTATAGAAACCTTAGAGAAATCTTTAGTCAAGTCTACGGTTGAATCTTTTGATAATTCATTTGTAGCAAAATCTCTTGAAGTATCTTTACTGTCTATAGATGATTTAGAGTAGTCTTTGGTAAGGTCAATAGACTTCTTTGATATGTCATCTGTTTGGTCTTCTATTCTAGATTCTTCTTTCGCGTCCATTGACGTTTTAGAAGGGTCCTTTACTAAATCGGCTCCACTTATTTTTGATAAATCAGCTGATGTTCCATCTTCGAGAACCGATTTCTGATCATCATCCGATGACTTAGTCAAAGTGGATATTACAGTAGTTAAAGATGATTCCGTAGTTGATTTCGATACAATTTCTGACCGTAGCACACTATCTACGAAGTGAGTCTTCTTAACGTATGTGTCAGAAAATCTGTCATCGTCAAGTCCCGGCTGAGCAGTTGAGCTTGGTCCAGAATGCACTTGAAATTGTGTATCTTTTAATTTTATGCATTCTGAGTCTCCAGGGAATTTTCCTTCGTCTTCAAAATACTCCACCTATTTAAAAATATTGATATTAAAAATAATAAATACATTATATTATTTAAGCTTAATATAATAACTTAAAATTTCTACAAATACCTCCTTTTCTGGAAAATCATCTGCGTCGTCAAGTGAATCCGTTTTTATTTTCTTAATGTCAAAACTCGAGGTCGGGAGTTTTCCATCAATATCAGAGGTTGGTTCAATAATTTCTAATACTTTTGCCTTGTCCATATCTAAATTAAAATACATCTGATTACTCTTTATATCCAGACACTTTAAATATTTCGAGTTTAAAAAAATATGAGTACATTTTAAATAATAAAAAAAAATCTGTACCTGATTCGGAATCTGTGTAAATTTGTTCCTCTACTTCATCCGGCGAACTTTGAACAGAAAATGTTCGAGATTGTTTTTTCTTGGGCATAATTGCCACTTCACCACTATCTCTTGACAGTGATTTCATAAAAGCGGGTCTTTCTTTAGATACCTTTGTATCCTCAGAAATTTCTGTACTATCTTTCTTTTTCTCCATATGAGCATCTTCCACAACCTTGGATTGTACTAAATAATCTTCAACAGTATGAAGTGCTTCTTCTATTATTGAATCCACAGAAACCTCACCCTGGAGGTCTTGCGGTTTTCCTTCTTCAAAGACTGCTTCTTCAGACGAAGCATCTAAGTCTTCTGAGGCTTGTTTAATAATTATTTCAATATTATCGGCCATTTGCTTCATGGCTGAGTCAGATTTTTTCATTTCTGTTTGAGATTCTTTCTTTTGTGATGTCGCTGGTGATGATATGGTATCAATTTCTATTTTCGAGACTTCTTCTTCCATTTCTATTTCAGATTCAGCGATTCTTTCTAATGAAATAGCAGGACTTATACACGAATGTCTTCTTTCCTCTTTTTGTGGTACTCTTGTGTCATACAATCTCCTCTCAGTTTCCAGTATTTCTTTACTAATAATTTTGACATCTTTTTCATGTATTGGACTTTTTGCTGCTGCGACAATTGTTCCTTTTTGTAGTATATCATCGATTACACTCGTAACGTGATCTTTGTTAGTTCTTTGGTGTCCTCTAGTTTTAAATCCTTAGGAATCGTTTTCTTACTGTCAATATCTAAATCAAATTGGCTTAGCGTGTCAGTTCTTATTTTGCTAATATCAAACTTTGGTGTTGTTATTTTAGATTCGGTTGACTCTTCAATTAAAGTTGACGAATCTGGAACTATAAATGTTTCGTCTTTGTCCTCAGCTGCTCCAACAGTTATTGAACTCTTCAATACTGGTATTGAGACTTCTTGTTTTTGCTCTGGTTTTATATCCGATTCACCAAACTTTTCCTCGCTCATGTCTGATTGAAAAACAACAGACTTGTGTTTAATTTTATCCACCACGGATTTGTCTGTTTCGTGTGATATAATGGTTTGTTGCTGAATTGATTTGATCGATTCTGATACTCTGGTTGACACTGTTCCTCTCCAGATGGATATTTTGTAACTTCAGTTGTGGTCGTCTTAACACTTTCATCGCCTGAAGGACACTGCGTCACCTCAGTCACAATAGTTCTTTTTATTTCCTCACCATTTGGTCCTACTTCTGTTGATGTTTCTGTGGTGGATGATTTCGTTGTTTTATCTTCTAATTCATCTATTTTTGTTTGTACTTCTTGTTCTGGTAATGCTGTTAATTAGTTTTTCAGTATGTTGAATTGATTTGATCGATTCTGATACTCTGGTTGACACTGTCTCCTCTCCAGATGGATATTTCGTAACTTCAGTTGTGGTCGTCTTAACGCTTTCATCGCCTGAAGGACACTGCGTCACCTCAGTCACAATAGTTCTTTTTATTTCCTCACCATTTGGCCCTACTTCTGTTGAGGTTTCTGTGGAGGATGATTTCGCTGTTTTATCTTCTAATTCATCTATTTTTGTTTGTACTTCTTGTTCTGGTAATGCTGTAATTAGTTTTTCAGTATGTTGAATTGATTTGATCGATTCTGATACTCTGGTTGACACTGTTTCCTCTCCAGATGGATATTTCGTAACTTCAGTTGTGGTCGTCTTAACGCTTTCATCGCCTGAAGGACACTGCGTCACCTCAGTCACAATAGTTCTTTTTATTTCCTCACCATTTGGTCCTACTTCTGTTGAGGTTTCTGTGGTGGATGATTTCGCTGTTTTATCTTCTAATTCATCTATTTTTGCTTGTACTTCTTGTTCTGGTAATGCTGTAATTAGTTTTTCAGTATGTTGAATTGATTTGATCGATTCTGATACTCTGGTTGACACTGTTTCCTCTCCAGATGGATATTTCGTAACTTCTGTTGTGGTCGTCTTAACACTTTCATCGCCTGAAGGACACTGCGTCACCTCAGTCACAATAGTTCTTTTTATTTCCTCACCATTTGGTCCTACTTCTGTTGAGGTTTCTGTGGAGGATGATTTCGCTGTTTTATCTTCTAATTCATCTAATTTTGTTTGTACTTCTTGTTCTGGTAATGCTGTAATTAGTTTTTCAGTATGTTGAATAGATTTCACTGATTCTGATACTCTAACAGATACAGTTTCCTCCCCAGATGGATATTTAGTTTTTTCTGTAATAGTAGTTTTTATTCGTTCTTCACCCGATGGGTATTTCTTTTTTTCAGTTAATATAGTTCTTTTTATTTCCTCACCGTTTGGTCCTATTTCTGTTTCAGATTCCGTGGTGGATAACTCGGTCTTTTCATCTCCTTCTTCATCTGACTTTGATATTTTCGGTTCTTCAAATTGTTCCGTGTGTTGAGTACATTTCACTGATTCTGATACTTTAGTTGATATCGTTTCTTCTCCAGATGCATTTTTGGTTACTTCGGTAATAGTGGTTCTAACCCTTTCCTCACCCGAATGACATTTTATGGTCTCAGTTATGACAGTTCTCTTTATTTCTTCTCCATTAGGTCCAGTCTCAGTTTGAATATCGGTGGATGATGTTTTGTTTTCTTCATATTCTGACTCATCAGATTTTAAAAGCATCATATGTAGTCGATCTTCCAAAGTAGATTCCGGTTCCACGTATGGGTAATGTTTGTCTGTTTCTAATTTATCACTTTCTGACGTTGTTGTTAAAACTATATCCTCACATGAAGGCTGTTCAAGAAGATTTTTAACGTCTGATGTCTTTAAAGATTCTGTAAAGGTTTTCGTAATTACGTCTTCTTCAGATTTCTCTGTTAATGGTTTATGTTCTGTCTCAATTATTTTATCGTCTTTAATAATACGTTTTTCTAAAAAACGACTAGATTCCGAAACCTTTGTTGTTGTTTTTTCTTCTCCTGTTGGATAAATTGTGGTTTCAGTCACAGTCGTTTTTGTGATTTCTTCACCTGATGGTGTTATTGTTTGTTCGACTACAGTTGTTGTTGAAATTTTTTCACCTGTTTCCCCTATGACTGTTTCAGTTTGGGAAGAAATAGTTTTATTATCTGTGGTAACAACTGCGTCCTGTATTATATTTTGTTCTTCTTGTATCATTTTAGCATATTTAGTTTCTTTTTCGATTTCTGCGGATTTTTCTGAAGGAATTAATTGTTCAGCTAAAGATTCCACCCGTTCTGATACCTTAACAGAAACATGTTCTTCTCCAGACGGGTAAGTTGTAGTTTCAGTGATTGTTGTTTTAATTATTTTATCTCCCGAGGTCCCTTCTTTGATTTCAATCATAGTTGTAATATTTATTTTTTCACCAGAATCACCTATTTTATTTTCTGTAGTCGATGAGACTTTGTCATCTAATGTGCCAACATCCGATATCATCATTTCTTCAGATCGAACTGATATTTTTTTCATTTCTGTATCCGTACTTGAGGCACATTTTCCTGGATCTGGATCTTCGTGTGCTTTTTCAAGACGGTTATAGTCAGAAATTTGACTAACATCACTTTTGTAAGTTGGCAATTCCTTTTCCTCTGATTGAGTTTCAACTGTTGTATCAATTCCGTCTTCTTTTTTAGCTTGAACAAGGAGTTCACGTTTTAATTGCTCTTCACGTTCGCGCATTAAAAATTGGCTTGTAATTTTTTTATCCGGGATTGAGCTGAAAGTTAGCAGAAAGTTGTTACAATATCACTAATACTTGATTAGAATTCTAGCTACAAAACGTATTCTAAATTCCCACCTCACTTCCGCAATATGTGGCAATTTTGGTACATAATCCATAACGTGATCTTCTGGAAAACCTTCTACATCATCCAATGAGTCCCCGTGACTTAATTTTGCTATTTTAGACGTCTCAGTTTTAGCTGCAATGTTGTTGAAATATATATAAAAATAAGTGTATTAATTTTCTATTTTGGATACAACTATTTTTGAATGTTGCTAAAAATTATATTTTCGTGGAGATATAAATAAATGTTTGGTTAGAAATACCTGGAGATTTAGCTTTCGTATCTCTATCTTGACTACTTTCAACTCTTTCGCGATGAATATCAACATGTGTGCCTTGAGTTCCAATATCATCTTCAGATTCTTCAAATGTGTAATCTCTTGATTCAGTTATACTATGAGCGTCAGAGAGTCGCTTCTCGTCTAATCGTAATTCGCTCACAGATCCTGATCCAACTGATGTTACCGATTGACGTTTAGCTATATCATCTAAAAAAAATACACAAAAATCAAAAAATATTCATTAACAAAATAAATAGTGTAAATTTTTCTTTTTTACCTTTTCCTAAAGGTTCTCCTTTTACTTTAGCTATTTCAACTTTTTCTGTTTCTTTCACTATTTTGTCAATACCTATAGTATCGTCTATAAGAGATTTCTCCAATTTTTCCTCTTTTGCTACATGTTCTTCTTCTGAAGAAGTTTTTTTATCTGTGACGGCATCTTCGGAACTTATTCTGTCAGAAATTCCTTCAGATGACTTCGGTCAGATATTTCTATTTCTCTACTGCTTTCGGATGATATTTTATCCGATACTTCGTCTTTGTCGGATAACCTATCTGTTTCTTCTGCTTCAGTGACAATCACATGAAATTCCTGTTTAGTTGAAGGTATTAGTTCTGATAAATCACTAAGTTTTGTTATAGACACAGATTCAGTTCGCGAATGACGTTTTGGTGTCATTTTTTTGAAAACTATATCCGATTCTTCAGTTTGAGGTGAACCAGAATCTCCCGAATCTTGATGAGTAGACTCCAAAATCTTTGGATCTATCTTTAAAGTCGTAAAACCAATAGATTCTTCAAACTTTTCGTCCCCAAATGCACTACCAGAATCTACAGTCTCTTCATATTCCGCTCGTTCATCAAAATCGGAAGAAGATATTTTTGCTTTTATGTCAGATTGATCTGACTTTAAAGAGTCTGCCTCCGAATGTCGCCTAGAATCGGTATGATCAGATTCTTCTAACGAATCAGAGTAAATTCGCTTTGAAAAGAAACATTCCTGTACTGAATCATCTTCTGGAACAGTTTCTATAAATTGCCTCGCTTTTGCACTTATAACTGGAGATATCTACAAATGAGAATAGAAAACTAGACTTAAATAACTGTTTGATTTCATTTAATTAATATATTAAATAGATATTTTAACGACACGTGTTCCGTGTTTATTAAGACAAAGTATATTAATACAAATATATACATAAATTACAAAAGTTAAACTACTGGAACTTATATTTAGTCTCATAAGACTAGAAGACTAGAATAGCTTACTATTGTAACCTTTTCATCTTCCTTATTTGCTGCAGCAGATGAATGTCCTTGCTTACTATATTCAGTTTCAAAGTTTAAAAATTTAATAGTTTCATCTTTGGCGATTCTTAAAGTTGCATCTTCAACTTGGTAAACTTCTTCAATAATAGGCTTTTCAGATAAAGGTTTATGTGCCGGGCTCATACCCATTTGATCGTCTAGATCAGAAAATTGTGAGGTTTCATCCAAAGAATCACTCCTATGCTTAGATTCTTTGGAATACATCTAAAAATATATATATCCATAGTAATTAAGTTCGTGTAATGCATTTTATTTAAGTTTTTTTTTAATTCTAATCATTCCAGATATCCTCTACTGACAAAAATGCTAACTAATCCTGCCAAATAAATTTTAATATTATGTTGACAATAATATATAATAAATGTTTTTACCTTTGATTCCGTTTGAGATACAAAACTGACGTCTTTTTCAGTACTCTGTTGTAAATCAGCCAGTGAGTCAGTTTTATCAATTGTAGATGGTAAGGTGGATTCTTGAGATAACTTTTGGCCTGTTGTCTTGTGTTTCTGAGACTAATGAGTCAGTCTTAGCTTGTTTACTTAAATCAGACTTTGTGCTGGTTATTGATGGTTGCGATTCAGCCTAGAAAGTAAATTTAATTAATATAGAATTAAAAAGATGTAGAATAATATAGTTTTTTTTATATTTCATACCTTTTCTTTTATTTTCTCTTCCAGTATTACGTCTTTTCCTTCTGTAACCTCTGTAAGTTCTTCCTGGCTGACCTTGAATTTCAATTCTTCTTGTAATTGTTCTCCTATTTTAGGTTCCATTATACTTATAGAATCGTCGTCTTTTTGTTTTTTGTCAGGTTGCTTTTTGTCATCTTTCTTTAACGTAGTTTTTGATACAATAGTATCATGAAAATCAGTTTTTACGAATATTTGTTTACTCTGTTCGAATTTCGATTTCTTATCTTTTTCAATTTTAATAGTTGTTTGTGACTCAGTTTCTGTTTCTGAGTCCGTTGATTTTTTCAAAAATTCACTATCTTCCTCAGATGAAACTTGCACTAATGTTGAATCTGTTCTCATTGTTTTGGGGAATATTTTAGTTTTATCCTCGTACTTGGTCTTAGAATCGAAATGTTGTATGGTTTCTTTGACTGACTTTGCAGTATCAATATTTGCTTCAGTATCTACAATAATTTTTTGATTTTCTATTTGCTTTGATTGCTCTCTGACAAAAGCTTGCGTATATTCAATACCTTGGTCTTGTTCTTGGGTATGTCTCCTTAAAGCTTCTTTAGTAAGTTTGACAGGTTTTGTTGTATCAATTGTAGGCTCACGTAATATTTTAGTTTCATAGGCATTTATTTTGTCTTTTAAAGTGGCTTCGGCTATATCTTTTTGGCTTCCAAACACAAGCCCTGGAGAACTTTCCCCATCATCTAATTTTTCTTCTACTCTAGCGTTGTCGATTTCCTTTTGAGAAATGGTTTCTTTTGTGAATGTTTCTATTTTAATTTCAGTAGTTGTTTAGTTTCGGTTTCAACAGTAATGGATTTTCTTGGTGTTATTGTGACATTTGAGAAGTCACCCGAGGGGAATCTCATAGATTCATTACGCATATGCCGCTGTAAATGCTTAGGTGTTGGTTTAGCTGGTGATGATGGATCATATTTCCTAAATTGATCCGTTCTTTCTGTTTTCACCTCTTCTGTTTTTTCTTTTATAACTTGTTCCCTGTGAATTTCTGTTTCCCTCTCAGTATCAGCATGAACTATTTGTTTCTGTTTTATATGTTCCTTTCTAGGCTCGGCCTTAACCTACATCGATATGATTATTTAGTAACAATTTAGAAACTATTATTTATATAATACGTAGTATAATAATTATTACTATTGACAATACCAACCTGTTGTTCAATATCTTGAAACTTCTTTATATCAGGCTTGATTTGAGTTTTTATTTCAATTATCTCCTCCCGTAATTCCTTTTTCTGTTTAGAAGCTGGGATTTTACTGGAGCTGAGTTTCTTTGTTATCTGCTCCTTTCTTTCAGCCACACTACGCTTGACATCTTTAAACAAGGTAAATGAAGATAAGAAATCATACGTACCAGAATAAAACTCAAAAGAATAAATATATTTTTATTACCTTCATCTTCCTCGCTCTCTTCGCTAGGCGTTGGTGTTCTGTCCATTTCGCTTTTATCTAGTATTGATTTTTCTTCAGGAGAATACTTGGCTTCATCCTGATCTAAGTCCTCTGTGCGTGAGTGTTCTGCGATCTCACTATCGTCATATGTACTCTCTTTTAGTTTATTGTCTTCTTCAGCTTTAAGAAATAAAAATTAATACATTTTTTTGTACAGTTTATGTATCGGTTTGTGAAAGGAGCTATAAAAAATTTGGTTCCTACCTTTATAGGCTTCTATTTCCTCAGAAGCTTGTCTTTCTTGATAAATATTCCTTTGAATACGTCTTTCATTTATAATTCAGATTGCGGTGCAATTATATCGTCTCTTCCAATACGACAAAGCGCAAGTTCTATTGAATTATCTAAAATTTAATTATGTTTAAGCCACATTTTTCACAATATATCCCTTTTTATATAAGTGTCAACAATGGAATATTAAAATACCATGTGCTTTGGTTCCTGATTGAGTCTTCCAAAGTTTAAGCATAAGCTGGGCCTGTTCGGCCGCGGTTATCCTTTTCGCTTGTATTTGATTAACAGTTGCAACACTCACACCGAGTTCGTACGCCAAAGCCACCCAGTCTTTGCCTAACAGGTTACAAATATCTTCGAGTCTACGACAAATTAATATGACGATTAATTTCCGATTGATTTTTAATTACTTCTCATGTAGGACGAACATTAAAATATTAGATACACTCAATTTACACCCACGCTAGTCAGTTCGAATACGTTTTTCTAGTTATAACACATTTTTATTTTATAACTGTTACTTCAGTCTCTAAACGAGCCACAGTAGACAGAGTCACCTCCCTGAATGGGGCTAATCCTGTTATATAGAGAAAATCTTGTTAAGTTTAACCTTGTCTATTTATACAGGGCATATTGCCCATATTCATATACAATCTCTTAATTCATTTATGTTCAATATTGACTGATAGGTCTTCAAAGAGTTATGATATAATTAAAATAACTAATTATACATGAATTATTTATATTATATAATTAGCATAATTTAGCGCCTAAGGTTTTGTCTATATATAAATAAATGACTGTTAAAGACATTTAAATATGTTTTAAATATGCTTTATTCTGTTTACTTATAAGACCAATGAAATTAGATTTATTTAAATAAGTATAACTTAAGTGGCTTAATGTGATAGCAGCGAAATAGGACAGAAAAGATTACCCAAATCTTAGATTTATTGGTTTTATGCGATAGGAGCTAAGAAAAATCAACGATTATGTCCAAAAAACACAATAATATTCTAGGACAGTAACAAGAGGGCATACAACAGTCTTTATAAATGTAGTGTTATATTCGAAACTACGATCACGACTTAAACATTAGTAATAACAATTCCGTTATAAGTTTAATTGGCTCATAAGTATACATAATATTGAAAAGGTGAAAGTATATATAAATCTTACTACTATCGAAAAAAAATATAGTTAGAAATTTTGTCGTCGTTACTGATAGGATACTATGAACTTCGATGGATCCGAAGAATCAGAGAACGTTTAGGTCTTTCAACTTCCTGATACAGTGTTTCTAATTACAATATGAAAATTAAAAAGACCAAAGCAATATTGACGTTATAGTATCTCAATTTAAACTCCAGAGACAACAATTACCTAGGATCTCGAAGCCTCTGCCGCCATATAAGTTCTTGTTCTTCTGTGCGGCGCGGCATCATGTCCATTGGTACTGGTGAGATTCTTTCCACTGGCAAATCATCCGGTACCATGATATTCAGAATAGCGATCTGAAGTGGAAAGCATTTTTTTGCTTTATTTGCAATATTAACTTTGTTGGACTTTTTTATTTTAAAGAACTTACAGGTGTTGGTGATGGTTCCCCTTTTGGTACTTTTGGATCTCTCATAAACTGACATCTGCAGATGGGTTCCAGATCTTGAGTCTTAATCATAACCGGGAAAGCGACACGGTTTTCACGGAAAGCTCGAAACGGTATTGAAAGTTGTTCGCCTGATTTAGCCACAGGAACTAAGTTGCCTCCAAATTCTAGATAGACCGGTTTACCTTCATGTACCTAATGCAATAAAAGCAAATAAGACAATGTTAATATAAATATTAACTATTATTTTGTGTAATATCAGGACAACCCTCCAAATAAAGTTGTACCTCTACGTCACGACTCTTAGCAACTTGGATGAATCTTTCAATTCGCTCCAAGGCTTTGTCTTCTTTATCATCAGTGACACAGAACATGCGAAGCTGCGCTTGACATTCATCAGTTCGTTTCGCGTAAACAACAAATCGTGACATAAACGGAACGTGGATTGCTTCCCTAAAATAAATATAACGATTACAAAAGAATTCCTCTCTCAAATACTTATTTTGCAAAGAGTTGAGGTCCCACCGATATAATTCAGTAGCCATTTTGGTGGCGTCTTCCACATGTCGACAATCAATGAGCCAATAACGTGCAGAGACCGTTGTTGTGAAAGAAACACAATCATTTACGAATGTCAACGGAGTATTTTCAGTCACATCTTCCCAATGCGCCCTGTTGGTTCCACCTAAAGTAATATGAATGTTATGTTTTTCGTAATTATATTTTCGACATTATATTTTTTTACTCCTTTCCATTCTTCTACATCAGCTGTAATGCTTTCTGCCTTTTGTAATATGGTATACATTAATATACATGCAATAAGCGTAATCAATAATATCATTGTTAATCTACTTACTAGTTCATACATAAAAGATTTACAGTTTATATTTAATGTATAATGACACATTAGTTGCATTTAATGTAATTTCTAAGCAGTAGTTTAGAAGAAAATAGGTTAATAAATATAAAAAATAAATAAATAAAATATTTCCAAAACGGCCTATAGCAAACACACAACAAGCAGAGGACAACATACCATAGGAAAAATTATATCGTACCGTGTTGTTGTTAATTTAATGAAAATTGTGATTAAATTGTGGTAATCATTGTTGGTTTTATTTGTCATCAAAGCATTGTGCCTTATTATAATAAAATAAATGATGGTCTAAGTGTTTTCACTGATATTACTAAAAATAGATCTCTCGAAGGACAACCACTGAAAAAATAATGAAACTAAAAGGTAATAATTCCTTTGGAATGGTGATATAATGTAAAAGAAAAGTGTAAAAACAAATCAAAAGATGAAACAGAAAATGAAACTGATAGGCCGTTTTGGAAAATAAATTGATCAGTTCAGAAGCAAAATAAAGATATCTGTCAATATTAAACAGTAAGTAGGATGTGTGATTGTCTTATGTAGCACCAAAGAAAGTAGAAAGAAGATTTCATTACTTAATCCATAAACCGTCATATTGCTTGTGCTGTAACTTTGATCGTAGTGCCGGTATCAAAAAATGCAAATTATCTAGAAGTAGTATTTATTACGTCTGTACTAATCCGAGATCATGTGAGGTAAACTGCGGTGCGTTTTTTTGTATTTCCAGGTTGATTTCTTTACAAGTTTAACACAAAGTGTAAGTGATTCAGTAAAGCAAAACTTTCAGCCCGTGCAAAGAGGAAGAATGTATGAAAGCAAGATATGGAAAAAGCATTCAAGTGAAGGGGGAAAATAACAATGTCCTTGATAACTATATTCATTGAAAACAATTGTAGTATAGAAATAAAAAAAATAATGATTACTCATGGACAAAATAAAACATTAAAGGGATAAAATCAAATTATGGTATAAAATAAAAAGAATGTGAAACTTAACCAACGTTTTGATTTTAACTTTTATAATATGTCTAGTATTTTTTTACCTTCGAGAGATCTTTTGCGATATACCCCTGTTGGTGCGCGTCGGATAGCAGCGTTTAAATTAACGCCACACACGGTGAGCGTGCAACACACACAAACACACGAGAACAAAGACAATGTAGACACGCACAAAACGCACACATAGGTAAATACCCCATTAGCTGCACTGTGTATTTGCTATAAGCGCCATTTTATATTCGATATGGCATTTTATTGTCTTTATAAATGTAACCCTAAGTTGTATATATTTTTTTTTTGAAAATGTCAAGGATAATAAAATAAAACTACTCTAATTAATGTTTCAATTAACATGCTTATCCCATTGTCAATAAGTTTGGGATAATCGGTTCTAATATATCGAGTAATTTCATTTACGTAACTACCTTCAATATAGTCTTTATCCATAGCAGAGAAGAAAAACTATTAACAGCGCTAACTGTATTATGATTTTAACTAACCAAACTATATGATTTTAATAATATAAATATACTATGTATTTCTACGGATCTCATCTTCGTTATATTAAATTCATGGTCGTGATGGCTTACTACATAAAAATTTGTATTGTAATGGAATATCGGTTAAGTACTTATTGAGATGAAGCAGGATATCGATTTACCTAAAATTTTAGCAATCTTACCTTGAAATAACTACATAAATTTATTTAGTACATATATATTTATGTATATAGCGTAATTAAAGCCATACTCCATTGCAACACTTCACAATTACTTTAGCTACTGGAAATATTATCTTTCATGATTTTTTTTTTATTTTTTTTAATATTCAACGGAATACCATGGAATACCTTAATTGCTTCCCGTTACCAAGCTTGTAAGAATTTTATTAGAAAAAAAAAAAACGAAAATTTAAGCATACCTGATATTGAACAAAGAAGTCTCAAGGTTGGCGCTGATGATGTGCTGTATTGATTGGTCATTCCTTGGGTGTGTGGTCTAGGGGCTGGCATGCTGAGGGTTATGGCCTTATGGAATTTTCGCCGTCTTGGCTCTACGGTAACTACAGGTGAAACAGCTACTCCACGACCTAATAGCTTTGCAGTCAATTCCGAGTCTATTATTTGGGCCTGTAAAACAATTTAGAAGGGAACGAATTACAAATAATAAATTAACTTCAAAATCAGATCAATAAATAAATATCTTTTTACCCAAAGACCAAACAAGATTTTAAGGCAAATAAACAGTGAAATTTAAAATAAAAAATACACATAGAATAAAAATGTACTTACTTGGAAAATGTTATATCACGTTAGTTTGTTTTTCTTTTTAAAAAGCTATGCACAGTCATAAAGTTTATTTTGTAAAAAATAAGACAACAACATAGGTGATTAAAAGAGGTTGGTGCACAAATAAGCAAGAATGAACGTATGAAATCACAAGAAAAGCAAAAAAATTATAATCACACAAATTATCTTTCATATAATTCTCACACATGCTGAAGTATAAATGCAGATTCTAGCCCAACAAAGCTTGGAAGATAAAAAAATATGCAAAAAAAAATCCTCATCATGCACATCTCATTTGGTCTTTAGGAAATAAGGATTCGCAAAAAAACAACACATAAATTTTAGCGTTTTATAACACTACATTACCCAATAAATTTAGCAATTCTTAAAAATACACACTACCTAACAATACGCCACACCTGTGATACCACGCCAACAATGTATACAGTATGTAAAATATATAATGTTATACAAGAAAGAATTTATATTATAAATATGGGAACCGCATGCGATCTCACCTAAAGACCAAGAGAACACAATAACGCATTTCATTTATATGCTGTGTGAGAAATTATTTCTAGTGATTTCATTATTCATAAAAGCTTACATTAAAAACAAAAAATGTTTATTTTAAAAATTTTATTCGTTTTTTCGTCTACAGGTATTTTTAAGTGAACTAAATTTATTGGGTATATTAATCAATTGCAGTATCGCATCTAATATCATCCTTAAATACTAATAATGGTAACTGTTTCTTGTCCATGTGAGATTAATATATCTTTGAATGTCTCATACAGTCTACTACTAGCTTCTTGGAAGTCGCAATAATAAAGACAAAGCGGAGCAAATGTTAGGTACTTATCTAAACTCATCATACGCGAATACATATCTTAATTTATTGTCAAGGTGATAAGATAATTGAAATTTTTTTTTGGTATACATGTAATTTTTACAAAAGATTCAATATTTTCACTGCCAATAACTCACTTCATCGAGAACTACATTTATTGCTATACAAGTCTGTGTCACTTAAGTTTCTCACACGTATAATCCGTAAAATACATAAAAATATGTTTGTATATGTTAAAATATTCTTCTGTTATAACAATATCGAGATCGTTTTGGTATAGAACTTAATATAACAATAAAAACATTTGGCATCTATATTTGTACTTGAGGCTGTATGGCAATGGCGTTATAGTGGAACACAATATTTTGGCATATAAACGAATAAGCACTTTTAACCTATAAATAAGCATAGATTGGACTCAATATTAAATAATTTTTTTAGATCTAAGTATTTTTATAAAAACAGCTTATTCTCTAAATTATGAACTTCATTCTAACGTGATTAAACTATTTCTCAACAGTTTGTAGAGAGAAAATTCATATGACTTCTAAAAACACTAAGATATATATCTGTTTTAATTTTTCTTTCATATTACAGATTCTATAACATGTTCAGACTTTAACAAATATCTGATAATATTGATATTACCCGTTAAGTCTTTCATTATATACTTAATGTATTCAGGAATTGGTGAAAAGACATTAATTTTATTAGAAAATTTTTAAATCTAATCGTGTTATCATAAGCCTGTGTAGACCGACTTCGTCAGATAAATGAATATTATAAAAATACTGCTAATATTCATTAATACTGTTAAGAATACTGTCGTTGACCAAATGAAATAAAATGATTCCTTAACAACTAATCGCTTCAATCACTTTTTTACGTTTTAACTATTTGGATATTCATGAACGATTCGATTTTCTTGGACATGAACACAATCATTTGGCTTATCCCGAGAGGAAATACTACCATATTAAGGAGAAACGTTTCTTTTTGGAAACATTATTTACGGTTATTTTTTTCAAATTTATATCTTTAACTCCCTTGCGTGGTTTGAATAGATTTACCTGAAGGCCTACTTTAATCTTCTTGGTCAAAGCTCCCTGTGGGAACACTGCTTGTACTTGAGGCACAACTGAACTGGATACCATGCCACCTAAAATTTAACAATTAGTTGGATTAATTTTGTGTATTCCTTTTTCAAAGAAATAAATGTAACTGGCGTTAGAATCTATTACTTTGTTTACAAAAAATGGGTATAATTTTTAATATAGGTAATGGTGGTGGTTTGCAACACAAAGGTTCTTTCATAATCACCTTCAGGTCCTATGGCATGCACCTCCTGTCTGATGCGGGAGATGACCGCGAAGTATTGAGGGAAGTCGTGTGTTAGGATGCGAGTAACCCTTGGAGCGTCCCAGCACTTTTCATCTTCATTAGTTTCTGGCAATTTTATAAGATTTAATTAAAACGAAGCTGTCCTTTCATTCCGTATATTTTTCTCAATGTAGCTACCTTCAATCTCAAGTGTCTCATGCAGTATATCCTGGACTACATCATCAGTAGCATCGGCGTTGTGTTCACGCCAACTGGTTCCATTGTCTGAACGGAGAATCACGATTTCACGTTCTTTACCACGGAGCGATGCGTAGTGGGGTACTTCTAGGATTACTGGCCTGGGTTGAATATTATTATTATTTATAAGTAGAGCAGTGTATTTTCTCTTGAAAGATATTTAAAAAATGAGGAATATTAATGGACCAAAGTCCTGTAAATATCTTAAGAGGAAACAGAGTTTTAATATCAAATGATTTTCATACCCTAAAAACTTTGCTGATACCGGACCCATTTCCAAAACTCTTGAAGCAAGTGCCTCTCCCTCCATCAGAGGTGGCATATGGTTGATCCGAGATGGTTTTAAATATCTGTAATAAATAACAACTTCATAAGTTTACCACCAGCAAGTCTGTATCTATTTTTTAGGAATCTAAATTAAATTATTGGTATTATATATTTTTTTGTCTATGGACCTCATTTCTTTTATCAGTAGATTACATAATCATTGCCTTAGTTTTTCTATGATCTTGTTATAATATTTGCGACTACTAGGAGTTAGAAACCGGTTTGTATTGTGGCATCTAAATTTTAGCAGATATAAATTTCAAATGAAACTATAATTTCGGTTTTAATTACTTCAAATTTTTCGACTATTTTGCTGTAACTGTGATTGAGGGCAGATAAATTGAAAAAGGGTATCTGTTACTTTTTTGTCCTCTACCTCCAAAGATTACTTGGAGAGAATGAAAAAAATTGCGTAACAAAACCCGAAAATATATATGTAGTTTTATTTTAATAATAAAACTCACCGGCAAGTGATTCTAGTTGGCTGTTGAGCAGATAAAGGCGGGACGATGACTCTCACTCCACCACCACGGCAGCCGCGGAGCGCACCTCCACGTGCGTCTACCAGGAATGAAACCAGGAAACTGCAACGTGAAAAATTCGGTTAAGGTATTGATTCTATTCAAATGTAATATAAATTCCTATATTACAAAAAATATGATTCAATAATTTCATACAAACTTGACACACTTACTTTTTCCATTGTAATTTTTTCCTGTTGATCACAATCCAGATTGCATGAGGAAAAATTCATATTAATCGTGTAGCCAAAAATTCTGAAAGTGTTGAGCAAATAATAAGGAAAGTTTACTTGAAATTTTTATCACGTTCTTAAAGATTTGGAATAAATATATTTATGCCCATATTATGTATCAAAAGTGGACACTGACTTGGGTAGGGTGGGATCCACATTATAGCAGTAGCCTTCAGGAGCTGCGCTGTAGCGACTCACACTCTTCACGACCACTTCTTGGGTTTGGTAGGGCATACCATTGACTGATCCTACAAAAAGAATATTGAATAATATTGTTAGGCGAGGTTAGAGATATCAACCAAAAATATATTTTTTAATACATATATACTATATTTTTATAAGGAAAAGAATTATAAACAATGATAATAATTGTCCAACCTTGGGATATCTCCATAATATTTTTGTGACTCATAGCGGACTCTGTACGTTCGTCCTTGGTGACGTCTATTGGCAAAGAATCATCACCTAGAGATTTCATGTCGTCTGCGGTAAGATATCGATACGGCTGGTCGTTGAGGATCGTATCTTCCCCTATAATATATTAATTTGAATCATAATTTATTTTTTAAACATCTGTTTCTAGAACATAAATTTTCATTACTTAAATTACTATTTATGTATAATTAAGATAAATCCTACCTCCTTCCTCTTCTGAATCTGACATAAAAGTTTCCAGCATGGTTTCTGGGGCGACCACTTTATACTTGTCCTGAGATGCGGGAGCTATTGAGGGTTCAGAAACTTCCTTAAGGGTCTCCATTACTGTGACGTAGCCGAGCTTAGACGCTATGTCGAGAGGAGTTTGACCATTCTGTTAAAAAAAAATAAAGTATTAGACTAGATATAAAAGTTGTAAGTGATTTTTTAATGTAATGTTAATGGAAGCTACATGAGAAGTTGGTCCATTTAATGAAAGGTGCATATATATGACTCTAGGAATTAAAGGAATAGAGGATGGAATAAGTATGGACTAATTAAAAAGGGAAATGAGAAATTTGTATTATATTCATCATCATTTAGATTTCATTATTTTGTAATTGATTGAACAGAATTATACTATCATCACATACCGTAGTAATAGCATTTGCGTCAGCTTTATGCTCCAGCAAAATGTTGACGATATTAATGTGGCCTTGTTGAGCAGCGTGGTGTAGGGCAGTATATCTGAGAAGAGAAACAATTTGGCTATACACATGAAATATCGTGGTATGAAAAGTCATTTGGTATTAAAAATTATACCCATGGGTAGTCTCCGCTTTGACAGACGCGCCATTCTCAAGCAGATATCGCACCATGTTGGCTTGCCCATAATGACTCGCTATGTGCAATGGTGTGTAACCGCCCTTAGTGCATATATCCACCTGAAAGACCAGACAAAATAATCCTTTTACTACGAAACTTAAAGAGTTTTTTTTTATTACTACAAGTGGAAAGAGGAGAAACATAAGCAATATCATAGTTACATTTTCAATTAAGCATTATATTAATAGTCATATATAAGAAAATATAAATAATACTGGCAAAATTACAAGAAGATAGTTTCAATTAAACCTTCCGAAATTGTTAACCAAGACAAAACAATTTATTGAATGCTACAGATAAATTTAGTTGACTTAAAAAATATTTTAAATAAAATTACAAAGATTTGAGGTGAGCAAGATAAATTAAACGAAGCAAAAATTAATAACTGACTTCAAAAACAAATTTCTCTATCTAAGAGTTTATAATATATAGCGCATGTTACCTCAGCGCCGTTCTTAAGCAAAAGTTGTGCAACAGGCACTCGATCTTCTTGTGCAGCTAGATGAAGCGCTGCGAGTCCATTCTTAGACTGCTGACCAGCATCCGCTCCGTGCTCCAACAACAAGGAGCACATCTCCGTGTGTCCCTTTAAAGTGTGTTTAATACTATTAATTACAATGATACGTTTACGAGTATTACACACAGACTTAAACGTCTACTAGATGGCGCATGACTTATGGTCCGCTAGTTTGAGAGAGTTGATAATACCATTACCACATATAGCGCCATCTATATTTTTTTGCGAAAAGTGTTCTGTTAGATACGCGCCTTACAGCTTGTATTGCCTAAAAGTTGCACAAGATGGCGCTAAAAATTCGGAGACCAAGACAAGATATACTTACATAATACTTAATAATAACTTTTACACTATACAAGATTTCGTACGATACAAGAACTGGTTATATTTATCACCATTGATATCATTTCTTAGGTTCTAATCAGACATATAGGACATAATTAGTTTACTTATATACTACAAAAGAGCATATTTTCAAAATGTTCAGCCAACTGTATGTTATGGAAATTTTATGAATTTTTACGTCAAAAAGGATAAATGGTTAAAGATAAGAAAATATATATATTTCTGCTTTCAAATATCAGATGACATTTTAGGGGATAAAATCTTTGGTACTAGATATGAATAAATTGGACTGGATCTTCCTATAGATTTATCATAATACTTTGATGAAAAAGTCTGCTTCGTGTCGGCTGTTAATATAATATATTACGGGTTAATCCATGTAACTTAGGGTCAAACCTGTTGAGCAGCAAGATGTAAAGGTGTAAAGCCCGCCTTAGACTCGGCATTGGTAAGTGCTCCATATTCGAGCAAAGTCGCTGCTGTTTCCATCTGGTTCTTACGAGACGCGATATGAAGTGGTGTATGTCCATTCTTAGCTACCGCCTAAAAATATTTTGAGATGATAACTTGGTGGTGGCGGTATAATGTATTAAGAAAAGATAACCAACAAAATATTTAAACTAAAAATTTTCATCTCCAAAGACCTACAAAGACTACACGACATGACGTTTCCTTTAAGACTATCGGCCACAAAGCATGTTTCATATTATTTGTGTATTCTTTTGTTCCTAATTTAATTTAATAAGATTTTCTTTTATTCTTTTAATTATAAAATTAAATGCCGAATCTTGCAATTTTTCTCGTCATTATTAATACAAATGACGTTTTTGTATTTCAACCTATTTGCTTAGTCCAAGTTGGCATCGTCACACTATATACGGACCGATAACAATTTTTCTTTCATTAATTTTCGTAATATTTTAGTTTATTGAATAAAAGAATGGAAACTCTTCATAAATGTTGTAAGACCACGCAAACTGGGACTGAATCCTTTACAATAAATATAATTAAATAAATTAATATTATATAATTCTCAATTTTTTATTGTTGAGTAGGACTAATTAAAATACAACTTTAAAAAAAAGTTTTAATTAGTCCTTCTAGGTTAAGTTAAGTTTCAGTTAAATGATCAATACTAAATTAAGGAAGAACTACTGTGGGCCTTTAAGATAGATAAGAGAAAAATCTTAATTATTTATATTGAAAATCTATCAAAACGTTTCTTTTTGTACCTTAGCATCTGCTCCCTTCTCTAGTAGCGTATTAGCAACAGCCTGTTGGTCATACTGCGCTGCCACGTGCAATGGTGTCATGCCGTTCTTGCCCGCCTGATCCGGGGAAGCCCCGTGAGCAAGCAGAAGATTCGCTACCTGGCAGAATACATAAAGAAAAGTTAGACATTTATGAGAGCTACATTGATGTTGAAAATTATAAGAAAAAAAAAATTACCTTCAGGTTACCGTATTTGGCAGCAAGATGTAATGCCGTGAATCCTTTTTTGGTGGTAGCAGTTAAGGGAGCGTTGTGTTCAATCAACGCGGCTGCCACCTGGCCATATAACAAAAAGTACATAAACACACATATATTTAAAATTAAAGATATCCTGTCCTCGAATACTACAACTTACGTCATGGTTATGCTGTTTAGCAGCAATGTGCAATGCGTTGTAATGATCAGCAGTCATGGCTCTGACGTCCGCTCCATGCTGCAGCAAGAGCACAGCAATATCCACGTTGCCAAGACGAGATGCAATATGAAGTGGGGTCTGTCTCTCACGTGCTTTCGCTTCTACTGCCGCCCCGTTGCGCAACAGGATGCGAATTATGTCCGTCTATGGAAAAAGATAATACACATAGATACATGATATACGAGTGATTTGCAATGTATCAAAAATATATAAATGAAATGAGAATTTCTTTTATTAAGGACGTAAATATCAACATTTTTATCATCATTACTTTTCATGGAACAGTTACATGGAAGCACACAATTTTGCATATCAGTCAGGCTAAGTGATGTTAATAAAATATTGTTTTTACTATTATTTAATTATTGACAAAGTTTATTGAACATTTAAGACTTCTCAAATAAATGCGCACCTGATTAGCCCTGGCAGCTAAATGCAAAGGTGTCTCTCCCCTAACTGTTGGAACGTCAGGGTTAGCTTCATGCTGAAGAAGGTAGATTACAATATTCATGCAGCCCATGAAAGATGCGACGTGAAGAGGAGTTAGGCCTGATTCAGTTGTTGCTTGGATACCTGTGCAAAATAGATCGATTATGAAAAAAAATCCATAGAACAGAGATTAGATATGAACTGTACATGTTTTTATTGCGATTTTTAGTTACATAATACTTACTCGCTCCATATTTTAAGAGAAGTTCCACAACCTTAATCCTATTCTTTTTGCAAGCAATGTGCAGAGGTGTAAAACCATTCAGAGCCCGTGCGTTTGCATCGGCATTCCTAAAAAACAATTACAATCACTTTAAAATCTACATTATGTAATATTTGCTTACTTTTGCATTCGCTTTGATAGGGTTCTGACAGATAAAAACACTATGAATTGTATATAAAGCATATAGTCAAGACTGATTGCCTTTATTTCAAAATTCTTACCTATCCAGAAGCAGCTTAGCGACTTTCGCATGCCCACAATGAGCAGCGACATGCAGGGCGGTGAGATAATCCACTGTGACGTCATCTACAGGTGCCCGTCGAGAAAGCAACACGCGAGCGGCTTCAGAATGGTCACCCTGGGCAGCCATATGCAGTGGCGCTAGACCATTCTATGGAGAGATATTACATTCCTATAATCTAGTAGAACTATTGTTTAAGGTAAAAGATCGTTTTAAGTTGAGTATTGTATTTAAGTAACAATATTGCTACAAAATATAGACTTTTATTCATCTTTAAATGTTTAAGTTAACAAGCAAATAACCGAAGGAATCCTTATATGAATTTATTTGATATCGTTTATTGTTAAACTGAGTTATTAAACCTAACTGAGCATTTCTCCTGAGTTGATATATTTTGAAAAGTTACAGGAATTGACCGCTCATATTTAGACGTTAGTGAAGAATTTATGTGGGATTTTCAGCTGACATAGAATGATAAAAATTGTTAAAGAGCAATGTCATATAGTTCTTGTGAAGGAAGAAATATCCAAATCTGTTTTTAGAACGCTAGGATTGAAAATAGACTCGGTTTTTGTTTTTTAAACTTGAGTTTTTTTGTAACATTTTGATATAATAAGAAATCTATAAAATCTTAAATGACGATGTTGTGGTTAGCTCCATAAAATAAATATTTCTTTTTCATAATTCTGATACATTTAGCAATCAATCTTATTGCTGTTGATCTCACTTAAAAGGAAACGATGATGGATTAGGTTTGCATTATATTACGCGAAGTGCTCTAGAACGGTACAATTAAAATATGCTATTATAAAAAAAAATATTAAATGCTATTTTTAAGTATGGTTTTTGGTACTCTAAATGTATGACTAAGAAACTAACTTCTTTTTAATAGTAGAAATTTGTTTGGTTTAAGGAATTCTATTAAAATTTCCTTGCATTTTTGCTAAATAAAATCCATTAAATCTAAGAATCAGGTCTTTTCCATTAAACATACCTTACTCTTGCTAGTTATGGGAGCACCTCTATCTAACAAGGCTTCAACGACTCTCTCATGACCTGACCTAGCCGCGCAGTGTAATGGTGTCAGGCCATCACGGGTCCTTGCTTCCACATTAGCGCCATTGTCGCAGAGCAGAGATACCATATTGTCTTTTCCTAATAAGCCGTAAGGAGGATTAAAATAGGCTTTGATATTTGAAAACAAATACTGTAGTTCACAGGGGTATTGTTTTATTACTGTTTAAATCATATTTCAGTGTAAACTTCATAAAAATTTAAGTAAAACTTGTTCTATACATCTCGCTTGAACTATTTTACGTAATATTTTTACATCATCTAACTTTATCACTTACCCCATTTAGCGGCCACGTGGAGTGGACAGATGTTGTGTTTGGCGGCGCAATTGACGTCAGCACCTTTAGCCAAAAGCAGCCGGGCAACGGACTCATTGCCATAATGAGCGGCAATGTGGAGGGGGGTGAATCCGGATTTAGATGTCACGTCTGGATTATGTTCATTCTGACGAAAATATATTGCGCTGATCATATGTGGTATGTGTATTAAACAATAATAACAGCTCATTCAGCCTTTACAGCAATTTCGAAGCTTATACTACAGATCTGAATTCTATGAATTTTTATATAATATGTGTAACTTATTTAAGATAACAACTAATACAATTTAAGTCTTACATCCAATACTAATATTTTATTTAAAAATAAATATTTATACTTTTTTCAAGGACATATAGGTATACCAATATTTGCAGAAAATTCCTTAGGGCCAATCATTTGCAACCCACCTCGAGTAATAAATTTGCAGCCTTGACATCGTCTTTCTTAGCAGCTATATGTAGCGCTGGCAGACGAACTCGACCACGCGTGTCAGCCTCGAGGAGTACAGCTACCACCTTCTCATGACCCTGCTGCATCGCAACAGCCAGGGGGGTGAAGCCGTCCTATTTACAAAGTAAGAGGCCTATTAGCTTTGTTATATATTAATGTCATGAATACTTAATAATAAGGTTATCGATTTCTTCTTTTTTGAGAATTTATGAGAGTTTCTTAAATGTTCGCTCAGAAAAAATATTAACAAATTACGATAAAATAATATATTTAAAAAAAAGTTTTTTTGAGTGTACTTATGATGTGTCAAAAATTTTTTTGTTCGAATAAAGTGTTTACTTATATTTATATAATTTTTTTCCTTTTTCAAAAGCTATGCTGAAAAGAATTTTTTTTTTTTTTTGCGAAAAAGGGAATTTAAATTAAGAACACATGTATCAGAAATATATTAACTTTTACCTCAGTGGCCAAGCTTTGGTTGGCGCCATTAGCGAGCAAGAATTTAACCACTCCATCGTGGTTTTCCTGCGCCGCCATATACAATGGTGTAAAACCATTTTGGGATTGTATGTTGACCTGTAACAGTCATATATATTACTATGGATTATCAACCAAATACACCGTACCATTATCATCCAAATACACCGTAAAAGTATTACTTATTTGATAACCAGATTGTTTTGATAGTTTATGTATACAGATGGACATTTCAAGAAAGCATAACAATATTGTTATATAACATAATATTATTCATATTTGTATGCTATAGGAGTTTTTGATCCCGCGTCAAAAATTTATGGTTTTTGTAAATACAAAGTCCTTACGCTTACATTGTTGATTTAGTTCAACTGGTTACTTCAGCATAAATAATTATTCCGCAAACAACTAGCCCAGAATGTTATTGTCGAAGAAGAGCCATTATAAAGTTGAGTTAGCTATATTTGAGAAACAACACAATTTGAATTCATTAGAAACAAATTGAAAAAGGAAAAAAAGCTTTAATAATCGCACTAATTCAGTTTAGTATATTAACAAATTAATGACATTATGCTAGTTGCATTATTCAGTCGTCATAATAATGAGGGTAGTTTAAAAAAGTAATACTCGTGATAAAGAAATTGTTCTGTACTGTCCGAACGGTGATTATACCCAAGAGAAGCAATCAAAAAGAAGAATCTTAAGAATATGATGGTATTATAAGTAGCAATGAGTGTTTTGTTAGCCAATGCTAGCGTCACATACTATAGCTTCCTAAATTCTGCATGACGAGTACAGTTAACAATTGCAATTTTAATTAACAGTTGCAATAACGTTAAAAACAATTTGGCTTATCCCAAAGGAACCTAAACTGGTAAATGATATACCTTTTATTATGACAGTTTATGTATGCTTATTTGTTACTCCCTTTATAAAATTCGTATATAAGGACCCTGTACCAGTGAATATTTATTACATCGAGTAACATGAAGTAGGTAAATGTACCCACTCCGTGCCATAAATAATGAGGTTCAACATTTCCAATAAATGTCTCACCATATCGGATAAACATTCAAAAAGTATATTAACAAAAGCTCGCATCATAATATAGGTCTGTTGACATTTCGTAACAATTTGCACTCCTTTTACTTCTACACTTTGTTAAAGAATTTTGACCCAGTTAAAAGTCATTCAATCGAAAATTGAGTCAAAATTTATGTATATTCCTTTCATGAAAATCAAATTTGTCTTAAAGTAATAAATGCTGATATTTCATCTTTTAAATTAATTCAGGCGTTCCCGGGCTGTGTCTACGGTTTGAATTGAATTTCGTATGTTTTTATAAATGTATGTCTTATATAGTATTTTAACTTAATAATAAAAAATACTATAGTATCTAACAGTTCAATGATATTTGATAAGAAACAGTATTGCATATATACATTATAAGATAATACTATGTTAGTTTGGTCTCTTTTTTCTTTTTTTGTATAAGGCTTAAGCAGTATTTTGAATTTTGGTTTGAATTGCTTACTTTTATGTGTCTGTTTTTATTCGAACAAATTTTGGGGAGTAAGCCTATCTTACAAAAGGTTTACAAGTAAAGCTTACCCTATGCTTAAAAAGGGACGCACGTCACAATGACTCCAGAATGAGTCAGAGCTTCGAACAATAGTACTTAATTGCTAAATATCTAAATGATACAGACTTTACTTGGTAGAAGAGTAAGCAATAAATAATAACTTCAGAAGTTCGATCCAATTCCGCTAAATGAGATTGATAAATGAGGCGAAGAGACATTTCAAAGTTTCCTTGTTTATTTCCAGAAAACTTATTTACTTATTTACTTCATAGAATAATTTTTCGGTCAATTAAATACTTTTACTATTTACTGCTTGAGAAAATTTATATCTATGAAGTTCGGACAAGTAGTAAAAACCAAATTTAAGGAAAGGAAATACTATTGTAATTAATTGTTAAATAAACTAATACAAAAAAAATATAGTATGGACTTACTTGAGCTCCATTCTGAACGAGCAACTTGACAACTGCCTCTTGACCAGCAAGCGAAGCAATATGCAGAGCAGTGTTGCCTTTCTTGGTAGCAGCATCGATTGCTGCACCACGTTGCAGCAGTTCACAGACGACCTCAACGTGCCCATCCTTGGATGCTAAATGGATAGCATTCAAACCATTCTGTCCAAAAAATATATATACGTTAATATGCTGATCAAAAAATTCAAAAATATGCTGTAAGCTTTCATCGCCTCATTAAAATGAGAGAGCACTGAGTGTAAAATAAATTAAAATGCTTTTGTTTCGACATAATCGTTTTAACGTATTGTTTACAAATGTATGTCGAGTGACTAAGAGAAACAGCTTGGCTAAGTGTGATTCCTTTCCATATTATAAATTATTGTATAGTGTTTAAAAATCCGTTCAGTCAAATAATAAAAATTGCTTTACGCCGAATTTAGAGATACAAAATATATATCTATACAAAGTTTTTGAATTAATATCTAATACATAATTTGTTTAAATAAAATTTATTCTCAATTCATATTTTCCGTACTCTGAACTAATTCTATACATCATGTATATCATCATTATTTAAGTTTGAAATTATTGAGTTGATAGGTTTAATGAAGTTATATTTTTGTTGTGAACTTAAACATTACGCCTCGACCAGATTGACATGATGAATGACATACATAAGAAAGATAAAATTCTCATACTTTGTAGCTCAAAACTTTGGTTCTATGGAATTGATCAGTCTTAAACCTAAATCAGTGATTATCTGATATATTATACATACTTTTCCAAATAATGTATATACCTTTTAATAAAACGATTATAAGAAATACTTAACGAAATTCAGCATTGCTTACCACGTGTATTAATTGTTACGGTACACACGAGACGTTTTTTGTTTAATTCAAATAGCCTTCATTATTACTATAACAAGCAAAGATGGCAAAACAGTTAACACTCCAAATGTAGAGTAACTATGTAAACTTGGGGTAAGCATAACTTCTCTACATGTACCAAGGAAGTGTTTAAGATATTATTAACATGAATATTTTTCTTGATTATCAATAACAAATATAAATCAAATTATATACAAATTTAAAATATACCTTGTTACGTTTCAATATTATAATATTTGATAAAATGCTTTTTTTTAAGTAGGTCGCTTTTGAATAAAAAATTGCAATGTATGTAAAATAAACATAATTATAAAAAAAATCTTGAAACGCGTTCATTAACAAAAATTTTTTTTATCACATATCCTTTTGACTATATATCATTTTTAATGTACTTTTTTGTTTACAAAAACATTCCTAGATACCTTATGGCAAACAAAATTTACAGACCTTTGCCAAATAGTTTGGCTTTTGTCAAGCGCTGGATGCGCTATTTACATCAACATAGCACACTATTTGGCGATATTCCAAAATTTCTCTTACACATCCCAAAGGGGATGATGGAATTGAAGGGGAAATGTGTCACATAGTATTTATATATGTATATTACTATTTAATATGTATGTATGTATGTGACGGGATGCACAAAGAAAGAGTCCTTTTATTTAATGATTATGGATGTGTCTTTATTATCTTTAATTACAGTATAGAAGACATGGCTATTGAAACATTTTATACAAATACTTTAGCATTACAATCTCCAGACATTAATTTTTTTATCAAACATCAAGAGTGTTGTAGAAGCGCATTTCCATGTCCTTGGTCGATCTTTAAAGGGTTTTTTTGTTGGTTTTTACTCAGCTTATATTCAGCAACGGTATACATTCAAAACAATTAGCATTACTTACAAGAATATATTTAAAAAGGTAGGTAAAGTTTAAATTCTTGAAACGGAATTATTAATAACGAAGCATATTATTTCAATTTACTCGATTTTTATTGTACAATATTTATTTAAACAAAATTATGTATTTGCGAATTAATCAACTGTTACAAATTTTATTTAAACCTTTATAACTTAACGTGGTAGTTAAAAATTACCACGTGTTTAATGCAACAGTCGGATTATTCTCGATTATTGGTCTATCAATACTTCCTATTGGACTAATAATCCTACAACTTCTGGTAAAATTAACTATTATTACAGATATGTATGTATAATATAGGAACCCCTCGTAGGGTATAGGCCTCGTAGGGTATAGCCTTAAAAAAAGGCATTGTAATGCTATAGGAAATAAAAGGCTTTATTATTAGTTGCGTATAATATAGGGTTTTCCATTAAGGGCGCTTGATCGTGCAGAACTTCCATCGTAGCGTGTGCTGTGTGGCACGTAGCGCCGTCCTGTTGAAACCACATGTTGTCCAGATCCATATTCTCGATTTCAGGCCAAAAGAAGTTGGTTATCATCGACCGGTATCGCTCACCATTGACGGTGACGGCCACACCATTATCGTTTTCGAAAAAATACGGACCAATCACGCCTCCGGCCCAAAATCCGCACCAAACAGTCACTTTCTGCGGGTGCATTGCCACTTGGTGAACCTCGTGTGGATTGGTCTCGTCCCAAATACGGCAATTTTGCTTGTTGACATAGCCATTCATCCAAAAATGCGCCTCGTCGCTGACGATGATTTTTTTGCCAAAATCGGCGTCAACTTCCAACTGCTCTAATGCCCAGTCAGCGAACACACGGCGCTGTCTATGGTCATTAACCTTGAGCTCTTGGGTCAGCTGGATCTTGTACGGGTGCAGGCTCAAGTCACAACGCAAAATTCGCCAAGTTGTCGTCTGCGAAAGGCCGAGTTCCTGTGCGCGACGCGGAATTGACTGCCGCGGGTTTTCGAGGACACTGTCGCGCACAGCGGCGATATTCTCGGCAGATCTCGCGTTACGTTGACGCACGGGAACCGGCTGATTGTTAACTGAACCGGTTGACTCGAATTTGTCCACCAATCGACGGATAGTCGATTCGGCAGGACGATCATCGCGACCGTAAAACGGGCGAAGTGCGCGGAACGTTGCTCGAACTGAAGACCCATTTTCATAAAACAATTTTATGATTTGCACGTGCTGCTCGACACTGTAACCTGCCATGGTGGTTTGGGAGGACGGAATGAATATAACACACTGCATTTGACAGCTGTCACTCAAACAACATGGCCGCAATCAGCTGTCAAAGTTCAAGCGTCCCTATTGGAAAACCCCTTATAATGAAATATTCTATCATTATTTTCATTATTTCAAAACTCTTATAGTATGTATGTATATACAAGTATAGCTATATTTTTGTAAGCACCGTTTTAATTATTTTCATATCATAGTAAAAGAGTGTCTAGAAGTCGTCGTGAAGCGATTGTACTGTAATTTTGTACACCATCATTAACAAAAGACATCTGTTTTTGTACCCATGTATTATAATAAGTTGTACACATTTTGTATAACCTATTACGAAGAGGACAGTATTTTTAAGTACTGTTCAATGTCTTTTTGTGTATTTCGTGATTAAGGAATATCAACTGGTAACTATCAATTAGTACGATACGATAAAGTGAAATAATTGTGTAATTGAAATATGTATAATTTTTTTATAAAACGAAACTAACTAAGGGAAATACTAGACTTGTAAACATTTCAAAATATTTCTATTAATATAAAGTTTAATAGTTATTTATACATTTAATTACATATAAAAACGTATTTGTCCTAAAATATTAATGACAAATGAAGGTTATAAAGTCAATATATACAATCCCCTACTACTGAAATGTTCTCGATTGCTGCATTTTAACCCGCAATACTTACGTAACCACAAAACGCCTCTTCGTGACTACTTTGCGTGATTCGATGGCATGTGATAAAGTAATATAAAAAGAACCTTATTGCTGTAATCATAAAACACATTTACCAAAGCATTCTGGAATCTTTTTTTTTTCAAGTTTTTTTAATTATTATTGATAGATTAAAATCATATAAAACATATATTCCATAAGGTTCTACAGAATTCAGTGTATTGTTCTGTTCCAGAAATATAGACACATATATAATATTTAAGTTGTACTATTAATGAAACGTTTAACTTAAGCATCTGTCACAAATATTTAATAATACCTAATTTTATTATCAAAAAACTGTTTAAACTGTGAGAGGTATTTTCAACTAAGAGGTCAAAACGTAATCACGTTTCTTGCATAAAAGTATGATTTAGTTTTAAAACCATTTCATTTTTCTCTTTGGACGTTTCCAACTGTGAAAATTATTAAATTATTATATTAAGCGATAAATTATTAAATTAATATATTAAGCGATGGAATAATATTTTGTTAAATATTTTTTGATTTTATAAATGTAATTTCTTCTTCCTTACGCTATTGTTATCTGACAAACGATTTGGATCAAGTGTCATACGTGATCATGGATCCACAATTATACGCATTTTGCAGAAGAATGAATTTTATTTCTTTGATAGAATTGTCTCAGATACTTAACAGGTTATAATAATTAGAACAAATTTATTGTAATCTTTAATACTTACAGCATTACTGACATTGATGTCTACACCTTGTTCTAGAAGGTTGATAATCTTCTCGATTTGTCCAGCACGAGCAGCTCGCAGAAATGCTGTGCTGGCGTCCGCCTGCGGTCGAAAGAAAAATATATATATTCTATTCCAATACATCTTAAATTTTACGCTACATGCCTTAATCACTTTAGGCATAAGATTTGAGACTAAAATTAAGTAGGTATTTATTTTCCTTTCCAACCTTTACATTCTTAATTTCTACCAATTGAAGGGCAATAGAAAAATCAATAGTAAATATATCGGTTTGATCATATAATCATTATATTTTGTAATAAGTATAAGTTTCCTTATTTATTCGTATAAATTAAATATTTTAACTTGACAAGTTTCTTTAAACATAGCACAGTCAGTTTTGTTATTACAAACTTCAATTCATTTTAAGTTCGGCAACGCATCTACAACACCCCTTATGTTGCAAGCGTGCACGGGCGACAATGACTACATTCCATTAGACCGTTTTCCCATTTGCTCCTTTGGGTCATATAAAAAAAAAACCTACATTTTTTTTATAAAACAATATATTTCTTACCGCTTATGTTAGTTATGCTGTAGGCATTTAGAATCTAAAGGATAATTAGACCGGCAAGTCTTTCCACACAGGGTTCTTTGATATTACAACTTAATACCCCTTTCCTTAACGCCGGCTCTTTTAATAACGCATTCACATACAGCGCATGAGACCAAAAAGGGGTTATATTAAATTATAAAGCCACATACATAATAAACATGAAAAGTTTAACTGAACATAATCCTTTGGTTCAATTAATTCCGAGTAATTAACCCCGACCTTAAGCATTAAAGAAACAACATTTGTAATGAACTTCATTTAACATGAGCAAGCCTAAACCCTGAGCATTCTTTGGAACAAGTGACATGAAGTGTGCTGTGGACAAAGTGTGTGAAGGGAACACTTATAGGTGAAGTGTTGTAGGGTTACTACGGAGAGTACTCATTCAGTTTGAATACATAAATCGATAAATGTCCTCTTGTTTCTAATTAACACTGGAACACCATGTATATAAAAATATATATACCTATCCTGGAACACCATGTATATATATATATATATATATATATCCCTTTACGCCATACCTTTAAATAAAATCATGTATGTGAAACTTTTTAGAAAGTGCATGAAGGTAAAAAACATTTAAAAATGTATGAAACGATTCTATAAAATATTGTAGATGCTATGAAAGTTTTTACTTAAATACGTTTAGTTTTTACCAGCGTTCACAAGTTATGTGAGTTTGAAGAGTAAAATAAAGTTAAGTGTAATTTTTTATTTGGCTTGTCTTCTACGTTTTTGTCTACTCATTGCCTGACACAGACCACACCACGGATACATTTAATGTTTACCCCTGTATAAGGGTGTACAAAGTCGATATTATAATTTTTCCACGCCGTTCTATTTGAATGACTAATGTTCAATTTGTGGGGTAAATAAAATTTGTGGTAAAAATTACCCCACAGTATATACAGATTTGTTTAATAAAAAGCCAAAATTTTTTTGACACGAAATGCTATTTACGCGTTCCCGATAAAACAATTTTAGTGAACATTCCTCAGTTGTTTTTCTAATCAATTTGTTTGGAAGATTGTAAGTTAAGAATTAAACAGTTCCCATTCGTGACATTTCTATAATAAGGTTAAATTTACCGGCTTTATAAATATATATAAATAAAATTCTTCACTATTATTCTACCAATAATTTTTTTATGATTAATTATGTGACGCTTGAGGAAGTAATGTCCAAACAAATGAGAGTGATTTTATAACATCAGTATAGCATATTTTGAATATATTCGTTAGAAATCTTATTATCATTTCACTGTTTTTATAATACGTATACCTCGGGGGAGACCGCGTGAGCAATTATTTCCACCCCTCAAGGGTTAGTCACCCTCGCTCGTAGGGGATGTGATTGCAATGCACAAGTTGTGTTTGGATAAAATCCTTATTTGTGTTTAGTTTCACAGTCTTGTCCGTTTGTGTATAAAAAGCTTATTTGATACGATATTTTGCTAGTTTCAGAAAATAATAATAATATATATTTCCTGATCTTTTTCGGCATGTGTGCGCTATTCAACTAGTATTTGTACGGCTCATAATATCTGGCCAATCGATCGCTTTTAATAATTTATTGTATTCAATAGGGTCTGCAGACTACAGTCAAGTAAAGTAAATTTTTTGTGTAGTCAGATTTAAACATTAATAAAAAATCTTTTGTGAGAGAAAATGTACCTTTTAACTTGATAAAAACTAAGATCATTAATATCTTTTTTTTATATATCTTCTTAAATCACTTTTGGCTATCATTCTTTTGATACTACTCTTCCAAAAAAACAAGCACACCCACTTCCTACTAATATTAAATATGTTTCTATTTAACAATTTTAAGTTTAATTTTCGTAAATATTAACAATATAGCCACGCGAACAAATTACCCGAATCATTGTCAGTCCCTTGATAGTATACTGCCGATAACAAATACAGGGTGATTTACTATAGGGCTCTTTAGGAGTGACATTTATTTTTCGGATTCAATCGATTGTATACAATAAAAATGTACAATTTTATTTAGATTTATCAAACTCTAAAACAATTTGATTTACGAATATTTTAGTATAGCATTGAAATAAGCTATACTAGTTTAAAATATCCGCAAATATATTATATGAAATTTCGATTACATAATATAAAGTATTGTATTTGTGCTATGTGTGTAGCAAATGTACGTATCAATTTTAATTGCGTTATACATAAAACATTCTTATCTATAGAGGATGTCCAGCGGAACATGTCGGTCTGTAAATGCCTTCAAGAACGACGGCTATGCAGTACATAAGTATGTCTTCCAAACAATGTTACGACGTAGTTTGCAAATACCTTTTTTGAATAATTGCATTCGTATTTATTTTAAAGGTAGCCTTCAATTCTTTAACCGTGATATATTTAGTAAGTTAGGAAAGAAAGTTCATTTTAGATGGGTAATAGTGACTAGATTAGATTTCTACCTGGAATCCGACCTTTGACGTGACGCCAGTTAAATAACTTATCCGATCCCATCTAATCCAATTGAATCCAATCTGATCCGATCCACCTTATATATGACTGCGGGTAATATGAAAATATATTAAGGATTTAAATACATTTTTACATTCGTATGTACTAAAATGATATACATTTTACTTTGCATTTTTAAAATATAACAATCTATGTGATTCCTTGTTTTGTTTTAGTAATAAGTAAAGTATTGGGCTTTTGTGTTTTAAACTTAATGTAATAAGTAACAATTAAGTTGATAAGAAGTTTCAAACTTATGTCATATAGTGCCCAATTACCTTCATTGAAATCGAATCAGCAGGATCACTGCAAAATAATATAAACCTCGATTTGAATAAATAACAATGATATTAACAGAGGCGAGCTTGAAGAACTACGAGTATATAGTTTTATACAACGGAGAATCTTAGAATCAATATTGTTCTAAATAATCTATTTATAGGCCCAAACAAAACAATAAATTTTTACGAACAAATGAAAGGGCTTCAACTGCTTTATTTGTGACAGATTCATAACCGTCTGGGAGCCAGACAACCATTGTATTCAACAATGATACTGAATTCATTTGTATTTTTAAAAACGCTGTAACTGACAGTTTTAATTAAATTTTTTTCAGTGAGTAAAGAACCGAGTTGAATGAACTTTGTTGTACCAAATTATTATTTATGCAATCAGTGCATACTGCATGTTGGAGAATTTGATTTATTTGTCTAACACTTTCAATACTATAAGTGTATTACAAAGCGAATTTTAGAAAAATTAATATCAGACGTATCTATATGTTTAAATCAATAACTTCTCTTAGTTTTATTAAAATAAAGTATCACTCTAATTAGAGTCCCAAAATCTTATAGGTCCAGAAGAAAATATGCAATATCCCCACCACAGATAACCAAGTATGCTTTTAGGATGTGTATATGCAATCTGCAGACAAGTCATAAATGCAAGGGAGGGTCTCGCTAGTTCAACAAGCTGTCTGGAAGCCAGACGAGCCCTACCATATGTGAATAGCATGAATTGCAAGACATTGAAGTCTACCGACAAAGCTCTTGGATGTTGCTAGTTTTGAGTGAAAAGAGGCAGAAAATATGTGATCTTTGTTTTTAACAAAAAAAAAACTTTTAAGAAAGCCTAAAAATATAGAAATTAAAAAATAAAGATACCTTATTGTAAATTCCATTTAGTTTAAACCTTAACTTTTAAATAACAAATAAGAATATTATATCAACGTTATATTATAATAAATAAAATCAAATGATTACTGTTACAGAAACATTTAAAACGCGAATGAATTATCAGCTAAAAGCTATTATAATTTATAACAACTATAAATAATTTAGTAATAATTTTAGTAACAAAATATGAAATAAGGTTAAACGGCCATAATTGAAACACTCAAAGAGATTTTCATAAAACCTCGCAAGTTATTAAGCGCTGGATTTCGCATTGACGAGAGTCTTTTAATCTAATTGGAAACGTGTGAAAAATATATTATTATTGATGTTATTAATTTACTAAAACATACATTTTTTTTTGTATACATAAGTATACGTGTTAAAAACAAACTATCCTAATTAAATTCAACAATATGAAACAGTTCAAAAATCTCTGATCAGTCCGTTCTTAAATCCATTGAAGTAGACGGACATATGTCTTTTGAAAATGTAGGCGACATTTTATTTCGCGTCTTCTTCATAGTACGTGACATCGGCAGAATACATTTTGCACGTTTCAAATATGGAGGCCAAAGGTAGGATAAAAAAAAAAACTGACATTTTATTTGGACAGTCAGACGTTTCAATTAATTTAATATGTATTTATATAGAATATGTAGGCGAGCTTGCAGAGTGCAAAGCTAAACAATGTCGAAATCTATGGCGGTGCATTATGCGGAAGCTAGGAAATAACAAGGAAATTGTCTCAGTGATGGAATGTGGATAGACGTTCTTGTAACAAAATATTTAAAACTCGTTTTTACTAGCAGCTTCGTCTGCAACGATTTTGTTATCAGATTATTTAGCATTTCAAACGCATTATCGGTTTACCTGTGAAAATAAAACAAAGACTTTGAAATTTGTGATGTTAGTTTATATC
The DNA here is from genome assembly GCF_018135715.1 of Danaus plexippus. Taxonomy (NCBI): domain Eukaryota; kingdom Metazoa; phylum Arthropoda; class Insecta; order Lepidoptera; family Nymphalidae; genus Danaus; species Danaus plexippus. Next base: position 1,773,262 of record NC_083552.1, on the reverse strand, counting down.
ACTTTCTGTTCGTATTATTTGTATTTATAAAGATTTGATATAAGACTTTCATTAGCCGATGTCATCACAAAAGTCTCAGGTCTATGAAGAAACTAATATGACATTTATATATACTCCTATATATGTTTATATTATGTTTATATGTATTATCTTTTACCTAACTTAACACTTTCCATGACATAAAAAATCAATAATTATATAAAATTCGTTGTTTTGTGTTGACTAAAGCTAAACAAATCTTAAACACTCGTGTCTGTACAAATAGTAAGTCTATTTGCGGTATTTATTGATCGTGAAACTATTTTGAACAGCTAAGACCTGCTCTGAATGCCATATTTGTTTGCATAGACAATATTTGGAACATCAACATGACCACTCACAACTCACTCACTCACAAACAAACAGTACAGTTTGTAGTGAACAAGGAAGACAGTAACGCAAACTTCAGTTTACTTTATTGCTCGTACGTAGCCTGCAATAAAATTACTAGTTATTTTAATTTAAACGTTAAATTTTGTGTTTTGTGTACATATAGTAATTTCTATGGAAAAAAAATGTTTTTTTTTAATAACATCTAATGTTAAATAATATGTGAATATAAAGCTATATCATATAAATATTTTTTCTTTAACTTGTTATAATTGTACTGGTTCCAGTGAAAATCGTTCAATTACTTTCTGTCATAATATAATTTTTTATTGTTATAGCCAAAGTTCCAAGTACCGCCGCTTGATAGCATGTCTATATATAGTTATCATAATTTTCTGATCCGCGATTATTTTAGGGCCGGATTTATATAGATTACTATGAAATATGTCGACAATAACTTATTAATAGACAAAGTTAATTTTGACATAAAAATATATATATATTTTTTTTAATATTTAAAAAAAAAATTCATAGTAACATGAATTTAATTGAAAAATCGTCCACGTCGCAAAATTTTTCTTCTCATGAGAAATTTTATCAATGCTCTGGATGTATAAATAAAATTATTTCCCTAATGGAAAAAAGGCTCCGAAAGAACAACCTATGTATATTTGAATGAAATTAAGTTTTACGGATACGACACGTTTTTTTAGTATTTTATTTCTACATGTTTCCGAATTTTCGATTACTTTTCTGTAATTGTGATCACGGGCAGTCGAGATGAAAATTTCGGTCATTTATCATCTAGCGCACACGATTTCTTAATTTTCTTTCGTACTGCGCTAACTCTGTCTTCAGGTCTGATAGTGTGATCACGCATGTAGGGTTTTATATTTTGTTGAGGGAATCCTAGGTGTTAGATAATTGCAAGTTATCTTTTCTATTGAAATTTGATTATTTTTCAATTTCAACAGCCTCGCGCATTACCTACATATATACCTCTTTTCACGACTGATCACACTTCAAACCACAGATCCTCGCTGCGGGCATGAAAATCAATCGAATCTTCGGGAACACAGATCTATAATAATTTAAAAAATCCTAGTATTCGAGAATCTTAGTTTCATTTAAATGTTTACGCACGAATCTTATATTTCTATCAAAATATAGGCAATCACTTACAATATAAAAAAAATATTTAATTACAGAAGTCATCAGAAGAAAATCTGTAGTTATTTTTATCATCAAGTCAATTTGATGATTATTGATTTGAAATAGTGACAATATTTTATGACTGTCTACTTTCTCCTTTGTAAATTTGATCTTTATAACTCAAAAATTTTCAAGATTTCCGAACACCTATTCAATTCTTAAGCTAGCCTTGTTCATCTTGAACTTATCCTTCTCATTTCCAACATCAAAGCTTTTTAAAGAGACTCAAGTATCAAGCCACTAGCTACACCTTAACCTTGGTACCGAACAACCTTTAAACTACTATTTCACTTTTCGTGTGTAAGCGCCCTTAATATTTGTATTTAGATACAACACGCGATATTCATAAAAAATCTTTAATATAATTAACTTATTAAAATATTAAATAGAATTCTGAAATCGTTTTTCTTTGAAGTATTTAATTAACACAAGCATTTTAAATCGCTGACATATGTAAATAGGTTTTTGTCAAACAACTTTATATAGTTGTGGAAATAAATGCTGAAAATAGCTGACTTTATTTCTAAGAATAAAGGATGCTGGTAGTTTTTTATGTTTATCAGAATATAGGCAACAGATTAAATTGCAAATCTTTCTTGGTAGTTATTTAGCAAACAGTTTTTTTGGCAGATTAGAGTACAGGTTACCTTTTAATGTAGCATAAATTATAAAAATAAAAAATTTAAAGCAATAAAAAAGCTAGACAGTTAAATATACGCAAAAGAAATTCATTTTTATTATGTAGGGTAGAACCCTTGGTAACTGTAATATTTTACGACTTTTTTTAACCTCTGAATATAGAAGTTATATATATACTTCTTACTTATTACCAGATCCCTTGTACTGATTAAGAATAAGATGGAATCTGATGGAATTATTTTGTTTTGCAATCTCTGTATGACCTTAATATTATGGCCATGAAAATGCCACTCCTGTGCCATTACCGTGCCCCAATGAACTCATTATGTCCAAATTAATTATCATTTTTGTTGGTTTTACCCTAATTTGTGTTAGATGAGGTCATCATTTGAACGGCTAATGTAAAATTTTTATCAATTTTAAACCAGAATTAATTTAAATAAAACTTTTTTTTAAGAATTAGTTCTCCTATTTTATTCTGCTACTATTTTCCGACGCTTTGTCTAGTTTCCAGTAACCGTGATCATAAAAACGAGACGATATTGTCCAAAAATTTAGAATAACAAAATATTAGAATTAAATCCGTAAGATTCAGTTTTATTTATATTCTAAGATACCATTACAGAATTATTAGGTTTTTATAATTTATGAAAAGTTTTAATGCAAGTAATTTTCTAAAAGTAAGATAATATTTTTTTTCCATACAGAAGATATTAAAGAGAAGGAAAGGGTAAAGAGCTTAAATATCTTAAGTATCCAGTAACAAGAGCGTGAAAATCTAGGGAAAGCTAGGAAGCCCTAGAAAGCAGGACAAAGTCAAGGTTAAATAATCCTTTTGTTGATTCGATAAATATTTTGTTTGGTAGAATTGAATATATACATATAATTTTATTTGCTTACTATCAGCAATCAGAATCAATGCTATTTCTAATCCACTTATATAATGGAGAAATAACATTGGTTCAGCCATTAATTAGATCGCTCCGGGATGCCGACGACAGATCCCATGGCAGACAGATAGGAAATTGAATTATTGATTGATCAGAGCGCCGTGTTCAAATAATAATATATAAAATAGTTTACTATAGAAAACTACTTGAGGTTAAGGTTACAATATACGGAAAATATAATCCTTTAACACAACAAAAACTAACAAATATGCCTAAAAAAAATGAAGTTTTTGAAGCAATAACTTTTTTCCGTTTTATTAAATTATGTTTTTTATCTATATTAAAAAAAAAAATCTTACACTACGTTACCCAGAACAACGCAGGTCTTTGTTCTGTACGGAAAACTTGCAAATAATAAAAATGCCAGCAATGGATTTATAATAAAACAATACTACTTATTATTTCAGTTCGAAGCCAACTTAAGTTATGTAAGCTAAATTGTCCTTGACATGCTATGTCATTGCGGCAAAAAGGATAATGAGGTACCTGATTCGGCGTCGCCGTTTCTGTAGTCATGTCGATGGAAGTCAGTTTATTCCTCCAACATCAGCAGTGTTCCGACTCCAGCAGACACCAAGGCATTTTCCTCTATCTAGAAGCCAGTGGACATCGCTGACGGATTATCGATTTTCGCGTTTCCTTACACGACAAACTGTCACGTACCAAACTCTACGTTAAAATGTCCTCGATATCATTACCTCGGAAATGATTAAATGAAAAACAGAAATTCAAATAATTCAACACGGATCTATATTCTGCTAAACGCTAGCGATCCGCCATCTTCCTTAATCCGGGTTGTTTGCACAGTTTTTGACTTATCCTAAATAGAAAACACTAAACGACAATTAAAGCTGAATTTATACAGACACGGAATTTGAAAGACATTTTACATATATTTAATTAAAATTCGAGGACTTCCGAAGTTGTTGCGCTTGGGACCTCACCGCGGGGGTGTAAAAGAATTTTGCCGGTTTTGCTAGACAAGTGAGTTGGGTGGGGTGGTTTATTGCGCCTGCGCGGGGTTATTTTATCGTGTGCGTGGTTTGACTGTATGCTATACGCTTTAGCCATTATATATTGGTCTTCCCGCTTCCCTCGTCTACGGTTGTTCTTGTTGGACACGGGGTGAGTTTGCTGGGTAGCGTGGTCCAGCTTATGTTGGTTTTATTCACAAATACAATCGATAATGCAGACCTGTAAGGATATATCAGACTCGGTGTTGGACGAACAAAGCGATCGACGGAGATTTGCAAAGCGTCCAATAATTATCATATATACCCTTACAAATACTCTATAGTTATAACTACATTTAAATAAGTACCTTTTAATATATAGTCTTTTTCTAAAATCTCTTAAAATACAAGGGATCAAAAATACAATGAACAATGACTCCTTAGAACTTACTTCAAAGCAAAATTAACCCAAAGTACATTTTACTTACTTCGAACATTTTTAAATTGAAACACATGTGATGTTTCAAATTAAATGAAATTTAAATTTGAATCTTTTCATATTAAAACATTATTTCTATTGAAAGAAATTTGATGTTGTCTATATAAATGATTCGTATATTACAAAAATATAGAGAAGGTTTAAATTAGAATTTTTAATTTAATGAGATCTAAGATTTTAGCGAGTTTTATTCATTTAAATAAACTAATATTATTCGGATATACTAAGCGTAGTTTATCCGAAAAATATTAGTTTCATTTAAATTTTTAATTTATTTAAAGTCAACTTTGCAAAAGGATATGTCGCATGTAAATTTTGAATAACGATATTTGTCTCAGTAATTTTTAAATAATGAAGAAAATTTTAAGGAAATTAATGCGTTATTTTATTTTTATTCTTATTATAATTATATATGTAATAAATTTTATGAGATATACATTTCCTACAAACAAAAATGTGTCTGTTAGGTGCTGTAATAAAAGAGGGTTATTGAAACCCTTTAGCAATGTAAATATTTATTCTAATAAACGTAAAACAGATTTAACAGAGATTAAATCTTATGAAAATGGCGTTAATGTATTCTTTCAATTACACAAATCCTCTGAATTTCATTAAATTTACATTTTTATATTTTATCTGGCCTAAATGGAAACGATAAAATTTTAGCTAACGTATTTAATAAGTTGTAAGTAAAATGGTTTTGTAAAACAAGAATAATGTTTATAAGAACGATATATTTCTAGTATGAGAGTCAAATTACTAAAAGGGTAAACGAAATCTGTTAAGATTTCTTGGGAGTACATCACTCATTTTATCTGTGGAAATAATTGATTTGACAATTGTGAACTTAATTTTGAAATCGAATATAACTATTCCATTTATTATTATTAATTCCTAATTCAGTCACAATAAAAAGAGATTTAAATGAGGAAATTAAAAAAAAAATGTGATTTTTCAAGAAATTTATCGGAAATAAAATGTTGTTTCATATTTATAACGGACTAATCTGAGAAAGTAATTCCTGTTTAGGATTTATTTCTTAATAGTACACTAGGATGTGTAAGCAAATTAAAACTTTACTGCTTTGAGTTAAGATTCAATTTGGATAGCATTTCACTTCAATCAAACCTGACCTTTCTATGACTGTAAGTTCGGTTCAATTTTAGAAATGTCAATTTAGACGACATAAATAAAAGTGCTTCTGGCTTTCCAGTGGCTAGAGTTTAAACTATTTATAGGTCCAGAATTAAGAATATCTGTTTGTGCATCAATACAGAGTGTTTTAATAATATTAATTTTCAGGAAAAGACTTAATTTATATTATTATCACATGCAAATCGCCTAACAATAGCCTTGCAAAAATCCTTTCAAAACTTCGTAACTCTGTTTACTCTACTTCCCGTATATAAACATAAGGCACTACAATTTAAAAGCTATTCAATAAATAGCCTCGAAACAAAAGAAGAAAGGCAAGCTTAGGCAAGCTAATCACAAGATGCTTCCACAAGCTGCGTTTTAAGCGAGCCACTCGACTCCCAGGCCTGTAATTGTCCGCTTTGTATCTTTGTGATCATTTATTTTTATTTAAAACGTTGAATATTATTTAAAACTTCTATATTTAAACTATCTTAAAAAAAGAAGTATTAAGTGTCTTTTTTAGTGGTATATTTCTAATATTCATTCATCATTAGTGTTCCATAGAACTAATGGTAGTTGCAGTGGTTGCATGATGTAGTTCTTTTAATTAAAAATTTCATGTTAAGATATATATTATTTAAGATTTATATAACAGATTTCAAGTAGAAAAATCTCTAATATATTTTAAATGACCAACCCGAGTCTGTCTAATGTTATACATATATTATAAGTTAAAATGAAACTAGTATTTTTCAGATAAACTACACGTGATTTATTTTTTTTGTTAAAACTACATACGCCCGACGTTTCGGTTACTTTTCAGCAACCGTGGTCACGGGCAGACGAGATGACGAAATCACATCACGCGTAGTTTATCCGAAAAATACTAGTTTGATTTAAATGAATAAAACTCGCGAAAATCTTAGATCTCAATATATTATAAGTACAAACGGTTATAAAGATATTTGTAAAAAAAAATATATATTTCTATTTGAAAGTAATGTTTTTAATAGTTTTTTACTAAGTGTATATTTTTTTATATGTAGATTCCTATCCGTACAATAATTTCCCTTGATGTCTAATGATGTCAGTGTAACGATGTACTTGTAAGGTCGTTACACAGCGTGCAATACGAGTTGAGTTATGACACACATCATAGACACTTGTGACGTCTCTGTTACTGGTTTACTGTTTCCTGACTGGATTATTATTACATTTTAACTTTTTAAACTACCTTCGTAAAGGCATATGAGATTTCTGTATAGCGACTAACTAGTGGGTATCTTAAAGGTACGTTTGTTCGGGGCTAAGGCTTCGTTCACACGGCATTGTCCTGCACGATTGTACGGCAGAAAAACGAGTCGTGTGAATGGATCTATGTGCGTTGTATGGTCACTATTTGTACGTTAAGACGTATACTGCAAAAAAACGTGCAGGACAATGCCGTGTGAACGAAGCCTAACACGACTGGAAGCAGTAGTAGAATGTATTTTTAACCAGTAATCTTAAGCTGTACTAAAAAAATATAACTTTATTTTTGATTTGCATAGATTGAGAGTTATATGAATAGATGTTTTAGCTTTCATATTTGTATATTTTTCTAAAGTAACTTAGTTGCCGATAGATTTATAGTCAAAACCACTGACATTATAATTTCAATTTTAATATTCGATAGCCCACGGTGTTAATTTTTGTTCTTTATTATTTATTTTATGTTGTGCTTTGTTTTGTTTTACTTTATTAATAAGCCAGTTATTATTAGAACGGCTATTAATACCATACCGAGTGATTAAAAGACTGGCAAGTATTCAAATAAGTATTCAAAATATATATAACAAGACAGGATCTCAGCTAGTTCTGTTACATTAATCGTTCTCGTTCATTATACAATCCAAGGTTATATTTTCCTTTCGTGTACTTATGTACACTTATCTATGTACAAGATGAAAAAAAAATCAATTAATCATTTGCATTTCCTTTCAGGAGAATAGCGTGAAAGGATGAACTTGTAATTTAACACAGTCAAATTTCATATTGAAAAGTTCACACAGCTTTTTCATATATAAATGGAATTAAATAATAAATATAAATTATTATTTTTTTATAAAATAAACATTATACACACTAGCATAACTGACACACACATATGCATCTATCTATTAAGTTATATCAAAGTGTGCAGTCATTACATGTCAAATGTAATTTGAACTCTATATTGTTTTATTAAATTTGAAATAATTAATAAATAAAATATCGACATACTGAATATCGACGATTGACATTTTTCTAGCTACCATAAACATAATGAGATCTAAGATTTTCGCGAGTTTTATTCATTTAAATCTCGTCTGCTAGTGATCACGGTTGCTGAAAAGTAACCGAAACGTCGGGAGTATGTAGTATTTTAAAAAAATAAATCACGCGTAGTTTATCCGAAAAATACTAGTTTCATTTAAATATACGATGTAATAATTAATTATCATACCTCTCTTTTTTACTTGTAAGGGTCACTGCATTCGTGTTTGTTACTTCCAAACGGCGACTATCAATTAAGTCCATTCCGTACCTATATACATATCTTATAATAATAAATTATCTCGACTAGATAATGCACGTTCAACACTTCCTTCGGTAGTGATTTAATAGTAACGAAAAATAATGCTTTAGACATCTTTTATAAAAACAAAAAAAATATATACGAATTTTTTTTTTTATCAGTTCAAATCCTATTTTTTACTAATCACTCCATATGTTATAATATTTTTTGGAAAACTTCAATGATTGAAAATTCGGTTGAATTTTTTAATGCTATAGTTAATTGAAGTATCAGTTTGTATTGAGAAAAACAATTAATTATGTTTGTCTTTCAAAACTTCCAACAATAAGACGGTGTTTCAAGGACTGAAGTTTACCTAAGTTACGCTCTGTTCCCTGTAGTTTATATGGTAAAGAAACCCAGATGTTAATTTAGTTTCATCACATAATTGAAATTACAATTTAGTTTGAAAAACGCAAAACAAAATCACACTGTACGTGATAAATATTGTTCATTTATTCGTTGTATTTGTCATTTGAACCTCGACTTTGTGTCAATGGCTTTTTTGACAGCTAAATACTGTGACACAAAGCTAATATAGTGTTTGTAGATCTATCAATCTGAAACAGAGTATCGCGTAGCATACAACAACAAAAGATATAACATATTTTACTTCGTCTAAATGAGTAAAATATATCACAAACTTACTTCAACTAGTTTTGTCTTATCTACTTATATATTTCTCTTAAGGAATATTTCTATATAATTAAGTTCTGTATTTTGTCTCAATTATAAAACGTATATATTTTTAAACACCATTCAAGATGGATTAATGAACAAGGAATTACGTTTTTTATACTAAATATATGAAAATGATTTAAGTAAAAAATTAATATAGTTGAATAAGATGCATTATTTGTGATAATAACTACTTTATTTATAAAGTCATAGATGTTGGACTCTTTATCTCAGTCACAACCTATTCACCGTTTGCTTGAAGATACCCAAATTATAATCTCATTTTATACCAATTTTTTCCTGATTATTCCAGTCCTTTGCTGTACACATTAGGAAGGAGGAAGCGTATTGCTTTCACGTATGCGAGGAAGGTCTACAATACAACAAGCCTTAAAGCTAACAATGGATCTAGTTGGCCAATTATAACAAGGAAATGCTGGCTGTATTCCAAGCTGGCTAGATTGTTTTTTACCAAGTTGTGGTCATCAATAACCCTTTTTGCATGTCTCTCAACGGGGTCCAAGACAGTGAAGTGAAATTTGGCAGTACTTGCCCAGTTGAGCTTTATTGATAATGAAGGTTCATGATAAATTGTCACACTTTTGCAAGGACACCGATTTTCATAGCTTTGGACTCAAATAACTTTACAAAGTTAAAGTTAGAGGATACTTCAATATCTAATATATGAATGAATGAATCTAGCTACTCCTAGGACACATTCTGACTAGATTCGAATATATTTAGTAGGTAATAGAGCCTAGCTGAGGTCAAATTACTGCAGCTCGAACATGGGCTGGCTCGACCGGGGAAATATCACCCTCTCACAGAAGATCGGCGTGGAGCAGTCTTTAATGGCTTCGTTTCCTCCAATGAGTGAGAGAACCGGTTGCCCTTTCCTTTTTCCCACCCTTTCCCTTTTCCCAAACTTTCCTCTCCATCTTCCTTACATAATAGTGGCAAAATTATTTTGCCGTTGTCAAGGGGCGACAGTACTACCTCCATCAGGTAGGAAGTCTGCTCGTTTGCCCCCTTTGTCATTAAAACAAAATTCAAATATATGTGGGAAGAGGATTTTATTTTAAAGTTTTTTTTATTATTTTCTACCACTACATACATGTATTTGTCCGACTTCGCTAATCCCATAGTTTTGGTTAAAAAGAAAAATAGAATTAAGAAAGACTTACCTCCTCGCGTCATACAACATAGATGTGGAACTAAAATGAAGCGTGCAGATGCATTAAGCAGACATCCTAATTTTTTGCCTACACTCACTGAAACATCTGTACGAATAAAGAAGGCGCAAGACGACGATGCTCAGATTTCTGTTCTGAAAAAGTGATTAGGAAAAAAAAACATATGATAATTATGTACTTAATAATGGTGTTCTATGTAAAGAAAAAGATGGCATAAAGCTTATTGCTATTCCAAAGAAGATTCAGTATGAAATAATAAGAAAGAAACACGCCCAAGGTCATTTTGGAATTTTTAAACTGAAGAACTTATAAATCGAGAGTACTATAATGAGAACCTGAAAGAAAAGATTAAAAAAGTTATAGATAACTGTGTGGAGTGTATAGTCATATCACATACACAAGAAAAAAAAGAAGGATACTTACATCCACTGGATCATGTTGATCACCTAGGACCGCTGACTTCGACGAACTAGAATTATAAATACATTTTGACCGTTGTCAACGGCTTTACAAAATTTAGATGAATATACCCGTTAAAAACAATAGCTACCGAAGAAACTTTGCTGAAACTTCAACTTCAACAACAGACATTCGGATCTCCTCAGAGGATTGTGACCGACCGTAATGCTGCGTTTACTTTAAACGATTCCGAGAATTTCTGTGAGGAAGAAAACATAACCCATTACACAATAACTACGGGTCAGTCCAGGGGAAATGGCCAAGTGGAAAGAGTCCACCAAGTCATCATCACTGTTTTAAGCAATTTAAGCGGCGACGACCCTTCTAAGCGGTACAGGGGAATACCGAGTGTTCAACGGTGCTTCAATAACTCACACCACAGAAGTATCAACATGACGCCGTTTGAGCTAGTTTTTGGGATAAAAATGAAAAAACGGGATGATGAACTGATGAAGTTGATTGAAGAAGAACAGATTGAAGATTTTATTGATAAAAGAGATGATTTAAGAAGGACAGCTAAACAATCAATACAAAAGATACAGAGAGAGAACATAAAGACCTATAACAGAAAAAGAAAAGAGGCAAAACAATACGAAGTTGGAGATTTGTTTGCCATTAAAAGAACACAATATACACATGGAAGTAAATTGTATCCAAAATTTTTAGGGCCATACGAGGTTTTAAAGAAAAATCGCAACGACAGATATTCCTTTAAAAAGATTGGAAACACCGAGGGCCCCTATAACACATCTAGCTCAGCTGATCTCATGAAACCGTGGGCTAATGAAGAAGGTAACGATTCATCTGAATGACCAGGATGGCCGTGTGGGCTTTTATTTTTAATTTTTTTTTTAATTATTTTCTACCACTTTGTATTTTTGTAAGTTAACCCAGTGTTTGCTATGGCAACACTAAAGAAATGTCAATAGAGAATAAAAGACGATGTGAAGACGACTGTTGTGTTTGCCAAATAAAACTAAGATTTTGTATTTTCAACAATTCTTTGTTATCCGTACCTCCCACATATATACTAGATCCACTTATATACTACATTTACGTTTACGTTCATTCGCTTATATACCATATTCGCTAATAAACTCCTATAATACTCCTATAAACTTCCAAATACGAGTTCCTTATATACTAGTTTTTCTTATATACTCGTCATATATATGCAAATATTGTTTATAAGCAATTGTAATATATAAGCGAATCTGATCTCGACGTCTATACGTCTATTATCGTGTTTGAAGAAGCAAAACTGAAACTTTTTTTTTAAATGGTAACTCTAGTCACAAGTCTCTTTTCTAACCGGAAATGTTTAGGTCACAGATGATAAAATAATAAAGTGTTTTAATTAAATTTTTATCATTTATATCACTGACTGTAAGTATGCAATTGAATTTGTGTTGAAAAAAGTGTAATTATTATTGCATTATCTGATAATGCATCATCTCGAAGTGTCTGGTTAGGTTTCTTATTAGGCCTTAGGTCCTGATGTTGCTAAGTAAGAGCAGTATTATAATAACCTCCAAAAGTTTGCCAATTCAGAAGTATTGGATAAATATTGAGTATGAAAGTTAGTCAATCCTATGACAATATTAATAGTACATATGTACATCTTAAATGATATTTAATAACAAAAGCTAATTAAATAATTACTCTACCTTCATTTTAACAAGTATTATTAAATTTAATAATATTTTCCTATGGTGAGCTATTATATGACATAAAACATTATTTTATAGCTTAAAATTTAATATCGTTGATCTAATGTACAATTAAATAAATACACACTAATAAATATTTCTTATATTACTGAATAGATTAAATTGCATCCGCCATTTTGACACGAATAACTGTCACTCCAGTCTGAAATGACAGCTGCTTTGTAAATCACGCAAGAAGGCATCCCAACACGCCTGGTATTCAGATCAAGACGATAACTGAGTTGAATGGCTTATATTATTAAATATTTAAACGGATTATATAAAATTAATACGTAAAATTAATTTTTATCATATATACTCTTCATTCCCAATAATGTTATGTTTAATATTTTGTTGATATGCTTTTTATTACAAATAAAAATCATACCTACATGCAAGGAATCCATAGACATAAATTGTTAATACAATAAATATTTTGTGAATTTTACAGCCTTAAAGCGCAGTTCACACCTTCAACTTTGTGAATTTTACAGCATTAAAGCTTAGTTCACACATAAGATGTATATATCTTATATTTGATTTAGACATATATTTCTATAACTTTTCGGACAAAGTTGCAAGAAACATCTAGACTCTAGAGGAATCATAAGTATCTAATAAAACAGTAATAAATTCATAATTTTTAGAATTTCAATGTTCAATCCAATGAAAAAAAAATTAATAGTAACAAAAAATATTACGGCTTACAATAAAATGTTCTGACCTACAAAAGACCGACGTACGCTTAGAGACGATTCAATTAAGACTGTTACAGCACCGGGACATCTAGGAAACGGAGAATATATGGGTTGTATGATGAACAGGTGTTGTAGCTACTTTTTTCTATTGCATTATCTATACATATTATAAAATAAAATACCTGTCTGTCTGTCTGTACGCAATAAACAGAAAAACTACTGCACCAATTGTCAAGCGGTTTTCACCTCCGATAGCGTGACTCTCGAGACAGGTTTTAATATATAATTTGTTAAGGTTTTGCATTGATTTGTGTGTACATTAACGATATTTGTTGAAGATGTCGGGAAAAATGAGCGGTCTGTCAGCTTTTAACGAAAACGCTGCCAAAACCCTTTGAGATATAACCAAACAATGTATGGTGGAATTGTGGTTTTTATATAGGTCTACAGAAAAGTCCAACATGGGATATGTCTATCTCTTAAGGATAACATACTATATCCATTTTAGAACTTTTATAAATTGGCATTTAAAATAAATTAAGGTATTTTGTATTTTTTGTAAAGAGCCCGTGCGACGCAGGGGCTAGTACCTAATATATGTACATATATAGTGAGTACTTTCATAACTCAATGATGATTTATATCAAGAAACTCGTTCCGTGACCTGATGGGTTGAAATTTTTATTTAAAAAAAGTTGTTCATAAACCAGCTTCATAAGAATTTATGATAATTGCAATGAATTCAAATATATCCCTGGAATACACATGAATTTAAACTCTTCAGCATTTCTTAACGAACGCTACTAAACTATAATAACTTGTGTCATGTCTGAGAAGATATTAAGACTATTATTCCTAATTTGAAATAGTAGTCCTGCTTTTTACTATCTTCCACTAGCTTGTTTAAGTTACGAAGATTTAATATTCAGGATTGATTTTAGATTCCAGGCCTAAGGTAACATTTTGTATATGTTACTAATGACAGATTTTCGCTATTATCTTTCGTAATCTTTCACGTCGCAAAGAACTCAAGGATCTATAGAACACATTTTCAATCCAATCGAACAACAACACTTGAATCAAGTAAAGTGATCGTTAATATAAAAGAAAGTAATGGAAATCTGAATTATGCAAGGAGATTAAGTAAGAGGAAGTTATTCAAGGAAAATCTTTACAATAAACAGTATATAAATGTAAAAATAATTAAGAGCTGTATGTTAGTTGTGGCCTCGATTAGTTTTCAAGCCGTATTTAATGGAACAATCGTTTAGGAAGTGAGCTGAAAGGAAAATAGATTTAAAGAGAATTAAAGGAAGATGTTAGCTAAGATAAAGATTAAAATTTGATAATAAATTTTCCAAATACATTTGAGATAAATAATTATTTGGTAATTGTCGAGATGTTTTTCAGTTTAGGGACTATATTTATGTATTTTCATATTTCATAATATTTGTGAAATTTAATAATACAATATCTATATAACATTTATATAAGCAATGTATTTGAAGATATTTATTACACGTTTGCTGTTATAACATTCAGTATCAATTCTAATATCTTAGTACACACTAGACTCTAGATTCTAGAATGTCAAAAGTTGACAACATGAAGTTATAAAGAAATATTTTTTTATTCTAATCCACGACTGGCTTCTGGTAAAATTGTAATCTCTAATAAATTTATACCGTCGGATAACTTAAGATCGAATTTCATATTGTTTACTCCAACATGATCGAAGGTCTGAAAGCTTTGGGATAATTGAGCGGACAGTTTTGTAAATAGGCTTACACATTTTACGACCACAAGTTTCAATTATATTCACAAACAAAAAAGGTACAACTAAAGCTATGATTTAATTTTAATAATGGGTAACGAATAACAATCTTTATTGTTTGGTAATTTGATGAACTTTTCATTTTGTGTCATTAGTAAGGACATGACTATATTTTTTTCTGTTAATTTGTAGAAATTTATTGATTAATTTGTTTATTAATAACATAAAAAATACAACATTATAAAGGAATTGAGGTGCACAGAGGAAGACTTACCCCTTAACAGGATCATCACACAGAAATTTTTTAATGCGGGGAACTTCTACAGAAATTACGTTGTAGGAAAAAAAAGTATACATTAATCTATAAACATACCACTTATTTTAAATACTTACACATATTATATATTCATATATATAAACAAATACATACATGTTAATATAATTAGGAGTAAAAAACAAAAAAAATATATATATATATATAATGTGTGTTTCATATTAAAAAATAAACCCATAACATACATAATTCATGTAGTTATATTTTAAACATAAAACGTTACGTGAAGATGAAGTTTAGAGAAAAAATCTCTTAAATTGAGATTTAAAGGAAACTTTTTATAAAAGGTTTATTATATCGATTGTTATTTAATGAAAAACGCAATGAAACAACTTTCTTGAACACGTCAAGACAATACAGCGTACATCTTACACCAACTAAAGTTTAAACTATAAAATTCTACTAACCAGTGCATCTCGCACGTGCAGCGTACAAGCGATAGTTATAAGTTAGCTGAAAAAACTATTAAGACAATGCATTCTATGAAAACTAATTTAAAACCTGCCTCGAGTTGCCAACCCTGCGCTGCATACGATCAACAATTCTAATTTTAGTCAGTATAAATCTCGCTGTCATAGAACGCGTACGATCTCCAGGGATCCAAGACTCAATGTTGTGTGTGAAAAGTTGTCAACACTCGTAACGACACTGCTTCTGTGTTGAGTGATGTGGGTTATAAAGGCATTGTGACGTTAATACTATTTAATTTCGTTGCTCGTTTTGTTTTGGTGCGTCGCTGGGAAATTATTTACAATTCAGGTAAATAACTGTTTTATTATCATTGATTTTAAATATTTTAAATAAAGATTTTCTTTTTAATTTGATGATTCTAGTTAAAGTGGATTTAGGTTAAAGTTTGATTTAAGATCTTTTGCTGTATTAAATACTTTTTTTGTAGCATATTTGTTTTATTATGTTTTCTTTTAAATTATAAAATATATCCCATTATTGTTATACATTTAAATAACTTGTTATAGAAAAACTGAGACTGAAGAAATGGTCATAGTTAGTTATTTATGATATTTTTTTTTAAATTTAATTACGAAAAAGAGGAAATATGGTTTTCAGTATTACAAAATAAACTGTCTGCAACTGGCGATCATAGCTGTAAATGGGAAAGACAGTTTGAATATAAAATATAAACACATCTGACCCATTACATCCGACAGGTCTTAATGAGTATTTTTTCAATATTAAATTTTTTAAATTTTATCAACGATTACAACTAACGAAACAAAAACTTTACTTATTCAATGAAAATCATTTAGAAAATCATTAAAAAATCATTTAGAAAATCATTAAATATATATGTGAATTTGTTTTAAACAGAATAAAAATACTTATAGGCGCAGCTATAACATAAAACGGGACATTCTATTTAAAGTAACCTCAAGGAAGATAAAAAAAGCAACATCATAACTCCCTTTTTGTGTGCAGTCGGCTAGTGCCGCATAGCTCATTCAATAACTGATTTCATAATAGCAGGTCAAGGACCCTGTTACAGATAACATTCTTCACCACAGATAAAATTAGAACTTAACATAACACAATGCAGTCTCTAAGCATGTAGTTTTTATGGAACATATAAAAAGTAGTCAAGATGCCACTGCAATTAATATGTTATATTTGTCCTTTAACACGTTATTTAAAAGATTACAATAATATGTTGTTGATGATTTTACAAAAAAATTATGGTTATAAAGATATATATTTAAATCCCCCACAGAGCCGCAAACAAAAAACTAAGTGTGTACCAAAAAGCTTACTTTTCGAGAGCATAATGGCTGTTTGAAACGATTCTAAAGCTGGCTGAAAAGGCATACAGACAATACCATCGTGCCATCATCTCTTATACATATTTACGTGTAAAGCATTTTGAATACAGATATATTTTCAATTCTAAGTTTCAAATGTATTTGACTGGCATTTAAATATATGACTCCATTTAAAAAAAAAAAAAAGTAGCTTTTACATGATATCCCGTTGTTATTATTTAACTGTTTTGCACAAAAATGGTTCCCAAATATTTTCTAATTTTGTCAAATATTTTTTTTAACCCTGATTCTAATTTAATTAAAACTCAAAATATCTGTTATGTGACGTTTTTGTAAAAAATGCTTTAATCATAATATAAATGCATAGGTTAGATTATATCACTATTTGGGAATTGATGAGGAATTTTAATTTAAAATGCATGCGATAATAACGAATTTAAATTCGAATCACTCATAAAAATCTAAACAAAGAAATAATGATCTCATTTACGGTCTAGTTGAATCCAAAATTCTTTTAAAAATTCACTTAACACATGTATAGCATAACAATACCTTTTAAAGCCTACCTTAGTTTATTAGGTATTATCCCTGAAAATTCCACTCCAGTCCGCCACGACGGTTCTCAATAAGAGAGTTAACTCTTAAGACTCAAGGTCAAAATCACCATCTCTAGGTACTGATTAACTATCAGTAATTTAAATTATTAAGTTTAAACTATGCGTATACTCAGTTCTTTTAATTCGTCACGTCTTCTTCCAAAGAGATATTATTTTCCTTATTAACTGTTGCCATTAATATATGTATTTATAAATATATTTATTATAAAATTATACGTAAAAATATAAGAACTTCCTGTACGTGGAAATAACAAGATGAAACTTATTAGTGCTATAGTAAATGTAACTAAAGCAGATTGCTACTAATAAATACTTAATACCTGTGGCACACTGGGCTTTTTTTAATGAATGAATATATGTATCATAGAGCCCTTATTAAACAACAAATATTTAATATAACATTTAACGTATACATAACTGTTGTTACTTATAACAACATTTGATTTAACTCAATCAATTAATGGTTCTCATATCCTCGAATGATATTATAATTTTTAGCTATAAATTGTTAAAGATCATTTTTTTCTAAAATTATTTTCATATTACTCCAATATTAATTTATTCTTTATTAAAATCTTAATCGATATATACAAAGTTTTTTCATCGGACTCACTGATGTCAACTACATTTAAATCCGCAGTGTGACACGATCCTCATCGGTGACGTCACGGCCAGCTCCCATCGGCTCATTTTATAGCCATTTCATTGCCCGTACATCTTTCGTTAGGAGTTCAATGCCAGTTCGATCATTTCTGAAAATCGGGTTAAATATTTTATTTCATAAGTATAAGAAAGATATATAAATATATATATTTATACATTATTATATATATTAATTTTATTTTTGATATTTTCATATCACTTTAACTTTTTGAAAATTAACATATGTCATATAAAAAATAGTAACCCTAACTCCACTTATAATAATAAATTATAACACCAAGCGTTAGTTCGTGATGATTAAAAGTAAACCTTATTTCGTTCGTCGTAAGGTATGCAATCGTTGAAACTTAAGGAGCCAAGAGAAATGTTAGGGACTTTATTAAACGATCACAGTTATTTTATATTTATTTAATAAAAGTATTTATATATTATAATTAATTGTATATAAATACATTAATACTTCTACTTATAAATAAAATTTAGTTGAAGATAAGTTCAAATTGTTAGATCGTAAGAAATCTTAGGAGCCAATTAGATAACTATGATTTATTTAATAGATTAAAATTAATATTTATTGGCAGGTTATCATTTTTATGTTATCAATATTACTGGGGTAAAAAACTTAGTACCCAGTTTGAATACCTAGGTCGTTGATAACAGAATTACGTCACTGAAGTAGGCGCTGTCAATATAACATTACATAGCTGTGCAGACAAATTAAATAGATTTAAAATTCACTTGTGATATTATAAAACAAAGATAAATATAGATAAATAAAAAGGAAAAATATTATAAATAAAAGATATTTTAAGAGAACCTTGTAAAATTAAATTTTTGCAAGTCTTCAATTCAATTTCGTTATTCAATAGTATTTTAATTTTGTCCTAATTATTGATGTATTTATCAAGTTGATGCGAACTAATTAACTAACGGATTTTACCTAACTTGACCAAAAATTATTGTCTATCAAGACACTACTATAATTTAAATGAAACTAATATATTTCGGATATACTATGCGGATTTTATTATTTTAAAACTACATAATCCCGACGTTTCTGTTACTTTTCAGCAACCGTGATCACGGGCAGACAGAAACGTCGGGATTATGTAGTTTTAAAATAATAAAATCCGCGTAGTATATCCGAAATATATTAGTTTCATTTAAATGAATAAAACTCGCTAAAGTCTTAGATCTCACTACTATAATTTTTTAGTGATTACGTTTAGTAAAATGAAGTCACAACAGAACAAATGTTTTCATTATATTGAAAATAATCAAGAAACGTTGAGAAAATATAAAAAAATAGATTTTTGAAATACTGTAGCGTAACACGTTAAACATGACAGTTTAAGTTATACGTAACACATACTACGTGAATAGAACAACGATTACTATTTTGTTTACAGTAGACAATTGTGCAGACGAAATTTTTCAAGGTTCCAAAGAACGATATATATCACTCAAATAGATAAAGAGTTTCTTCGTTCTATAAACAAAAAAAACCACCAGGTGTTGTTTATTCAATCGAAGTTTTAATTAAAATATTCATAGTTATAAAGTTTTTTTATTATTATTATAATATCTTAACGAAAATTCAATTTATAATTTTTTTTTTCCATTCATCGCTATTTTTCCATGTTTATACGCTCTGACCCTGAAGTTTTTCTGTATGTATATCATATTTACGTTATAAATCATATTATTCACGGATTCCACATCAAACTACTATTAAAGAGAGATTGTGCGTTAGATCAAAGTCGGACTGTCAAGGCCGATCTAATTTAAGATATTCCGTACTATAAAAATAATTTAGAAAAAATGTAATATTTATACAATGCTCAAGTTATTCACAATGTATTTATTAAATGTGTTATTTTACGTCTATAACTAAACAACTATCAAAATGTTTAATTTTTTTTTTTTCATTAGTGTTGCCATTATAAAGAGATAGTTGTTATACCAAAAAAATACATACATTCTGACAAATAATGTGACATAATACATAAGTTAAATATATTTCTATGTATTATTTCATGCCGGTTATTAACAAAGACAACATCATTTATCACTCCATACATTCATAAATACACACTATCAACATTGTAAAAGGAACTAAATAATTTAAAAATCACTTCTATACTTTTAGGACTCCATTAAAAAGGATAAGAGTATTTAGAAGCATAGTTTATCAAGTTATTTAATCAAGTATTGTTACTAGATCAGTAATATATATGAATAGATAAGATCCTTCGTTTTTTGACAATGTTATAGGAGTCCCCCGACTGTATTTAAAACGCGAAATATTAGCTTCATCTCTCAAATTTTTACACAATCCAAGAAAATTTCTTAGTAGATTATAAAGCCTTCTCGATTTTCCAGCTCGTAATATCCATATAGAAAATTTTGTATGTCAAATCATATACATTTTGCTAGGAACAGGAGATTGAATATGCGTGAAATGCACTAAGTGAATCACGAAGTGATTTAAAAGATTTTTTCGTATGTTTGTTTGTTAGATTTCAAAAACGTTTTAACTGAAACTTAATATAGTAAACGTTAAAACAGGATTATATTTAACTTTTATTTCCGAACGTTTTATGGTTTTTAAGAAATAATTAAAAATAAAAAAATTTAAAAACGTATATGTGTATATATTTCCATAGAAATAACATGATACAAGTTTTTAAAAATTATTAAAAAAAATTTTACAGCTTAACGTTTTATATTGACAGTGCTTAAGAGCATTTACAATTCCACGGTATAATGAAAAATGTTAATTTTGAAGCGCTTTAACCTCATCTCTTCCCATTTAAAAATAATTTTCTAAACAAACTTGACCTATATGTATATGGTCCGTAATGAAACTAGCCGAGGTGCCAAGGCTATTTACCAGATATAAGATTCTGTTTATTTAATTTGTACAAAACGCTTTCCTGTTTATAATACTAGAAATTAAAATAGTAATTTCACTCTTTAGATGTTCGTCTGACTGAATATTTCAGGGCTGACACACAATGCGAGTAATAATGTGAAAATTACAATATATTAAACAGATTTTAATTATTCTATGTACATAGATACATATAACATATATGTGCGTACATTATTTTCAAATATCTTTATATTTTTTATCTAAAAGATCGTCTTTCTGGGCCCATAAGGCATAGCGAGTTATATTCGTACAGTTTGCATAGAAAATAAAAAAATACTGGCAACATACTATATATGCTTCAATACTGAACCGTCTTTAATGAAATCTATAAATAAAAACCTTGAAACAAATGATTTTCAAATTAAATAATAACGATAAACTTATGTACTACGGCATGTATTTTATAGATCCTAAGAAATTGTAAGCTCAACCCAAACGTATACTTTAATGTCAGTATTATGTTAGCATAAGATTTGTCAATAACTATATAGGCTTTCAATACCATCCGTTTTATCTTATTACAGTGCGTTTTTCATACCTTTTTGGTATTTGATATATTTTTTTATTAATGTATTGATTATATACGTAGTACTGAGATATCAAAGCAGGAAGCGTCGTAGATAAATCTAAAAGAAATAAATTTCAGGATTAACTTGTAACATAAAAAAATAGAATAACAATTCTCAAGGTTTTCGTCCGTCTTATCCGACTAATCTCCAAACAGAACCGAATTTAACGTGACTTTGATAACTTTTGTAACTTTTATTTATGATATGCATATGGTGAATTAGTTTGTACGCCCTAACACAGTTAAATGTGATACACAACCCTATCCATTTATCTGATATAAATACGTATAATATACCTACTGTGATCTTTATAACAGATGTTATTACATATTTTATTTACAATAAAATACCAGATGTCTGTGTCATTTTGGTAATACGACTTAGAGCGTTTATACTGATGTTATTTTATTTATTAAAGATTACGGAATAATTTATCTATCCCAAGTATGCATCGTGACTACATACGGAGAGTTAATAGTCCATACACAAATGTAACACTTTATTCACGAACATAGTGTCAAGTATATCAAATGAGAAGGGAAATAGAATTTTTTGTTTTTTTTTTTTCTTACGACTTAAATCGTTTTCTGTACATATCATATTTTTTGTAATGAAAAAAATTTTATATCAATTTTAAATTTAGAATACAAATTAACAAACATACTAACTATTAAGTTGGTATTTTTTGTGTCAAAATTAATTCAACCTTTTTCGCAATGATGTCACATATTATTAATAATTTAGGTAGATGTCAACGGTATTGGATTTTTTGGAAAACATCCACATTTTTTTTATCCGCTGACATATTACTATCCAGAAATATCCGCTGGAATAAAATATGCTGGCGTGTAAATATTTTGTCGTAAAACAATATTTTATTCGGGTCTTCGATTTATTTTATTTCACATATTTAAATATTTGTATAGAATAAAAAAATAAAATCTTTTTCGGAATCGCAAATGACATATTTCATTAATGTCGATGGTATCAAATTAAAAAATATATATTTGCGCGTTTGAAATTTTCCGATCCGATTATAAGGTTTATACAAATAAAATAATATGAAAAATTATTGGGTGATTTTTTTGAAAATATATAATAAAAAATTAAACCTTCGTCGAAGAAATGCTGGTTTATAATCAAGGTTAGTTTTTAATCCATACAGTCATTCATTCATCTCGTAATAACTTCGATGTAAGTCATACTACGAAATTAAATTGTTGTAATTGGTCACTAAACTAGAACTTACTATCAGCGGTAACGCTAATGATCGCTGAGATATTTAGTATTCACTCTAAAATAAACGCTCAACAACCAGATAGTTTACATTTGTAACATAAACAAGAATCTATTAATACAAACAAACTGCGTTTATTTAGTAAGTGTTGTTTTTCAAGAGTTGTTCTCTAGAATTCTTGTAATAAAGGTTTTTAATATCAAGAGTGTCTTACTCTTATTGCTTATTAATTTCTTTTCAGTACTGTTTTGTTTACGGGCCATATTATTTACTTTTTTTTTTAATTTGATGTATTCAGTTTTAAAGGCTTATAAACTGTTTACATAGATAATATAGAGATCATAATCTTGTAAAATATTGCCTTAAAACTATTGTAATGACATTTCGTTTCTATGATAGAGAACCAGAAATCGTTCTTGAATATTCTCTAAATACAAAGATCTTTGAGTCACGACAAAATACCTACTACAAAAATTTCCTAACATTGACCAAAACAGGTAAAATACTTGTAAAATTTTATTTCATTTAACAAAATATTACATTTATAACACTACAATTATTTATTGAGCTTTTTATTAGACTTCTTCAGAATAATAACATTTCGGCCAACAAAACAAACACATTTTTTTTTTATAAAATGTAAGTGCCCATTCGATATAACATAAAAAGTTTTATTTAATGAGATCTAAGACTATCGCGAGTATTTATTTCAATAAAACTAATATTTTTCAGATTATACTGCGCGTATTTTATTATTTTTAAAAACTACATACTCGTACTCCGGATGTTTCGGTTACTTTGCAGCAACCGTGATCACGGGCGGACGAGATGTCTCCGCGTACGTCGGCACTGTATAGTCATTCATATAGACACATGTCGTCTGGCCGTGATCACGGTTGCTGAAAAGTAACCGAAACGTCGGGAGTATGTAGTATTTTACAAAAATAAAGCACGCGTAGTAAATCCGAATAATATTAGTTTCATTTAAATGAAAATATATAGTTTGATTATTCAAATTAAAGATTACGTAACAATAACCTTTCCAATGAAACTAATTTCATAAAACGTATATAACCATGTGACAACGGAGAGCTGGTAACATTGAAAATGATTTAACAAAGTGAAACTACGAAACGTAGATTATTTTATGGCCTATAAAATATATTTTACTGTGTCATTTTCGATGTAATTGCTCCGCTAAGTGGTGTGAACACTCATGAAACTGTTACGTAACACTTGGCACGAAATTGAGACATCTCAAATATAAAAATTGAGTTTATGTCAAACGCTTTGATGATTTTAAAAGATTGTTTTCTTTTTTTTTTGTAGTAATCATTATATTTTTAATGGTTCAAACTCTTTAAGCATTAACGATTGGCTGGATAAATGTTTTATGCATATTCTGTGGTGCATTGCTCTAGTGCAAAATGTACTATTTCGAAGCTCTGAACGGCAAACTATTATAGATTCAAGAATGTAGGACATACAGACATCCGTCTCAAATTATTCCTATTAAGTTAGAAGTTCATTTACGACACCAGTTTGATTTATTATAAGTATTAGAATGTTTTTTCTTTTATCACCATGTGTAATCGTTGTTTTAAAATGACTTACGATTTGTCTATTTCTTTTTTTGTTGGCACCTGTTAACATGGATGTTTGAAATTTTTATTAAAAAACCTAATTAAAAACTTTGTCATTTATGATATTGGAAAGGTTGAGTTTTACTGCAAAATAAAACTGACCTATTATATTTTTATCAATATCCGGAATTTAATTTGAGTCAAACAACCATCTTTCTGTCCTTTAACGACAATTATCGCGTACCTATCTTATATGTGCGCCATTTTTATTATAAGACAAGATCTATCAAGTAAATTTCATAAATTTAATAAATAAAAGTAACACATTTTTATCGATATCCCAATACGTCTTGATTAAAATGTTTAGCTCCTAGTGTTTTATGGAACCGTTGACGTTATAACAGGTAGGTATGTAGAAGAGTAAATTACCAAAAAGCAAAAGTAATAGAATAAAGTTTTAGTTCTTATGAAGTAATCAGAATAAACTCAGTAATAAACATTAGTTATTGATAATTCAATGTTTCGATTTTAATGAACTGTCTTGAGACGAAATCTCTTAGCATTCAATGGATTCACCGTGCGGGAGCCGGGTGAATCGCGTTGCAGGGAGAGGAGCTTCAACAGTGCCTGGGACTTGCGACTCAGGTGTAGGTTTAAGGAGCCCGTATCCAACGCACGTTAAACGCTCACCTCCATCGTCTAAACTCCTCTCTCTACCTAACCAAATTAGAAAAGATCCTACTAGGTCTACTTCGAAGTAGGTTCCAAGAATGAATTGTTATTAGTTCTGAACAGGCCAAAGCCTTTTAGTAGGTTGTAGAGAGATTTTGCCGTTATAACTCTCGCTCCACTTCTAGCGCGTACAAATCCACGACGAACCTATTTCGAGTGAGTTCGTTAGTGCGCTCGTAATATTTATTGACCTTGATGGAATGGTCTTTAGGGATGTTGGGTTCTCAAGGAACCGTAAGCTCTATTATCACAACGCGCTTTAAAATTCGCGAATACATAAATATATCTGTTACGTCATAATAATGAGATAACGATATACACGTATTACATCAAAGATAACAAATTAATTTCTATGGCAGTGATTCTGGATGGTGTTTCGTTTTCCAATTACAAGTCGTATTGATTTAGAGGAAAGGTTGTACGACAATGAGGAGGTGTTGAACCGGTTATTCTGAGGAGAGTTCTTGACACCCTATGCGTGTTCTACCGCCTGTATGATTTGATTTCATCCGAGAAAATCTTTGCCATGATGCCAAGGGCTACTTTTTATCGTCGCACAGCTCTCCATTGGCAGGGAGACCATCCGCACGCCTTTTTTACGCCATTTAAGATGAATTGCCTACTTTATACACTGGCACTATGTAATAAAAACCTTGCTAAGGTTTCCTCAAACGACTACTGTATGGGGTTCTTTAAGAGAGAAGTGAATAGGTATTTGAAGGATAAGCAACACGCAGGTGATAATCCTGGTAAAATAGGCGTCAGTAGTCAACGCTTAAAATCAGGTGGACTGTACGCCTATTTGCCATATGGTATTAAAAAAACTGTTTTTATCGAACCTAGGACGCTGACACTGCCACGAAAGTGCCTTCACTCAGCCAACAATCATTACTTTAGAAGGTTTCACAAAACTTCCTCCCGATTGGGTATAGGAACTTAAATAAAGTAGGCAAGGTTCTAACACCCCTCTTTTTATCATGTTCCTGATATTCAGATGTAGTGAATCGATTATATTAACGAAACATACTTATTAATCATTATATAATATGTAACCTTCTTTTGTACCTATTTAATGTGCGATCTATTTGAAATAAAGGCAGTATCTACTTAGCAGTCTCGGCTTTCCTTCCTCTCTCAGGGCACCACATTACATGGCGATCCTGCCAGGACACTGTAGTTTTTACTTATAACACAGCCTTACTATTTGGCTTGGGTAGACGAGAGGCAACTGTAGAAAAATAATCCGAACAATATTTAATCGTTTGCAAGTTTTTCTGGATCTTAATAATTGTTTCTGGCACTTTGAAATTATTTCCGATAAACTCGTAATCTCGAATAATAACTTTCCACCTTTAAACGTTTAAACAATGATTAGAATCTTTGAAATTTCTTTGACTTTATTCTGTCCCGGATTCTATTATATATAAATCCGGGGTCACTCAGCTGCTAAGCCTTCTTGTCTGTTTTGTTATCGCTCATGTAATCTCTTCCATAATTTGATATAATAATTTAGTCTCATAATTTCTCATTCGAATTATTTGCTTACCCCTTTTATTATCAGATCATTTCATATAACTTCACTTTAAAAAAGAGATTTTGAACTGGAAGTGTTTAAATAAATGAAATGCTGATGAACCACTTCCAGAATCTCTCAACAGTGATTCCCTTCGTAAATTGATAAAGTCCACTCATTTACCACAAACTCTTTGTGATAAGTGATAAGTCACCCCTTATACAGCTGAAATCTATTGAAAATACAGATTCGATTTTATTAAATAATTCATTTGGACGAAGTGATTATTTTATTCACTCCTCCAATTAACAAGAAGCTGCAATATTTTATGTCATCTTGCTTTTGGATGAAGTTTCCTCTTTAGTCTCTTCGTTAAGATTTTTCAAGGCAACTTGTTATAAATGAGAATTCAAAATAGTTTAGTATTTACACAGATGTAGATGATATTTCCTGGCGTAGCAGATTGATGATTGATCACTCAAGATGGATCCCAGATATTAATAAAAAAAAAATGGAATTTACAGCTTTTATTTATTGTCAGTTCATAATATTAAAAACATTCACTGTTATGTCCTACATTTGAAAATAAAAAAGTGCAAAGCTGGACTTGGCTCCATTCTTAAGTGTTCTGCACGTATTGAATGATGGTTTTCTGGAATTTTAAGGATTACTTAACCCATGAAAAATATTTTTTTTACATTTTGAAACAATACATTTATGACATTTTACGCAATTAACTTTTAGAACTCTTTATTTATCACTATTGTAGATAAAAACTAAACAAAACACAATAAAATTCTATATTTACATTTAAAGAACATTTTCTTCCACCCTCCTGATATCATGAATTTCTTATTCCTTGCCAACGATAATTTTAAGGGTTCCTGTTAAATAAATCTCAAACTAAAGCTGGAAGGATATCTTTACATACACCGTACTCTTAAAACTAAACAATTTATAAGGTCACTAGGTTGGCGGTTAAATATTTATTCCGCGTGGAATTATTTAATCAAGCTAGCTAGTGTAAGCTGTTTAATAGAATTGTGGCACGCCACATTTAAATGTAACATGTTTATAATTTTGTATAAATTGTAACATATATACATTTTATATTTCTTTCTATACTTTATAGAAAACCTGTAAGAATACTGTAACTGAAATTTTAAACAAACCTAGACATGATAATTCTATTGAATTTAAAGTCTGTTGAAAACTAGCGATTTTGTAAAAGGCACATTGAAACGTGTACGGTAATTACACAGAATTATAACGACAGTACTCAGTTTATATCATTAGCGTTTAAGTAATTGCCAATTATTTTATGTGACCCTTAGTACGAGTTCTTATCGCCGTATTAAATAACGATTAATGTAAAAGTTTAAACTAACATTTTAAAACTTATACTAAAAGAATTATTATAAAGCTTTCAAAGCACCGTTTTCGTGAAAACTTTATCCTATAAAGAGATTCATAACAATGCGACTACCTTATACCTATTTCTGCACTCCAATACAAAAACATCGTATAATTATATTTGCATATACATATTATACATTGTACGTTTAACGGATGTGTAAAACAAAAATAATATATATCTTTCAAATTTACTATAGAATTTATGCTTTTTTATTGCCGTCGTAAAATATGAGCTAAGAAATATCTGCAACTCGCAGTTTGACGACTTAATTGTAACGTAAATGTCCACGTAATTTATAAAAACTGTTCGAAAGTAAAATGGAAGGTAGAAAAGGAATTTTACAAGAGCAATAAAAATAATTGTATACATACAATTTAAGGGTGATGTCATTTGTATTGTTTAACCATTGTATAATAGGGTTCGAGAGAGACGTGCCCAAAACTTTAAGAAAAAAAATTGTTATTTAAAAATATATATATATTTAATTAGAAATAATAATTTTTAACGGACTTCCCTAGAGACCCCAATGGAATGAAAAGTGTTTTGTAATTTTCTGACTACGTATAATGAGATCTAAGATTTTCGCGAGTTCTATTCATTTAAATGAAACTAGTATTTTTCGGATAAACTACGCGTGATTTATTTTTGTAAAAAACTACATAACTAAATTCTGACTACATAACTAAATGTGTAAAGAATATATTTTACTTAGTTTGTTGGGTCCTAACCTAAAAAGCACCTATGCCTTGATTGTCACAATTTAAGTAATAAACACAAAGACTTTTCTATTAAAATTTTAAGTTGGAAGAACAGAATGGAAAATGTTCACTTACGTAATTACACACTTTCCGTAATCAATAAAGTAGGTTAATTCCATATTTTACAATACCAACGGCAATAATTTTTATTATCTTCAGATCGGAACTCGTAGTTTTCCGATATCGTTTTGTAAACAGCGTTATAAGCGTAACTCAAGGTAATACATACATGTTGCCTCACTTGCCCTTTCAATTCGACTACCGATTGGTGAAGTCGTTTGATATCGGTTAAAAAAATCCTTCTTGACAGCAAACAACAGTTCGTTTGTCTACCCTACTAATATTTATAGGCATTAACACATTTATATTTTTAATTATAATTTAATTTCCTTCAACCCTTATTACAATTATCATCCGATCCTTGCAATACGATCCGAATAGTTAGTTGCCTTGTCATTTGAGCCGAGTACGAAAGATTCCCAGTATGTTCAGCTGTTGTTAGAATGTAGGCAGTATTTCACGCAGGGACAGCTTCTTTGTTTATACAAAACACAAGTCGGATCGTGTATGGAATTCTGCTGTTATATTTAGAGCTAATTTGTGCCCAAGATTTAGCAAAAAGTCAGTTCTGACAACAGGCGTAAAGTAACTAAACTTTCAGTATCCTATAGAATACGCTTTGGGAACCGTTCGCAGGAAGTGCAAGCTTTAAGCTCCTTCATCCTCTTTTTATCTTTGGGCCTGTATTCTTTCATTGTAGACCTTGCTCGAATCCGGACAAAGAATATTGCTCCTCCTTCCTCATGTGCTCAGCAAAGAATTGAAGCAGTTTGCCTACATCCGTGTTTCCTTCTTATTATAATTTCACCCAAATTGTGGCTATATCTTATTATTAGAGCTTTCAGTGAGATTGTCGTACCGCTTCATATCCACTAACAAACAGATAGAATGACTGTTGCCAATGCAATATCTGTTTATTTATATATACTTAAAATTTGTAATAGAGACAATTCTTTTGTTACAAAAAACAACAAATGTTGCCCATGATCTATCATCCTTGTCTAATATAATGTACCAAAAAAATTAGCATGACATTATTTTTAATACTTAAAATTGTATTTTATAATTGTGAATATATTAAAGTCAGGTCAGTAACATCATTCTTAATAAAGAGTCAAATGCTTACAGTGTCTGAGTTTTTCCACTTATTGACATTATTCATCGTGTGTAGTGAAGATATATAAATGACTTTGAATAGTCTCAGATCGCGTTTTCTTTAAAGCTATAAGTTAAACTCATAAAAAGTTTATAATAACAATCAGTAAGTTAAGATTTCCGTCAATACCAATTACCAGTAAAATTTTTTGGGAATATTTGAAACCAAGATAACATTAAACAATATAAAGACAAATTCGAACTCAATTTTAACTCCTCAGAGACAGATATGTTTGTGAGAATTCAATTAATTAATTTCTCATACAATAATTTACATAGATCTTTAAAAATGATTTTAAAAATTTATATTAAAATGGATCTGAAGTATTTTTTTAATTTTCTGAAATTTGAATCCTAACTTTTTTGAATAAATAACCCTACGGATTCAAAAATGTTACGTATTACCTTCTAACTAGACTTACATCTATAAATCTACCCAAGTTATCTTGCCTAAACTGCAAGTACGATTTAATTATAAAACTTGCCAAAGACGAATGGATCAAAAGAGTCTAATCTTCCAAAAAAAAATTTACTAAAAATACCTACTCTTATACTTGCTTCTGTTGGTCTGTGTTTGCTAAAGCCTAAAATATCTTTTAATTTTTTTACATAGATAGGCGCTATATGAAGTTGTATTTACCTATTATATATACGCAAGATTATTTTCAAATTATAAACGAAACAGTTATTAGTTATAATTTTTTTAAGCAACAAGCGGTGGCATTATAGCTAAAATATAAAACTAATTCTTAAAACTTGTCAATAAAAATTGTAGAAGACAGTAGTACCATATCGGTTGATAACCAACAATATTGGGATTCTTAACCTGTATCATAAAAAGGATACCGCTATTGGTAGCGATAATGAAACCATTAATCCCAAGACATTTTAAACAAAAGGATAAACAAAACACTTCGCTTTGATCAGACATGAATCATCGCGTGATTGAAAACCGGCCAAGACAGTAAAACAATCATACAACGATGGTAACCACGAGAGCACAGTAAATTATAATAAACGAACAGAAGTAGCAATTTAGCTTTCACGTTACATACATTTTGTAAGCTGTAAATATATGTTTGCACTCAAGGATATACGAAAATCAATCAATCGCCGTACGCTGGTTAAGTTTCTTTTATTGACAACTTGCAAGAAATATATAATGAAAGGTATACACTCAGGGACATGAATGCAGACCTTTATTTGGGCAGTTGCAAAACTGCTGTAGCAACGTATTCTTAATAGTGCCTAAATCAAACGGAATGAAGATGCAATCTTTGGGTTGATTTAAAGAATGTTAAGTCCTTACAACCGTACTATCATTTTCATCCTATTCTCTTGTGGGGTCTTCTATAAAATCACATCAGTTAAATAGATTTATGATAAATTAAACTAAGTCAAAAAAACTTACTGAGATCACGTCAAGAACCTGTGATAATGTCCTGATATAAATACTATACAAGATTAGTAAATGCTAGAGCAATATATTTTGCCTTTGCTGCGTACAAAAATAAGTAAAAATTATTTATCCATAAACTAGTAGCTTTAGTTAATTGTTTCATGCTTAGTTCCAATGATCCCAAGGTCTATAACACCTGAAACACAGTTCCTCTATCCAGAAATCACTTTCATTACCACTCTTTTTACTGTCTGATCCTTTGTCATTAAATATATGAGAAAAAGCAATAGTATTTTTTTAGCGATACAATCAATGTATGGGATTGACGTGCACATGAATAGCACAAATCAAACTTTTTTGTCTGAAGTTGGCTGTATATAATAGACCATAATTTCCTTCCTTCTCAATACGAAGTTTAGTCTCCTTTCCAATTACGATGATTTATATAGCAATAAAATCATTATTAGTGTTCTGCAAATCTAAATTCGTCTCGGCGTTATATTGTATTTATTTCTTAGAATCACTTAGATGTCAGTTGAATGAACTGTGATGCATAAAATGATTTTGCGAATTAAGAACATTTATTTTGGAACTGTTATTTAGGGTAAGTTCTGAGGATCGATTGATTCATACGTTTTAATGCGTTTTTATTTTGTTGCATCGATGCTCTTCACCGGCTGCAGCGATTGAATAAGACGAGTGTATTTTTTTCGACTCATCGTATAATACGTAGCTTGTTTGCATATTAGCTCTTCATTTTAAGGCGGTTAGCTAACCGCTAGAAGCATCTGCTTGCTTTGGCGAAAACTACTAAGTTATAAAAAAGTTTTGAACAATTGCAAGTGAAGTTAAATTTTTTAGTTTAAAGTCGATTGTTATAAAATAGTTATATGACATAATTATATGTATATTAAATTCTAAATATAGTTTACAATATAATGACTTTTTATTAATACTTTATATTATGAATGAAAAAGTCAGGTTTTTATTTAATTATCTGTTTTGGATTTTATTATATCAAATTATACTCATAATGAAAATATGATGTTGTTTTAAGCAAAAATTAATGGTACACAGCCTCCACGGAACATCGCTTTAGGTTTGCTTTGTCTTGACCCGAAAACAATCACTCAAGGAAGCTTACAACAATGTTCATTTAAATTTTTATGCCCTGGAAAAGCTGTCGATGGTGCATACGCAACTAATTTACACGATTCCAAATCGTCATAATTGAATAACTCTTAGCACATTGCTAAATGCCAAATGGGAACAACTCAATCAGCAAAAATTTTCGTAACACAAAATATATTGCACAAAATCCATTACAATATTTCAACGCGGTCGATAAATCAGGATTATTTTGAGTTGAAATCGTAAACAATAACAGGCTAATAGCTATATTGGGAACTATTATTTAGTCTTCATTTGTATGAATTTGGGTCACATGTTTATTAGTTGTAGATGTTTTTTAAAAAAAGCTAGAATTACATACATAATGGAGAATATATTTTTCTTTAAAGGTGATTTTGATTTAATGGTCGTCGTTCGTTAAATGACAGGGTACACACTGAAATTACGTGTCTTAATAAAAATGTTACCCGTTCTTTATTTTCATGATATAATTTGTGTCTAAAACTGTTTTAGAAGGCATTGCAATGACAATAAAGTATGCTTTATACTACTATTACACCAAAAAAATGTATTAAATATTCAAATTAAAACCTTAATTATAGTTAATCAATAAAAAATGTAGTTAGCAGATTGTCTTATATCATCCAATTTAAATAATAAATTGGTAATATTAATTAATTTGTTTTTATAAGGACTTTATATACAAAGGTTTTAAATAGTGTTATAATTTTTTTTTTATTATTTAATCATTAAAATCTGTATTGGCAACTAGACTCAATACTATATTCATATCACACATACATTTAACAACCTAACATACAATTAAAAGTAACTTAAAATTTTACTTATCGACAAATAAGTGGCCTATAAGATGATTCATTACATTTCATATTCGTACGAATACTTCTAAAACGAAATATATATATAATTCTTAGTCTTAAAACATGATTTTTGCTATAAAAAACATTAATAACTTAATCAACGATAACTAAAGGTGTTTTAGTGAGTAGTGTCAGCTTGAAATGAAAATGCCATACATTTAAATGTACGCTTAAGTGGCGTTATGCTTTAAAATATTCCACTTCTGTTTTTAAACTCAAGTGCAGATATTATAGTTGCTTACAAAATATGAAAACACTGCTTTTTTAACTTGAGCTCTTAAAATTTTTAATATAAACAGAGCAATTTGATATTTTATATAATTATACTTTAATTTATATACATTACGAAAAAAAATAGTTATGGTCACTTGAAACGAAAAGTCCTTCAATGGAATAATTATTTACAAGAAGTCTTGAATATCTATTTCTTTTTTTTATGTCACGTGAAAGATGGCAAACGAGCAGACGGCCTACTTGATGGGCAGTAGTGACCGTCGCCCATGGACATCCGTAACATAGATGTTGCGGATGCGTTGCCAACCTTGATTTGTGAGGAAAATGGAGGGGTGGGAATAAGGAAATGGCAGGAAAGGGTGGGAATAGGGAAAGGGCAACCGGCTCTCTCACTCATGGGACGTAACACAGCCACTAAAGGCAACTGCACGCCGATCTTCTGCAATTTCTTCAACACATTTATTAGAATATTCATTCAATTAAGTCTAGTTAAGTAGATCTTTCGGTTAAGGAAGGTGACAATTGTACTTCTCACTCGATAATATTCATCAGATCTATATAAAAGACGTAATAAATACACAATCTGTACATTCCATACATTTTTGTGTACCAGCAATTCTAACCATAGAATTATAAAATTCTCTTTATCTTAACTTTTAATAGTTAAATTGTTACAATCGATATTTCTAATCGATTTTTATTACGTACACACTTTCTAAAATTATATCTCTACTTTTTTGGTAGAAAGCTTGAATACAAAAAAAAAAATTTCTTCGTCTGTTGTTTTTTTTAGTTAAATATAGAAATTGTATTTTTACAATAACACGTACGTATGGAAAATGTTAAAGAATTATAACAATACAAAATATAAAACCTTTCACAATTAATCTTGAGCTATGACAGCTAACTGGTATAAAATTTGAGACGTTTGTTTGATTAATATGAAAATTAATACGTGATTTTTTCGTTGTAATTATTTTTTTTTTTCTAAAAACAAACTTATAACCATTAAGTGTAGATAAACATCAATACTTCTAAACTCAATAGCCACTCAAGGTATTGTTGACACGCCGCATAGTCTTAGCCGGCATCTTTTGAACTGGGTCACTTAATTGTGAAGTTTTTTTGGAATAGAACTGCTAACTCATCAATATAGAAAGGTGAATTATCTGATGCTGTCTAGATTTTTGCTGTTTTAATACTGTTTACATGCACAAAAAAAATATACTATTTATAAATTTATTCGTATATTTAGAATTTTGGTGACTTATTTTGTTATTCATAGTATTTCTAAAATAGGTGTTTTATTACGCCGAGTTGAAATGGCGGGACCATTAGGACTACAAAGGTAGTTATTTACATAAAATAGCATGAAAGGTTGTGTGACGGAACCAAACTGATTTGTAAATTAAATATAAGTGTATACGGCCTGAGACGAGTTCAATTCTGGACCCCTTGTATTGTAGTTAAAAAAACAGCATCTTAAAAAATTACTTAATTTACCGATACATTTTATTGGCAGTTTAAAATACAGTTGAAAATGGATGAACACACTAAAGAACTACAAACAACGTTCACAATCACGACCCTATGTGCATCCTATATCATCGGTTTGGAAATAAAAGCTTTAAGAGCAATGATAATTTAAATAAATATTAATATGGGAGAAAGTATACATGAAAATTAATCAAGGGAAGTAAAATAAAATATCAACAGGTAGCATAAACGCGACAACTGTCCAAAGTGCTAACCAAGACACTTTAAGGCCTGACATTAACAAAACATAAAAGACAAGACTTCTATTTGACTTGACATATTTTGTTATTCGTTCTCCAACATATTCCTTTGTTTACAAGACATGATATACATCAAGTTTGCTATTTTATGCTTTTTAACATAAACTACATATAACTAAGCGAAAGACAGTTAGATTTTCTCTTCTGTTATTGATTTAATGGAATTTTACTTACGGTTACTTTAAAACTCCGCTTCTTTTCTGCATCTAGAGATTTTGCAAAATGAAACTAGGTTATCTACTCTGGCCATACACATGAATAGAATTCAAAATTATTAAAACCGTTTCAAAAATAATATAAGTTTAAAAGAAACCAAACCAATCCGTCAAAATAACGTAACGAGATGCTTATAACTGTAACACTTGCTTCATTCTTACCGGATTTTGAATGCATTTCTTTCATCATCATCATCATCATCATCATCATCAGTCTATCGGAGCCCACTGCTGAGCAAAGGCCTCTTCTCACATGGAGAAGGTTAGAGAATTAATCACCACGCTTGCTCAAGACGGGTTGGCGGTTTGCATTTCTTTAGTGTACAAATTTACTTGACTAACCAATAGTATAGATAATGAGATCTAATACTTTCGCGGGTTATATTCATTTAAATAAAACTAATATTTATCGGATATACTACGCGTGCTTTATTTTTGGTTAAAACTTTATTTTTGGTTAACGAAGTTTCGGTTACATTTCAGCAAACGTGATCACGGGCAGACGAAGTGTGATGTGATGTGTAGTAATCCGAAAATATTAATTTAATTTATATTCAATAGATTTTTGGTAATCAAATGAGAGATCTGAACGTAATCTTACTTTGCTTTAATAAATACGTCGTTGTTGAATACAATTCAATGTTGTTTTTTTTCTAC
The DNA here is from genome assembly GCF_018135715.1 of Danaus plexippus. Classification (NCBI taxonomy): domain Eukaryota; kingdom Metazoa; phylum Arthropoda; class Insecta; order Lepidoptera; family Nymphalidae; genus Danaus; species Danaus plexippus. The sequence continues at coordinate 1,736,735 of NC_083552.1, read as the reverse complement.
ATATCTGACCTTATGCTATAGGGTTGTTATACACAAATGTATTATAGATATTTCATTAATATATAATACTTAAATTAAGGAATAAGAACGGTTTTTAAACCTAAGGAACTAAGAAATTATAAAACTAACATTTTTTTTATGTTTCCATGAATTTATGTTATAACGTAGGCATGTTTATGTCATACAATAAATAATATTGCGATTAATTTTCAATATTTTGATTCCGTCACGGGGAGTTGGTGTTAACACAGTTTTAAATTCAAGCAAACTTATGCGTTTGAGACATAATGTTATTATTTATAACTTAAAAGAGCTCGAGGAAAATCATTCCTTTTCTAAGACCGAGACTCATTTAAACCAAAAAATTTGGGAAAAGCAAAGTTTAATGTTTTTAATTTTTTATTTCTTACGTGATTTTTGAGGCTTGCTTGTGAACTAAATCAGATGCAATTAATCAGATCATAAGAAAATAACAATAGATAAATGGCTTTTTGTTCCTATCAAGAAGTGCATAATAATTTTGATAACTTTATCCAAGCATACAAAAATCTTTTTATTTTTGTGTTATGCAGTTATTCATATGCATCCTAAAACCACTACATATATCATAACTTTCAGCAAAACATTGCCTAAAAATGTTGTTTTTTCATTGTTCCTTATGGTTTGCACAGCACTTAAATTACAAAACGTCAATAAAATTGAGGGTCTTCACCCCCAAAAGGCCTGTCCTAGGTCTCACTGTACACTGTATTATAAACCAGTTCCTGTATCTTCATCCGCAGCATCAATTTCTTCGCTGGCAGTAGTTTCTTAACATGGGGTATGAGACTATTGAAAAAACCGATATCTTCGTCCTTAGCTGGTTCAGGAGTTCCAACATTTCCTGTCCCTTTTTGGGCTTCATCATCGTCGTCGTAAAAATCTGTCTCCATTATGATAGGTTTAGTATCGAATTCGTCGAATTCATCATCTTTGACACTTATATCATTTGTTGCAGGTGGTTCCAAGTAATAACTGCTGCTTTGTTCAGGCGTGGGTTCGAAGTCCTGGTTGAAGTGGTCGTCTGTTGTGTCATGACCTTCGTAGTCATTAAACTGATTTGTTAAGAACTGAAGCTTCGGTAGATATTCCCATTCTGATACTTGCTTACGGCATTCCTTTCTAGCTTGGTCGCGTAGATATTTCCATTTAAGCCTGGCTTCATCGCCTGAAAGGTAAATAAGAAGGCATTAAAAGGATTTGCTTTCGGAAATAGTTTGATGTTAACAGACGGTTATATAATGTCGCTTATAAAGGGAGTAGATAGAGATAAGAGATAGAGGAAAACAGATAGTTTAACCAAGAAGACATAACACTTTTTTCTCAGTTGAAGACTTCTACCAAACAAGCTTAACTTACTCTTTCCAAATAACACTTACGCGTAACTCCAAGTTGTTGAGAAATTTCTTTCCAACTTTCATCCAATTTATACCAATTGTGATGTCCCTTCAGCTGTCTGTTCCATATAATCTCCCTGGCCTGCACCAGTTCTATCAGCTTGTCCATATCAACGTCAATTGTTCTTCTCTTGTTCATAAGCAATTTCTTTCTCATGGTGTAACCCAACTTGGGCCGTTTAATAGATTCATCCAAGCCATTAAAGACTTCATCTGTTGTGTCCTCGTCGCCTTCCTCCTCTTCAGCCAGGAACTGATGGTGGATGAACTTCAATTTCTGGAAGTGAGGCCATTCTGATTCGTTGTTCTTTTTCATCTCTTTCCGACATTGGTCCTTGAGGTTCTTCCATCTCTTTCTGCAATTGATACCTGAAATATGTCGAGATATTAATAAAATACCTTCCTAATTTATGATTTAGACGATCGGCACGTAAAATATTGATGTACTCATTTTTTTACGCGTGTTTTAAATACTTTGCTGTGTAATTATGAGCGCATTATAAATTATCGGGTCAAATATATAAACAGTGTATCTTTTTCGATAAAAGAATGATATAAATAAGGCTTTTTTCAAACCTATTTCTTAATAAGCTAAGGAAATCTTATTTCTCAAAATTTTCACAAATACGTACAAAATTTATAGGCCATGAGAGAATAAAAAATGAAAAAACAATAATTTAAAAACAATATATATAAATTTAAATTCACATAATTGACTCCCTATATATTTAGACCTAGCTAAGCCTATGTACGATTATTAGTTATCACAGAAAAAAATTACTTAGTAAATCGATTCTTTAGTTTGCTACCTCATCCGACAGACAACCAATCAAATCTGTACCATATTAAGACAATAAAAGATACGATACATAAAATAATAAGGTTACCTATTAACGGTTATCGTTAAATTTTACGGGTTTATTATTATCTGACTGAGCGTTAATCAAAAAAAGGGATTTGTTTATTGTCTATAGGTATTTATGTTTTGGATAACCTACTTGTATTGCTCGGAAGTAGTATTCGTGATTAGTTTACGTAAAATTTATAATCATACAAAAACTATGTTTAGAGTCATTAATTCGTTATACCAATTTGATTTTCTTCCAAACTGAGTAGGTATTAAAGTAAAATAAATAACTTTTGTAATAAACCCAAAAATACATGTTTTTTAAACCTAATTTAAACAAAACTACAACAGAGATACAAAAAACTATAGGGCTTCAGAATCATAGCCTAATAAAGAAATGACAGAGAAACAAATTCAATTGCCAATTAAAAGAATTAGAGGACGGAAGTTTGTCACGACGAAAGCAAACGATTATGTTGGCTTATTTCATATTATTTCTAGAAAGTTCTTAATACTTTATTATTTATGTACCATTTTACGACAATACCTTATCATCTTCCGCTCCACTATTAAAAAAGAACACCTATAGATAGTGTCCTAATATGTGTATTATATATCAGAGACGCTAGCTTGCTACCGCAAAACAAAATAGGTCAAAACGTAAAATCTATCATTAAATAACTTCTCATAATCATAATAAATAAATTTGGTAGTAGATTTTTATTAAAATTTATTATTTTGTAATGAAATCTAATATTTAATTATATATGTGTAATTTCTCAAAGTAACTTTCTGCACGAATTTAATATATACCTACTCGTAGGTTTATATTATTTTTGTGATAATGAATATGTAATCTTTATTTTCAAAATTAAATATGTTTATTTTAATTAAAACAATAAAAACAACAAAAAAATATATGCTTGATACATTTCCTAAAACAGCAAAAATGACAAAGACTTACAAAAAAAAAATGTCATTTAAAATGACAGGTCAATATAAGCGTTAGCGTGGCCGATGCGTCAAGAAGCGGATTCACGAACATCGCTAACAAAATGGCCGAATAACATACTCACTTGTAGTACCAACTTCCGCGGCCACTTCATTCCAATAACGCTCCAACTTAAACCGATTCCTGTGACCTCTATAGCTCTTATCCCACAAGCATTCGCGTGCTTGGACAGCGGCTATCAGCTTGTCCATATTCTTGGACCTAGCTCCCTTCACTTTAACCTTCATAGCTTAGCGGGTGCGGCAGCGGAAGCGACACACGGCACGAGCGAAGCGTGTCGCTATACTGACGGTGCCCGCTCCCCGCCCCGACACGCCATACTCCCCGCTCGTCGCCCTCTCCCCTCTACGTGAACGATATGCCTCGTCGGATTCAGTCCAAAATACAACTAGTATAAGCGTATACTCAGCAGGTATTCAATATATTTAGATCCTTACCCTGTTACTTTATTTTAATACGTTTTACTTATATTATCATATACTTACGTCGCTTCGTATTGCAATCTATTATGGATTATGTTATTTATAATAAAATTATAATAGTGTCGCTTACGTTTAGGGTTCTGATAAATAGTGCAGAAAATAAACCTTATTTAATATTCCTACATATATTATAAATTAAATTATGTTTAAATATTATTAACTAAAGAAAAGTAACTCAAAATTAAATACGAATAATCTGAATTGTATATTAAAAATAAACTTTGCACTGTATAAAGGCCATTTTATATGTTTTGCGAAGTAATAAACTGTTCCCTTAGCACAAATTTTTCATCCAAAATCGTCAGCGAGAATAAGATGTACAATGAGTAATGAAGAAACAGGGTCGAACGAATAAAAAATGATTAACGTCTAGAGTAGATAATTGTATTTTACTAAGGCTAATTCTAGTTTCAATGTGTAATATATGTACATACATAGTTTTACTTAAATGATAATATCAAAACTTTGAATTTAAACGTACTATTCGTAATTAGTTTCTTTAAGTCAGCTTAGACTTTCGAACTTAGAGTAAAGTGTTTGTATGTAAGGTCGTTATATGTATGAATCGTACAAAAAGGAAAAATCTTAGTCATTGATTTACTGTTTTTAAGTTCGATTTTTAAATGTTAAGTGTGATTTTATTTTTATTAGCAACTTTGCCAAATTTTATGCATAAATTCAGTCTGTGCGATTAGTTTTAAAACACATTCCGACCGATATTATCTTTTTAGTTCCTGTAAAAACTAAAAGCTCTCACATCGAGTTATTAATTCGTGTTTAGAAATGCCTTCCTTGCAAGTATATCTTATATATTATATTTTATTAATTAGCAATTATATCTTATATATTATAATTATTTTCATCTTAACACCTACGACTATACATAAGTGAGAAAAATTAATAGGACACGAAATATAAAGAAATATATATATTAATCCTAACATTGACCTGGTCATAGTCGTAAGTTTTATTTTATAAGTAATTTTTAATTTAATGAGAAGTACGTGGATGAAGCAAAAAGGTCTTGTTTGTTGAAAAAAATATCAGAATTCTACTCCAATTTCATATATAGTGAACATATATGCAACGGCTGTTTTATTCAATATAAAAATTTATAACACATAAATAGTGACAGACAGAATCCACAAAAGAAAAAATGTTAAAAACGAAATTCAGTATTCCTTTAAATTTTAAAAACACGGGATTTATAATACAGAATATATTTTTAAGGATAAAAATTTAGAAGATACAAATTTTATTCCTTAATCTTCTTTAGAGAAAGATTTTAATGTTTTTCAATAATTCTAAATTATCTCTACGAGCTTAAATAGTCCGTAGCAAAGGGACCAAAAATATAGGTTGGACTGAAGTTGGTGGTTGGTTGGAAGAATATAGCATCCATCTCACCCTTATTAATACCCGGGTCACGTATGAAACAGCCCCAGGTTTATGACTTTGACTACTTGAAGTGGGATATATAATGGGAATAATTTATGAATATGCCGGAAATATAAGGACTTTCATGTACATGTGCGTATGTGATAATGTGTGTGTCTGTGTGTGTTTTACTCTATTAAGCTAAAACTATGAGACAAATGTGTTCTTTTTTATATAAAAAAAATACGATTTTCAAATAAAATACGTGTCACACAAAGATTACAAAGATAATACCTTCCAGCAAAACTTATGAAACGATAAATGTTCCAACAGTGTTTTATTATTTAATATGAAATTCTTAGCTAGTAAGTTATATCAGCTATATACATGAAATTATTAACTATCACAATATATTCAGTTGCAAATATAATATAATTAAAATGAGGTAAAGGAAAAAATACTTAACAAATCATTGAAACCATAGATAGCAGTCATGTAAAAAATCTTGTTAGATTTTAAATAAACTACGGAAATAAAAACAATTTTGAGTTGTTTTAATTTTAAAAATAAAAGTTTAAAAGCAAAAAAAAAATCATCCTCGGTTAAAACAGAGACTAAACTTTAGTTTAGGGTATATACCCTATATACACAACTTGCAAAACTTTATTCGCTTCCTAGAGAAAAGTTAGTCCTGGAGAATTTAATTCCTAAAGAAATAAGCCAACCAAACCATTTTCATTGTACCGTATAATATTTCCCTTCGGATTATTCGCTCATTACGCAGTCAGACTTTTATTCACTTATTTTATTGTCTCTTCTATTTATAATTTATAAATCAAATTAATGTAAACTACCTGTCTGAAGGCTGCAATTGCTGACTTAACTGCAGTGACACATCCTGTTCAAATGAACCACAAAATGACAGTTAGCTACTAACACGAAGTAGCCTTCCACGATAAAATTCTTAATTTATTTTGACTTAATCTTCCAGTTCAAGGGCTGCCAAAGATTTGGAAATCGTTTAAATGAAACTAAGTTTTTCGGATTGCAAGCGTTTTTTATTGTTTTATATCCACATACACCTGACGTTTCGTTTCCTTTAAAGCAACTGTGATCACGGGCGCTTGACAGCGTCTTACACTTAGTAAGCGGTACTTACTGGAAAAATTTACTTTGATTTGAATTTATACGCGAAGCGATTTCAGGTTCTCACTATGGGATGCCATTATTAAGTGGCTCTATACCGTCAGCTGATTTGCCAATCAATAAAAAAAATACTAGACCGCAATAGAACAAAAAACTAATAACGTCCCATATCTACATTAATCCTGTAGTCAATACTCATTGGTTATTGAATTTAGTTACAATAAAAATGTATTACTTTGACCTTTCGACCTTTATTGATAAACTATTAATACAGACATCATCCCGTTTCGTTTCGTCTCTCGAAACAGACGTCGTTAGGCTGTTTTCGTTATGAAGTAATGTAGGTTAAAATTATGAAATACTACCTACTGATAGTTTGATGTATGCGTGCTTATTAATTTCATACCAAAGCGGATTACTTCCGGGCTTATAGGAATATAAACTAAAATTTAAAGCGTGACAACCATAAGTTATTAATGGTGTTAAAAACTATGAAGCCTTGCAATAACTTTAGAATAGTGTTTTGCAAATTAATAATAATAGAAAAATACCATTGAATTCGCACATATATATATATAATATTAATTGATTTTTTTTTGATTCCCGAACCTTTTAGAACTCATAATGAGATCTAAAACTTTCGCGAGTTCTATTCATGTAAATGAAACTAATATTTTTCGGATATATTACGCGTGCTTTTTTTTTTGTTAACTGCTTTTAGAACTTAATCAGAATAATCCTTACGTTCCCGATAACCAAAGCTGTTAGTATTGCTTTAACTTTTATTTTATTTTGTTACATTGTTACAGATATACATATATGTAATATATTTATTATATATAAACAATGCAATACATTTCGATAACATCAAAAAGTTATATAATTCAATTAATTAATATCTTGTATCTATAGATATGACTATAACCAGCGATATTTTACTCAGCATACACACCACAGTCTATACGGAACGCTAAGTTAGTTTACATAATTAAGTTAGTCAACTAGTGCGCATGAGTCAACTGAAGATCAGGTCAAGAGTTCTGTACACATCAGTCTGCGAACAGTTTGTATTCATACGGCGGCATTCAGTTTAATTCAATTAATAATTGATCTAACAATAGTGACTATTTTAATAGTGTGAATGTAGCTACAAATCGCTGTGCTCGCGTCTTCGGTATGTACATATGTAATTTTTATTGCATTCTGTAATTAAAAGGTAATAATTAACACTTTATTATTATTGTTGAAGTGTAAAATATATAAATTATTTAATGTCGAATAAATAAAAGATGCTGAAAAGCTAATTTTAATTCCAAATTTCTTGTTTTATCAATACTCTATTTCAATATACCCAAGATAGACACGAGATCGTATTTCTGAAGAACATTTCACTATTAAATTTACGTAACTTAAATACTAAGTAAATATAGTCTAAGGTACAGTAAAATATATTGTCACATAATTTTCACGCGATCGTAAGCACGTTTCAAACAAGAAACGTGACAACCTAATGCGACGTAGTCTTTAATCGTTTAAAAGGTTCTCGATACGTTGACATATTTACGTTCATCATTTTAATATTATCTTCATTACGACGAGCCTTATAATAGAAATTTTATGAGACGAAAAAATTTAATTCATTTACAATAATGCTTCGTTTTTATTATTCAAATACAGACTGTAGGTACATAATCACAAACTGAGCCGTGATAGTACAAGTTTCCTGACAGACTGTTAAGATAGAATTACCAGGTCCTGCCTTTAAATTTATATTTTGTTGGTCATATAAGTATGAGTCTGTAGTCACGTTGCGGGTTGAATGTCGTAGGTGTAGAGACCGGTAGCTTACGCTTCACATTGATTGTTCTATTTGCGATGAAAAATTACAGCGCCAATAACAATTATATTAGTGAGGCGATTGCGATAATATGAATTTGAATACAAGTAAATTTCTCATTATATTGCTTGTACTTGAGAGCAATACAATATATAATGTCTATAGTACAAAGAATTAAATGTGGCACTGATGAAAACATGGCAGACCGTTTGTAAGAACTATTAAACAAAATTTCAGTTCGTTTGTAATAAAGTTTAGATCGAAGGAACCTTTTCATATAAGACGAATCTTTGAAATAGTGCCTACACGCTAACTTTATGTTTCCAAGTCTAGCTAGGTTGAATATCAAAATAAAGATAATGAAGATATGTCTCACAAGACAAGTTTTTCATAATGAATTAATTATTACATAATATTGTTTTACAGGTGTTTATCAACGCATGGCGGGAGCTGGGCACCATGTCGGGTATGACGGGAGCGAGTATGCTGCGCACGCGCAGGAAAGATGTCAACGTCAAACCCAACAGGAAGTAAGTTCAATTCTTTTTGCATTCAAATTATGAACATTACGTTCTACTCGTGTTATAGAATAAAGATGACACGATAGAGTATTCTAAAGAAAAAGACAGGATTTAAATAACATCCTAGAAGTAGTTGAAAAACTTTAATTCTACCCCCAAAATCACTTCAATATTTATATTATAACTTTATATAAGGTATATATATAATTTAGTTTTTATTATAAGCAATTTTTGTTTAAAATAATTTGAATATATTTTATTATATTAAATTTACTTGTACTTTGTAGATTGGATCGCAAGTCCTCGCGGGGCATGCTCTACGAAAACGAAGAGCTTCGTCTGCGTACTATTAATATTAACGCTGAAGTTGAAAGAGGTAAGAACGTTTTATTATAAAAATTGAGTGAAAAGAAATACATTCATGTATTTCGTATACATTTATTATGAATGTACTGAAATATACTTCACTATAACTATATGTATATAAGATAATATTTGTTAACAGGTCAGTCGGATATAAAAAAATTAAAACGTGAAAACGAACAACTAAAACGCGAAATATCAGCACTAAGATACGAATACGATCGTTTGGATCGTATGCTACGGGAAAGACGATCGTCGCCGGAACATTCGGACGTATGTACAACGACAATCCACGAAATGTTCATAAAAATGACGATTGATTATGATTTAACAGGATAAATTTATTAGATCATATCTTGCTAGTTTTACGAAAAGGAATTATATTTAATAGTAGAAAATATATATACTCAAACATACATATACATAATATACGTTAGTGATGTTACTTGTGAGCCTTGCTTTTGTTTATAAAAACCGTCAAAGATTTTATTTGATAATACCCACAAAACAACTCTACTTGAAGTAAATAGCTGTAAAAAAAAGCATTAAAATATATATATAATTTTTTTTCATTAAATATGACCAAAAGTAGAATAGAATATTATAATTAGAGATTATAATATATAAAATATATTATATACATAGATGTATGTATGAAATGACAATTCTCATCATTTTCTTAACTTAAAATTCTATTTTATTAATTTGCATGCATGTTTTTTTTAAACATTTAATTTTATTATTATTCGATGTCTATATATTTTGATTTGTAGGATATTTTAATTATATTTCTCTATATATTATTCTCTGCATGCACCTTTAGTCTCAAGGCGAAAATAATGGTTCGGAATATCAAAATGTAAGTCTTGAATTGTAGACGCTCTCGGTTAATTTGTATACGATATTTATTATATTTATCTAATAGATATTAATGTGATGTTGCATGGATAGGAACAAGAGATTGATGAAGAGGAGGAAGACTATAGCGTAAGTGACAGTGAACTCTGGCTTTCATAATGTGCTGTCCTTTTTTTTATGTGTTTCATGCAAAAAAAAATAATAATCAAAAAATACTCTCAGTTAGTACGTATTTAACCTAACTTTAACACATCAATACGCTACAATCTCTGCCTCTCCTTGCAATAGTGTATGTCATTGCGTAACCATTTACGACGTTTATAGGAGAATATCAATCATCTAAATCGATCAGTTTAAAATCTAATTTTTGTTAATAACTTAAGAAACTCGAAAATTTCCAACGTTCGTAATAAGCGTAAATACGATACCCGAAAAGTTATCTTAAATGTAATGTAATAAAGCACAGTGTCGTGTGGCAGGACAGCGCGTCAGTGTGCAGCGCTTGCCCGGAGTGCGCCAGCGCAGACGGCAGCGTTCGAGCTGTTGCCTTTCATGATCTGAGCGTGGTGCCGGAGGAGGGGGAACAGGAGAATAAGGTATACAAAAGTATTAGGATTTACATATATATATAATTTGTTTTCTAGATTTCATTCAATTAGGGTATAAAGATTTCAATAATATCACTGTAATTTGTGATATGAAAACAGAGATTTACTGTTAGATTCTACGGCGTTACGACGCGGTTAATTTTAAGCCCATTTAATAAATTTTAAATGAATATCAACAAATAATCACACAGTATTAAGTGAATGTTAATTCGTACAAATAATTTTATGAGAAAAGTCTACATTTTCACAACAACCTTAATATTAGATAAATCAACTGCCGTACGAAATATTTGTACTAATAATAGTCCTAGTTTCTCACTGAAATACATCCATTAGATAGTAAATTGTTGGAAACCGTGAGAGCTGGATCTCCTGTCAGAATTTTGGCTGGAGATATCTGAGCCAAGGGCGGCCATCGTAAAAAATATTGTGGCAACTATATACTTATAAATAAACTCAGTTTGGTTCCGTCGCTCGGCTGGATCGCTGTGTCGTGATTGGTGTCATGAATATGATCCGTGGGATATGATGGTGGTTTGTGTTTTACAAATATGCATGATAATTATATTATTGCACTTCGCAATTAATGTCTCAGTTCATTCTCTGTGAAATTGTTTTTTGCTAGAACTGTAAATATATTTTTTTATATTACGAAAACTTTACGGGTGTCATTTTTGAGATATATATTTAAATATTGTCGAAGTAAAATAATAATGTTAGTTTTAAATATTATTATATTTGTTTTGTGCGATCTATCACGAAGGACTGTTTAAAATTCAGACACTACCTACGGAAGTGTGACGCAGGTCGTCCAAAATCATAATACTAACGTGACAAATCTGTCGAGATGACGTTACTACTAATTCTGAAACATATAACACTCCGAATGTACAACAGCTTTGTTTTAAAATAAATTTAACAAATATATAGGTACTGAATAACTTACTCATGACTCTTTGAAATCTTGTTCTGCTTTTTACATTTCAATATTTCTTTAGTCGAGATTAATACTTTGATTTCATTTGAATGCATCACACACAGAGAAATAAATTAATTTGCATCAAATTTGAAATTATATTGGAAAGTCGCAACTCATGCTTGGCGCTATTACAATATTAACTATAAAAACAGCACTTGAGAATTATATTTATAGTGTTATTGAACCATCACATCATTTATATTTAATACGCACGGAGTTTACAATATGAAGTAAGCGTTTTAAAATATAAACAGTGTAAATTCATGATTTATCGTTTCAGAGCGGTGCAGCAACCCCCTGCACTTGTGACGAGTGCCAAAAGGAAGCGAAGCGTACCGAAGATAACAATCAAAATAACACCAAGGACGCAGCTAATAAAACAACAGAAAAACAGACAGAGTCTACAAACAATGCACAATCACAAGCAAATACATCGAACATCGGCTCCGACAGAACTGTAGACGTTTTAGTTCATGATGCTCCGAATATACCAAGATATTTCCAATCCATAGCTACGCCGCCATTTCATGTTAATGTACCCCCACCACCCGGATTTGTGATAGCGCCTTACCAACCGCACAGATTCCATAATGGGGGTAACATAGAGGACTTATTAGGGGATGTACAGTCATCGCCCACCACCATACAGACTACTTACATTCAACAAAACTCCATATTCATGTGCAACACCAGAAACATCGTAGAGACAAAATGTTGTTGCCATAACCGCGAAGCAGACAATAAGACTGAAGTTTGTGAAGAGCAAACACCGAAATGCTATGTGACGGAGAAGAATATAGAATTAACTTATGATTATCCTAGGACAACGCCCATTCCGAGTGACCCGAATCAGAAAAGTAGCGAAATACAGTCCACAACTACAGAAGTAGCGAGCACAGTTGTTTTTGTAGAGAAAAAAATGCCCACGAAACCTAAGAAATTCGATTTCTTTTTCCGATCACGATCAGCGCCTGTTGGCGACCACGAGGAACCGATTTATGCAACAGTCAACAAATTGCCAAGAAAATTAAGAAGAATGGAATTAGCTAACCTCGAAAAGGAAGTTGCGTATAAGAATGGTGAACCAGATTCTTCAAGCCGCACTGAAATCACTTTAAGAACAGATTCAGAATCGCAGGCACCACCACCAGATGACGATACCAGTCGCTCAGAAAGAGAAAAATCCACTGTACCCCAAAGACCAGAGTCACCGAAAGCAAAGAAAAGAAAGCGATTTTCCCTCACATTCAAAAAACGCGAAAGAAAACGGCGGGAAAAAAAAGCTGAGGCGAAGAATGGTGTAAAGAATGGGGTTCCAACACAGGTTGAAAGTGACAATGAGAGGCTGATCGAGGAACAGGATCCTAAGCACAAGCACTGCACAAGACATCGACAGTTACCACGAAGTGCTATGTCCTCTACCAGCTATAGCCCGCGTTACAAGCGGGATAGCTATCAGGTACTTAAGACAATTTTTAGAAAGACTGCTGGATTCGAGCAGTCACACGCTTTTGCATGCCTTGTAAATACAGTAGCTCGCTAAAGTAACCCATTTCCATTGAACACTCATATGTTAAATGTAAATGTAAGCTTATATTATGTATGTTTAAGTTATTACATTATGTTCACGCATATTTTTCGTATTATTATAATCCGCACCCGACACCGCAAACACCATCATACTTCCAACATCTTGGGGCGGACGGGAGTATGATGCCCGTCATCGTTTATAGATACACGAATATCAAACATTCTTCTAAGCTACGGCAATTTGCCACGGTAGGCTTTTATACCAATAGGAAGCTATATCGTGATCAACAACACATGACACAGCCCATACTGTTCCCTTATGGTAGGCTATTTAGAAATTCATTACAAAAATATTCCATTGCGAAAAGAATAATAACGTTTTTAATTGCAGGAAATGACCACATCCCATTCAGAGCACGAGCGTACGAACAGCGTCTGTTCCTCGGTTAATTCCTTAGGATCAGCTTGTACTCATAAATCGCGGAAGCTGTCTGTCGCTCCTCAAGACGGTTCTATACCCTGGTGTGGATGCTGGGGTGCGGGATGTGTGTGACCTTGAACTGTATTCCGCCAAGTATCTTTAAGGTTAACCCGGCACATTTCGTATGGGATTACATTAGTAGCGAGTGTATTGACCCTATGCATTGTGTAGTGAACTATTACTTAGAAGTTTGACAGTTTATAGTAGATTTTACTCTACGCTGTTATTGTTGACGTGTTATTAAAATGTCTATATTGTATAGAATTGCAAGTGTATTTAAATGTTGATAACAATTATAGTTTAATTGCAAAATTTATTGCACTGTCATATAATTTATTGAATGTACTATATAATTTATGGTAGACAGGTTTAAACGTCGTTGGATGTACGTTGTAAGATCTGGCGCATATTGTATTTTGGATACTTTATGCGGATGTGTAAATAATTTGTGATGTTATAACTTCCAAAGTGCTCTGAGCATAAAGAAAATTTATTAATAATTACGTTATTTTTTTTTATTTCTATTATCTTCTTTAGCATTATATTATATTATCTTTATTTTAGCTGGTTACCTTTCGTATAATGAAGTGGATACTCTCGTGTATTTTTTAATATAAAAAACTGAAAATTATGTACTTCAACTGTGCCACCTAGCGGTAGGAATAGGAACAGAAAAAATATACGAGATAAGAATTTAAATTGGTGGTGTTTCAGCAAAAAATATTTTTACGAATTCTTTTTTCTGCAATCGAATCATAGACAAATAGACAATAGATCAAATAAAACAGCACATCATTACATAGATGGTTATTTATTATAAAATATGACACATTCTTTTGAACTGTGTTTTACAGTTGAGACGCACATAGCAAAAATTATAACATCCTGTAGCTTCAATAGCTGCGTATATACATGGTGAAGAATATTTGTGAATAACAGGAATATATAAATTAAATTAAATCTTTGGAATTAACTCCCGCGTGTTCATATTGATATTAAAATCATAGTTTCGATTAATTTACACTCGCTGTGTAACGTCAACGTGATCGAAAGACTATCACTGAGAGAATGTAAATTTTTTCGTCCCATAAAATTGAGAGGAAAACGTAAAAACAAAATACACGCGAGTCAAAACCAAACATATAATTTAATTTATTTATTCGTGTGTATTAAACATTAATACTTAATTAAAACATCAACGAAATGACAGTCCAATTTAAAAACGGTACATCTGAGAATTGATTATAAAAACACAAAAGTATTTTTTCTTTTCAATCACAACAGCCATTGAAGCTGCAGTTGTCGAAGCGTACATTGATTCTACGTTAGGAGATTTGAGATACTACAGGAAAAAAATATATTTTTTTTAATAAATAAATACAACGCATTCGGATTCACGTGTATAAGAATGTTATCGAAGAAAAAAAATGGCACAGGAGCGCTGTGAACAAACCCCACAGAACATAGAGTAACAAGTAGGTATGGCTTTTAAAATAGTAATTATAATAAACAAAAAAAAAATAATAATCTCAATAAATAAACAACGCGAATTAAATCAATGTACAATATTTACATCGTTTTATATATTAAAGTTTATAAATCATACAGAGGGTGCTGCGTAATGGAAGCTAAAATATAAAGTAAACAAAAAAATACAAACAAAAATAGGTTCTATGTCTTTTAGATTCAATAGTAAAATATAAAAAATTCCCTCGCATCGTCCCGCTGCAGGGCGCGATTGTTGTGATATTCATTACCATATAAACTTACACGACCTTACCTATACTTAGTGGAGACATCTATATATTAAATATTACACACTAGTTGTTACACTGATTTCACATATTTACGCAAATAAATAAATAATTATATATATATAGATATAAATACCTTTTTTCTATACGTCCATTACTAAGCGTTACAGGATACATTATACATCACGAATGTAAAAAAAATTATAATGATTGCACTGGTACTAATCATATATATATAAAAATGGCCGAATTAATGTATAGAACTATTTCACTTCAATTATACGTAGGATAAAATAGGTTTTAATATAAAATATTGACTCTAAACACCAATTTGATTATCAAAAAAAAAAAAAAAACCTCGAGCCAATAATATTCCATCGTTACATAAAAACGCAAAAACAACTCAACGAAACCATAAAGCATACAAAAATATCTCTCCCTTTTTTTTTTAAATCGTCGAAAATAATGTCTAGCGTCAGTCTATTAAAATACTTAAATATACAAAATAGGCCGTCCGCTTTAAAAACGTTTTATAAAACGGCTTCGCTATTCAAAAAAAAAAAATAAAGATAATTTAAAAAAAATATATTAAATAGATAAAAATTGTGATACATTTAAATAATAATAAAAAAAAAATTAATGGACAATCTGAGATCTTAATTCTTCTGTAAAAGAATCTAATGTTATCAAACGCAATTTTTTTTTAAATCAATCAAATTATTTCTCCTCGAGAATTAATCAAATATATTCAGCTTTGACACATAGACGAAAAAAATTCAAAAAAAGAGGTTCTTTAAAAAATAAATCTTCTGTAATATATAAAAATGTATATATATATATATATAAATAAAAAAAGCTACCGTTCATAATACAAAAAAAGTGACAAGCGTATGACATTCAACAATGGCAAGACTATAAGTAACCTGTTCGTACAACTCCATAATGCCAACAAACGCTTGCACACGCACATACAAACTATTTTATATTAACATTAACAATTACCTCGGAACGGAATGTGCATTACGCGGTGTTGCCATAATTGATTTTACATCGACACTTATTCAACATTAACCGGTATATGTATATATATTTTGTGCACGAATCACTTAATTAATGCGCTCACCTACATTAAAATACTGATCCAAAAAGTCCATCCCATTATTATTATTATATTTTTTTTACTCACGTAATATAAATAAAAGCGCTAGATACGGAAGCGACGCGGTGAATTCTAAGCATATGATATGACAACACTTGTAAAAAATAAACGTCAATTTTAATATTCGAATTCATAAAACCCCTACAACAATGATAGCCTGTATCGAACTAGGTCGATATTCCACACAAATATAGACACTTATCAGTATACAATAAAGCCTATAGTCGTGTGAATAGAATTACGCACTAATGTATAACCTCACTGGAACGGTACGGGATTATATAAACGTTACAGTCCATGACGTCACTGGCCGATGACGTCACTGCTCTGACGTCACACGTCGTCCATCACGAATGCTACACGCATTGTGGGCTTCTGGTAGGTCGCATGGAAAAGTAAAGGCAATTTAATGTCGCTTCCAATACGTAATATACATATAACTCTGAAATTGTACTTTGGTAATTATATTATAGGAAAAAACTTTCAAAGGAATGTTTAAAATGTATTTATTTGTCCTTATACATTCTAACGACGCGATGTTGGGCTTAATGTCCTGTAAACATGTAAACTAAAGAGAAGCCTCCATAACACCTATTATATGTTTCTTCATCATCATCATCAGCCTATTAGTTCTCTGCTTCTTTTGAATTTTTTTTTTCATTTTTATCCAGTTGTTTTTCACTATATACTATATATACCAGTAACAATGAATTCATCATCATCATCATCATCAGCCTATCGGAGCCCACTGCTGAGCAAAGGTCTCTTCTCTTATGGAGAAGGTTAGTTCATTAATCACCACGCTTGTTCAAGACGGGTTGGTGATTTCAATTTTATAATTTGAAATTATAAGACCAGGTTTACTCAAGATGTTTTCCTGCACCGTCCGTCAGTGGTGTCTTAATACTCTTAGAAAGTACATGACTCGGAAAAGATCACATTGGTACTTGCCAGGTTTCGAACCCGCGCCCTACGTTTGAGAGGAAGGCTTTTAACCTCCAGGCCACCACGACTTTTATTATATGTTTATGACCCCTAAATAATGGTAATATTGCAAACCAAGCTGCCAAATGATTTATCAATCACTTTTGTTTTTTAAACTATTGAATACTACCAGATGAGTTTTAGGAACATTATTTCACTATTAGGACATATTATAAAATATAGATATAATTTTCATCTGCATGTTTAGTTAAAGATTGGAAATCAGATATTAAATGATACATGCTGGATTTGAACCCGGGCATACAACCTAGCATCGTAGCAACGTTAACAACTGAGCTATCGTGACATACCAATTCTCAGACCATGACAAACGCTTCCTGACCCCTGAACAGGAAGGGATGCTGGTCTATCATAGTCTGGACGATGTCCTCGAGGTATGGCCGCGTCATCTCGAACCTGCCCATATCACTGAACTGTACCGGAAGTAGAGTCGGCCACCAGCATATTGCGAGGTTCTTACTATCCATAGAGTTCAACTTAGAATTGTCAGCGACACTGCAAAGGAGGGGGAATTGTTATTTCCTTACAATACATGTTTTGGTTTGGTTATGAATGATCTATGAAGTTAGCAAACAGTTGAATAAGCAAATATATAAGTAGTTATATTTCAGGTAGCCTTAGATTTTTGTATGTGTATGCAATTCTGTATTTAAATATATTTTTTTTAGACAAAAATGTCTAAAACAGTGTCAAGAGTTTGTAATTTTGTTGTTTTGAAATGCCTCAAAGGTCAAAGGGCGTGTTAATACAAAGACTCTAGTAAATCACAAGCTTGTTGTATCCATCCATCCATCCATCTTAACCATCTTTTAAAGTGGGTGGTAATGTTTAATTACCGTGCGAAGTGATGCAGTAAGTAATCCAGGGTGGACCGAGCGTGCGGTGTGAGCGCCGACGCCAATAATGCTCGTAGCGCCAAGAGCCTCCAGCTGCGATCTTTCAACTCAACCCCGCCAGCGATACAACCTCGCATTGCTATAAAATATATATGAAAAATTAATGGATCATTTATTTGTCAGTTATCTTTAGAAAGTATGTGAGAATGCGAGAATTTAAGAACTCATAACACTGAAGTTACTAACATATATATATACAGAAAAATGTTATTATATACAAGAAAACAGGGAATGTTTAGGAGGGTAGCTAAATATTTATTCGTGCCAAACGGCTCATGTTATGACAAAAATTGTAAAACACTGTATGAATACTTTTGTTTAAAACAAACCAACAAAAAGAAAATGTTTATATTAATTTGCTTTCAAGGTTTCATATTAGTATACAGACAGATTGAAATGGACAGAACTAATAGCATTTCCAAATTATCTCACGGCCTGCACCATTAACATGTACTCGCATTGACATGATATCAACTAGCAGTAAGTGTCGTAATACCCGCTATATCCTCCAGCTGTGCCATACTGGCTTCATCTAATAAAGGTGGAAACTTCTTGGAGAAAAAATCCTTCAATGCTGTGGCAACGGCATTCACGGGTATGTCTAGCGATTCTAGATCTATATTTGGATCTGAAATTATATAAAGACATTGTTTTTCTAACTATATACTCACATTATATTTATTTAGCTTTTTCATCAAAGTAATTAACTATAAAAAATTTCAAATATTTTACATTCAAAGTTAGCGTATGTTTTTTGATAAAATATTATTATGTATAGTGTAAATATATACAATACCCTCATAAAACTTAGAGAAGAGCATGTCGACGTGGGCTCTGTTCCCAGGGACGCGGTACAGTCCCTCAGATGCCAAACCCTCTCGTTCTATGAACTCTATACACTTCTCAACGAACAGAGGTACTCCGTGGGGGCCCTGAGGTCACAGTGATTTGTTATTATAAAAATATACACTCAACTTAGTACACTCTTCTATATTAAACCAGTATTAGTTGAAACTTAAATGAAAATTGAAAATATAGAATGAAAAATTCATTAGTCAGTTTTGAACCTTTCATGTTCTAGCTGACCAATGTATATGAGTTTCTTAATTTTTAATTAATATTTCATTGTATATTTTTATTTTAATTATTAATTTATACAGTTTGTTTATGTAAACACAATTTGAATAAACAATTACTGAGTGCTTATACCTGTGGACCCCAATTCTGTATTGAGTTAGTATTTTGCAACGGAGCCGAGTTCTTTTTGTCTTTGCTTTTTGAAAATTCCTGTTATAAAATAAATAAATATTAGTTGCAGAATAATTTAGTGCTATATAATGTAATTAATTGCACAAGTTAATGTTTTAAAACTATTGAACTAAAGTGAATCACACAAAAATTTAAATATTCTAATTTATGAGGGTAGCACTATTTTGTACTTAGACAAAATATTAATTTGTCAAATTTGTAATGTAGAAGTAAAAGAAATAAATACATATTTTTCATTAAGTAATGTATACAGTACCTTATGTCTCCGGTCGTGTTTACCGAAGGCCTGTCGTCTGCGAGAGTCTGCTGCACTGGAAGACGAGTTGTCCTGAGTGGATGACGGATATTCACCGGCCAACATCTACAAAACATCATTTTTGTCATATGTAAGACTTATCTACAAGACTTACAACAACAATGCAGGTCGTTTATTATCAACAATTATCAACAAAATAGAAAGAGATAGCAATTAAAAAATATATGTTTGTTTTCTTCATAAAAGAAGAAGAATAAAATTATATCTATCTGTTAATTATTTTTAATATCTGAAACGTCTAAACCTATTTTGCTGGTACTCCCAGTAGTAGGTACCTGATATTGTAAGGATTAACATAGTTTACATATGTATATAGCTACCTTAAGCTGTGGTTCATGGTGAGGCGGTGGTGGTAGCGGTCGCGTACGCCTTGATTCGTTGTCAGAACTACCATCACTTGATTCACTCCCTACAAAAAAATTACTAACTAAATAAACTATTAATATATTGTTTTTAATATATAAAAAGATAAAATATTACTCGCTGTAATAACATAGGATAGTGAATTATTGTACACTAAGGGGAAGAGTTACATAAAAAATATATATTCATTGTGTCCAAATCATTATAAAAATTTTATATAAGTCGTTTCTTTTCATCTGATGCTAATAAAATTTATTTATAATCGATTTTTAAAGGCGACGCACACAATTTAAAATAAATTTAAATTTAGAACACAGCAGAGATACAAAAGTGAGATACAATAGGATAAATAAACGACTTTTCTGAAGACGAATTTCGTTGAGTTATAGATTTATAAAGTAGCTAAAAAAATCTATCGCGATTAATAATGAGCACAAAATAATATACATTATATGACATGAAGCTATAGCAAAGGTTTGGTAAATTTTTCCTTCTAGAGTCTAGACCATTTTCTATCTATCTATTTTGGTTTCCGGCAGGAACTTTTATATTTTTTGCCAAAGTATATATATTTTTTATATGTAATGGTTACATACACATATGGGGTTTTCCAATAGGGACGCTTGAACTTTGACAGCTGATTGCGGCCATGTTGTTTGAGTGACAGCTGTCAAATGCAGTGTGTTATATTCATTCCGTCCTCCCAAACCACCATGGCAGGTTACAGTGTCGAGCAGCACGTGCAAATCATAAAATTGTTTTATGAAAATGGGTCTTCAGTTCGAGCAACGTTCCGCGCACTTCGCCCGTTTTACGGTCGCGATGATCGTCCTGCCGAGTCGACTATCCGTCGATTGGTGGACAAATTCGAGTCAACCGGGTCAGTTAACAATCAGCCGGTTCCCGTGCGTCAACGTAACGCGAGATCTGCCGAGAATATCGCCGCTGTGCGCGACAGTGTCCTCGAAAACCCGCGGCAGTCAATTCCGCGTCGCGCACAGGAACTCGGCCTTTCGCAGACGACAACTTGGCGAATTTTGCGTTGTGACTTGAGCCTGCACCCGTACAAGATCCAGCTGACCCAAGAGCTCAAGGTTAATGACCATAGACAGCGCCGTGTGTTCGCTGACTGGGCATTAGAGCAGTTGGAAGTTGACGCCGATTTTGGCAAAAAAATCATCTTCAGCGACGAGGCGCATTTTTGGATGAATGGCTATGTCAACAAGCAAAATTGCCGTATTTGGGACGAGACCAATCCACACGAGGTTCACCAAGTGGCAATGCACCCGCAGAAAGTGACTGTTTGGTGCGGATTTTGGGCCGGAGGCGTGATTGGTCCGTATTTTTTCGAAAACGATAATGGTGTGGCCGTCACCGTCAATGGTGAGCGATACCGGTCGATGATAACCAACTTCTTTTGGCCTGAAATCGAGAATATGGATCTGGACAACATGTGGTTTCAACAGGACGGCGCTACGTGCCACACAGCACACGCTACGATGGAAGTTCTGCACGAGCAATTTCTGGACATGGTCATCTCGCGCGGAGGCGACGTGAACTGGCCACCGAGATCGTGCGATTTGACCCCGCTGGACTTTTTCTTGTGGGGTTTTCTTAAGTCGCAGGTCTATGCCAACAAGCCGCAAACCACCGATGCCCTCAAAGTCAACATACGCCACGCCATCGATCAAATACAGCCCGATTTGTGCGCCAGAGTCATCGAAAATTGGACCTTTCGTGTGCGCGCCACCAACCGAAGCCGTGGCAGTCATTTGAATGATGTCATATTTTATACATAATGGGGTCGATAGACCTTCCAAATAAAAAAAAAATTTCGCAAATATCTTTCCTACATGTATTTTTTTTTGCATTTCAAAGATCAAGCGCCCTTAATGGAAAACCGTATAGATCTTGAGTAAGATACCAAATAAAATTTTCGTGGACTCTTACAAATTATGCATAAATTTTTGGCCAGGGTCTAACTGTATTTCCATGTAACTATAATATAAAAACTAATACATGTTAATGTACCTTTATCCTCCTGTGTCCTAGCCCTATACCCGGTCGGTAATTCTGGAGGGCCTACAAACATTCCCAACTTTGGAACCCTGGGACTTTGTACCGCTACTAGGTTACCTAAAGAACTGGAATAATAATATTTTCCATTTTAATTCCATTAAATAATATATATCTTATACATAAAATTCTCGTGTCACAATGTTCGTTCCCGTACTCCTCCGAAACGGCTTGACCGATTCTCATGAAATTTTGTGAGCATATTTAGTAAGTCTGAGAATCGGCCAACATCTATTTTTCATACCCCTTAGTGATAAGGGTTGTTCATCCTTAAACTTTTTATTTAATTTTTGAACGAGATTTATTGTTTTTATTTTTTTATAATGTGGCATCAAAAAATACATACAACCCTAAATTATTTTTTTATCACCAATCCCTGTTTTTTTATGTATATGTAAACACTTCTCAGTGTCTTATTATTTTTCTTACGCAGACGGATTCGCGGGTAACAGCTAGTATATATATATATTGTTTATTAAATTACACATACATCTATTACAAGTATATTAAAGTAAACAACTACTATTACAATTTGAATACCACAAATCTTTCAAGATAGTACGGGACCTAATGAAAAAAAAAACATAAATTTTCTGTATAAAATAAAAAAAATATATCCATAACGAATAGTTAGTTAAAGGTGTTTACATATTAAAATATAGATAGATTTAGATATTAGTAAATATTATAAGTAGTATACACACGTACCGTTTCTTGTAATGTCTGGGCGCGTGTGCGTGGTGCCGGCGTCGCACGTGTGCGCGAGCTCCGCCCGACGTTGAGCTAGATCCGGAACTGTCCGTTTCGGAGAAAGCTGCAACGTGAGCAACAGACATACAGTGAATTCTGTGCGAATTAAGATCGAAACAAAAATTAAAAATACCGCACTGAGTTCCGTGACTTTTCCATTTGTGTGAATGAAATCAATCTCATATACAAAATGATGTGAACATTGTGTAAATTAATATATAATGAAGCAATTTTTGCAACTAATAATCTATTTAACTTTTGGAGCAAAATGCATGTGATGATAAATGCAAACAATTTTAAGCCGAATGTCGCATCAAATAAAGTATATTTTCCAATCAACGTATACTAACAAGGTTGATGCATTGTTGTTTTTTCATGTCTGCGATGTCTCCGTAACCTGGTCATAGAGGGCGCCTCCATATATTCGTTGGTCTCTTTGATCTGGTAATGAGAAATTATTAGTGCAATTAAATCAGTCTTAATCATTATGAAGGTTATATATTTATTTATAATTAATGCCAAATATATACAGCGTAGGAAAATATATCAGCTTTTGTACTTTAACTTCGCTGGTGTAAGTTGATAATATTTTATATAGAGGAATCATTTTTGTTGATAAATTGGTAATAGCGGTATATAAAACTTTTTCCTGATATTTCATATTTCTAATGAGATCTAAGACTACTATTATTCGGATAAACTACGCTTGCTTTATTTTTGTAAAAAACAAGATACTCCCGACGTTTCGGTTACTTTTCAGCAACCGTGATCACGGCCAGATGAAACGTGAGATTTCATATATTTTGTTTGCTAAAGTATTTTTAATTTCTAATTTTACAAAGAATAATATAAGCGAATCTTTAACAGACTTTAATCCGATGCTTTTAAAATGGCTTATTTTTCTCAGTTTCCGAACATTTTTCTCCATTGATACTTCGTTTCTTTGTGCTGTAGAATGGTTTTTATAAGTTATAACCTAATTGGATAAATTGATTACCTGAAAATGACATAATTTATCAAATCGAAATATTTTTCTTTTCTAATAAAAAATAAAAAATCGTTTACAAACTCAAGTCATAACCGGCGCGATGAAATAAAAAAAAACTTATTTTTATTTATTATATATTTTAAAAAGGCTCTGTCTATCTGTCATAGATACATAAATCAATCCGAATGATGAACGGAAAAAAATAATTAAATACACAAAGTCAAATAGTTGGCTTATGCACCCAATAGATGGCGTTGAGTGTTTTTTGTTAACTTTTGGATGCATTCGATTATACATTTTAATAATTATTACTAAAAAAAATTAATATACATTATTTAATGTCTTTGTTTCCATACCTGTGCGTACTGCGCGTCTAGTTCAGTCTCTGAACTAACTCCTGACGGATGGTGATTCTGTCCGGAGTGAGACCAGCCCGAGTGTTGAGACTGACAAAAATATATATCATCATAATTACATTCATTATGTACGTTTGTTACTACGGACACAAAAACTTAAAAGTTTTGTTTATTTTAACAAATCTTATAAAGTAATGGGTATGTTAGACAATCTTATAAAGGGATTTAGTAGATTTTTTTTTGTTTAGTAGATTTTTGATATTTTGTAAGCAAGAAATCGCTGAAGTTATGTAATTAATTCTATCAAAAAACCGAATATTTAAAGGAATTTAGTAACATAAATAATAACACAGACTAAAAATATATTAGGTAGTATAAATGCTTTTTATTATTTAAGTGCCTTAAAATTTTGCTGTGTTTCTGAAAAATCTAAGGTTACTTTTACCCCCAAAAAATGTCTAGTTAATAAAGTATTATGTAATAATCAAATTGAATACTACCTTTCTCTCTCTATGCTGTGGTTGTCCTATAGTGATGTGCTGCAGCGCATCGCTCACTATAGTATAGTTGTTCATATCCAATTTACCTGGTTGCTGAAAAAATATATTAATGGTTAATGTTACAGTTAAAATAAACATAAAGGTTCATCTTTTTTCTTAGGAGGGTAAGGATGAGTTCAGAGGTCAAAGTGGGAGGAATCTCATCAAATGATTATTATTAGAAGTCATGGCTAAAAGTGAGGGTAGTTGCTTATAATGCACTTAACTTCAATATCTTTACCAAATTAAGTTTTAGTCACTTAGTTTTTCATTCATATAACTTCACACTTGATAGTATCAACATAGTTTTATGTGTGAGAAACTTAAAAGCCTAAACTTAAAGCCGTGCAGCAAAAAACCACTATTACTTATCCTAGCTAAATGAAATTAAAAATCACCCCCACCCCCCCAAGGCTTCTATTCAACGCCTACATTTTTTCTGTGCCTCTTACCGCCCCCTTTAGGCCCGCACCGCCCACAAGAGGGCGTAATCACGCACTTTGGTTAAGTCTGATCTAATCGTATGTAATCGTATATACCTTCAATGTTTGCGAATGCCTTAGTCTCGGATGTGCTTGGTGTGGTCTAGCTCGGCCCGTAGTGAAGGCTCTCTGTCCGTAGCCCGCCGGCTGCCAGCCCCCACCATCTATATATAACCACACACGGCGCTAGAAATGCTTCATTACATATATAACAATGATATTTAAAGTTTGCTTAATGATATATCTTCACTATATTTCATGCACTGAATACTGAATTGTGCTTCCTTCATAAATCTTTGATAATACATAAAAAACAATTAAACTACATACTAGAGTTCATAATTTTTAAATATTTACGCAACAAGAATAATACACATATGTGTATAAAACATAAACGCAATCTATTCTACATCATGCGGATTAGCTACGGAGTAAATTAAACTCTACTGCTATGGCAATAGCGTCTACTATCACCTGACTCGTGCGTGCTCAATGAATCCTCCGAGCAGTTGAGATCCGCTGCGTGTACAGTTACTTACAGTTAGGTATACAATTTAATAATTGATTATACAAACTTTTTATTAATAGTTTTCTTTTTTTTTTAATTCGAAATATACGTTTCATTATAAATGTAAGAGTAGACGAAATAAATAAATATAGTGTACATTTTAATAGGTGATCGCATAAAATTATTTAAATTTAGACTTTAGTAAAAAAAAAAATATTTAAATTATCAATTCCTTAGTAATTAAAATAAACAATAGAGAATGTTATATTGAAATTGTTATCTTTACCTATTTTTATAGTTATGTATATTAAAAATATATTTTAACCAGGATTTGAACCTTTATTCCTATATTGGTTACATACGTGATAAATCTGCGTGCATCCTGTGATCTGGCGGAGCGGGCTCTGGCGGCGTGCTGGGTGGCGGGTACACACTAAAACCTGCGTATACAAACATTGATTATATATTATATGATATATAGTTATAAAAAATTACCTACAATATAGATTTATATAGTTTTCTAGTAAATAAAGGTATTAATGAGTGAAATAAAAATATATTCTTTTGATATTTACAGAGTTCTCAAACCCTGTAGAAAATACTACCGCCTGGAAAAACGGTTGAAACAAAGTTATAGTTGAAAGATATATTCAGCCAAATATATGGACAGGATATATCTCTATATATAAATATAAGCAATGTATAGAGTAAGTCATTGCTAGCAGACAGTAATCAATATATCTAATTTATGGGCGTGGCTTCTGTGACGTCATTGGTAGCTTGAGAATATATAAGAATCCGAGACTTAAACATTCATCACTCTCGATTGTACCTTCAGGATTTACGGACGTACACACTATCGTACCTCACTATTTGGTATTTTAAAGTTTTTGTTATCTTTACAAGTAATATAATTAGTTGTTTTATTAATATTATATAATAGGTAAATGTTTAGTTTGTATTTTTTAATATAAGTAAACTTCCTATGTTTATACACGCCTTTCAAAAATCCCCTATTCTTAGAGTTGTTGAGTGTGTCGCTATATTCAGAGTCGATGTCCGCACGGGAATCTGGTCCGATGAGGAGGTCTAGTGAGTTAGTAAGTTTGTGTTCCATTCTGAAATACAAAATATTTATATAATAATGAAGTATATACGAACGCATGCGGCCAAAAAAATAATTTATTTGATTAGTATAGATTTTTATAATAGAAAAAAAAATGAATATTTTAATTTTTTATATTAATTGATTGTCTTTAGGATTTTTTTTATTTTATAATATAAATTTGTTGTTTTACCAACGGAAACCGTTAAAATTACCTTTATTTAAAAATATGTTATAAATATAAAATAAATTCATTAATTTAATAGAAGATACACGACTGCACTAGCTATCATTGCCTTGTACAGTGAGTTTGGTGTCCGCTGTTATACGCTATATTTCCGTTATGTGTGTGTGTCTGTGTGTGCGTGTGTGTTAGTGTGTATACTGACTTGTGATCCAGGTGGTAGGAGTGTAGACGCGGCGGTGGCGCCGGCCTGGCCGCGGCGACGTCCGGTAGGTTATGAGGGTTATGGGATCGGCCATGGGGTGCTTCCAGACGGAACGCCCTCTCTATCTCACCCTTACGTTCCCATACCTCTTTGAAGAAAGGAGTGTAGAAAGCCGCTGGAATTCAATAATATAAATATAATGTATATATATATATATATATATATATATATATATATATATATATAACATTGTTTTGTACTTGTATACATAATTTTGTACTGAACTATTCTTATAAATGGCATTTTATATGTAGCTGTGCATATGGCACCGTCGGCGCGTAATGATTGTTTTTATTATTTTTAATACTAAAAACTATAAAAATGCGTAAAATTAAAGTAGCCTATGTTCCTCTCTATGACATCAGCTATCATCTTCTCAAACTCATTTCAAAATCGGTCCACACGTTGTAATGATTATCCGGAACATACAGGCGGTTAAAAAAATTACAAAAAAAAAATGTGTATTAACTAAAACCCTTTAATTTTAAGATAATAAACAGACGCTAACAGTTTTATATATGTATGACAGACGAGTAAAAAACCTAACTCACATTTATTCTCAGCGGCACAGCTATATGTAGTGAAATGTGCTCCCAGCCTATCTGCCGTGGCGTTGCCGTCTGTTATGAGAGCGTGTCCAAGGTCAGTGCCAAAAAAAGCACTGGCAGAACCACCGCCCTCAGTGACAGCTACCATTTGTATCGGCAGATTGGGAATATTCATTGAGAACGCACTGAAATTATATATGATATATATTTTATATTAACTAGTGGATTCTGTTTACAATTTTATCATTAGTAAATATTGTTAAAAATATATATTTTAGGTAGACAAGGTGAATAGTATTATACATTTCAAAGGCTTCATTAATATAATTTATTAAATACATTACAGTGACTGAAATATAAAAAAAAAAATGTTTAGACAAAACAAGAGCTTTGACAAACAATTGACAAAAAAATATTAATTTGACAAGCATAGACAAGTCACATCTACTGAGACGATGATTTTAATACAATCAATTATTCTTAATACTATAAAAATAAATATATAATATATAAATATTTTTATTTTGTTTATTTTCATATCATTACTTACTTGAGTGTAGCCAAACTTGCTTTCCTCTTAGCTGAGTATATGAGAATGAATCCATGTATGAGTTCCTCTCTGAACTGGCTGGCCCCGTGGAAACTTGAGATTATAACCTGATAATATATATACAGCCTTTACGAAACATACATAAAATATATGTATTAGTCTAATAATGAATTTTGCTTATATAATGTATATTATGTAAATTATTTGTTATACAATCAGTTTATTCAGAAAATTTTTTAATTCAAATTTTTAATCTTTATTCATATATTCTAAAACTTAAAAATTATAGCTTTTCTTTTTATTTGTAGAGTTAAATAGTCATATTATAAATATATATATTTTTGTTATATATTATTTTTGGAAGCTCCTGTACTCTTATACAATCTTATTAATTCCCAGAGATAATTCTTAAAAGAAAAGATCAAGAATATAATAAAAAAAAATCTTTATTTGAGAATACAGTCATTCTAGTCTATGATATACACGAATTACCATAAAGCCAATTAGCTGAATCCCCTACTATTTTAATACTAACCTCGACTTTCCTCTTGGAGTCGCCCAGGAATGTCTCGATGAGTATGGACCGGTCTCCCGTTAAGAAACAGGCTCGGTGCTGTAGTAGGGGACCTAGCGCGCGCTCAGGCGAGTAGGGGTCGTCACAGAACATGCACACCATTATACTAGAGGAAAGAAACGCCATTATAGTGAAAGCTGGTTATATAATTACGCCATCATAGTGGCGGATGTTGGAGGTTGGTTGTCATCTCACTCTTCATCGTGGTGTAGGTTGGTTACAAACCACTACCACTATACTGATCGTTGGCTAAGTATCTTATCAATTAAGATTGTAAATAGTTTGAGTTAAAGATTAAGAATAGTTTAACATATAGATGTTTTGGTAAACTTCACACATTATTTTCATTATTATACAAAGAAAAAAATGAAAATTTTCAATAATTTTTCTCAAACTAACCACACATTACTATTAGGGTTTGGAAAAAATATTATATATATATATATATATATATATATATATTACCGTATATCAGCATCAAAGCAGACAATGAGATCTCTGTATAGGTGAGCATAACTAGCTTTTTCTCTATTGGCTCGTATTAACTCCTGTATAGCGTCCGTAGTAAAGGCCTCGGTGCCCAACTCGTTAACAGACGCTTCCATATACGAGCAGTGAAGGCTGGAAGTCAAGGAATCAATTAGTAACTTAATATAACATATAAAACTATATCTTTATAACATTATTATACCCACAGTTTGTATTGAATGTTTTATATAAAGTCGTATACTTAAATGGAAGTACCTTTTACTTCTGAATAACTGTTTAAGTTTTTTAGATCACATATAACATTAATCTTTCTTTATAAAGCTAATTTTTTTACTATAAATATCATATCAATCGTACGGAACATCCGTAGAGAATTCAAAATTGTAATTTAAACATTACATAACTTATTTTTCAATATAATGACCAAACATAACATTCAATAACAATAATATAAATATATTATTGCTATATTAATATATATATGACATAAAAAACGCA
This sequence comes from Danaus plexippus, assembly GCF_018135715.1. Lineage (NCBI taxonomy): Eukaryota > Metazoa > Arthropoda > Insecta > Lepidoptera > Nymphalidae > Danaus > Danaus plexippus. Next base: position 1,706,584 of record NC_083552.1, on the reverse strand, counting down.
TAAATCTGATAAATATGTAAGTAAGACTTGGTCGGTATTGTCAAATAGTATGATGTCAAGTGTAATGTAGGTAGATAATTTTATTATATTAGGTCCTGTCATTCAGTCTTGTTACTTAGCACAATACACATAGTGCTAATTTAAATATAGTTTTATTGGCTACCACAGTATGAATGCCACAGATTAAATAATGTATATAAATACAGTAGTATAATACTGACTTATCAGCTAGATTCTGTCCCTCCTCCTGGAGCCTCGCCAGCTCCTTTTTATCCATACCCTCGTCTTGGACGAACATTACAACTAATGGCAAGCCCTGCAAAATAAATATACTAATATTATATAGAGGTCACATATTTTAACAAATTTCATTATCCCCTCTTCAATCAAATGTAATTTTAGAATGAGTATAAAACTTTGCATACACAATACATAAATCATAATATGAAAATTGTATACTTTTATTTAAAAGAGACAAGTGTATAAAATTCATAATATATGTAAAGTTATACATATGTTGCGTAACACGAACCTGAAATGGAAGTTTGTCTTCTTGTTCCAGACTAGATAAGAGAGTTTTTTCAGCACAACCTCTGATATATTCAAAAGATTCCTGATCTTGATACACGCAGAAATATCCTGTTAGAAGACAATAAATAAATATTGAAAAAAAAAATACAGACGAATTAAGAACGTCCTCCTTTTTTCAAGTCGGTTAAAAAGACTTGTTATTTACAAGTGCTAAGTATTAGTGATAAATTGTTATCATTGTATATAACAAGACAAAAAAAATATGATTAATAAAAAAATATATTTTTTCCGTACAACTCAAAGCACTTCCAGTTTCTATATATACTTAACACAAAAAGTCAAATGGAAAAAATCATAAGTCATAAGTGATAAAATCGGTTTTTGTACTCTTTTTTGTAACATTCCATATTTAAATTAATTTCGTACAAAACAAAGCATAGAATATGTATTTAGCATAGACTATCAAATATTGAACCAATAGTATCTATGAGTGTGTGTTTAACAAGTTTAACGTGAAAAAAGCTTTATAGGTCAGAGCTTTCGACAAACATATCCTGTGTGTGGTCATGTTGGAAAATTTATTATTCTTTATATATATTTATGTATGTAATTATAACATTAAGAAGCTATCGTTCATAGACGAATATTTACAAATTAAACAATTCATTAATTTTGTATAATAAAGATTAGTTCATAAAATACTCGTAAACATCTTAGGAGACATCGTATAACATACCATTAGGCGCGAAGTCAGACGGGGCGTCAGTAGCGAAGTCGTCTGTCCTCAGCCTAAGATCTAACCGTCGAGGGACAGACGCACTGACACGTCGTTCACTCTCGCAACCGGCTGATAGACGCTTGCCAAATTCACCCGCAACGCCTTCCACCTGTAGAGTGGTGGGAGATATTCAATGATCAATAGTGCCATATTATTATCTATTATACTGGGTATTACATATTTAATATAAAGTTATAACTGGCATAAAAAAAAATTATTGATATTTTTGCGGCATTTTTTTTTTTATATTATAGAGTTAAAAAGTTATAGAGTTATACATATTACAGCTTATCTAAATTATCATGAATAATCTATTAGAAAAATTGTAACCAACCAACAATATGTCGTGTGACCTGTTAAATTTGTTTGTATCACTACATCTTTGGTACGCAATAACATATATTTTGTTGTACTTTCCAATATGTTCATAGAAATATATATGTTCAGCTCACCCCTAATATAATAACGTTGATATGGTCCGAGTCGCTGGTGAGGGCCCAGGGCGCCGCCGGAGGACCCGCCAGGCATTGAGACTCACTCGATGACGTCAGAGAGCTGTAATTTTAATTCAATTAAATTTTCACATTAAAATGTAGAAAAAATTAATAATATATTTAATGTGAAGTAACGCAAGACATTTGACTTTTTAATATATTTTCATATTAATTCACTAAACGATGCAATATTAATTTGTTATAAAAAAAAAATTGAAAAATATAAAAAAGTATATATGTATATCTGATATCATGAACAAATAGTTTTTTCCTTTGCTTCTTTTAAATTTATCAGGCCGAGAATTCTTTTTGAAATACAGTTACATATTGGTCTACCTACTTGGAATATTGGTCGTACACATTGTGTTGACATGGGCAGTTTTAAAATTATCCTCGTCTCTTAATACAAGTTCATAACATGTGCAGTAAATTATATATTCAAGCAATATTGCCATACATATAATTTTAATATACTAACCCAACTCTAGTGTTGAGTATGACTGGTAGAGTTGCGTCCAGACAGTTCGAGCCAGCCGGACAGTGCTCCCTCATGGGACAGTGGACGAAGCCGAGGTGCTGGAACAACATCAGCTTGCGATCCTGCTCCATACGATCCAACATCTTGTATCTGTGGGGATAAACAACATCTATATAGGACTTATTATAGTTTATCACCAGCCTATAGGACCCCACTGCTGAGAGGTGTCTCCTCACATGGAGGTTAGAGAATTAATCACCACGCTAGCTCAAGGCGGATTGGTGATAACAGACTTATAATTTGATATTATAAGTCCTGCTTTCCTCGCGATGTTTTCCTTCACCACCTGTCAGTGGTGTCTAAATACTCTTAGAAAGCACTCGTACATGAAGGTGCGGGTTCTAAGCCTGGCAGGTACCAATGTGATTTTTCTGAATATTAGTTATACAAAATTAATTATATAGAAGTTTTTGTTACATGAAAAATATTTTTGTATAATTTAACACTTATATACTTATACTATATACAAAAATTTTATTTTACAAACATTTATGAATGGAAAACCGGGAACTGACCCGTGCGTTATGTGGCGATTCAAAATTTTGGTATGGGTATTGAAAAGTAATAGAAAATTTAAATTATCACGGAATTTAACCGACTTAAATAAAAGAAGGTAGAATTATAATAAATAATACTAAGGAATTAGATTTTCGATATTCTTATTGAAACAAAAGAACATTTTAAATATATATATATTTATATATAGTTAAACTTTACAGGCTCTATATTATTTCTTATATATTTTTTTTAACCATACAACTTCCATTTCTTTAACTATTCTGTCAGCTCTAATTTGTATGTAATATAATATAAGTCTACCCACCGGAAGTCGTCTTGCAGCACATCAGTGATCTCCTTAATATCCTCCTGGGTTATGGTTCCTGTTGGTGATATCCGCTTGAAGTGGTAGAAGAGATCCGCGTGCTCCAATAGCAGTTCCTTAAAAAGAACACCCATTAGATAGTGGAAAGTATTGGTATAATAAACCATACTATATAACACATATGTGTTGCCATACCATATTTAAATTAAGTAATATGACAGTGAAAATAGAAAATCATTTTTGCTGGTAGTAACTATACAGATGCGTGTATGGTATTAAAAAGCCTCGGAATTGTTCATATATAGCAACACTGCTCACTTATCATGTAATTAATTGTTTTCTTAATTACTATTATAACCAGGCAACACTTATTAATCAATTCGTTAATTAAGTATCAATAACCAGCTTATCAGGTGATAATTCCTTTTTTTTTATAACTGGAATAGTACACACATATATATATTTTATAAAATTTAACCGTCAGATACGTACGTACGTTATATATATATATATAGACACGAACAAGATTCGAACCTACAACCTCACATATAACATATAGTAACAACATTCCCTAAGTTGCAGGTAGTTACTGAATTTGTCATTTTATCTCTTCTACTTAAATTAACTCCATCATTATTGATCATCTTCGTTGCTGTCGTAATATTAATGACGTATTCGCTCCTCTACCTGCAGGTTATGTTTGGCTCTCCTCTGTATCTCTCTCTGATGATCGTCGTACACTCTCTGCTGTTGCTCCTCGGTGAGAGCCTCATAGCACTCCCTGCCCATCAACAGCACCCTTACTTCCGACAGCTGTTTCCCGGGTGTTACGTAACCCGTTTCTTCTAACAGTCGCTTAAATTGCTGACACCATCTAGGATTGGTATATGGTTTGTATAAAGTGGTAAAAAAATATATCAAAATAATATGCTTTTGGTATATTGTCATATATTTATATGATACGGGTACAGTCAGTAAAACAAAAAAAAATCCTTTATGTTAATAACTTGTAAACTTATAAAATTTCGTTACTAACCTTATAATATATATTTTGTATACTGTACATAGATCATACAAACAAACAACAGAAGAAAGAAAAATTTATCCTATAAATACATTCAAATCTTACTCAAAGTTCCGTTGTTTCTCTTGAGCTTCGTGTAAGTATGTTTTGAAAATAGCTGCCGCTTCATTCGTTTCCAGAATCTCGAAGGGTATCTTCTGAGATTGACCCAAAGTCTAAAACACAAAAGTTTACATTTTCAATACTCTTACAAAATATATAATATATAAATGAGTAGAAGATTGATCCGCTAGTTTTTAATATTAACTTTTTAGTTAATAATAAAAACATCCTATAATGTGTATCCCACGGTATATCTCCCCATAATGAGTGTATCTCACCTGATACTTCGCCCTATCACCAACCCTGAGCGTGGCGTCATGCGGGGGCTCGTCCGAGCCGCTGTCCGAGCTCCCCCTGGGCCGTGTCTCCGTGAAGTACACAGAGAAGTGACGGTGAGAACGTATCTGACGGACCACGGAACCCCAGTCACTGTAACAGAATAGGACAATCGTAACTTCATTCAGCAAATATAAATTATAATCTACAATTTCATGTAACATTTAATATACTGTACATTAGGTATAAATAATTTATAACCTACACTACATGCATTTGTTGTTTATGAGAAACATGCAAACATACAAACAATCGAATAAAAATACATAAATTATATAATAACATTAATTCGTTTGTCATTATACGTCACAAAGCAATTAAACAATGTGTATATTTTTTTTTCATAAAACACTTAATTATTATGGTAGTGAAGTATCGCTGAGAGATTTTATTTTTACGTGACAATGATGTATGGAATCCCACCTTTCTTGCATGTCATCAGTAGACAACTGCATCCTAGTAAGAACCTGTGGTAACTTGGCCAGTTGCTTCCTGAGCTTCTTAGCTGACCGTTCCTCCTTCAGGCGACGGATGTGACGTCGAAAAACCACCTTTGTAAGAAGAGTATAATGTTATAGGATGATAAAAATCAAAATGGCTTCCCAACATTAATGTATTGTTGTATGTTTAAACAAAATAATGTGTGGAGCCTAACACATGTTTGTATCATGGAATCGGGTAACTGTGTCTCTAGATATAAAATTTGTCATTTATATATGTTAGCACTTGGTAGTATTGATTTCAATTCATGAGAAAAAATGGATAAACTGTCAGTATGTAGTTTTCAAGGCAAATTTAAGGATACATAATAACAATTTATGTTACGATGAATCCTATTGCTTCACTCACGACAATTCAAAACTGCTGGGCAATTTCCATAGTATAGTATGACTTTAACAGACCTACAGACATACAGATTTATCTAATAAGTAATAAACAAAGTCATATAATAAAATCACCACTCCATATTAATACTACTAATTCATATATACATTATGGAGACTAGAAACTAAGAAAACATGTAGTCATATATATAGTTATTCAATTAAATTTTGTCTTGTGTTATTAATATATAATATTGTACTATTGTATATAAGTAAAAATAATATGTATAAACCTTTAATATAAAAAAAGCATTCATCTAAGTTACTTATAGAATTTAGTAAACTAATAATAAAAATGCAACGTGTGTTTAAATCTCATAATATTGTAGATATCATTTAAGACCTCCTTTACTATTTTTTTTTTTTTTTAATTCAGATTTTTTTTTTAAATCCATACAAAATTGTAATAAGAAAAATGTCCTATTATTATTCGCAACATGTTATTTTATTTTTATCTTATTATAATAAATATAAGTGAAGATTTGTTCATTGTTTGATTTTACATATACAGGCTGTACATACTATAAATAATATGTCTATAGATATATACTACAACACACATATGTATCTATGATATGTCGTTTTCCAGAATACATATTTTATTTAAAATATAGTTTGTGTTATGTAATAATGAGGGTTCATACCTGGGTTCCGTCATTTCCAAACTGTTGTACAAACTTGATCCATTCTGGATAGTGACACAATCTTTTGCTAACCGCCGACCACATCTCTCTATAACAAGAGGAAATCAGTCAAGGGCGAATCGGATGTAAATTTGAGGGTTCCGTGTGTATTTTTGGTGCCTTTTTTCATTCGAATTAATTGATAAAATAATTACATATAGAAATATATTATTTCATTTTGATTTATTTATGTTATGAGCTATATGAAGCTGTCTATGTATATAATAATGTATCTTCAATAAGAGTTTACACAATAAAACTAAACACAAGATAGTCAAAAATATTTTCATTCATCATGTATGTGTATATATATATGTATATATATATATATATATATGATGCATGTTATATGTGTATATATATATACAAAATGCATCTAATATATTCTAGATTATTGTCAAATAATAAGTATGTCAGAACTATAGCACAAAAGTAAGCAAAACCATAATTATATATGTAGTATTCAGTAAAACTATATTAAAATTAGCCCTATGTGTATTGTGCTAAGTAACGAGACTGAATGACAGGAACTAATATACTAAAATTATCTACCTACATTATACTTGACATCATTATATTTGACAATACCTAGCAAGTATAACTAACACATAACAATATAATAAGAATTCCTTCCAATTAATTATTATAAACGTACTTGTGATCCTGTACGTGTATTCTTATCAGCTGAGTGAAAGCCTCCGTGACAAAATCGAGAGTCTCCCTTCTTATCCGCAAAGCCTCCGAGTAATTCGCCACCTGATAACCAATATTTGCTATGAGCAACATTATCAATATAAAATTATATTAATTACTTCAAATATTTTATTAAAGACGACCAAAGTTTAAATTTATAATTTAATTTTCATTAGTAAATATTATATATTTGTTGTACACAAATTAATTTTGATAAAATATAAATAACAGTATGAGCTTAATTTTTTATATGTTTTTTCAATACAGGCAACATTATTATGAAGCAAATGAGGTAAGGATTCATAGCTATATATTGAATATTAGCTATTGAATACATTTTTATGAGATATTCTACACATTTATTTTACTATGTAAGTATCTAAATTTCTTTTTAGACAAAATGTCGCAAAGCACTTTTACAGTAATATATCTCGTGAATATAAACAATACTATGCACAATTTCACCCCAAAACAACTTAAGATAAATAACTTAACTTATGATAATTATTATCTGAAGTGATATCAGATGTAATGACATCACTGCCAACAGTTATATAGTTGTTGTATACAAAAATTTTTTACAGCAACATCTCCTAGATATATGTATACATGAGAATTCTAAATAAATTTGTTAAACTTGAAGGTCGTACACAGCATTAATATTTGAATGTCATTTTATGACCTTGGTAGTAAAATAACCCTAAATCCAGAATCCAATCTAAAGACAATTTCCAGTATTTTTGGAAATACTTATTAAGAATTTGAAGTCATTAAAAGTATCAAACTGACCCACAGAAAGTTAAGACAAAGATAACTATTACATTGAATTTTTTTTTTTTTGTAATAATTGATCAAAAAAGTTTTATTTTAATGACATATACAATCTTCTTTCATAAAAATAATTGAATAGAATGATACAAACCTTAATCCTAGCTTTGGACTTATCGATCATCTGCGCCAGTAGGAAAAATGCCTGGTCTACGTTGACATTATCGTGGCTGGATGTTTCCACGATGGGTATGGCACCCTTAAACTCCTTCCTCTGTACCAATCTCTCCGCTTCTCGAACACCTTGCTCACAGGCTTCATCGTTCTTGGATGTAACTAACACAACCGGTTTCTTCAACTTTATTATATTCTGAAGTATAAGTACCAGGGTTTCATTCTGCGGAGACATAACATAAATCAGTTTGAGTTATAAACAGCATAGTATTATTAAATTAAAACATTCACAATCAATAGAAAATGATGTTTACCAAATGTCCGGCTACCTACAAAATCAAAATTTTTTTTACTTGTTTTACAATAATACATACTTGTTTCTCCCAACTCCGTCCAGGTACTAGACTGACGTCATACACACAGAGGAATCCATCCACAGACAGCTTTCCTTCCGGCATCAATTTCTGCTCATATTCCTTCTCAATACCCAATTGATTCTTACAAACATACATTAACTTCTCAGCAGACTGCAGTTTAGTGGCCACACACCTTTTTATGTACGTTTCAGTTTTGCCAACAGCTATAAAGTTAAGTAAAAACATTATATATTAAAAATAATTTAGCAATAGATTCGCTCATAAAAATTTGATTTGTTGAAATATTATGAGACAATAATCATTTTCCTTTATAATTTACCAGTAATTATACATTTATTAAAATAACCATATATAAATTTAATTTAAATATTTTTGTTAAATATATTATTAAAAAAAAATTTTTTTTTCATAGTCAAAGGCTGTACAGAATAAAGTAAGTGAACAGAATTGTTTGTTAATAAGAAAAAATAAATAAACTAAGCTTTTATTAAGCTGAAAACCTAATACATTAAGATGAACCTGTTCAATGCCTAAGGTACGTATTTTTATTCATGTAGAAGCCATAGGTCATTAGTCATCACAGGATGTATACTCTATGATCAAATCTAAACTTATTTTATAGTGCCTTAATAATATTTTTGTTTCCAAAAAAAATCAGCAAGGTATAGATCAAACTTTCCCGAAGTGGACGATAACACCCTCTTATGGGCGCTGCAGACCTAAAGGGAGCGCTAAGAAATCCAGAAAAAAAATGGCGGCATTGTGTAGAGGCCTGAGCTAGGATAAGTTTTATAGTTATTCAGTAAGTGAAAAAACGGGGGCACTAAAAAAATTTTTTTTCTCAGCAAAATAAGTTTGGGAACCCCTGGCATAGGTGATGGTCCTTTCAAGGTCATGTGATAGGAAAAGTAATAAAACTTAACTTTATATAGTACTATACCTTTGAATGGCTGGAAGCAGGCATCATCAACAAACTCAGTCTGCTCGACCACTTCAAAACGGTACTCATTTTCATCCTGCTCCTTATGGACGCTGCCCCAATATAGAAAATGATCGTTGTTGACCACACGACCACTGAAGTCCGACTGGAAGAATAATTAGGTGAGCATTCAGTAGTTAATATTAACAAAAAAAAATAGATTTTTATTCATACAAATTTTCTACTGATACTTCTACCCTGCATAAGAACTGATCTACAAAAAGAAAATATTTGTAAAAGATGTCAACATAATAAATAAATGAAATCTTTAAGGTTTTTATACATTTCAACTGGGAGTGTTAAGTGCAACCGATGGACATTTCTGTAAGTAGAAATAAAGCTCTTCCCGTTCACTAGGACAACAAAATTATTGGATAACAAAACAATTGAAACTCAATAGCTACACTATTATTAATTTAGTTTTCCGTAAGATATTCTTGCTTTAAATATAAAAATATAACTCATACATCTAACCACCAAACTTATAAAAAAATCTTTCTATCCGTGGCTAAATTGCATGTTACCTTTACAATTAATTTAACATATTAATAATGTTTTTTTAAAACAAAAACATTAATGAGGTGCAAAATGTTATTTTGAAATTTTCCTAATACCTTTACCTAGGCATATTTTATTCTAAGTTCATTAACTACTGTAATTTCATAATATTAATATAACTTACTTGACTCAGAACGGAAATATGATCGACATTGTAGTCGTCAGCGTCTGTGCGGACAAATCTATTGCACAAACAGGACTTTCCCACACCTAGCTGCCCCTTTTCTTTCTCGGTACCTGAAATGAGAACATTACGCCTCTAGCAACACTGTCTCATACTTTTGAGGACCCTATAAAGCCTGTATAAAAGAATAACTACATTTTTCAAAACTTTAAATTAATGTGTATTTAGAGTTAAAACATTTTTTTAAAATATGTTAAAAAATATATATTTATTCATGATATAGTTGTTATCACATAGTTCATCAAAGCAAAAGGGTAATTTTTTAGCAATTATATTGAAAACATTTTAAGTTATCCCTTGTTACACCAACTATCTGCCATAAAAGTTATGACAAAAATCGGTTCAGCTATTTGAGAAATTAGTTGAAAATCTAACAAACAGACAAACAAAAATTGTACAATATATTATATCATTGCATACTTCCATATGTAATTAGTAACAAGTACATAATAATTATAAAAAACATTCTAATTAGATATTTTATAAAAATATGAAACATACATAGACATTAACATATCTTTCTTTAGATACTTCAAAAATCCCAAATTAGAATGATCTCAATAAACAATACACAGATAAAAAAAAAATTATAACATGTTAATTAAAAAAAAAACTCTTCAAATAAAGAATGTGAATAGAAATTTTATACAAAATAAAATACATCTATCATGTACATTGATAAGAATTATAAAGAGGAAGTGTAAAGGAATGAGATAAGTTCACAATAGACATGCACAATTGATGTCAAGTAATCATTTGTTTATGAATGAATCATAGAATTTATATTTATCTCCATTGATGAGGTGGTTACATGCAGCTTTCATTATTTGTTGAATTAACATGATTTTTAATCTGTGTGTATGTTAAAAAAAAATATATACTTAAATAGATTTTTTTTTCTAGAATAAAACTAAATAGATTTTATGTTATGAAAATCTAAATTACAAAAACCATAAAATATATAGGTTTATAATATTTTATATTTTTGCTATTGATGTGTTTACATCAGTAATAATTTTATAAGTAGCAAATGCTTCAATAAAAAGAATTAAAGATAAATGAAATAACTTATAACATTACTATTTATTAAACATATATATATAGTTTTTAATAAGAAACAACCATTGATACAAGTAATTGTTTACTATCATTTATCTTTTTGAGAGAATCACAGTAAAAATATATACCTACATACAATAGATATATACAAAAAATTAAATAAAACTTGGTTTAAAATGATTTAATACCTATATTTAAAAAAATGAATATTTATTCATAGCTGTAATAAATTATTTTAAATAACAAAACCCGTCAACATTAATTTAAAACATTATTTTAATGAAAAGCAATTGTTTAATGTTATGTTAATTTAAATAGATACAATGGAACTCACCAGACAATCCAACAATGGACACAGTTACTAATTTACCACCAATGTTCTCAGATTTCTTTGCCATCTTCCTTTATATCACTCTAATCTGTTGTTTCCCAGCTCATATTACACACACATCACAACACGGGATCTAGCTTGAAAGACACAAAACTTATATATGAATGCATAAAACCAAGTTCATACTAGTTTATAGAAGAAAAACATTTTTTTAACATAAGCGATCACTGTCAAGGTCAATGAATTCCCACTGTTTTAATTAAGGGCACTATAATAAGGGCGACGAATAGATTAAAAAAAAACTCGTTAATTAGCGAAAACGGAAGGGAACGAGTATGTTTGCCAGATGTAACTATATCGAACGATAACCTGCCATTTAGACAATATTCATAGAAGAAATATGTTAACCAGTCGTATTAAACTAAAAAATTCCATTGTGGTAAAATATATATAAGAAAGAAAATGTAAGGACATAATTTATTGTGTTCTGATCAGCCCTCTACTTTGACATATCAATATTACAATTGTAACTTCATTTTATACTACAAAAATAAGCTGATTTTGAATATGAAAAGAACCTACAAATAAAACACTTTTTTAATCCCACAAATCACATTTTTCACTCAAATCCAATTAATTTTTCTACGAAAACGCAGTAATCCTTGTCTGACACAACTCGCGTTGCTTTTCACGAACTGGTATTGCCACACCTAGGAATATATTACATTGTGTAAAGATAAATAATATTACAATTTACATCTGTCGCTTTATACAATAAAAAAAAAAGAAAAAACATTAAAATCAGTTCGGTAAAAAAATCACAGTATGATGAAAAAGGTTCCAAATTCGAAGTATGATACAAAATTATGAAGTTATTACTAATTCTTTTAAATACTCAAATATGATGCTGTTGTATGACAGTCCAAATGATACTTTTGATATTTACTGACATGCCTCGTACGTTTTTATTTGTTTGTTAGATTATTATGAATAAGATAGAGTTAAATCATCATGCAACTCAAAGAAATTTAAAACAAAAATGTTGTAGGAATTAAAAAACTTTAACTCTGTATTATGTTGCACTTCGTTTCGTATTATTTTAAATTATAAAATTATAATGTAACTTGTATAATTTCCAGATCTGTAAAATATTTTAATATTGCTTTTGATTTTATGAGTATGGTATAAATCAAAATTTATAATTTTGTTGTAATTTTATAATTACATACTAAGCTATAGTCACATTATAACAATAAAATATAATGACCTCTTTATTTATATTAAAAACTGCAGACCTATTATGTTCTACTTTATTAGTTATATATCTATGTCTCATTCCATTATTCTGACTTTAGGCATTCACTAGCAACATTGTACAAAACTGACAATTGACAGCACCTTTACGAAAACACAAGCGCATAAATGTCTCTCCGCGATATTTTCTTGAGAAATGACTTCTACAAATGATGGAAAAGACGTGAAAAGTAATCAAATAAGTGGCCCCAAAAGCAAAACATATTTTATTGAACTTTACAAGGTAAGTGTTTTTCTTTAATCTTTCTTTTAGTCATAAATAATATGACGCCGTTGTGGTCGTAAAGTCCACTACAGGTCCGCCATATTTGTCTCCTACAAAGTCTTGTTTTTCTATATTTCTTTGAATATTTTCATATTTACAATGAAAGCAAATAAGAAACAGAAATAAATTTATATAAGATTAAAGAATTTTACAATTTTTTGCCATTTTGTATACCCTGACTTTTATGTTATAAATATTTTTACATCTCCATTGAAAATGAATCTTTTTCAACGAAATGGTTTCACTTTTATGTTTAAAGAAAAATTAGTTGTTAAATGCCAGGGTTATGTTACTTCTCATAATTTCGTAGTTTATTCCGTTCTAGTCACACGATTATTAATGCATGAATATCACTTTTGACATATCAGCCATACTTCTTCATCGTAATGTCACGTATTCCCAACAAATTATAACACCATAATATTTATATATATTTATGTCTTGATGGATGATATCATTGTTATTTGATAGAACACTAGAATCTTTCAATTATTAAGTGAGCTGCTAATTGTTTAAATTATCTTAGTAATATAAATATATTAATATGGAATTGTTGAGAACACACATATATATATAGTAAAGTTAATTAAGTAGTCTAAATATTATTTTTAAGCACCAATGATCATATGCTTACATAAAGAGGCCAATAGTGGGGATTATTTCCAACAATTCTATATTGTTATAGTATAATTTATTTTATATAACTTCAATTATAACTTTGTATGTGTATATATAAAATATTTTTGGTATCTATTGTCATTCTATTTAAGATAATTAAAACCATTAGGAATATGTGTTATCTTCTAAGCCTATAGTAATTAAACTTTGCTTGCATAGGATTTTTTTTATATACTTTCAAACATAATGTTACTATTAATGTATTAATACAATTTTACATAGGCATATTTGTAAATTTTATCACAATAAAATTATTTCAAGTATTAAGTATGTTAGAATATTAGTTATAAGATGTGAAAATGTTTTTAACTTTAGTGATGTTTAGTTAATAGTTTAATTAAAATACAAATAAAATATGCAGAATTAAATATTTTGTCAATATTTGAAGCTGCCTAAATATTGCTTTGAAGTTGTTTAATTTATTCAGCTATTGTATTCTTACATTCAGTTGATTGTCCATTTCATTTAGTCAGGTTTTATACTATTTACAAGATGTCTTCTATAAAGACATTGAGATATAGCCATATAAGTTTCTCAATTCATTTTATATTTAAGAATAACTTTAAATGTTATAATATGCTTCATACTAGTCCAGTCATACCTTTTAATGAAACTAATATATTTCGGATTACTATATGTATTTTATTATTTTAAAAATTACATACTCCCGACATTTCGGTTACTTTTGAAGCAGCTGTGAACATGGTTTTTTTAAATAATAAAATATGAGTAGTAATCCAAAAACATTAGTTTCATTTAAATGAATACTCGCAAAAGTGTTAGGTCTCTTTTCATCGTACATTCTATACTATAATGACAGTTTCCAGGTGTTGCATGTTAATATTATTTACAAATAGCTTTACTGTTGTGTCTTATGTTTTGATTGAACGATGTATTGTTACCTTGCAACTATTTAGATTTTATTTAGATTAACAGAATGTAAACATTTTGGGATCTTATTGTCCTAAATCACAGAGTTGGTTTAAATATTGTCACTTGTTTTTTTGAAGATCAATGATTGCTATTTGAAGCAGATTGTGAAGTCTTTGTAATGTTATGTTTTTATTTCAATTTTAAATCTCTAAATGTTGATGACATTAACATGAAACATATTGTAATAAAATATGTTGATAATTTTATTAGTTAAATAAAATTATATATGTATGTGTAAATTAAAATATTTTAATAAAGCCTATTATTATTATAATTGAAAATTAACCTTAAACCTTGCAAATAAAATATATTATACCAAATAAATGTAACAAATTTACATAAATAAACAGGTTTTTCCCAACCATAAATATTATAAGCATAAAATGATTGAAGTACATACAGTATTTTAGATATTTTCTGTCATACTTCCATCTTCACTAAAAGTTATTAATGTAATATTATCAAAATTATTGTTATATCAAATATCTTTTATAACAATAATATATTAATAGAAGCCTTACAGACTAACCTTCCATGAATATCCTCACTATAAATTAATAAGAAATATTCTATTGTAGCTTGTATTAAAAAAATATATATCTTCAGTCGCTAGAAGCCCGCCTAAGTGGTGATTGTTCCGGCGAAGAGCGTGCGCGACTCCTCTGCGAGTCGTGGCGCCGCGTGCACAGCCTTTGTCAGCACTCGGCGCCCACAACACAGATCCATCTTCTCAACTGGCTTCAACAGCACACAGCTCGGACAATACTACAGGTAATATACACATTGTACACATAACTTTATATTTATTATATACCAGTTACTGCCTGCGGTTTTGTCCCCATATTAGAAATTCTTTGAGATACTCGCTATCCTTTTACATCCTCAAAGACCCCTAGATCAGATCCTGACTTGACTACAGTCGGAACTACCATAGGACTATGCCCTTTATATTGAACAAAATATTTTGTAAATCTGCCTTTGATTTAAGAAGAATGGCATAATAAGCAAAGCTGAATTTGGAGCTTTCTCTGTCTTTAAATCAATTAATATGAAGCCTAAATTACTTTCATTACCTACCTTAGTAGCTTTCTAGTCTATTTAGGTACTTGAAATATTGGATAATTTTGTAATACATAAATGTCATTTGTTTTGTTAATTGTTTTTTGACTTGTTGATGTGTATCATTCAGTTTTCTTTAGATTAGTTAACTCTGACCACTAAAGAATTATTTAATTAAAAAAAAATATTAATTGAAATGTCTTATTTTACTTGAAAAATAATTAATTACAGACAGAATGGCAGTCACCAAAAAGCAAAGATCACCATACATGGCTGGAAGAAGCGATAGATGAGTTCATACAAGAATGTCAGAATGCCATATCTAGGAGAGAAGGTGGATGGAGTCCGTCATGGGAGAACCAGCTACAGCACAGAGCACTGTGGTTTCGGAGCACCTTGACAAATCCGTGGGGACACAGTGTTCTTAAGGCGTTACTGGATTCTAGAGGAACACAACCAAGTGACGAAGAAGGTAATTCTGTTCATAGAATAAGGTTTTTTTTAACATACTTCTTACACAGTTCACAAACAAGTTCAAGTCTAGTGGGTAGATGATAATATACCTATTTTTTATGTAGTAATTTACATCCAAATTCCAACTTAACATTAAAAATATTAATGATTGTTGTATGAACCATTTATATACATATCATTGTTCAGTTCTAGAATGGCTGAAGTTGGAGCGTGCTGTGATGTTTGTGACGCGTCTTCGTCAGCTGGCTGCCTCCAAATGCGACGATCTCGCTCTACTACTGGCAACATCTGTCATGAATAGACTTCGGGCTACTACTGTCGATCAATTACAGGCTGGAGGTATATATTTATACTAATATTTGTCAAAGACTTTGTCCGCACAGAATTTGAAATTGGATGCAGAGAGATATTTATAGAGTTTGCTTAAACTGTAATTCTGGTAATAGAGTATCAGCAACATTTATAAACTTAATATTTATATAGTCTGTGTCATGTTACTTCTTAGTACATAGTACATACAACTGTTTGGGATGTATCGTGATCTCATTGGAACACGTAATTACTGCATAAGTTACAGCACATGTTATTCTGATTTCTTATCTACATAATTGTAAAGTTTCATCAAAATGCGTTTAGTAGTTTTTGTGTAAAAAAAAAAAAACAAATCACAAATTCATTCATACATCCTCACAAACCTTTGCATATATAATATAAGTTGGATGTGGACATTAAAATACTATATATATGTATTTCATTTTATAAATGAAATGTACTTTGTCATGTAAATATTTGAGTATAAATCAGCATCATTACTCTTTGAAAATTATTCAAGTAACATATATTGATTAGCATTTTTAAATAATACCATGAGTATTAAAAAAATTGAATTTCTGCAAATATAAATATTATTTTTTAATATAGCAAGACACTGATATGTAACTTTCTTTGTTTCATAATTAATAAAATATTAATACCATTTATTTTTATACAGATAACACAGAACAAGCCAGCAAAGATTCAAACTTTGTGAAGGTTCTAAGGAAGGAGGCTGGTTTTACAGATGATGTCTGGAATCTTATCACGGATATTGAATTTGTGTTATTATATAAAGGTGAACTGCGGTCCAGATGTATTGAATTGGTAAGTTTTTAAATATAATTTCTTCTAAATCTACCAATGTCAATCATAGAATACTATATGTCTGATGACTATATTAGATATATTACAATATATACATCAGATGTATGCTTATGCTTAAATTTTGTGTTTGCTACAAACAGGCTAAACAAACCCCACTCCACAATGGCTATCAACTTGTCAAACGGCTTCACAATCGGCTCGAGTTGTATCCGCGAGAAAAGAAATTATGGAAAAACGCCAAAGAAGCGGCAACACTAGTTGCTGAGGTAAATATAATGATAGAATCCTTAAAAAGTTAATGAACTATGTTCAGTATCAGGATCTTTGAGATCTTTAACGTATGAAAATTATATTAAAGTCAGGGATTATACTTCAATTAAATATTATGTAATTACGCAAAACTACAGGATATCTACATTATATATAAAATAAATGTGTTATAACTTTACAGCCAAAATGATAAGTTTTCTCAATTTAATTACGGTAAAAATTTTCTTTTAGTCTTATTAAGTTATTATATGAATGTTAAAGCCAACCTCCTTTTCACAAAGTGTCCATATCAACACTATCATTAAATTTATTTTCTTGGCTACAAAATTATTTTGGTCTTTTCTTTGGACTCTGGTTTGACACGGAATTGTTGGTATTTTAATTTAGTATTTTTGTCTTATACAGGTGTTTCGCTGCTATTAGCGTTTATTTAGCAGTCATTTGTTGACATAATCTTTGCATTATTCACTCATGTAATCTACACAATTATGTGACATTCATATGGTTTCAAGCAGGTTATGGCGAATTAGATATAAAAGTTGCATGCAATGTATGAGCCACGAGAAGGAAGCTGCAGAATGCAAATTAAATTAAAATATTTTTTCCATAGTCATTTCTTCCTCTCAAAAATTTCTATTCAATCGTATCTTAGTTCAAGAGTAATCTCTTAGTTTCAAGTGGAACATATTCTAAAATTAACTTTTTCGCTGCTTAAAATTAACTTTTTTGAATTCCAAATAATCGATTTGTGAGTAATATAAATCTTCAAGTACTTTTTTTCATAATTTGACAAGATGCTCCTTTACCACCCTGTAAACATAAAACAAAGTAATGCAAAATTTAAATAAAAGAAAAAATTGCTAATTCAATCCTAATAGCTTAGTATTAATATGTTATATGTTTCTAACATCCCATTCAATTTTTTCCAGGTGGTTATAGCAAGATGTATGGTAGTGCCGCAATGTACGGGTGCAGCGCTTGTATCTCTATACGGCTGCGCCAGTTCCTTGGTCAGACTCCTGCCGATTGACAAACTGCCTCCTGCAGCAGCAGCCCTAGCAGCACCCGCGGCTACCTCTAGACACCTCCATACATTGGCCGAGGCTGTACATTCTCAGGTAATAATAACATAAGTTCTTGTACTATTCAGTAAAACTATATTTAAATTAGCACTATGTGTGCACTTATATTGTGCTAAGTAACAAGACTGAATGACAGGACCTAATATAATAAAATTATCTACCTACATTACACTTGACATCATAGTATTTAACAATACTGTTTGTATAAATTGAACTATTCAAGATGTCTATTCAGCTTTTTTGATAATAAAATTCATTTTATTAAATGAAAACTTAATTTATTTCAGTGCAAAAATGAACAGACTGCCTTTGTCTGTGAGTTGTACGTACGTGCAATCACAGCTGGCATGAATGAATTGGAAAGGCTGAAAATTAAGACTGAAAAGGTAATGAACGCTATGATATGATTTATATATCAATGTTGGTTTGTCAACTTGTTATATTTACTGTTTTATTTATAACTTTCGTTTCAAACATTGCATATCACTACATATTTTTTTCCTCTATTCCAAAAAAATAGTTATTACATTAATTATTATATCGAAATTTCCAGGAATCTGAAGCCAGATCTACTGAACAAACTCTATCCACCTGGTTTACTCAGCTGGGTAAGCTATTATCGAACAGTAAGAGATTGGATTGTGAATGTATATTGACAGCATTCTCAGTACATCCGTCTGCCGAAATGTATGAGAGGGTGAAGGCCGCTCCAATACTCGCTCCCTTACAAAGTGTGAGTATAAATAATATATATATGTATATATGTATATATATATATATGAAGTGTTACGAATTCAAGTGATTTTACACTTTAAAAGAAAAACTATTCTTTATCATTTATTCAATTATTTAATTGTTTGAAAAAGAATATCACAAATTAACATTTCCTATCTAGAATAGTTCTGTTTAGTTCTCACTAAATTTAGATGTATGAATTAAATCATTGTACTTGATAACATCGATCGATAATTATTATATAGTAGAATTAAATTTATATGCTATATAACTATTAATTTTAGGATATCCAAGAAACGAAAGAGGTATCTAGCTCTGAGTACGGCAGCTGGGCGAACGACAGTCGCACACAGACGAATCTGGTGAAAACATCAGAGACGCTCAACCTCAAGCAAACACAGAAACAGGCTAATGTATTATCAACAGCAATCCTCGCTGAGGGCGAAGCTCTGGGACTTGGGGCAGAACTGTGTCAAGATCTCTCCGTTCTGATATCCGGACCGCGTGTCAAAACACTTTCATGGGATACAGATAGGTTTGTTACTTGATACAAATAATATCACCATAAAAATAATTGAAAACCTCAGTTATTGAAGTCGGTTAAAAATATATATTCCCAACATGTTTCTGTAATACTATTAGGTAATTTAAATCTCACTTGGATGTTTGTACTATTTTTATATTAACATGAAGGTTCTTAAAAATAATATCTAGTTACTAAAAAGACTTTACTTTTGCATATGATGTACAGAATACATTACAGTCGTAATAGTCCACACGTAATTCACATCTTAGCACATTTTCTGACATAAACGAACTTACTAACAGAATATAATAAGCGTAATTTATTTATTGCCTTCACATTAGAACAGGCATTTAAGTGAAATACAGTATATAGCATGAATGTATGTATTTATTAAGTGTTTATTCCAGAGAGCAATTGTTGGAAAACTGCCGAACATATATGGAACGAACTGGTGGTGGAACTCGGGCCCTTACAACTGAACTCCGATACCTCAACCTTGACCCTCGCAGCTTCCAACATCTACCTGAAGAACAAGATGATGACTCCGATATGTTCTACGGCATTGAGAAAGGTTATTTACCTTCCATTTCAATAAGGGGTCTGATATCGCTTTGAGTGATACGGAAATATTCTAAATATAGAGAAAGTGCCCTAGTCTGTTTAGATATGTATAAGAATACAATACAGTAGGAATAACTACTAGACTGTAATTATATATTTTTTTAAATGATAGATTATTCGGTTTTGTAGTTGGAATCAAACATAAATTTATACATAGACTGTGGTTTTAGTGACTTAAAATTTTATTATATATTACTATTAATATAGCCATATATGGAATGTTTGTTTTTAATTAAGCTTCTGTAGAGTGTGTAATATAAATATATATACGCTCAAACTTAAATTGCGCCGAATTTTCAGGTTACGAACACTTGGTCGAATTCCAAGAAGAGCCGGAAGAAATTTGGCAAGACGTCGCCTCGGACGAAGCAGGTAAGAGCGACAGCGCTGCGTTAGACTTACCACTGACGATTCATCGACAGAAGAAAACCAAAACAAAACGAATAAAATATAGCTCAGAGGAGGAATCAGATCCACTCAATCTAGACTTAAACAAGGTAAACGAGAAGAAACAACGGCCGCATAGTAAAGAAAGGAAAGAAAAGATAAATGTGAAGCAAGAAACAAAAGATATAAAAGAAACAAACAAAGAAATTGGAAAACAAAAGAAAAAAGAGCGTAAAGAACGTAAGAAGAAAGATAAAGATGTTCAGGTAAAACCAGTCAACAGGCCGAGTGGTTCGTTGTCCAGGCTGGTTGGCATGAAAGTGGCTGGATATTCAAATATCAATAGAAATCTCAGCAGCGACGTCAATATTAACATGTGCGTAACCGACAGCGACTATGACAGTCAGGGGAAGTCATCAATAGCGTCCTTAAATTCCGAGGGCAATGACCCTGACGTGTTATTCGATGGTCTCTTTTCTATGGAGGATATTAAGTCACCGGAAAAAAACCTTAACGACCATATACAGAAAATAACTAAACCTATTGAGTCGACTTTATCAAAGAGCGTAACTAACATATATGGTGATAACGTAGCACCTGGTTACCGAAATGCATATGTAGCTGCGAACGTAAACACTGTTAATGAAGAAGTCAAGAATAGTATAAAGAAACTAATTGAATTTAGGCGCTACAAGAATCTTAATGATGTCAGAACTGAGACCCACACACAAATACCTTCATCGAACCAAAATAGCTCGGTTCCATCAGTTAGTCCGAGATATTTGTCATCCCAAAATAATGTTATACTGCCAGCATCTAACTCACAAAATATAACATCAACAAACGCGCCTAAAGTGTTTCTTCCTAAAGAGAAAATAAAACAGTTAAACGCTCTTAAAGATGAGGTTAACAGTATTCTGCAGAAGACAGCGTTTAACAGAGATAAAATCGGCATCAATGAAGCTGCTGAGAAATTCTTGTCTTCAAACACAGTTATTAACCGACCAACTGACCAAACAAAAGCCTCGGTCCCTGGGGTTTGTGTGAAAAAGATTGAACCATATAAAAACAATGACCATATGAACATTAATTATCGCCAATTAGAGAAAGCGCCCAAAAAGACCACACAATGCAAACCATCACCCTACAGAAATCCGCACCATGAACTCGTAAAGCAATTGCAATCAGGAGTAGATAAAACAGCAGTGAAAAAAGTGGTTGACAGCCCTAGTCAAATTCAATTTCAAAATTTCTTAAAAGCTACGATGTCGAGTCATCAGCCTCAACAGATACAGAAATCTGAGAGCTTCAGCAGCATATACCAAAACATTCCGCAACGTATTTCAAACAAAGCACCGAATTTAATTCAGAGAAATAATGAAAGTAAAGAAAAATTACTTGAACAGAACGTGAATCATATTGCATCTAAAAGTAATCAAAATATATCGCAATCGATAACAAACAAGCAAGACTCGCCTAGCCAACGACAATTTCACAATTTTCTTAAAGATTTACAAGACAGTATTAACGCTGGTGCTTCCAACGACAAACAAGAAACAAAAATTTCATCTACGCATCACTGTCCCAAACAAATGATTCCAAAGAAACCTGATAATGTCCCTAAAACCTTCGCACGTATGAGTTACCTTAAAACCAAACAGTGTGACCAAAAACTAAAGCCGACAATTGACAAAACAGCACCCAATAAATGCGTTCAAGGTAAACCAGTTGAACACCTACAGCATCTGCAGCCAAAAGGGGACATTTTTATATCAAAAATTGATATAACAAAACCCCAAGATACAAAAGATAAAATTATTTTAGAAAAGAGAGACACCAAAGCAAATCCGTGTGCACAATCGACGACAGCTTTAAGAGTTGTTGGAAGTCAACAACCGATATCACATATACTTTCGAGTGGTTGTCAAAAGTCTATACCAAATGTCATAACTACAAGTGATATAAAATTTAACGAATTAGTAACATCGTCAACGGCTGGGAAATCTTTTTTGTCGCAGAAAGATCAAGACGACGTGTTGAACTTATTACGTCAAAAGTCGATATTAAATTCTAATAAAACACAATCTATGACTGTTACTCCAAAGAGCGTTGTCGAGAGTAATTCGACATTAAACAATAAAAAGCCCTTAATTGTTAGTCTCGATACCATTGCAAGGAACTCCAACGCAATCAACTTAAAAACAAATATAACAGTGTCTGAAAAAAAGAATACAAATGAGAAACCTGTTTCGTCATCGGCATTAAATACTTCCAAGACTCAAAATACTTCTCAAACCAAAAAGGTGCGGAAAGTTAAGGAACCGAGTAAGAACACGAAAAATTCGACACAGAGCAGTGATTGGGAAAGTGTTATGGATGCTATTTTAGCAACGAAGACTCCAACCAGAGTGTATCAAACTGGACCTAATGCTCTTGACATTGCTCTCAACAAAGATTCCTTTGAAAGATGCTATCTAAAGACGTCCAATATACAAAATGAAAAGAAAGCTAATACAAATATTACGAAAGAAACTATTAAAAGCAATGCTGCGAACCAGAAAAAAAATAGTAGTAAAACGATGAGCCCAACAGTTAAAAGTTTTAAAATTACTGAATTGAAAACAAACCATAAGCAATGTGCAGTTAGCAGCAAGCCTCAAACAAGTATAAAGAATGCTGCGGCACCCAAAACACAAACAAATCAAAATCAAAAACCCGTGGCACAAAAAACACAACAAATATCTTTCGAATCTCTTCTAGATTTATCAAAAAGAGATGTTTCACAAAGCCAAACCAAGCCACTACCAAGTGTTATTCAGAATCGTAACGATCCATTTATATCTGGCATAAAAAACTCTGATTATGATCTTCTAGAGGAGTTGATGGACGATGAGCTGCGCCAAGAAATAGGTGAATTATCAGATGAAGAAATTTATAACATTTCCCTGTCGAATACAGCTAAATATAAAAATCAGCCACAGACATGCGAATCTAAGAAATCAAATCCAGTTTTGAACAAAAATTTACATATACAACCTCAAACAAATGTTGATATATTTAACAATTCTTATCAATTATCTGATTTAAATTCCAAAGAACCTTCAAGATGTGCTTATAAGGCAGAAACGCCAGGAAATAAGTGTACGTCAAATACAAACAACGCGGAATCAAAATTAAAAATTATTTCCAACGAAGCAATTGTCGCTCCCGGAAAAGTTAACAATAATATTAACTATTACTCTGTTATAAATAAGACTGCCTCTGTAAATCGTGAACAAAGTGAAATAAAAAATATTTGTCAGTCTACGCCTAAAGATACAAATACCTGCTTTTCGAATAAAGCAGTTCGTGTTGCTAACAGTTCGTCTAATAAAACAGACGAATTAACCGTGAAAATGGAATCTCAGACCAGGAACGTCATCAATACACCCGTACAAAACAGCCGTTTTAATATTCTGGATTCCACAAGGGTAGTTTTGACTGTGCCACAACGGAAAACCAATACAAATGTTATGCTGATTAGTAACGACTATATTTACGATCCCTTTCAGACCATACATGTCGACGATGCAAATGTCCACGGGAATGTCTCAAGCTATAATCAAAACGCATATTTTGCTGTTAACCAAGTTCCAAATGTAGCTATCTATCATACCACACAGTCAACAGCTCCAGTCGTGAATCCTGTGCTGATCGAAAACTCTATTGTTTTACCAGTCACCGTACCAGTTACTCAAAATATTTCAAATGTTGGATCTGAAACTAAGTACAAGACATCGCCTACGATTCAAAGAGATAAAAATATTTTAAATAAATCAAACTCGCAACTCTATGATTCGGTTGCTGAAAAACTAGTATGTGATTCTAGTTTTCAGAACGAAATTACAGATATGAAATCTAAAACAATTCAATTTATTAAAACACGCCAGGAAAACGACACGAATTTAAAAAACTCTTTAGGCTCTCAATATCATAAAACTCATACTGAAGAGAAAAGCGATAATACTGTAAATTGTAACCGAACAGCGGATTTAAAAATTTCAGACGTAAACATAACGTCTTGTAAGCCTAAGTTGACAATTGATAATGAGGATACAACAAAATTGAATATATTAAATAAAAGTGCAGGTCAAAATGAAATAGCTAAAGATAGCGTCAGTGTTGATAACGTGGTTGAAATGAATAGACAAGAATGCTATCAGAAAACTATGATGCAAAAGTTACCCCAGGAAAATGATAAAGAAGAACAAATTAATTCATCGAATGTACCAAAGGAAGAGGAATTGAGTAGAATATACCAAAAAAGATTACGTATTCTAAATAGAGAAACTACACATCGTTGCTCTGATGCGCCCATTCCGCTTGGTTATGAACCAATAAAATATGAAAAAAAATCTGAAACATCAAACTTGAAAAGTAAAAGTAGCCCTTATAAACGGTCTATCACAGAATGCACAAATAAAGAAGTACCTAAACCAGCATGTCGACGAATTTTATTACGGTCATCAAATTCATTACCAGTTGTGAAAAAAGACAAGAGTGACTGCCATCCTTCAAATTTAAGGAAACCGAAACTCGAAAAACGTATAAGAAAAAAATTTAAAAGTTCTCATAAATATACACATGAAATGCCGAAACCTAACAATGCGACTGCAGCAAAAAATATACGTGCATTAACGAAAACTAACAATGTGACAGTAGCAACAGGTATATCTTCAAAAAACAATGGAGATGTCAATACAAAATCGCAAGAATGTAAAATGATTGACAATAAACTTACAAAATTTGAGTCAAATGACCTTTCAGTTTCAAGTGAACGCGAACACGATAATAATATATTTGACTCGCATATGAATGTTGATGCAAAAGAAAAAAATGCGTCTACAATGATACCTGTTATTACAAACAACGGCTCAGGAAGATTGGAATCTAATTTTAAAAATATGGACGAAATAAAGGAAGAAAATATAGATAACAAAATTCTTGAGGAATGTAAAAGTAATAAACCTCTTGAGAGTATAGAGAAGAATTCGACATTGAGTGTGAACTCCACGGATATCAAGTCAAAGGAAAAAAGTAACAAAGATTTGTGTAACAGTATAAAAAGTGCTTGTGATTTCAATAAGATTGACAGTAAACAGGCTATTAAAAAGACATATAAGGATAAAATTTTGTTCGATGAATTGCCTAATTTAGAAGGTGATCCATCAAAAAGATATATTCGTATCAAACTTCCCAATGGCAGTTTTAAAGCTACTATTTCTGGTAAAGTAAATGTTAATGTCGAGTCAATATTGGAAGATCCTAATATTAAAGCCATGTTACGGGAGAAGATGAATAGCAGTACAAAATGTATTTTAAATATTAAACAAATATCTGTTCAATCTAAAGATCGCCCTTCATTCGTCAAAACACAAATCCAAGACGTGTCCTATGTGACCAAAGATGATCCAGAAACTATTAATTTAATTAGCGATGACGACGAGGATTGTTCGCTGCAACATTTTGAAACGCAATTTGGTCGTTTTAAGATTGCTTCGATGGATTCAGAATTATTTAGGAAACATCAAAGAAAACTATCTCAGAGATGTCAAGTCAAATTACAGCGAATTAACAACCTAAATAGTAAAAAACGAAATGAAGGGAAGTCAGGAATTGGTCTGGATACTTTAAATAAAGTTGAAAGTACAAATGATTTAACATCAGATGACCAGAAACATGTTGTAGATTTTATTGAACTAGACGACTCATCAAATGAAATTGTTGAACTAAAAACTAAGAAATTATATTTCACCACCATAAAGGATTGTTTAGATACCTCAAAATCGAAAAATTCAAATGATGATCTTGAATTCAATTCCACATCTCAAGAAATTAAGGAAAAGAAACCAGAATCTGTGCAAGACTCTGACATATGTGAAACAAAAAACGTTTTAAATGAGTTTGAACTAAAAGAGTGCTCTTTGAAAATTGAAAAATGTGACAAACTTGTTAAAGATTACGAACACCTAAAAATAAAAAACAGAAAATGTTATGTTAATTTAGTAAGACTTGATCTAGCCGATTATTATCGGAATAAAACTGAAAGTTCTGATTTTAAATATCAACATGGTTTAGAGAACAGGCAGTTATCAGAAGTTTTAAATCTAGTTGAAAAGATTGCACCAAGATGTGAACAATATTTACAGAGTGCCGAATCAAAGTCGATTTTAAATGAATTATCAACACCTGAAAACGACATGCTGAGAATATCACCTTCAGTCATAGAAAATTGTAATATTAAATCAACTTGCTTTGAGGATAGCAGCACGTTTAATCACATTAATTTAGTAACTGGTTTAATAGCATCAAATTGTCGTGCTGATTGGTTGATAACAAAATTAAATATTCGTAAAATATTAACGAAGGACTTGAACATAATTTCAAAATATTCTTCTTTTGAAGTCGACAACGTAATTCTATCACCCGATGACATATCAACCGATTGTGATAGTGATAAAGAAATTAAAGCAGAATCAGATGTATCTCATTTTGTATTGAATGAATATAAACAAGTTGATAGTCTTATTAAACTTACTTTGGATTTATTAACGAAGAATAGCCACATTTTAGAAAATTTAAAAACTATAGAAGACAGATTTAAGTGCCAGAAAGTTTCAAATTTATCTAGAAAGAGAAAATTGGATGGTATAAGAGTAAGTCATAACTGCAACAAAATTTCAAAATTACATGAACAAGTTGCTTTGACAACAGATCATAAAATTGATGATCGCCTATCAGAACTACAACGTAAAAGAAAGACGCTTTTTTCGACGAAAAACGTAGTATCACTACAGAAAATTTGTTGTTCATTTGTAAATACTAGTATGGGCTGCTTGCAAGAGGTTAATTCTCCAGTTCTCTGCAAGAATAAATCTGAAATTAAAGACTCTTTTAGACCTTCGAAATCTCAAAAAGTCGTTAACGATGCACAGAATACTATTAACAACATAGGAAAGAAAGATCAATATAGTTCACAAGAATTACCATTTTCAGAACTTAAAAACAATGAGGCAAAATCGAAAAATGGTAGTACAGTGAATGTTCGTTGTGATAATATGCTCAAAGTTACTGAAAACACGCTTCCGAGCCACGTCGATAATTGCACCAAATTTATTAGTCATGCAAATGACGATAAATATATTATTGAAAATAAAATAGAACATAAAAGTCAGACACCAGACCCAAGACCCTCTGTAATATCAGATAATATGGAGAGAGAAAAGAATGACATTACTTGCTTAGACGATCTAACAGACAAAAGTGGCGAAGAAGTATTACAATCCAATTCCAACAATAGTCTAAATATATTGGATCAAAAAGACACTGTTAATATACGATATGAAGAAAACAATAAACACAAAGAGTCGTCTCCGGACACTTTGACGTTGAACACGCAGAATGAAAATAACTTATTTTGTCACCATCTCCCAAAAGAAATCGAAAGTGATAGTGAATTAAAAATGGACGTAAGTAATGAAAATCCACGTCACAACATTAACATGGATAAAAATCATATTCTAACATCAAATCTCAAACCAAACGAGAATTCAAAATTTGAAGTCTTGGCCGATAAAATTGAAGTTGCTACTTGTAATAAGCGTATAACACATTGCAATGCACTTCATAACATAAAAGAGAATGAATGTAATATACAATTATTGAATGAAATACAGCAAATAAAAGAAAACCTTATAGAAGTTGCTGTTCCACAAGATTTCAACATGGACAGAATTTCAGATAAATATATTTCAACAAGTGAAATATTGAGTGGGATACCTAAGACTTTCAGGACTTCAGAAGATGTAAGAATTGATTCACCAAATAAAATAAATGATATATTAAAGATAAACAAAATTGTAAATAGCTGCCCAACTTATCAACATTTTGATGGTAAACTGGATAATAAACAGCAACCAAAAATAAAAGATTTTACCAATTTTTCAATAAAACAAAAAGAAGAGCTTAATGGTGCATGTCATATAACGAGATTGGCAGAAAATAAAAAACGTAATTCTCTTGAGAATACTCTAAAGGAGGAAAAACTTGTTCCTTTTGAAAAGCCCCCTAATAACGCTACTAGTGGCAAAGGTATTTTAGATAGTAGTGATTCCTCTGAACTGTTATCCAACGAGTGCGCAGAAAAAAATGAAAATGAAACTTTAAGCTTATTAGAAGAGACGTGTAGTAGTAAGGAAACTGAAAGCCAGAAAAAATCATTTAACATTGAAGAAAAAACAGGTGACGATAGTAAGTGTATAAATAAACATGAAGAAATTAATTTAAAGGCACCATATAATAAATTACATTCTTTGATTCTTGAAAATATCATTCTTGCAGAAGAAAAAACAAAACCAGAAAGTATGAACTTATGTAAAGATGCAAAAGTAACATTTAGTGAAAACAAAGACGTTGAAATAAAACCAGTATGCGCTGCGGATAGAAATAATGCCGAATGTTTTACACCGGAAACGAAATTGTCAGATATAAATCATGAAGAACTTAAAGTAAATATTTGTAACGACAGGCCTAAACAAAAAAATGTCACTCTAGTCTACGAAGGTGATTCCCAAGTAGTATTAGAAGGTTCAATTTATGAAGATCCTGTTGTAGGTACATGTTATGTTTTTCCCATAGCTAACAGAACTTCTTTGATTGAAGAAAATGAATCTATTGGTAACGTTGTTGACGAAAAATCCAAAATAGCAATGAATCATTTAAAAAGTAAAATTTTGGAAACGAGATTAAAGGAAGAGATTAACATCAATGATAAACAAGATGAAGCTTTAAGTTTTACTATTTTGCCTAAGATAACATATATAAAGGAAAAATTAAAAGACGATGACTTTCATATGTCGAAAGATAAAAAATATAAAAGAAATCTAAAACGTAAAATTGATGTAGGTGATTTGCATAACGGAAAAAAATACCGCAAAGGGAAAAATATTGATTATCCAAAACTCACCATATCTGCTATCAATGATTTGGCATATAGCAAAGAATATAAACGCCTTTTTGATTATTGTAGTTCTGTAACATTTTCATATTCAAGACCATTTCATATAGAATATATAGATGTTAACAACTTGCTCAAATCGTGGCCAATAAGAGGTATTACAGTTGATAATACTGAACAGACTGATTTTAAAAACTTACTTTTTGTAGATGAAGACGTTTACAAAAGTCCTTTCGACCCAATGAAACAAACATTTGCTGAAGAAATAACTTACAATTACAATCATGAATACGTTACCTGTAATATTAATGAAAATAATTTTAGAATGGGTTTTGGTGAGGGGTCCGACAGAGTCATTAAAATTTCCGAAGTTATAGATAATAATTCAAAATTTTCGGCTGCGACTCTGTCGGACGTAAAACAAGCTCAGCCGTTTTTAATGTCCAAAGATCAAGAAATAAGTAAGAAAAAAAGAACTGAGACCGATAAATATGAAGAACAGAAAAATATATTTAAACGATACGTAACCTACATTCAACTGAAAGAAAAAGTGCGATCATTCTTCAAAAATACTGCTTTAGAATTGAATAACAGTTGTCTTTTAGATAAAAAAGATTCTTATAAAAATAATATATCGCATACATTTCCTTACGAATTGACTAGTCCCGAATTTATTAAGCCGTCGCCTTTCGAATGTATTGTACAAATAGTACAAGTAGGCCAATTACCAGTTAGTGCAGCAGTTCAAAATCCTGTAACATGTGATCCGAGAGTAACTCAAGTAACAGATGCTAGTCCTTCGCAGTGTTCAGCAGAAAATAGTCCACAAGATGATTCCCAACCTCCTATAAAAACTGAATATACCGAGCTGACAACTGCGGATATCCGCTTTCCTTTAGTTCAAGAGTATGAACGTCATATTGAAGCCCAAGAATCCTTGAAAGCGTCCTTTAATTTTGAAAACATTCCTGTTGAAACAGAAATTAAAACAGAGATCAAAGATGAAATACCTGATTTCGAGAGCGTTCAAAATGATTGTAACGAAAACAATGTTTTACAATCATTAGTCAATAAACATATTAATAACGTAGAATACCCGTATGACTCTTCTGATAATTCTGAGGTTTTGAATACTCCAACTAACCCAGAGATTATGTACGATCAAGAAATACAAAGTAATTGTGATTTTATACCTGAACAAGAAGAACACAACAATTCCTCGGAGAAAACAGATCAAATTGCTCATGCAATGAACGCTGCTGGCATAACAACTACTCCGGAAATAAGTAACAATACTGAAACAACTGATCAAAATGTATGTCAAGAAGGAATTGATGACGCTTCACCTTCACCAAATGACTTATCTAAGTCTGCTATGAATTCAATTAGTTTTCAACAAGCTCTAGCGCAAATATTGCCCACGAACTTAAATCAGACTACTGAAGAGTCTAATAATCAGTCTACAACAAATTCATCTCTAACTTCTCAAGTATTGCATATAGTTCAAAGTAAAAATACAAATGGAAATCAAATTACAGTAGTAGATAACGCTCAAAATACAGTTATTAATAATTCTAATGCACCTATGTTGCACATAGTACAAAATAAAGGATCACATACAAATTCCACTTCTAATACGAACCCAGGACAAAATTCTTACGGAGGATTATCTCTACTTGATTCTGGCTTGCAGGCCGGAAGTAATCAACTTCTTCATATCGTTAATACAGGAACACAAAAAAATAACACAGCTGGACAATTAATAAAGAGGGTAAATCTTGTAACAAATCTTACAAATAATCAAGGTACTAATGAACAAAAGATGGTACAGTTTCTTTGTAAATCCACTGATGGAAAATCCATTCAACTAAATAGTCCACATCAAAGAAGCATGGTTTTAAGATTGCAACCAATTGAGTCTAATGTACAGAACAACCCAAAACAATCGGATAGCCAAGATTTAAGTCCCACATCGAATGGAAGTAATTCAACACAAGTCAAGGATATTGGAAATCCCCAGCATGAAATTAAATCTCGTTCTGTATACGAAGAAAACTATGCAAAGTTTATTCAAAGTTCTAACAAAACGGTACCTGAAAAATCGACGACTTTACCAAAATTTAATCAAGCTTTTGGTAAACCAGTTTTTCAAGAGGATAATCAAAAGCCTATGGACTTGGATACAAATAATTCTCACTTATCATCAATCAATTCTGAACCAGAGAGTCCTGAATGTACAGATAATACAATGAACATTGATCACATCAACCAAATTAGTAGCCCACCACTTCTTCTGAGAAAATCCCCAGCTCAAACCCCACAGACACAACCAAATTTAGTTCAACAAATAAAGCAAACTATAACTCCCATGAACATACAAACAATGCACGGCGGCGTTATTTACACACGCCAAATACCAGTCAATATTGGAGGAGGCCAAACAATTAATTTAATAACTGTACCTAGCACCGAGCTTTTGGATAACGATAATCAAAAACACCAAGGTGAAGTAAAATTTATAAATCAAAATGATATTGAATCGCCTATTATAAAAATTGTACCTCATGGACAGAATAATTCAAATTCAGAGAGCGCAGGTGACGAGGGAAACAATCACACAGGACTGACAAATGAAAATGGACAGTCAGGAGCAACACAGCACCAACCAGTCTTGACTCAGATGAGAATTAAATTACCCATGCTAAGCAAAACACCTCAAATGGTATCAGGTGCAAGAGTGGTAAGACCGTCATTTTTTCAAATACAACGGAATGTTATTGGAGGTGCAAATCAACCTGTCTATCAACAACTTGTTCTAACTGCAGCCCCACCTCTTAGCCAGCACATTCGTTTGCCGCAAGCTCAAACAAATCGAGAAGTAAAAGTGACCTCTGAAGGCCAGTCGTCTTCTGAAACACAAATGAGTACGTCAACACTCGAACAACTTCGGGAATTCGATATGGTGTTGGAACAAGTAAAAGAACGGAGTACAGTTCAACCTAATCCCATTCCAAACAATGTGTTCGCTAAGTTACATGGATCATCATCAGATGCTACTGATGGTTCGTCTGTGACATCTACAGTAACAGAGTCTACGCAGCAAGTCCTTTATTCAATTGGAAATAGTCAGTCTTTAAACGTTGCTTATGTAAACAGAAAACCCAACACGACCTTTGTACGATCACCAGATTCTTCAGGAATTGTAGAATCACCTTCTTCTTCAACACATATCCAAATTCCTCACACTGTAACCAGTGAGTCGACATCCAACGATGTTTCGGCTCAACCAAGCCAGCCAAAAGCTGCAAAAGTTAGTTCTAAATCTAAATCCAGACCTAAATCATCCAGTTCTGCTATGAAAATAAATGCAGTTCCTCCTAAAACTTCCAGTCAAAAACCGTTAGAAGATGAACAAACAACCCAAAGGATTCTATACATACTGGCCGAATATAAAGAACAAGTTGAAAACTCGCCGGATAAAGATAAACCAGCACCGAGAAGACGAACAAACCCTCCATCAAATCCAGGGTCTTCAAAACGTAAAAAAAGTTCTAGTGGTTCGAGGCGTCACGGCATGCGCGATATGAGTCCCGTTCTCGGGGAAGACACTTGTCGCACGATGGGCTCTGAAGACAGCAGTTGTGGGACTTCACAAGGTGACTGCAACGAAAGCTGTATGGATAGTCATTCACCACAGGACAGTCCGCGAAAAGTAGTGAGAAAACTAACCTTTGACAATGAGCCCTCGACACCCACACAACCTAGGCCTCAACCACAGCGGAATGTCATAGTTGCGGATGGTCAAACGATTACTGTCGCGAGAGGCACTTCTGGCAAACCAACAACAGCTGTACTAATGCCAGCAAATTACCTTTTGCCCGTATCCATGGTCAAGGGCGGACAGCAAATAGCCATAGTAACAAATCGAGGTCCTAAAATTTTAACAGTCGGTGGAGAGGGTGGTACAACAAATGCACTACTATTACAACGTCTAATTGGACCGGCTGGTTTAAAGCCTGTTTTGGCTCGCCCTGGCGTTCGACATGTCCGTTTGCCTACTGCGGCTCTTCATAATATTCACACGTTTAACTTAGCAACGACGACTGTTCAGCCTCCAGACAGTACAGCCTCACACGCAGCAGGTTCGACACCGCCTGAGTTGGTTGAAACCAGGGTTACCAGCTCGCCGTGGCCGGAACGAGAAACACAGGAAGTGAAACCTGAACGAGATTCGAGTCCAGAAGATACGGAACCCTGGAATCTTCCGTCATCAGCAGACCCACATGACTATTCATACGAAGAGACGGTACGAACTGAAAACATGGACAGAACCGTTCTCGTAAGTATATCGATAATAATATTTGTTAAATCTGTATTTCTATATCATATTTGAAGTCTAGGACCGCGAGTATTGTCCGTAAAATATTCGAAGAGCAGGATGATACGTGTTTGATGCGCATTTTGAACTTCAGGACGCCATACCAGATCGATACAGTCCTGATATGGAGGCGCAAAGGATTTTTGATAAGATGTTCGACATTGACTCGAAAAAGTCGTACATCATCGATTCACAAGATGATACGTCTCGTTGCGCATACGATATTGACGCGTCAGATTGCGGCGATAAGGCCTACCACCAGGTGATCGTAAATTAGAACAGGCGTCGCCCCCTCAGACTTAGAAAGCCTCTTAGTAAACGTGCACGCCTCAAGTTTCTTTTATCCTTTGCCATTCTTTCTTTCGGTGTTAGTTTGCCGTTATGTTCATATAGACGCGACATCAGTTGGTGGATCTTACAATTAATTATCAATAAATAACATATACGGACATAATTTATATATTAAATGCATAAGGCTTTCATCGATCATTCAGAGCCGACGCTTAAAGCTTGCTTTTGTACAACGCCTTAAATAATGATAATGTAATCTAGAGAGCTTTCAATGAATATAAAATTGTCGCTTCTATGTTCTATACATGGCATACTTTCGCCGAAAAGAAGAAAAATCATATTGTTAAGTCTCATAAGTGTCTTCCAATCATTTAAGTCTTTGTTATTATGTTTTCTATTTTATAATTTCATTTACCAGCAAATGGGTATCCTTGAGAACATTCTCGATTGCTTGTTATGAATATTCTTCAGTCGTTATCATACCTGAGCCGATACCAGACGTGAAATGTGTATTATTTTGCATGTTGCAATTGTTCCTCGTTTCTATCCATAGACAAGTGCGATATGTATCCATCGTGCATGTGAATCATTTCCATTTAAAGGAACTCGTTATTAGATTTTAGTTTCAAGTATATTATGATTTAATAAATGTTGTAGTCTTATCGTCTATAATTTTTATCAATATTGTGGGTAGATTGTTAACTTCGTAACGTGTCCAAATCATCCTCCTTGGCATACAAAAATGTTCTTATATATATTTTCTATCGTTTTCGTACCACTCTATTATCAAGAAGGTTAATGTTTTAATATTTTTATCATAAAAATTATATTTTATCAATCGTAAATTTCTATAAACTGTAAAGAAAACAAATGATAAATTGAGTCGAGTCCTTATTGTACTGTCTTTTAGTTTCTTAAATTTGTTTTGACAAATTTCCATATGAATAAAGTAAATGTTGTGTATAATTAATTATATATTAATAGGTGGTTCAGAGACGGGATGGTTCACGCCACCATCGGTTCGCGCACGTCGCACACGCAGCGGCCATGCGGCACAAATACGCCATCTTGGAACACGAATTGAGATTGCAGGTAGTGTTGCAATTAAAATAAATAGCTTTAAATAGAACAAATAACATTTTCTTTTCTGTTACAAACAATTCTTTTTTCATATCGTAATAGTATTTTCTATTCCATATCCCTGTTCCTAGCATGAGTAACAAAAACGTTTTAGAATTTTTCTTCTTTACATTATTGTATGAGTTTTCTTTTTTTTCTTTGCAGTAATTAATTAATTTGTAATTTATTTCTTGATCATATTAATTTGTCATAATCTTACTTTTATCTTTTCCATACATTAAATATCTATTTTTTGTTTCCTTTATTTTAATAGCAACCTTGGGCTTCAGGGTTCTATGTTTTCACAGAAATCTCTATCCGAAGAGTGTGAAGATCTCGGCGTGGACTCCCCATCGGCTTCCGAATTGTTCCCGGAGGCTGAACTATTGTTTGGTAACTCGCCAGCTCATGAGGCACACCAACATTCACACACACGTAAGAATAGACATTGTTGATTACATTATTGGGTCATTTTATCTCATATCTTATTTTAAAATTGTTTCATTTATATTTCGAATCAATATATCTAATTATTTCTTTAGATTTATAATATAATAAATATTTCCAGCTCAACCTACAGTCCTCAGTCAATGCGGGATTCCCCAGCCGGATATGGACGATCAGATAGCCACGGACCACCTTCTACAACAGGAAATAGACGACCAACAAGACTTGGGGGTGACCCTCGGCCTTGACGAGGGGATAGTGACCGTCAGCGAGGATGGGATGCAAGCCACCATCGCCCTGGACCAGGAGGAGTTCGCCAGATCACATCCCAACACAACCTTCCACACTGAACCCACAGAGGACGGAGAGGTTAGCGGTTTTTTCTTGTCAATAAAGCCTTTCAATTTATTTACACTATTTTATATTTTCATAAGATTTACAATCCTAGTTTTTAAATAATCATTTGTAAAATCAGTGTTCACAAAAAAATATATTATGACACTTAACTACATACACGATATACTAGAATAATATATACATATATATATATATCAGTATGTATGGAGCGAAATATAATTTATAAATGCACGTTACAGATCCAGCCTTTCACAATCACCGGTCTGAAAGGTCGTCATATAACATCGACGATATTTCACGCTACCCGCGCCCCCGCCACCGTACTAGTTAGCGCGCCTCCCACCGTCATAAGCCACGGAGAGGCTTTCAGGGATGACGTCATCAACGACACCAGGGAACTGCATCTGACACACACAGCCTCCGCGATCGTACATTCAACAGGAAACGCGACACAGGTCATCCGGCGGGTCTGCTGGGACGAAAGACGAGACAACAGGTGGATGGATGAACCGGAAGGACTCATAGCCGGGGATGACGCCAAGATGGTAGCGGAGGACAACTCGAGGGACGCCACCTTGGAGTCCATGGCAGGTGACGTGGATGACGGAAACTCGACACCAGAACCCCACAACGAGCTATACT
This sequence comes from Danaus plexippus, assembly GCF_018135715.1. Lineage (NCBI taxonomy): Eukaryota > Metazoa > Arthropoda > Insecta > Lepidoptera > Nymphalidae > Danaus > Danaus plexippus. Next base: position 1,669,555 of record NC_083552.1, on the reverse strand, counting down.
GGGAGTCGAACTCGGCGTCCGAGAGATCTGAGAGCAGACGCCCTTTGGATTTTAGCAGTGACAGCGAAAAATGCTGCAAGAGCCCATACGAAGAAACGAATTCCACCGATTCCAGCGGTTTGGGTACACATATGAGATTAGACTCGGTCATAAAGGACGCCAGGGGCATAGAAATGAGCGGAAGTGCTGATGGCTCGTCAGCTGATGACGCACATCCTATACGGACGTATCCAGCGAAACGTTTGTATTCTATAGAGGGCATGGAAAGAAGTATGACCGGGAAGACGAGGGCGGGTGAAAGGTCACCGGATATTATGGAAGTGAGACGCAGGGCTTCCGGTCGTGGGGTGGTTAAAAGGGGATGTCATTGCTGCAACGGTTCCCCGGCGCCGCTGAGGCCGAAAAAGTCGAGGCAGAAAAAACCCAACGTGGACTTCCCAACACATTAAAGACATATAGTGATAAAAATGGCGGATATATTTTTAACGAAGGACATCCGCGACTGATTGCGATCTCTACCTAGACGTGGTTCTTAATATAAATATGTTGTTGACATTGTTTTGTATATAACAATAAACTTAGACTTTGTTCAAATTCTACGAGGATTTTTTTTTTTTATTAATTTTGTTGAAGTTTATTGTCGGTTTAGATTTCTCCTTTAAGGTGTTGTTAATTTTTAAGATCGTAAAAGAAATAATACTATCACCGATCAGTTCAAAACTTATATTTTTCTTTGGACATAACTCCGACCGTGGACATTTCTGTGTTTGTTAAACTGCGTGTAATATAACCTTATACATATTGTATTAATAATATATTGATTGTATAAAAATGTATTAGTTAGGTTACCTCCGCGTAGATTAAGTTTCTCCTCTTAGTGTTTAATGGCCATACTAATGTGAATTTGTCTGTTAGTGTCACTAGTTATAATATTATATCCCTTCTCAATAAACCTAGACTGACGAGGTGATTTCCATAGCCGCTGTACGTTTAGATATTTTATAATTATAATTTTCTATACTGTATTATAATAGTTTCTATTTAATTGAGCAACTTCCATGGGAAATGCACAAATCGTCGTCTCTGTACGAGCTTTAATTGACCGTTTAATTTATTGACACGAGCCATTCGCCTGGCGTGTGTATCGCTTTACGTTTACGAAGGGTGTTATATGTCTATGGATACGTAGGTTCTTGGATAAATTAGTGTGAATTTAACTAATAGTAAGGATGTAAATAACACTTGTCCCCGCGAGTGTACCGTACCGTACCGGACAGTCTAGTCATTAATCGTTATTTCATAGTTTTCGTAGACTCACACCATCGGTCGACATCGGTCAGCATCGGTCGGTCCACTCCGATGTGTTTTGGCTTCAAGTCATACAGTATTACGTCGCTTGTATATAAATTCTCTTAATTATTATAATACTACCTTTTTGATGGTATAATTTATGTCGTGCTCTTGAGATTGCTCTCGGTGGTTTGTATATATAAATTGAAGGGAATAATAGGAAAAAAATTTTTTTTCGTGCGATATCTCGTAAACATAGTGAAATGTAATGTTTGTGTGCCGGTAATCGATACGGAATCGATTTAGAGCCTAGTTCAGGATGTTACTTCGATTAGTTAAGATAGCGATTATTAGGTAAAGTTATACATCTAGTGATCTTCCTGGTGTTACGGTTAATGAGATTTTTCATATCCGACAGAGGCACCTCGACGTGCAAGTATTGTGGAACTCCGTGTGAATTTTTTTAAATATTTTTTTTTCTCTTGTAAAAATATGCCGTTCTCGTGGTAGGCTTCGAGTTTTTTTTTTATATTTCTGTATGTTGTTATTGTTCGGTATTGCAGATCGGTCGCCTTCAATATTATTCACGACTAACGACCCGATCGCCGGCGCGTTGCGGACGTTTTGTTATTTTTGGTAAACAAAGTTAACATTTATTATCTGTACATTTAATATTTAGAGGTGTCATTATTTTTTAATTAATCCAGATGTGTTTTGTGATTATGTAAACATTATTTTTGAAAGTGCTGCAGAAGAATGATCATTAAAACTTATCTATTAAAGCTGGTTTTTTTATTTCTCAATAATCTTTGTTATGTATATATATATATAGCAGTTGTCAAATAATCTCACTCACTGACTTAGAATTATTTAAATTTTAAATAATAATATTTAATGTCATTTGTACTTTTATTTAGGAGCATTACCTATAACATAAGAAACGAATAAATACCATGTTCAAGATACAGTTTCAGATATGCTTTTCAATGTTCGGCGTTACTTCCAGTAATGTCCTACAAAATGGCTGAAGCCAATACTTATAGTTTTTTTTTTAAATACAGACAGGTTGACACTTAAATGTTGCCATTACAAAATTACAATGGTTCAGTATTCTAATTAATTATAATCAGTCATAAAAATAATTCTGAGGATTATATATTATAATTAGTGGAGCACGGAGGACGCCACTTGTAACAACTACTAACAAATAAGTGCTCATTAGTATATAAGTTTTTAATATATCAAACACCCTATATAACCTGAGTCACACGTCATTGGTCCATTTCCGTTTGTCCTTTATCCGTTTCATGATGGCCAACACTTCCATGCGGAATTCGAGTCTTTCGTCCTCATTGTACTTCACGACAGAGGGCAGGAGTGACGCGAAGAACGCTTCATCCTCGTTCATTATTCTAGGATCGTTACATTCATCCACTTCAACGAAATCCATCTCATTTTTGTCGTATTCTTTCTGTTTCGGTTCCTCGTATTCGGATTTCTTTGATCTTTTCTTAGACGGTTCTTGAGGACTGAGTTTTTCAGGTTTCATATAAATATAGGATTCGTCGTTATTGTATTCTGTGCAGTCTTCTTCGGTGGCTGTTACTTTGATAAGGAATTTTAGGTGATCGTAAAGCAGGTATTTCCTCCGCGGTCTGCCAGCTTTCGATTTCAATGACTTAACGAAAGTATCACGAATATTTGTCCATTTGTTCAGAATATGTTCCCCTGAAAATTATTCATATTAATATATCTTCAATCCGTTCTAAGTTATAAACTTTTTTTAATTTATTAAATGTAAACAGAAGTGATGTTATTAAAATAAAATGCGCGCCTGCTATATTTTAACTAGCAAACATTTGAGCACTAGAATAATCAAGCATTTGCTTTTTTTTTGATTTCCGTGACGGAGTAGAAAATCGTGACGGATGGTGTAATGGTAAATATTTGGAAATGTATGTCAAATAAAATATACAAACCAGTAAATCTTTTTTCTTGTGACGACATTTCCTCGTATTTCTCCTCTAATAAGGTAAATACTTGTTCCCATGCTGCTCTTCTTTCTAGTCGATCTTTATATATTTCTGACGTCTTATCCCAAAGACATGGACGTTCTTGTACAGCATGAATTAATTCAATAACGTCGTATTTAAATTCCCTCATTTTTTTAACAATATCAATATTTATTTCTTGTAAACAACTTGCACTGTTGACACTCTCTGGCCTGACACGTCACTGCGGCGTCAAAATGTCGGATCGGATCGGTTGAATGCATCTCGCTCTCGCACTGTATTAAAGAAAGAGATGAAAACACTCAACCGAGGTCACCGACATCCCCCGACATTGAACTGCGTCTCGGCCGTCAATAGTGTCTCATGAGGTTCTTTAATTTAATTTCGTGCATATTAAAACTGCAATCAGTATAAGGCTGTTACAAACGACAAAACTATAATTGAAACATATTTGTGGTCAACTTTCAATCTTAGCTATTTTATCGATGTTCGGCCATAACAAGAAAACTGCTTACCGGTAATTCATTAGTTCATTGTTACATTAAAAACTAAAAAGATGATTTAGACGGCAGTGTTCTAAGGGTTCTGCAACTTTTTTACACCTAAGAAGAGGATAATGAATTAATGTTTTTTTAAAGTTATAGTAACTTATGATATTCTTGAATAATAACCTATTACTTATAATAAATAGAAAGGGAAAATATTATAAAGGATACTACTATGTAATTCTATTGCAATTTGTGATATAAAGTTAATCCAGTCTCTTTTGATATAATTACATACTTAGATCTTAACCTAAAGACAATTTAATAATTGGTAGATATGTTAAAAAATGTCATTGTTTTTATTTTTAATTTCGTTATATTTTTCGCATACGTCTTGCGACTATGTTGTTGTTGCGTAAGAATATCCGAGAACTCATATATAGGGCGGTTCTAATTAATCGATCTTATAAAACTTGGCACTCGTTTAGTTCAGATTGTGATACAAAAATAACAATACATCTTCCGGGTTTTTCGTGTGAACACTCCTGTTGGGAGCTTTCTAATAAGACGGCATTTTTTTTTTCTTAGTACATATGTATATTGAAAATAATTCAGTATCGAGTAGGTAGCTTGGTAAGAATCATCGTGATGTAATCACAACATATCCGATAGTTTTAAGTCTAATTGATAGATTTTTGTCTTTAGTTAGTGCAGATTATTCAATAGAAATTATATATTTTGTTTAAAAGTTCCGTTTGCTTTCAATAATATAAAAAAATCTTCTTTTTGTATAACGTAAGTTCTCGACGGACGGATTTGAAAGGAGAAAGGGGATGTCGTGTTTCGACTTGCGTCTGAACAAACCGTCGTAGTAACCAAAGGCTGAATTCTATAAATTAATTGCCACTATTAAATAAAAGCTATAGAAAATAGAAATGTTTGTCTTATAGGATAGTTGTAATGATTCCATGACTGTCAATTATATTTTAAGGTTCAAATTTCTTTAGCAACTCTCGCCATGTATCGATCGGACTGCGCGCGCAATAAAAATGACATTCACTGTATTTGTGTCTGAAAATTTAGTGACACCGCCTCTTAGGTTATTTCAGATATTAAAATATAAAACGTTCCTTGATAATCTAGTAATATATATTTATCTTAGCGGCACTTAGATGATAATTGATTTGTTTTGTAATGTTATAGTCTGAGAGCTTCGCCGGCAGGACCTAGCTAGGTGAGTATTTCAATAAAAATCATCTAACAGTATTCTAAACTGCTATAACAATCTTATTATAATTGTGATTCATATCTTTATCAACTCGGACGTTTAATTTCACACTTTGCGTACTTACAGAGGTTTAAACGAATTTCTCATTACGGTAGACATTGAGATCCTTATAAGTCTTTTCACTAAATAAACTCAATGTTTATTTCCATAACTGAACGATTAAATAAGATTTTACTTTAATATTTTATTAGTCTTATAAGATACAACAAATTATATTGCAATTCAGTGTTAGGATTAGGTTTAATTTGATCTATGGATACGTAGTCATAAAAACGGGAGATGCGAAAATTTTTTCAAACAAATATTATATAAAAATTCATAATCTAGGTCAGTAGTTTCATTGGTTCGTTGATAAAATAAAGGAGTATTATATATTCTACGTGATATTGTTAACGGTACGTTTACTGTTACCGCGGAGAGCTGGAGTCGTCTGTCGGAGATGCATCTCAACACTATTCATTGACACCAATAAACGAGTTCGGTCATTTATAAGATTCCGGTCACAACATAAACTGAGATATAAATAGCATTATAAAATATATTAACTTATACACATATATATTTCCATGGTTTCCACGTATTATTTAACATTAAAGTTAGTTCGCGTTAATTAAATCCTTGGATACTCGATTAATATGTAACTTTTGTTATAACCTTTTCAAACCGTTAACAACGAACGGTCTTCTAGTAAATTTACGTCTGGTTTCTAATTGATAGGACAGTTTCTGATTCTCATCCAATCATATTTTAGATGTTACAGCTGAAATTAGTTTTAGTATATAGTTATGCTATAATTCGTACATCCGAAGGTGTCCTATTTTTAGAGGCTATAAAATGATGACGTTTTAACATAAAAAAATAAATAAAATGGTCTATATAACCTTGTAACAAATACAGTACTGAAGTATTCAAATAATAACTACCTGTTACATAATAAAATAAAAATAGACTGAAAGAAAATATATCACATCATTCCATTGCAATTGATTATGTACAGGCGTTTAATACACAATTAATGTTACAGGCTTTATTTCTTAGATAACTTGAAGTGTAGACTTTACAATGTGGACGATCTGCGTGCCGGGATGGAGTGCTGTGATGGTGGCTGGCACCCTCATCTTGTACGGGACCTTGGATGTAGCGTACTTCGCACGAATGATGTATACTGTAGCTAAAGCGAGGTACTTTAGGAAAAAGACCTGTATTTTGGATACAACTGACGTCCAATGTGAGTTATCATCATATGTTTAATTTAAACAAATAATTCAAATAATAGGACATTGTTCTGTTCTCCACAGCTTGGTGTCTGTTAAACGATATTGACACACTCCTCTACCACATGAACAACGCGAGATACCTTCGCGAGTTGGACTTCGCTAGAGCCGATTTCTACGAGAGGACTGGCTTGTACGCCAACATCAAGGCCGCTGGTGGTTCCGTACTACAGGCGGCTACTACCATCCGCTACAGGCGTTACCTGAAACCGTTCACTAAATTCACCATCACATCCAAAGTGAGTCTCTATACAAGTCATATATATGTAAGGCTAATTAAATCGTGATCTACTTATGTCAAAGTACAAATTGCTCTCGTTTACATCAACGTTGCGCAACGATTGATTAAGCCAATTTGTGATTAATATTGCGTAATACTAACCAGTATGCCACTCCGTGTAATAATTGCAGGCGATCTACTGGGATGAGAAGACTTTCTTCATGGAGCATGAGTTCATCGGTCCTAGCGGCTTCGTGCATGCCGTCGCGTTGTGCAGACAACGCATCATAGACACGTCTGTAGCTGCAATCGCTGAGTTACTCCTTCAGTTGCATTGCTCCGGAAGCTGCAAGTCGCCGCCCGAGAAGATGACTTCTGAGGTTTGTAACTAAAATGAGGATAACATTACGAGACATGTCACAACTGGTATGTGCACCCTGACTGTGTGTAGTTCCACTATATATAGTGTTGAGAGTTTGTCATTCATACTCGCACTTTGTAGTACTAACGCAGCTCATGAATGAGAACAGAGAAGATATTCGTATGCGGTGTGATGAGGCAAACTTGTATTAAGGATCCAGAACTAAAAATGAAGACTGACGCCGTATTCAACTGTGACTTGTCTTTTCTATTCTAGTAGAGTTTGTTGTATAGAAAATGTATTTTTAAGTTTTTAAATCAATATCAATCGTATCGTCGTCTCTCAAGGCTTTGATTGATGTCCATAGTTATCTTCCAAATTCTCCAAAAAGTTTTAGTACCTAAATTTGACAGTCACTGTTAGTCTTATAAAGCGAAGTTTCTAGACTTTTTTTGTTTCTGTGTATGTGTAACCGATTAATTGTTAATTTTATTTTCAGCTGGAGCTGTGGGTGCAGAGTAACGAAGTGAGCTCAGCCAAGCTGCGACCGACCGTCGCCCTTCCTATTCAAGAGCCACCTCACACTGGTTGCGGAGAGACGATCCCAAACGCTTCAGAGTGAGGTCAGCTTAACCCGGACGAGGACCTGAGTTGTAAAAAGCACCAGTAGATGTTGGTCCGCGTTCGGGTTCATATAGATCGCCGTTTAAGCTACAAGCGTCGTCTGGAAAGGGCTTATTATGATTTCTTAATACACCTAAGTGATATTGCATGGCAATTAGTCGAGGGTGGCCGTTGTTTAGAATGATATATAAATATTATTAAATTGTGAGATTACGAAGATCTCTAACAATTGTATGTTATTTTCTCATATTAGAATTAATCATTCATAACTTAATTATTTCTTGTTTTTATTATATATATATGTTTTACGCACAATGGTTTACTAGAAATTCTTTTATTTTATTTAATTTATTTTATTTATTATAATCACGTTTTAAAAAATGAACGTTTGAAACGCGTAGAGTAAATAAACTCTATGTTTCGTTCGTTTATTTGTTTCGTAAATTGTTCAGAATTATTCTGAACAATTTTATTGTTAAAAGTTTCAAGAGTTCCTTGAAATGCAATATTTTATTAAAAGTGTATGTAAACTAAACCTAAAGATAATTGTGGATAAAGTCATTATAATTAATGAAAAATATATTCGTATATTTATTAAAAAAAAAACGCGTAAGTTAATTTAATCGTAAATTTAAAATACGACTGGTTATCTGAATCATTTGAACTCACATACGAACAAACTATTAAAATGGCGTCGGAATCATGGCGGTAAGTTATAAATAGTAATAAATGATAAAAAAATATAATTAATATAATGTTGTAAACATCCTTATTATATTGAAATAACAAAAATTCGATAACGATATGTTATTGAGTATTTATTTTCTTTTCTTTAAACTATTTTTTTATTTTATTTAAATTTGTGTGATTAGTATTTATTAACAGACATTCCAAGCAAATGTAGCATTACTGTAATGGAGTATAAAATACATTTAAAATATGTTATGTATATAATATCACGAATATTAAAATAATATTTATTGGGTATAATTGTTTTATTACATTAATATTAAATATTAATAAGATATAGATATGAAAAACAGTTTTCTGTGTTAGATATACCTATTTGCAGGAGTTATTAACGTATTCGTTACAGCAGACCAACCCATTAGCTTCTGAAAGGGCGTAATTGAATACAAAATCATTTAATAACACGTAATAGTTTTGTACTACCTAATATATGAGATATAATTTGTTGTGAGACAATGCTAGCAGTATCCCTACCACGAGTTCCTTCGTCACGCAGCACACTACGTACTTATCGTTGAAAGTGTAAAACTCATAGATCTCATATGATAATACGAACGTAGTGTTATGAATGTAAACCTTAAACTCCTCGTATGCAGTGTGACAATACAGACTTGTAGTTAGCTCTGATTAGACCTCCCTAGTTGTATGAGACAAACCACTCATGTTTTAATAAACTTTTTCTCTTAACTACGACATTTATTTCAATAGGATGAAGAAAATCTAAATGATTTTCTCCCTCCTTTTCTTGATTAGACTAGAGCCAGACCCCCAGTCCGGAACCCATTCTGTATTATCATACCTAAAATATCTACTTTTCAGTTTCCATTTATAGGTGTTGACGTCACACTGACAGTATCACCGTTTTCAGCTTTATTACATCTGATATCACATAAAAGAAATTATGACGGATAATATACCCTGCTTTTAATTCCATAGAAAATACTATGTTATTTTTGCATAACATATTTTGTATGCACTAAGTTTATATTATTGCCAAAATATATCGCAACCGTCTAGTTTGCAATGTTCCGCTCCATTACGTTTGTTCTTGAAGTGCTATTGAGTCAAACTACCGGTAATTTTTTTCTGTAAGCATTGCTGTTATTGTATATTTCGTCACTGGTTGCAATGCTTACTGATGTTAGAAATGACGAGCTAGGAGACGGCGTATGTATGTGGGGTCATGTTATAATGACTTAGATACTGTAATGGAAGGAAATTCACTTTTTTGCTGTGTGTAATAAAAATGTTAAGATTTATGTTTTCAGCACTTTAGACTTTATTATGAGCAAATTTTTTCTCTGTTAAAACGTTACAGCTTTTTGTTTTAAAGGAGTTTGTTGGTGTCTCATTTTAGTTTCGTTTAAATCATCTTATAAGCGAAATAATTTAAATGTTCTTATTAAATCTTAATATTATTTTTAACAATTATTATGAATGTAAGTAAAATTTCTTCTTGTTCTAATTACTCATAACAGGTACGGCAATTTATATGCCGACACAGTAATTAAGATATGCTAAACGTATGAGCATTATTTCTGTGGTAAGCACCTGTGCTACAAAGGTTATCGGGTGAAAATAAAATTCATCATTTTAATTGTAATGTACACAATTTATTCATATTTCTTATACAAAGATAATAAATTGTAAAATCCTCTTTCACGGTCCGAATAAATAAATACTTAGAATAACTCCTTTCAGTCCTATCACATGCCCTTAGGGCAGTAAGGAGTGCTTACAATACATATCAATACTTCGATCTAGCCATAGGATTGATTAAAAAATACCCCAACCACGGATCGAACTCGACAGTGAAAGGTTAAGACGCCATGCGTTCATTCACATGTAATACTCATGAATGCGATTGGATCGCAACGAGCGAGAACTCGTGGTTCGGGCGACAAATGAAATAGCATTTTATTTAACAGTACAAAAATATTATTTTAATGTATTCTATTTTAAGGTAGGTATGTATTGTCCAAGGCACTGGTGTATCTGATTTAGAAATAGCTTCTTATAAATAGTTTTGCGATATCATGACAGCTAGAGGATCTATCTCATATTTTTGGTTTGGAACAACGGATATTCCGAATGAAGACACTATACACAGACGAACGAATAAGTTCCGAGTTGGACTTAAGTTTACTTAGATCGACTTAACACTAACTTAACACAGAAATAGTCTTTAGCCATCGATTTTTACAACGGAATCTTCGAATAGATGAAACAGATCTACTGCACATATTCATTATAACATAAGGTACATTACATACAGCTCAACACTAAAAATGCATCTTTTATTTTAAATCTATCACTGAGTAGACGAGTTTTATCTGCTCGAAAAGTCGGCAAACCGAACAGGTTAGTCTCATATTCAAAGTCCAAGTTCGCGTCGTCGAAGCGACTATCTCTACCCTACGGAAATACACCATACGACTATAGGAAGGATTACAAATAGGCTTTGCGACTTAGCCGCGTACAGCTGCACTTTATTATACATATATATATTTCATCTCTTTACAACGTGGTAACTTCGACTACTAGGGAAGGGCGTTGAGACAGTTTGTACGAATAAGATCGACACGGGATCGCGAAACGTTAGCCGTCGCCGCGCTGAGGGCGGCGGGCGACCTGCGCGGTCCAAGCGCAAGCGAGGCGGTGTCCAGGGCCGAGCCCGCCGGCTCAGTGCTCGAGCGAGCGTGACTTATTCTGATGCATCATATTCTTCAACGTGGCCACCTCCGTGGCGAGCCGCGCCAGCTCGGCTTTGAGGTGAGCGTCTTCTTCTTCTGCGAGTCTTTCGTCAGACCTCGGAGGCCTGTACTCCACTCCTAGTGAGATCCCGGAATCCCTCTCGTCGCTGGAACCCTCTCCGTCCCAGGACGGTGAGGAGCGCGGACCCGGTTCTTGTTTGATGTGTTGGAGTGATAGGAGGGCGCTGGCGACGTCTTTGTCACCGAGGTGTGACTTGTGGCGGAGTTTGAGAGGGAGGCAGTTGTTTTCCGGGGCGTACTGCTCCGTTGTCTCGTCTCCGGAGCCTGAGAGAGAGGAGAGCTCGTAGGGCGAAGGGGCGCGGCGGGGTCTTGAGAGATTTAAGACTGAACCGGGGGGTTCGAAGTGAGATGGATGTGAGTAGTAAGCCTCGGGCGCTGGGAGCCTTTCTTGGTATTGTTCGGGAGCGTGTTGAGGTTGCGGGGACGGGGGCGACGCTGGTTGTACTGGGGCTGGCGGAGCTTGTGCAGGTGAAAATAGAGTGTTCGTAGACAGTTTACTTCTCTTTGTTACACAAAGAACTTGATCGCAAGTTGGTAAAGTCGCCAGTACTTGATCGATGCTAATGAGCGTCTCTCCACAGATGCCGTACTTCTCTTTGATCGCATCTAACTGAGCTTTCAAAACGTGATTCTCCTTGGAGAGTTCAACAACACGTTGTTCAAGGACCATGTCGTTGAAGCGACGCTTCTCCCTGGACCGTTTGGCCGCCTCGTTGTTGCGCCGTCTGCGATCCCAGTAACCGTCGTCCTTCTTGCTGTCGGGAATGAACTCTCTCTGCTTACGCTGTCCGAAGAAATCCTTCCTCTTTGAGAAATCGAAGGAATTTCCATAATCATCTCCGTTGCTCGATGGCGGCCCTTGCTCCATTGGGAAATGGGGGGAGACAGAGAGGCAAGCGCGTGGTGGTTGTGCGATGCGGGATGGGGATGGTGGTGGCACTAGTGGCGGCCCCCCACCAGCATTCAGCAGTTGTTGCTGACTAAGAATGAATTCGGCGACCATGTTTCTGCGGACGACGCCCTGTCCGCAAGGATCTTCAGTGTGGTTCTGCAACAAAAGAGAGGTTACGTTATTATAATGTTGCGATTCTCTAAGCCTTACAAAATACGCTTGCAAAAATTATGTCGCAAGCTAATGCGTAACATTTACACGTGGATCGCTTATGTGTAACGCAAGTTGCTACATTATGACAATATTCCCTATATTATTATAAAAAAAATCTGAATAAATGATTACCCAAGCTCGATGCAACGTGTAACATGACAGGACGAAAGGCGTTTAAACTTTAATATATCAGTCGTGTAATGAAGTGTACTCAAACAATTAAAAGTTGGAACTGAATTACAACGCACGCCTGAAGGCATGTGCCTAGAGTGGATCGGACGCTGAATAAGCGGTTAACAGTTTCAAAAGAAAAATATTTAGATTTCGCAAGAGACTCACGTTGTAAGCGACGTGGACCGAGAATGCCGACTCCATGAATATTATTATTTGAAAGATATCTATCGGTTCGTGTCATTGAACTTAAACATCGATTTCTGAAACTACCTAAACGTTGAGTTATATCGATATAATACAATTTACTATCGATAATTATCGAACAAACACCGGAAGTGTTGTAAAACATCAAAAACTATTGTTATCAATTACCAACGAGGATAACAATGAAGGATCAAATAATTACCCATTGTGACAAAACTATAAAAGTGGTCGCATACGTTTTTTTTTATAGTCTCCCAGTCACGTTATTCTACACGAGCTGATATCGAGCACAACGTGAGAGTTCTTTCTAAAGCTGATTATATGCGTTTCCGAGATTATTTGCATGTCATTTTAAACATACCGGGACTGTGGACACGTGCTCCTAGGCGTTTATACGAGATTATTCACAATTTCCTCCTTATGAAATTCGAAAATGATCATTAGAGCCGTCCAGGAGTATTTTAAGATGTTTTCGAACGTTTTCATTGCATTCTAAGTTCTTTATATAACAATCGCTATTCCCATACTTGATTTATGTAGAATCTTATATTTTGTACCGTGAATTATTATCAGTTTAAAGACTTGACGCAACGTGTAATTGATTTAGTAGTTTTAACTCGGATATAATACACCACCGAGTAGTCATAATGGCATGATAGATTGACAACACGCAATACTAAACCTTAATACCTTACATACAGAGAATTTATTCTATTACTCTTAGTAATATTGACACTAGAAAGACAAATTGTTCTTATAAGTAAAAGGTTTATGTAGGTAATATAAGATCCGTAACCCGTCAACCAGACACGAGCAGGTTGCTTTGGTTACGTTCGGTGTCAGTAGGCCGCCCTAGATGCGCGTGCGCACCCGTTACAGCTAACTGTTCGATTAAAAGTCAGCTCTAATTGTTTGAAATGTCAGCGCTATAATTTCTTTTTAAACCGACTCTTAAATTTTATAGACAGCCAGTGTTTAAGCATTATTTTCATGAAAGAGGTTCAAATCAAAATGTCGTTTGAATATTAACAGTCGATTCACCGTAATGCCGGACCGCTATTATATTTTTGTACAGTTATTGAATAAACATTTCTCGCCTGACCGCTGTGAGGTGTTAATCTTAACAAGGAAGGCAGGTTTACAATATTTACATATCATTAGCATTGTACAAATCATATAGAATTTTCTGTTAAATGTACCTTATATATTTGTTTAATATTGTTTGCTTTAGAGATTGATGTAAGTCATTAAACAATAATAATACTTTAACATAAAACGTAACTGCTCCATTTAACTAAAAAAACCGTTAGTTGACGCTCGGTAGCGCAAACGGTTAACTCTATAAAGAACGGTCAGTTATATCGGAATAATTAAAAGATGCAACACAATTTTTATAGCAAATAAAATTTTAAACATTTCAGTATACACATCATCCAAGACTCCATTCTAACAGTGAATCGTTTGAAATTAATTAATATCGTTAGGTTATTTACAACCGAATCGAAGTTAACGGTGCAACCTTCGGAATGGTTTGTACACAGTTAGCTAGATGTACTTTCTCATGGCCCGTTAGCCAAAAGCTGGCATACGGTACAAAGTTTTTGTGCCCCGAAACTTGTTATGAAATGTTTCGTCACTACGCCAAGGTTGGCTCCGGAGTTGGGAAACACTTGCCATACTTTGACATGGAATGTGAATGCAGCATTTTCTTGTGATTTAGTTTTAGATTCGTATAATGCTGTGTGGATTTAAAATGTAAGATGAATTTTTATATGTAACTTTTTTGGTCGTATTTTAAACACGTTACGTAGCTAGGGTTGAATATTTTTTTTAATTTTCCGTTCTACGGCTGATATTCTCCAGCCTTAAGTGCTACTGCTCGTCATTTTCTATCTCGTTTATTCTGTAATAAGGTTTTATATAGTTTTTATTTAATAGGATTGTGCTAGGTTATGTAATAACCTTCACATTGAACTAAATGACACGTGGTCAAATCACGTTGCGCGCGCAGTAATAGCCCACACGTGAGGGGGGCACGTGTACAATTTTATTATTCCACGCCATTAAAGTTTTTTTTTCTCATATTGTTAACATTATAAGTAAATGTATACAAATTACCGATTATATACACGTTATCAAAAACCACTCATCAAGTTGAGTCAGAGCTGATAAACTCACATTTCGTGTGTTACGTAATTTATAACGACATTAATGTTTGTAACGCATCATTCGAGCGTTCTTTATTCAAACTGATATTTTTTTTTAACTTGAAAGCCGCCAGTTTGTTCTGTGCAGCCTGACCTTAATCGTGATTGTCCTGCGACACGTTTTCCTCTCCGGTCACGCGGCTATCCCCACGTGCACTTGGACTCACGTTGTTTGCGTAACACAGCACGTTCGCCTCAACTAATACGATTCCCTAATGAACTAATCGCCGCCCTCCTCTTACTAATTACTAATATTTGTTTGTTTATAACATCCATGTTTATAATTTAAACGCACATACTTCAGTACGGCCTTTGTGTAGTATTTCAATAATGCAACAGTCTAAAGTAATCTTGACATTCACGATGTGACGTGCAATAAGAATTAGCACTTAACGATCGAGTTTTATTGCGAGCGTATTGCTCTTGACCTAGCAAAGACAATTGCTAGTAACATAAATGTCCATAGACAATGTCAGCCATCTTAGAAAAAGTAGAGAAAGTAGTACATCGGTAACTTTCCACACGCTCGCGACAACTTGGCGGGAAAAGTAGGGCGGGCGCCATCTTTTATATTTTTCCGTTGAACAACGTTATTGTTTGTTTTAATGTCAATTGAATATTATAATGTCTATTAGTGAATTTAGTTTCACTTAAGTTTTGGCGCCATTTATTATCTTTTCTCTCTCAGCGTTCAGACAGAAATGTTTTTAAAACAACCGTTGTCTTCTTGTTTTGTCTGCAGACGACTCGTTAGAATCGTTTAGAGCTTTGTCCTTTTGACAGACGGTTCCAAAGAGGTCGCATTTTTGGACGGACTTCAAGCATTTTTCGCCGAAAATCGCGTATACTTGACCGATATTCGCATTCCCGTTCAGCGAAGGCCCAATTAAAGCGTGCGTTATTTTGGGGACGGCCTCTCATTCCCGATAGCAGTTTGATGTCAAGGTGTCGTGTCGTAATCCTCGCGATAAACGACCGATGTTATATATGCCAAGGTTCGATTCCTTGTGTTCCGGCAGGGGCTTCCCTTGCTGATAATTTTAATCTGTACCATAATTACACGTTGACACAATGAATTCATCCTTGAGATAATACATTACATTTCTTTTGACATGTGTAGTCGGTAGTGTGATTACTTTCGCAAAACCGAGCCAAGTTCTGACGAGACAAAGACATTACTTCTCCGTACCGACCTTGCTCTAGACAGTTAATTGCTGTATTATTAAGAAACACTTAACCTATTTCAATGTTCTAGATTCTAAGAATTTATATATGAATTGCATCAAATAAGTTTTTGTTTCAAGGAAGTATCATAATCGATGTAATGAGTTTTCAATGCTCATTGTTGATATTTGGCGTCCGTAGTATTTACGCTGGGCTAGTTCTGTGCGATGAGTCATTGGGAATTACCGTTATCGATTTTATAAAGTTAAGCGTTAAATTATATAATTAGAATTTACCATGCCGAATATCGTGTGCCTTGTGCTGTTCTAATTTTGAAAAAAGTTGGTGATTCGATTTCTATGTTTTTTTTTTCACCAATCGGTGAAGCCGTATGCAGTAAGTAGGTTAGTTGCGCTGTGAGCGAGATAAAAAAAATATAGGTCAAGTTATCTTTGAATGTCCTCGTATCCGATGAAATTATCGTCTGTTATTGCGCTTAAAAATACTTACGTAATACACATACGAGATAAAGGTGATGATAAAAAATTAGGGCAATCCATACACGATAAGCTTGGTGTTTTGTAACCGTGCTGCCAGGGTCGGTTGTGTAGTGTGGTGTGGATTGTAATTCACATCGAGTAAGGCACGTTCAGCTAAATGCATGCGGGCACGACCTCAGCTTAGCACCTTCCGGACAACCTTGCTTTAACTTCCCGTATTACATCACTTACTGATAATGCACTTATACTTCTTTGTGTCTATTATTAGAGCGTCGTAGTGTGTATAGAGATTTATTATATTTGTATGTGTGTGTATTGCAGCGGATTGCGCAACGCCGCCCTAGGGATATTGCGTCATAGATAGCTAACTGACCTTTACGATCGATTCAAGTCTCGCCGTTTCCGAACGTTCTGTATTGTACATCTAAGGACCTTTTTATATTTACAATATTGAAATTCACATCTAATTCAATAGAAAACTAATATTAAATTATTTTATATAAAATTCGGGTTCCGTACATCCGCAGGCGAACGCACCGGCGGATAGGAACCTTGAACCAGTTGTGTAAGCGTTTACAATAGCTTACGACAGAGACGCCGTGCCAGCCTGTTTACAACACATGTAATAAACGCAATTCCTTTATTATTCAAACCGATGGCATCATTAATTTTTTTTTAATATATTATTCAGTTACAATAAACATCCGTGTATACAATGTTGATTAAGAAAATTGTAAATAATTATTTCACGTCAAATAATAAAATGTTTATAAGCCGACGTGTAGATTAAAAATAATAAAAATGATTGAATGACGGTAGACTAAAAATAATAATTTATGTGCAACGGAAGAGGAAGTTTGTAAGTCGTCAACTTAAAATTATCGAGACAAAGTATTAATAATTTTTTAAATTCTCTATACAATTAATTGAACATAACAAAGATAATAACGATGTACTCAAACAAAGGATATAATAATTATATTGTGCAAAATCAACGTGATATTGGCGTCGTAAACAAAGATAAAGAAAACATGGTGAAGGAAGCAGATGCAAAACAAAAGAGTCAAAACACGTACTGGTTTCATACAGCCAATAAAGAATTAATTGATATAACATTTTGGCACGAGATTACAAGAGCGTGAGTAAACAAAATTTTGTACGACATTATTCAGCTTCTATGAACTTTCATGTTAATGATGTGACTCATCCCAGTTATTTAAATGTATTGAAATTAAATTTGAATCATACATACAAAGACTAATATAGAATAGTTTAGAATTCTTTTTATGAATTTGATTTGGAAATTTTCAAATTTGATTTTCAGATAGGAATTTTTTTAGCGGGAAAAACTTTCAATCTCGTTTCTCATATTTAAAGATTTAAATTAAATTCGTTTTACGTAAAGATTTTGTTTATTTTTTAGAAACTTTTTTTTTTCCACTCACATATCAGATTTTTTTTCTAAATGTTATAATTAATATTATCTTTAAAAAATAAAAATGTATAAAATGCTTGTTAGAAAAGAAAAAAACAATTATAAAGCGTAAATAAAATAAATATATACTTACAAAAATATTTGCGGCAATTTTAGCACTTATCCGGAATTATCCAAACAGTGTTATAATATCACTTAGAAACAGAAAATCACAACAATAACGTCTTCTGTAATGTCTAAAGTGCGTTAAAATGGAACAATAAATGTTATGCACCCACTTAACACGTCCTGAATGATTTTGTCACTATCACAATGTTGTTATGACGAAATATCCACAGCGATGGCGTTGTACGCTAGTAACTTTGGACTCGTCCGCTCTTTGCGAAGTCTAGAGTGCGACTAAATTTTGTAGTGGGGTCGACCGACTCATGGTCGGCAGCGCGCACACAGCCACATCATACACTAGTGTGTGTAATCTGAGAGTGTGTGTGACATTGTGCCTGTGTGAGTATATTATTTACGTAACCTAGCTGTGTAATCACTTTGGCGCTATTGACTCAACGTAGTGTCCATTTTTTTTTAAACTAATTCGCTATTGAGTCATGTATTTAGTGTTTTTCTGCTTCTACGAAATCTGTAATCGATAGATAAGCGTCCGTTTTTAGCAATCACAATGGTGTAATGAATTAAATAAAATTTCAGCGACTGTAATAGTTTTAGATATAAATACTTAAAGTTATATCTAAACCCATAAAAAATATATGTAATAAAATATATCAATACAAATATTTTTCAATGTATGCATTTCCGTTTACCTTAAGTTTATCTATATTAGTTTTTTTTATTATTATCATAACAAATAAAACCATTGCTAGAAAATTATTGTAATATATAGATGTCTGGCAACATCTAATTTTCTTTATAAACTTGTGGTAATTTTTCCTCAATGTTTACAGAGACAGATAATTAAAGAAGTGATATTTTTTTAGATTTCAAGAAATTGTTATCCTCTTACGAATGTCAAGGCAACATCACGTGCTGAATTTTAAATATATCAAGGTCGTTCAAATAAAATAAAGCTATTGTTATATATGTTATTCAGATATTATTATTTTACATAGCTATATGTTATTAACTATTCGTAGTATATATTTTTATTCTTTTCTCTTCTTTTCATTTATACTTTCTGAAATTTTTAATCTGTGTTATTAATGATAATAATAAAAGAAAAAATATATCGAACAACATAGTTTTTAAATAAAAAAGGATCACTTTTTAATTATCGCCCTTTTTAAGACTTTTCGTATATAGAAATTACGAAATAGGTTATTATTATTTTTATATATATTTTTAAATATTACATTGGTTAGGTAAGAATAAATATTTATTACGTGTTCCTTACATGATGTTGTTTTATCAGTTGCATTTTTTCTTCAACCTTCAATGTGTTTTGAATTTTGTTAAAAAAATACTTATATAAGCCTCGTGTCTGGAATAAATCATTTTTTTATATGAAAACATATTTTTCTTGTTAAAATGATGGAATCGCCGGGGATACTTCACCTTGACTGTTATGTAGCGACATGTTTGTATTACATTAGATGTATTAAATTTAAATTATTACTGCTTATGTAATAAATATTAAAACACATATAAAATCTTTATGATTTTTGTTTTTGGACTTATAGTATGGGACTCGGTTTAGGGAATGTCAAAGGAATTAAAAAATAATCATACATTATATTGTTTTTATTGTATGAGAATGCATTTGTGGAAAAAGCAAGCGTTTGAATATAGAAGATGTATAAAATAAGATTGACAGTTCTATTGCCATATTTTTAAATGAATATTTGCAGCTTGTAAGCCTATTTAAGATTTTTATGTCTCTCCTAATAGACTTTATTACAATGTATTGGATTAAAAGTAACAGTTCAGTGATTTTTATTTGATTTTATATTTTTTTATTATAAGGGTATTTATATTTATGTAATTACCGCACGCCATCATCAATTTCCCGCGTTAAGTGTTTACTAAACCGCATTTAGTCGAACTATGAAGTTGTTATATAAATTCAAAAAAGCACAGACGATGTCACAGTCAGAGAGCTAGTGATCTGGTTATGATCTTGTTCTGACTTATTTATATAAAAAAATAGTTCCATATTCCAGAATTTTCCTTAAAGTTGAAGCAAAAAGTTTTTAACATATGACCTACATTGGGACCTTTTTGCTACTCGATTTTTTTTTTGTTTTTGTAAGAGTGATGATGGTAAAGATGTGATTTTATGTTTCGCAAATCATAAAGCTCTTTTTAATAATTTCGTGATACTATTCATAGCACTTTGACGCGTTAGCTACGAATCACTCAGACGTAATTAGAAATTATGTAATGTTTAATTCGAAGGAATAAAGTGGCCCTTATTTAGTTTTTCAATTATTTCAGTGAATCCGTCAAACGTAAATTTATAATCTGTTACTCCAAAATCTTATTTATATTTTCCGAATAGTAATAGTAATTCTTTTTAATTTTTTATCCTTTGATTTTACAAACACATGCTGGTTATTCGATTTTGTTTGATCAAAATTTACCACATAAAAGTCAAAAGAGCAAGAAATAAACGTAACAGCTTCAGTAACCATCTATGCTGTGATGTCCTACATCTTATGACATGCCGTTAGAACAAAATGATTTTTTTTTGCGATTTAAAAGCAAGTTATAACACAATCGTTACTTTTATATCTTAGAAAAATGCGGTCAAGAACGAGATAACGTGTGTAACAGAAAATATACGACATTCAAATACTGTTATCGTAAAATTTAAGGTTTTATTATAATTTATTTCTTATCAATTGAAAAATATTAAGGTGGAATAATTTCAATATTACAATTATTACTCTATAACCTACTGAAAGACTTGGGCCTGTCAAGAACTCACATCAATTCGTTCTTGGAACGTACTTCGAAGGCAGCCCTAGTAGGTTCTTTTCAAATATGGTTAGGTAGGGAGAGGAGCTTGGACAGTGGAGGTGAGCGTTTAACGCGCGTTAGTTAGGGGCCCCTTAAACCTACACCTGGGTCGCAAGTCCCAGGCACTGTTGAAGCTCCTCTCTCTGTAACGCGATGGACCCGGCACCCGCACGGTGAATCCATGGAATGCTGAGAGGTTTCGTCTCTAATTACGGTTTGCATTGTGAATTTATGCTGGGCAAGCTCAGAGCTGGTTTCCGTAATTCAGTTAGAATTAAATCTACAGGTATTTATGCTAAGTGTACTCTTTCAAATTCGATATTCTTAGTAGCATTCTTTTCAAAGTCCCTTCGGAGAAAACTTAGAAGGAATTTATAGGTAAGCTTTTCAAACAATATAAAAGTGATTAAATATTTGTTTTAATTCTATCAAATCCTTTATAGTTCTACAACTGTCTTACATTACTTATTCAACTGTAAATGTGTCTAACCCTAGTATTACAATGAGACAATATTGTTTACCATCCAATGAACTCTTGAATGGACAAAGAAATTTATTAGTAAATAAAAAATAATGTAAATGTTTTAGAATAGTTCAGTGATATTGTATTGTGTGCGTGTTCGGGTTATGAGTGTTAATTTTTTTGTTCAGTTTCTTCATTGTTTTCTTAATTAATATTATCTGTTGTGTAGATTAATAAGTAATGTTATTTAACTTAAAAATGACGAAATTTCACCTAAAGATAGGAACTTTCTAACTTTATTCAAGTTGTCCGTTAGAAGTTGTATTCTATGTTATCCTCATACGTTACTTCTTCGCTTTAAAGTTGAATCAATATCCATTCAGCAATTTTTGCTTATATATATTAATGCTTTTGATACATGAAATACTCAATAGCTGGAAAATTCATTTATTTAGACATTTGTCCCATGATTGTGATAGTGATAAGTTATTTATTATTATAGCTTAAATTGAGCCATATTCTGGTAATAGCACATTTTGGACATTGTGGCTTGTGGCAACCTATAATACCCGTCTACCTACGTCACTAACTACGTCATAAGCGCATTTATAACTTAATTTCACCACTTAGAATTATTTAATAGTAAAGTTGTGAGATAATTATACACAATAACGTCATAGTATCTTTTAAACGTGACTTGCAAAATGAAATATATATTCCTTTAGTCACCTTTATAGTTTTTGTTTTTGTGTTTCTATAAAGAGGTATGAATCATGTACAATACAAAATATAAATGATATTTTTTTTCTTTTTATACACATATAAATAGAACGAATCGTATACCAGTCAATCGTTTTATTGATATTAAAATTGATACATTGTTGAATAAATTCATTAAACGCGGACGGAATCGACGACAGAGACTAGTATAGTAGTAATATTAAATAATAACATGATTCACAGTGTTTATTGATTTTTAATCGTTTTTTATCATATTATATTTGATAAGTGATAAATGTTATTTATTATTAATTATCAATAATCAGTGACGTGAGCTCGAAATCTACCTATTACTACTATCAACACATTGAACCATAAGGAAGTATAGAAGGGCCACGTCCTTAGTCATTTCAGACAAGTCATGTTTCAACTTAAAATACAAGAATATTAGCAATTTTTTTTATTATTATTTAGTTCTAAGTTGTTATGGAGGTTAATTAAATATATGGAACAAACATTTTTGATTTAAATCTGCAATATTAATGTTGCTTTCAAATGAAAGCCAATTTTTAATTGCTTATCGATATCATTATGCAATTTTATTACATTTATGATAATGATTTTTTAATCCGAGTGATAACATTATAAAATAAAATATAATTTTTATATGATGTTTATATAAAGAATATGTAACATACCGTAATATGTATATAAAAGTATATAAGGAACAGGTTGTATATATATTTAAATTTGTTATTTAAGCTATACAATAAATATATATACTTTTAAATTCAATTAGAATTATATATTATTTTTGAATTTTTAAAATATCAAAGCTAATGAACACGAATGTCGGACTAGACTGTTTTATTTATCCGTCATAAAAATTTACACTAAAAATATATAAAAATATTCTCGTACTTTCATATTATCTATTTTAAAATCTTTAACCTTGTATACAAGATGGTTTCAACAATTACTTCTTTGAGATATATATTTATAACCAAGATATATAGGAAGAAAGAGATAATATTTTATTTTATTTTTATAAATTTTTTTTATATCGCAAGATTTAATCTGAGATACATCTAGCCTAAATAAACGAATTATATATTTTTTTAAATAGTTATGGGTTATACCTACTACGCATAATAAAAATGCTAGCACAGTTCCCTTGTTTAAGCATCACAATAAGAGTTATTTTGCTCAGCTATCGCGATGACTCCAATAGCAAACTACCCACAATATTAAGTTTCTAAGTTATAAAAAAAATTAATTTAAAAAAAGAACATTTTCATTTAATTTCCTCGTAATAATAAGATTAGCAGGATCAGAACGAGACTCGTGCATGAGATTAATGTTTGTTTTGTTTGACGTGCTCTGTCACAAGCCGGTACATACTGAAACACGTTATGTGATGTAACTAACACTTAAGTTGTTGATGTAATAATATAATAACAATTAATACATTGTGAAATCGACTCTGTTCATATTAATATAGAGTCTGATTTTAATTGTCTTTATTTTTTTATACATGGTGTATTGTCATCGTAGGAGTAGTCGATTTAGTTATAAAAATAACATCTGTGGCGTTGTTTTGATTCGAATAACAATATTCGCGGAATTTTCTGTTTAATTTTATTTTGCTATCAATGTAGGTAATTTTTATGTCGTAAGATTTTATTGAAAATAAAAATATACATAAAATTTATTAATTTGACACGATGAATGTTTAATTATAGATCTTTTATTTAAAAAAATAATAGAGGGTTATTGGAAAAAAATTTAATAGTTTTGTTAAATTTAAAACATACTATTACATTATTTATCAGAATAACAGAAGAGTTTGTTTGAATACTCAGCGTGATTCCGTCGTGGCGAGAAAGATGTTATATAACTCTAAGATATACTATCATTAAGCAACGTGTATATCAATAAAAATATCGCATTATTTACATAATTTAATTTAAATTAGGTTTTTAATATTGATGGAATATATATATATATATATATATATATAATATTTTTCGTTTAATTTCGTACAAACTCGATGAGTCATTTTCTTTAAGCGGAAGTGAATCTCGCGTGATTCAATGTTTGTGAAGAAAAATTACATTTGTAGGGAAAAATTGTGAGTCACCGGCTTTTCTCACCCCACGGCGTAATAGGGATACCTGTTGTTAAATTTGCATTCCATGCATATACATATTCAAGCATACTCATATATTTTGTCAATATTATTCTGCCCAAAATTAAAAGTATTTGGAAAATATTCATTAAATACTATTAATGATTTCATTAACTAACATTGATTAACTTAAATATTCAAGATTTTTTTCATGTCATGAAGTAATTACTTTGTTGAAAATCATATATTTTTATTACCTGCAATCGTTTAAAGAATGATATAATGTATTGCAATGTAATTAGTATTTTATTTGAAATTAAAAGAATTTCACGTGAAAAAATATATTAGTAAGAAAAAGGAATAAAAAATCTTAATATATACTTTTTAAATGAGATCATCTAATCTTATCTATGTCTAACATACGTCGGAATTAGAATTATGGTCAATGATTTTAGGAGTTTATCATATATCTATATATAAATATATAAATCTTTAAAATTAAATACGAATAAATATTAAATTATAAGTAAAACTTAAATTTATTATATTGATTGGAATTAAAATAAAGCGTTTAAAATTGTTACTAAATATTTACCTCGATCATACATACAGCCGGTACGCTTACTAAGGGTTACTTGTAACACAACACGTACGAAGGGTTTCGAGTTAAACATTTATTAAACATCTTCAATACTACCAGTGTGAGTATTAAATAAAAGAAACGCTCTGTATGAAGTGTGATATTGCAAACTCGTGATTAGTAATTACTAACGCACCCCACACAGCTTAGGAATATCCGGTTAGAAAAATTCCAGCAAATATTTATATTGATTTTTAATTTAATATTAAAATATGTGTATTATATAATGTCAATATATTATAGTGTATTATTATGTGAAGAGTTTGGTCTCATATCATTGTCTATTCACGATTACAAGCAGAATCTCCCGATTCGTCAGTTGACATGTAAAATATTTATCAATGGTATAGATTTTAATAGCTTTATCGTTCAATCCCATTTCAAGATAGCCTAAAATTGTCTGACAATGACTTACGCAATTTTTAATAATGTTATGTAAATGGTATACCTATACAAACTCTATGTATCTGGATATATATATTGTATTTTGTAAGTGGTAGAGCTAAGATAGCTGTGGTCAAGATCAGATCGAACATGGGCTGTCCCTACCGGGGAAGTACCACCCTTTCACAGAAGATCGGCGTGAAGCAGTCTTTCGTCCGATAAGTGAGAGAGCCGGTTGTCCTTTCCCTGTTCCCACCCTATCCTACCAATTTCTTATTCCCGCTGCTCCCTTTTCTTAAACACCCAAGGTTGGCTACGCATCTGCAACAAAGATGTTGCGGATGTCCATGGGCGACGGTGATTACTGCCCATCAAGTAGGCCGCCTGCTCGTTTGCCACCTCTCACAATATATACACATATATATATATGGATATATCTTAATAACAAAAAAATGTACGTGGAATGCATTTTTCGTTCTATTTTGAACTGTTATGTAATATATGTATATATAATGACCTTATATAAAACAATGCATATACATACATAACATAAAATGATGGAAAGTTTCTAAACAACATACATTAGTCATTCAAATTATTTGTTTATTTTAAAGCTCTAGAGTTCAAGTAATTGTGGAAATAAACAAATGTTGTTTTTTTTAACTATCTGTTAAGGAAGCTTCTAAGCGAGTGTTGAGAGTTCAATATTAATCGGTAAATTTATAATGCACGTAATGTATTCTATTTGAAATGTTATATTTTCCGTTCTCTTAAGTTTATGTTCCTGACGTATTATTTAGGACGTATGATATTTATTCGTGATTATCTTTAGCGGACTTTTTATAGATATTTTTATAAAGCGTAGATGTTTTGATTATAGAGAATTATTCAATACAAAGACGACTCGAATTATATTTGTTATATTTTTTTTACAATTATCTAATTAATATAGGAATTATACTCACGTAAATACGAAGATATGTTTATATGAAGTCACAATTAGTGTTCTTAAGTTCTATATATATATATAATTATGAGGTATTATGAAATTTGGATATATGCTATACGTTTAATTAATACATTAGGTAAATTAATTATACTTTAAAAATAATACTTGCAGACATATAAATAAAGTTGATATGTCTATCTGTGTGGTTATCCTAAATGTATCATGATTTTGAATTTTGAATTTTTTTTTCATACGTTAAAATTCTTTTATTTAGCTTAGGAAATCAAATAAACGCTGTCACAGTCTAAACGTGTTCATTTATATGAGAAAAAAACTATTGAAATATTGTCAATTTAATTCATAATTCAATAAAAATAGTTTAAGACGATGTAATTGTCTCTGCAATATTGGTTTAGTTTCTTTATTACAGACACATTAAGACATTGTTAACGATTTTGTAATAAAATTGAAGGATTGAACGTAGTTTTTTTCGCCGGTAGAATCGATTATTTATTATGCATACTATCTTAGTACGAGTTTTCGGAATCTACGTAAATACTTACAGTTTAACAGTTTAGAGATACCAATTAAAAAGTTTTCGTAATTTTTTATTAATTACACTGTAAGAAAAAAAAAATTAATAAGTCTTTAGAAGCTATTAAATTTTCCGGTTTTGTTTTTTATTTTCGCAGAATTTCTAATGACGGAAGCCTTACGTCTGCCCTTTGCCCCAACCTCTTTGTTAATTTCACTTAGATACTATCAAACTTAAAGTAAAGAAGTTTCCATGAAAATCGTTTTCATTGAATCAAGAAAAAAACATGTTTTCGCTTAGATATTTTAATATTTTTTTTTATATCAGAACGAAAATTATATTGAACGTATATTGTGTGCGTATTCCAAGGTCGCGTGTGGAATATTCTGGCCTTGAGGCTTGCATAACATCTGTAACTCCTTAAATATTTATCTGACTGCATTGATGTATGAGAGCTAGAAAAACAAGCATCATATCCAACAAATATTACAATATATATATATATATATATATCACTCCATACTATAATATAGTAACGTAAATAATGTTCGACCACATAATATGAATCATTCAAAAATAATTCCAGTTTCGTATGTCTTATAAATTAATAATGATAAAAGGTATTACCATAATTTATATGAGAATGATAACCGGAATCGATAATACGTCACTCATGAATAATCGATTCTAACGACGTAACTTCCCCCAATCGATACGTCATCGAGATGTTTCGAAGAATCGTTAAGAACAACTACGTCATTATCAGACGATTCCTGATGTAAGGTGTTATTTCCCAGTTACGTCCAAATTAATTGCCTTCCAACGAATTTGGTATAAAACAAGCAATACTGAAAAGTTATTTTTATTGTTAAAAAAATGTTTTTTTTTAATGACATTACAAGTTGTTTTGCAAATATATAAGTTGTCTGTTCTTGTAAACAAAGTGGATCCGGATATTTCTTTGCAGACTTATAACCGGTTAAGTAGTTATAGTATAGACAATAAATATAAAGTAAAATTTATTTTTATCTTAATAATACTACTTCTAAAAAATCTAATGCACAATAATAGCAAATTAACCCGGAATTCCTGACAAAGGAAGCCCCCCGTAAACGTGACCGAGTGCACGTGAGAGTTACGTAACAAGGACGGTTTACGTAACGTACTGCGACGTAGTTTTTTTTTTATATTATTTCAAATTATTGTTTTATTTATATCCCATGACGGAATAAGACCAGTTTGTTTTCGTCGTAAATATATTTCTATTTGAAAATTTGTTTCAAATAAGTATTATGATAAAACTTACGCGTTTCATTTATATTTTGTGATGCTAGCATGTTTTTATTTATTTATTTTAAGTTATTCTGGTTTGTCATAATATGAAATAGATTCAAAGACGTCTATTTAATCATTGTGAGATCTGTGATCTATGAAGCGACAGAATTGATATTTACATTGCATGTAAATTAAATTTAAGAAAAATAAAGTCACAGTCTATGGTGTGGAATTGAATTTATAATTAAATATATGCACTTATGTTTAGAGAGTTATGTACGAAAGAGCTGCAGTAAGGCCAGAAAATATTTCAATTCTTTATATATATATACCGAAAAGATCGTTTTCTTCTTTATATAAAACATTATAAGCACAAAACAATTCATATATAATCTTCATCATTGTTTTTTTAATTCGTCAATATAAGGATGTAAGCTCGTAGATAGTGATTTGATAAAAAGTAATGACTTTTATTAATTGGCCTAATAGATTTCAGATAAGACTTTTTCGCACTCATTGTTACTTTTAATGCTATCATTATAAGTAGTTGATTTGTTATATGTATTGGGAATCCTTTTTTCAGGTCTACATTAGAATATTGAAACTTTATTTTATTCGAATAAAATATATATCTGTATATAAATACATTAATTTTGGTATAAATGTCTCAATTCTCCGTGTTTAAAACATAGTGTGTAATGGAAATGTGATTTTATTTTAAGTATTCATCTTTGTTGATGCAGGCTTGAACATATTTGTTTCTTATTCTTATATGTTGAACCTTATGTATGTATATAACCAGATATATAGTTATTATTTACTTTTAATATTAAATATTAAGTCGATAATTAATTTTTAAAGGAAATAAGACTGAACTATTTTTCTTGGTTATAAGCAAAAATTCAGTACGAAACCAATATATTGTTTGAATTTCATTATATTTTAACAATTTTGTATTCAGATAGAGTTAGCGAGATCTTGTAAACTTTTGTGTAGACATTATTTGTAAGGGCGGTCGTTCCTCGGTCATGTGACTCGGGCGTCACGTGGACTGGTTTTTTAAATATGAATCTGTATAAAAGTTTTGTATTCAAAGAAAATAAAAGATTCAGCGAGAAAGAGTTTTTCTTTTCATACAATTGCTGCTGGAACACTCAACAGCCTTTTGTTTATTTCGGGATCGGGTTAACGGAGTGTTACATAAAATAGGGATGGAAAAATACGTTTCGGTTTTTTTTTATTAATATAATATTTATATTATGTGTCCTATTTCCAAATCCAATATTCCCTGTTTGATCATATAGGTGTATTAATTCCACTTATCTAGTTTATTTAACCTAGAATTACATCACAAACTATAGATAATGCAATTGATAAGCCAATCGCTATGAATGTCGGTCGGAGTTACGCAATTCTAACGACGACATATTTACTTGTATTGACATATATATGTTATGTGACCTGTATTATACAAAAATCTCCATTATATGTATATAACATTAATGTGTGTTTGTATGTTACAGCTTTGAACTTAAGCTCACTATCTTAATAGATATTAAATAATCATGTTTACCGTTTATATAATCTACATATATATGTATAATATGACAGTATATATATATATTATGTTGCAAATTATGAAATGATTTCCTTATAAAGCCCGGGATCTCCGAGCTCTGTACCCCTCACTATTATATAACGCTCTGAAAGGACACGTGTCGTCCTATCCACGTGATAGACCGTCACGTTGTCATGCTATTTTCAACATTTAAACATATTTATATAATACTTTTATATTTTGCTTATTAATAAAGAAATTTCATTGTGAGTGACTTCAATAGCAGTGATATAGTTTGTCATCAACACACTCGAGATATTGTCTTAGTTGTTAAAGCATACTATTTGTTATTCTTATTTAATGAAAATCTTTGTCAGACGTGTAAACAATTACGGATTTGCTCATTTATATATGAGGACTGGAAGTAAAATTTATATGTGTTATATCTACGATTTCTGTTACTCTATGTGTTATTGATATTTTACGTATTAATCATATAACATTGAATATTAATAAATATCGCAACATAATTTTTACTTTATATATTGAACAATGATTAGGCATTATACTTAGGAGTCAGGAGTCAGGACGAGGTATTTCACGTGACAGTGGAACAGAAATTGAAATCAAACTAATATTCTGAGAGATTGCTTCAAAGTAACCGAGAAGTCGGGAGTATGTTGTTAAAGTAATAAAAAAAAACGCGTAGTAATCCGAATATATTAGTTTCATTTAAATTAATACTCGCAAAAGTCTAGAAAGATGCTCAAAAACTCTATTTATATATATATAAGAATATTTAAATTATCTTTGTATTATCTGTTTCGTATTCCATTCTACACGTTATCTTATGATTATTATAAATAGTTTATCGTCTGTGACATAATAAATGCCACATTATCCTTAATCATCTCAAACGTCAGTACATTAAGTACGTGTGCGTTTAATCAATACATTATATGTGATATGAGAGACGAGTTGTATGCGATGAAACATGCAACGTGTATCAGATTTTTGGGTTAAACTGATAGCTATTAATAATTCAACAGGGTGTTATTTTTTATAAGGAAAAAAAAAAAATTTTTTCTTTCATTTTCTTACCGTCCTGTGTATAATAAGATTTATAATTAAAAGAAATTAAATTGTCTAAATGTAAATTTAAGTGAAAAAAATAATTAAAATTTATTTTTTATTGCTCAATATTTCTTGGAAGTGCCCAAGTATGCAGAGTACGTGGTCTAACAACACATAACTGGGTCGCTATATACAAGAAAAAGGCACGTTCAAGATAATGCAATACAATTTAATTTAATTATTTTTTTACATATTTAGTAATTTCGACATATTTTAACTTTATAAATAAAAAAAAATTAGGTTTTTTCACTTCATTTTTTTTTGTATTTGACGCATTTTATATAACAAAGTATTTAAATTGTTTTTCATGTCTTTCAATGACACCTTTTATCATTTATTTATTTTCATTTTACTTTGTTACACGAGCAGCGCCGGGAGAAAGTATATTTATTTGATACTTATTTGAATTCGTGGATTCATAAGAATCATTTTCCATTTAGGTGTTCTGGTAAATTCGTAGCTCTGTTATCGACGGAGGCGACCTTGTATTCGAAATCCCAGAATACAACATACGATTTGGTCACGTGCTTCATTTTTTTTTACTTCTATAAAAACCATATAAATTTTTACCGACCATGAATTTGGAACACTCTAGAATAGTAAACGGAAATGATTTGTGAGACTAAGTCGGCACATCTGAATGAAATGTACTACAGAGAAAAATATCACATAGTTAATATAATAAGAATTTTTATTAAATTCATGCAAATGATAATATTGGTTTGTCATACAACAGTATATCATTTGCCATAGACAAACAAGTGCTATAAAGGAAATTGGAAAATTACATACGAACCCATTAAAATACTTGTTACTTCTTAGTAAACAACAATACTTGTTACATTTTAGTAAACAACACGTGACTGAGATTACAAGGGTTCTTAAGGTGCTGGACCTTGAGCACACGTCAGACCTAATTACATGAAAGTTAGCTGCTAAAATTATCAAACAAAAACGTATGAAATTAACCCATTTCCTAAGTAACACTGGTTAAACAAGGTGACATGGTTTAATATAATGTATTTTATATTATAGTTCAGTTAAATACAAGAATTCATATGACGGGAGTCATTGCTTTGAAATCATTGGGACATGGTTTTCATATTATTTTATTAAACACAAAGTTTTAGGTATAAGTCTGTTGATTAGTATTCCAGCTTGTGTACGTTTTCTGGGGCTTTCACACTATACTAAATAATTATATTAATATATCGTCTCAATCAATGATTTTGTTCTGTCATTTAAATGGCTCACATAGTCTATTTAGTTTCAATTCTCCCAATAGTAATAACATATTTATATTATTTGTGTGACGTATTTTTAAAGAATCAAAAACGCGCTGTCTTAAAAGAAAAAAAATGATAGTTATATAACATTTTATTGCTCGGTTTCAACGAAAAATAAACGATTCAATGATCTCAGACTCGAATTATAAAATCATAAGCAAATTTTTTATAATATATTTCCTTAAAATTTTGCGTTACTTCACAGTCAAGGTTGTGTTACGTAACGCCAAACGTGACTCGGACACGTGCAGACACCGGGCGTGACTTGTCGATTATTACGTAATGCATATACCATTATTCTCTCTTAATAATAATTCAGACATAAATATTTATTACTAAAGATATCTTACGCTGTATTAGTTAGAAACTTGTTTTTGATTATAAATAGTTTAATTTGTTTTGCTCCCAGCTTAATGCAATTATAAAGTATATTTTATATCACTCCTGATATTATTGAATCGATTTTGATGAAACTTTGCAGTAATGTTGCTTGGATAAAACAAACGAGATTAAATCGTCCTTTATATCCTATGAAGTTGCTCACAAGTATTATATAAAAGATAATGAAAACATGTATGAAGTATAATCAATTAATTACTCATAAGGATAATTATCTCAGTGCACTTGTGATAATTATCTCAGAACTAGCTTTTGGCTTCGTCTCCGTCAGTCTTGGAATTAGAAATGAATAGCTGATAGGGCGAACTCTGTTCTGGTTGGAGGTCGCAAAAAAGCAGTAATTTTGTCCGTCTCCTGGTTCTAAACTACCTAACCATTAATTTTCATCCAAATCCCTACAGCTGTTGTTTAGTTATGAATAGTGTAAGTAACATAACTTTCGCATAATGTAATTTACACACATATACCTTATTAATATTATGTTTGTCTTATAGATGCCCTGGTCAGGTGCAAGTATATATAAATAAAATACAATATATTATACACATGGATATAGTATATGTTTTATTTGAATA
The DNA here is from genome assembly GCF_018135715.1 of Danaus plexippus. Lineage (NCBI taxonomy): Eukaryota > Metazoa > Arthropoda > Insecta > Lepidoptera > Nymphalidae > Danaus > Danaus plexippus. Next base: position 1,636,675 of record NC_083552.1, on the reverse strand, counting down.
AAATTGTCCTATTGCTCAATTTCGTTAGGAACTTCAAAAAGGGGGGGGGGGCTTTTTAATCATATAGCATAGTGTCTTAATACGAAAAACAGAATAAAAATATATTTAAAAAAAATATTCGTAAACATTATTTATAATTATTGTTCCTATAAGTTTGGTATATTTATGTAAATGTCCAAAATAGTATTTAAATATTAAAAGCTTATCTTCTTAATTTTGTGACCGCTATAAGACTATTTGGGCGTGTTTTGTGCCTTATTACGTTACATAATTTAATACAGAACAGAAATACAAAGTACAAAAATAGCATTGAGAGTCTGTGGGCGGTGTATGTATATGAAAATGATATAACTATATCATATATAGTTATAAAATTTTAATATGTTTTATATTAAGTAATTGTATATATGTATTATATAAAACTATGAGATTTAAAAGTAAAGCGAAAGATATTTAATTTCTGATATTATTTAAATAAAATTATTTTATCATTACCCACATTACTATAAGTAATCATAATTTATAGTAAAATATATGAGACAAAAGAAACTAGAATATTTAATTATTTTTCTTTCGATAGACATTACAATTCCATGCCACAGGTTAGTCGTTTTCAATGAATAGTATTTACTTCATGAAAACATACATAGTAATTATATATTTCTTGTATATTTGTTCTGTATCAATGTATTATTCATACAAAAGATAAACGCGCAACAAATATCATACAATGTCGCCGGAAGCGTCTTCGTTCCTAGTAATTAATGTTAGGTATTGGTCACCGCGATTCGGGAGATCTGCCAACTAACATTCTAGGAAAAATACCGAATAATATCAAATATAATGCTAATGCTATAATTTTCTATGAATTTTAAGATGTTTACAATCGCATTTCCAAAATTGTTCCATCCAATGAGTCAAGTAATATCAGCATTGGATCCTGTATTCCTCATAATACGTGACATAAAATGTTTCAGTGTGTATATTTTTTTGTACTAAACATAATATAAATTGATTCATAAGAAATTTATTAAAATAACAATGAATAAAAAATTAAACATATGTCACTTTTATTGTTTATATTAAATTTAATATTATAATTTCTAATACGATTAATTCCGTTTGTTATGTCGCACGTTCGTGACGACATTGGAATGTTGGCCCACGTTGGAATCGATTGACACACTGGTAACATCGACAACAAAGTCAAAAGTTAGGCACGTTGCCATTCTGAGGGGGAGAAATAAAATTCACTATATAATTAATTGTATAACTTCTTTGAAAAAGGCTAAAAGAAAATATCTCCGTATGTAGGTGAATGTAGAATTTTGTAATTATATAACCTACTGCCCGCGACTTTTTATATTAATATAATTTCTAAAATTAATGTATTATAAGTTACTTCTTCGTATCTAGCAGTATTTTCTTCAAAATCAGCCGATACAGACAAACAGACTGACTAAAATTATAAAGAATATATTTTTTTCGTTTCACATTTAGTAAAAATCTGTTATTTTAATATAAAAAACAGATAATTATATCTAACACTTTCCAAATATAAATATATATAATAAGAGAAGTAATTCATAGTCGTTAGATTTGCAGAACGCGTTAATGAGAGTTATCGCTGCGCCTGCGCACGCGTGAATTAACGTGCTGCGACCACGTGGAGGGACGCGTGTCTTGTCATAGTTCAAAACAAAATGATTGCGTAACACGATAAAGCAAATTAATTAAAGTGCATATAGTACAAAGGTCTCTATTTAATGAGGCAATTATATATTTTCATTGAAACATTGAGAACTATAGAAGAGTCATTAATACAAGAAAAATAATAATTTGCAGGAACTTTATTGTTAGCATAAATTATACTATATAATCGCTAGTTCACGTATCACTTGTTATCAATTAAATTTATGTCTATATAACATTGTAAAATGTAGTCAAATTCCTATGAAGTATGCATTAAAATATCCGTTTGACTTTGTAAGTATGACAGTGTTAAGGATAAATATTATATCACGACCTTAATTTGACCCCAACAGCCTTCCTACCTGATCGCGGTAAAGCCAAAACGGAGGGTCATTTCCGTATTCTTTTGACAGCCATCCAAATATATTTTTATGTATCATATCGACAAAACGTATTTATTACAAACTCTATCTTAGCTTTTAAGCAAATGAATGATTCCTTTTGAATTATCGTATATTTATTGAAGTTTTAAATAATTTTTTTATGAAGATATATGTAAAGATAGGTTTGGTAAAATATCTTATTCATAATGTCTGAAACTTTCTGTTTTGGTTATTCTTTAATATATGGAAGACGTATAAAATGTTCATAATGACCTATTATTTGTGTACTTATTAATTTATATGTGAAATTACTGTAAATATATATGTACATTAACATTCTAACTAGTCTCCTTTTTACATTTTGTCAACCAATCATCAAAAGCTGCGTGTTTTGCCGGAAAAAACCTCCTCCAAAATTTTTCACCCGCATAATATGTGGCATTTAATTTGCCCTCAAAAATGAATTTCATTGCCATCAGTTAAATACATTTTAAAGACATTTGTTTTATCTCAATGTTAATAAGAGAGGAAAACGTAGCAGCCTCGTCAGTTATCTCGCTTGCATAATAATGGGGTAAGTATTTCCTGAAATACGATAAATTTATTTATTGTGTGTAACTACACAGTAGTGAAGGTTTGGCTAGATCTATGTTCATTGTTACGCGCTTAATATCAAACCATTCACTCTCCCATTCATTGATCAATGAAAAATCATTAAAAAAATACATCAATTTTAAATAAAAATGAAAATTTTTAAACTATATTATCCTTTTTATTTTTTCAATTATATCTTGGACAAGGTTTTTTATTTTAAGTTATGTCTCGAGTGTCGTAAATTGCGTAATTTATTGTAAAGGTATGATTAAGGCTTACGTTGTAATTATTGTACTATAAATAGGAAACTGATTACACTTAGTATTCAAGAGTAAACCGGGAAATGAATGAAGGGCAGAGCCTTGGCTGTGAGGAAAAGTTGTGATTTAATTAATTACGTGATCTCCTTGCATCAGATGCACTCTGTATGGTGATAGAGTTGTGATATTGGTGAAAAGAAAGAAGGCTGAGGTTACTATGTTAAGATGATCAAACTTACACATCCGATGTTGTTATCTTTGAAAAATTTTCATTGAATATATGGTTAAGAATTTACCAATATATTATAAACCAATACATTACAAAGAATATTTGAGTAACAAACATAACCATCAGATGGCAGTCGGATTAAACAGAAATCAAGAACATACTGAAAAACACACAAAAACATCGTTGAAAGAATTTAAATAACAATTACCCGAATATTCTAGAACAATAGATATGGAAATCTATATGGTAATGTAAATTTAGACAGCACATGTTCGCTACGTTCACGTGAAGCAGGCGTCTGATCCGTCACGTGTCGGTTACGTATCGTCACGATCACGTTCCGACGAAACTAATTCCCTCCATTGTCTCACGATGCGTACAAAAACCTGACATAACCATACGGACAGTTTGATTAAATTTTTCCACCGATTGTTTTAGACATGTAACTTGTGACATTCGTGGATTTTATATATATTTTTAATAGCGTTCATAATATTATGGTGAGTTAAGGAATATTAATAATAATTTATTTATTGTTATTATGTTGAACAAAAAAACGTATTTAATGCGGTTTATGTTTAATATTTGCATTATTTTGGGGGTAAATAAATATACTCGTATGTTTACCGTGAAATAAGAGATTGTAGTTCTAAGACAATCTCATCTCTTCATAGACTTTTTTTTGTAGCTCGTTTAATAGATGTTTATATTTTAGAATAAAAAACTAAAATTGCTGTCACAATTCAGCATGAAATGAGATGGTCACCGTAACAGCTTACACAATTTCGGTTATAGATTACCTAAATAGCTTAACCTAAATCCACTAAAATGTGCAATTTTATAACGTAATTTAAACTAGTTTCTACGGCAGATTCGCTTACATTTACTGTATATTATATATTACGTAATTTATTTCATTCGTTTCAGAATGTTCCAGATATAGCGGTCATTCGGAGCGGAGATTAAAGCGCGTATATGTTCAAAGTAGACTCGGAAACCTATCTTATATATAATATTAATATTAAAAATCATCATATAAATAAACAAGTATATTATATATTTCTTAATAATTTATAAGTCACTTAAACCTTATTCTCATTTTTCATATATTTTGTTTTTAAACATCATATTTGGAGTTTCCGAGCCACGAATTTGTCTATATTCTTTCATGCATTTTAATTATTAATGATGTTAAATTTACAACTAATATAAGCTGTCGGCCATGTTTATATTTTTGGTTGAACGAAAATCTGTAAATTTCAATGCGAATGTCGTAAATGTAAAAAATAATGTGTAGTACTATTGAAATCCTTAATCCCTATAAACGTATATATATATATATATATATGTTTGTGTATGTAAGAATTATATGACTCCGTATAGTTATATAAGGTGAATGTTATTCTGAATGTATTATACCCTGTGCTCCTGTCAATGGAAAATGTTCAGTTGTAATACGTAACGCAGCACGCGGCCGGATCACGTGTAGATTTACGTCAGGGGTGAGTTGGCAAGGTTGTCAGGCTTTGTTGACGATCGACTACGGCATACGTGCTAGTTTTAGACCCCTGCATTTTCTATGAAAACTATTTAATTTTCATATCTTTACTTCTATGATACGTATCGAGATAATTGTCTTTTTATTTTTTAGTGTGAATAATAATCTAATTAATTACGTTTGAATAAGGTTTGATTTAGAATAGGAGTTACAATTAATTTTTGGGACCAATTACCAAACGACGCACCTGTTTAGATTATATGGATTTTTATTGGATTCTGCTATCCCTCTACACTATTCTATTCTGCAAATAGAAATTACATAAAATACACAGAGACATTGCCTTTACCACATCTATTCTTTGTCAAAATCTAATCTACAAAAAATATTCTGCGTTACTTTATAAGCCAAATTCAAAAAAAAAAAACAATATATATTTTAGTATTGATATATCAAGTATTTTAAGTCTAGGAAACAATTATATTCCTTCCTTTCCACTTATATTTGCGATATTATATAAAGGACATCAAAACCTAGCCTAGGTTACGCTGTATCTAGAAAAAATATGTGATGGAATATTGCGGTAGGAAAAAGAAAATCCTTTTTCATTTTACGTAACGATCCTTAACATGAATACAAACATCAGTGCATTTCCGTCTCGGAGTCACGTGTTTGGAGCGTGAAGGAAAAAAAGGCGAATAAATATTTAGTTTTTTGTTAAGCACATGGAAATTTGTAGTTCAGAAAAAACTGCTTTGTTTTATTCCACGTGACGTTTATAGAGAGCACGTGATTTTTAAGTTTTTAAACGTTTTTCTCTTTTTGTATGAGACATATGGTTTCATGACATCGTTTTAATTTTATAAAAATAATTAAATTGTTGATTATTTTAGACTATTTTCCGTAAATAATTTCTATCATATGCCGTATGGTTGGAAGAATAAGTTGTGATACATGAGACCTCTCAATCATTCTATTATTCACCGTGCAGGTGACGGGTCTATCGTTGCAGGGAGTGGAGCTTCAACAGTGCCTGGGACTTGCGACCCAGGTGTAGTTTAAGGGCCTAACTAACGCGCCTTAAAAGCTCACCTCCACCGTCCAAGCTCCTTTCCTTATTGCCTAAAAAGGTCGAAAATTGCAATTCTAATATATTTTTTGTTTCTTTGTTATCTCGACTCCTATTGATATGTGGAATAATTTAACTGGTTCTAGTTCGTTGTACGTCCAAAGGCTGTCACAATACAAGTTGCTTATACAACTTCATATTGATAACTTAAAAGTGAATTTTTTGGAGATATATTTTCTTATTTTCACATTAACATATAATTTGACTATATATACAATAATATGATAAAATTAATAACATTTAAAATATTTTTTGATAGAGATAACACATTTCACGAATAATTGAGAGATAAATTAAAAACGAAAAAGTTGAACGTAATACGGACAATCGAAACGTAATAAAATTGCCATAAAAAAAAACCACGTTAGCAACGGTTTGCAAAAGTTGCCTAAGTTATTGTGTCCAATATATTACAATGCGCTTACGGCACGGATATTACAAGATTTACTGTACTGACGCCAGTTAGGTAACATGTCTTTGTACTTTAACATAGATTTAATAGAAACTAAATATATATATATATAATAAATCAGATAATTTATGGACATTTTAAGATAAATATCGTAACAGATAGCAGTGTTTTTTTTTCTAATATAAGGTCATTAAATAGAATGAAATGTTCCAAAGGATTTCATAACAAAATTACATTTTACTATAAATAAAGTTGCGTTTTTGTCCATATTATGAAATGGATTTGAAAATTTACTTCTAAAGGAGTGTTTACAATCAACGATATTTATGTTTTTATATCATATAAAATTTAATATAATTTTGTTATTAATTTAATTATTTTTTAAAAAGCAATTATATGTGATCAAGCCATTATTTTATTTTCATCTATATTTGGCTGTAAAATATAAATGTTCTTTTATTATTGGTAACCGTTTTTACGGTTTACATGATTTTTATTTCTTAAAGTATATTTAAAAAAAAAAATCTTAATATAATTAATTGAAAATTCGTAAGATAAAATTATCTTCTACTAAGGATTATATGTTAGTGATACAATAAAGTGCTGGTTTTGGTTGTTACTTGACCAAGTCTTTGTCATTTTTATTAATGTTGTCTTAAATAAAATGTAAAATTTTTAACAGTACAAACTACAGTCTCCTTAAGTGTTTTGTGTCGGTATGTCTGCTAGATTTACAATTGATGTCGACATCAGAGAGCGACGACCAAGGACAGATTTAATAGTTTTAACGTAACCCGAAACAGCACGCCTGAATAACTCTAGTTATGAAAACTACGACTACAAATCAATAGTTAAATATTTTGACGAAATCAAACTCGCTGACTGAGTCAAATTGTTTTATTATTTAATAAAAAAATATCATTGCAAACATGGGGAAGTTCTTAATCGAGTTATCGCAGGCCAAAAATGCCTTACATCATTTTGGGAAGAGCACTGCTATCCCTGTATTAACCAATATATAAAAACAGAGATCTGGCTATAAAGTGAAAAAAAATGAATCAATATCAGTAGATCCGTTTAAAGGCTACGATGTCACAGACATACACACTCACACGCACGCACAAATTGACATATATTGACACCAAATTTTTTGCGTCGGGTTTTGATATTATTATAAGAGTAACGGCTGATAGATAAGCAAATAATTAATAAATTAATCAATAATTTTTAATGTCATTGAATATAAGATTAAAAGAATATTCACAAGCTGTCTAGTGGCGAAATGTAGTTCCGTAGATATGTCAACACACAGTTACCTCACGCTTGCCAAACATACATTCATGTATGTACTTACGGCGCCTGTGTGAACATGTTGCAAATTGTTGATAAAAAAAATAAAATCGTTTATAATCTTGCAATCATTTAACAATGACAAATAAAATTGGACAACATGAAAGTTATTAGTATGAAATAAAAAAATAAAAATATTTATATATTCTCTTATATTATATTTTATAATAATTTATTTCGTGTACTTCATTATTATAATATAAATACATTTCGTGTGAACGGGTTGAGACCTTCGAATGAGTTTCGACACAGTTAGTTGACCTGTTGCAATCAGAGGCATTTGCTGTTTGTTCATATAATAACATTATACAATTATTACATACGAGTTAATGGTTTTATTAACGAAACAGCAATGTCAATGTCAGATACATAATTTTTTTATTATAAATAATATTAATTAAGGCTAAAAAACGTTTAGGTTTTTAAATTATAAAGAAAGCTCTGAATTTTTTTCCATATTTCCATGGAATTAATTTATATTGTATATTTTGTTTAACACTGTGAACCACCGCGGGGTATATATAATTTTAAATCATTGTTTTAGCGTCGTTATACTAAATAAATGGAATGCCAGTAAGATATTGGCATTTTGGTTACCAAATAGTCTTTTGAATACAGACTTTTGCAAAACTGGATTAAATATAGCACCTTTAAGTAGATTTGAAGTTTAAATTTAAATTATATATTATTTAAAGTTATTAGGTTAAAATATGGCGATTTTTACTTGAATTGTGCAGAATATAATGATATTGTAATTAATATACGATGTATACGAACTCATTAGGGCGACAAAGTTATTCAGTGTTGCCACACGCCGAGAATGAACTCTTTCGACAGACATGTAACGTTTCTTTATAATGCTACTTTAATAACTTATACTTATAAAATATAATTTACTGTTTGTTTACAAACCTCATTAATAATATGATATTTTGTGAGGATTTGAATGCTTAATATGGCAACACTAATTCACTTATTTACTAAAGATCTCAATAAAATTAAAATTTATTACTTATAAACTCTCATATAAATTGCATAATATCATCTAAATAAATGTTATAAGTTAACAATTATATATATATATATATATATATATGTATATAATACTAAAAACCTTTCAAGCTTATATATGTATAATATACTCTTAATTTTCAGTTAAATTAAACATAGATTGTACATACATATCTATCTATACATATTATAAAATAAAGTACCCCGCCGCGTCTGTCTGTCTGTCTGTTCGCAATAAACAGAAAAACTACTGCACCAATTGTCAAGCGGTTTTCACCTCCGATAGCGTGACTCTCGAGACAGGTTTTAATATATAATTTGTTAAGGTTTTGCATTGATTTGTGTGTACATTAACGATATTTGTTGAAGATGTCGGGAAAGAATGAGCCGTCTGTCAGCTTATAACGAAAACGCTGCCAAAACCCTTTGAGATATGTCAAAACAATGTATGGTGGAATTGTGTATTTTATATAGGTCTACAGAAAAGTCCGGGATGGCATATGTCTATCTCTAAAGGATAACATACTATATCCATTTTACAACTTTTAAAAATTGGTATTCCTAAAGCGTTTATTGGAAAGCTATTTACATAAATACGGTATTAAGTCTTATCAAAATAAACTACTCTGTTTTCAAGCCTAAATCAGTGTCTGTAAGTTACTCTTTAAATCATTTAAATCGGGCATACCGTTTGAAAGTTATCATAATATAAGTTTAACAATTCTCAAAATTGAATAGGTCATTTTATATTTTTCGTAAAGAGCCCGTGCGAAGCAGGGACAGGTAGCTAGTGTAGAATAATTATTACATAACCAACAGAGCAACAAGTATTGATATTATATGATGAAATCGAAATTTGGCAAGAGTTAGGTTACATAATTGGACCGGTTACCGCTCTTAACCTTGGACGTGATGTAACATGTCAAGGTTGGAGACCATCGGGTTGGAGTGAGAGGATCCAGATGTACGAGGTTTTAAAGCCATTGTACTGAATTGCAACATGTGTTTTATAATAGTTACTCGTATTGCATCTCGCGGTATAGTTTGTGACTAACCATTGGATGGTTAAGATCTTTCACTGGAATTTTTCGTCCTTATTACAATTATAACATTTCACACATATTATTTCTCATTTTATATATATTAAAATACTCGTAAGTTAATGTATTTTATGTCTTAAATAACGATTTCGATGATTTTTGTTTATGTTTGCTAAAAATACTATACAATAATGATGCTAATGACTAGTAGGGACTAGTATCTCGCTATATTCATTATTTCATCTCTTAGGAAGTATTGTGTATAAATAATATTATATTTATTGTGGATTTCAATGGATTTTCAGATATGATTATTATAATACGTAACATGCAATTTCAGTTAAGAGTGTGACCCATAGAGCGTGCCCTTGAACACTTATCACTCGCCACTCATGTGTACATATCTTTACATTTCACAATGCTTATAACTAATAGGCTATATTATCTAAGTGACGTAATTCTATATATATGCCAAGGTTGTATGGAGAAATGTATATAAGTGTTTTGACATTTCAAATGTTTATTGCTATTGTATATCATTTCTATAATTCAACTTACGTTATGTGAATTGATAGCAATTATGCACTTGTAATGATTTTCGTTATATGTAAGTATCGAGTGTTGGTTAATAGATATCTAGATGTATTAATATATATTGACCTTTTTTTTAATAAGTGTTTTTTTACAATATTAAACACTATGCTCCTTATAGTGAAACTTTAAATAGGGTTTACGACGAGTCTATGAACTTAGCCTGCAAAATAAACTATTGGTTAGCTGTGAGTTATATCATTTTTAATTCAGTCATTAATCATAATCTGTCTTTGGTTCCGAATCAATGATTCACAAATGACATAATGTTTGCACAATGATGATAATTGGAAAACAATTATTAAGGCTTATTTCTAGAATACACTCATGCCATCGCTCGATAAAAATTAATTTAATTACTTGATAACGTATTTTCTAGTCTCTGGATAAATGAGATATTTTTGATATTTATAAAGAAATTATTACATAAATGCAGTATAAACCTGAAAAATGTATTATATATAGGTATATATATAATTAATCTATGCCTAACTAAAAAATAGTAGACTTTTATTTTTTTTTGTATTAAGATTAAAATTACACACTGAGTTATTCAATTCAACAATAAAGGTTTGCGCCACAAACTAAGTATATCTAGGTTATAAATCTTTTTAAAACTATGTTACGCAAGCTGTTGCATCATAATCGGTTCATGCATCTGAGCCAAGGTTTTGAGATCAGGTCGAGATTTTCATAACAGTGAGGTTATTATTAAGTAACACTTTGACAAAAACACTCGCAATCCTTTAATTATATGTATAGTAATAAAAATAAATTTTACTTTATATGAGAAAAGAAATCCTATATAACATTTAGACAAAGATTTTTATAGTTTTATATAATTTATTAATAATTATGAATCAATAGCAGATGTTGTCATACATTGCAGAGATAGTAGCGTACACAGACATACATACACATACACAGTTGTAAACGGTTTGACTAACCCAATTTGATACGTTACGGGAACTGGTCGATCAAAAAACAACTTTATAATAATGGATGTAGAGATGAAGTTACCATGAAATTATTCAGCGGTTTTAGTTTACTGTTACGTAAGACAATTTAAGGTCACCACGGTTGCATAATCTATACATTGCTGTGAGAGCGTCCAAAATATCATGAGCCCCCGCTCGGGTTCAATTACCCCTTTTTGACCTATCACGTTAAATGAAGGGGGGGATGGTGAAGGTCATACGGCCTGGTCGCTGTGGGATTTGCGTCGGTTAATTTTAGAATGTCAGTTTTGAAATAGTAAAGTATGTACTTATGATTTATGGGTGCAACAAGTTAAAATTAATTCGGTTCATTGTTCACGATATTGTGATAATATAAAATTTATATGTTCATTATAAGTAAAACTATCGTTAGATTAACTTTTAGCTTTTATTGGCTAACTAAAAATATACTGTGTGGGTTGAACGGGTCTCGTAATTGGACTATAAGCCTTTTTTTTTAAACTTCTCCAAGGAGATCTTAGAGAAGTTATTTCTGTTGTATTTTATTAAAAAATAAATCTAAATTTACTTTCCATTCCATGATCCATCTATACGTAATCTATAAGCCCGTGATAATTTATCCTAAACTAGTGATTTCTGTTATCGGTAATAAAATAAGAATTAAATCTTATAGTAATCTTCATAACTTTAAACTTAAACAGTTTTATGTATTTTAATTAAAATTATTTTCTAATATCAATTATTAGTACGGCTCGTGTATACAAGCCCTAAGGAACTACATAATCTTTTTATTATCCAGTAAATTTCATTCTGAGCTTTATAATATGATCCTTCGGAATTTCACAACTTAATTCCTTTATATTCTCTACGAGTAAATTAATTTTAGCTCTAGTTTTTGACCTTTGACCTACGTTTCTATCAACGCATCCATTGAATAACATTTTAAGACTAAGTCAAAAAGTAAACCTCTTTTATGTTTAAATGAAGATTTTGTTTTAAATACATTATTTATATACGTCTCGATATATTTTCATCAAGAGGCCACCTCTCTGTCACAGAGAACGTGTCTCCCAAGACTTCACACTGACATAATCTGCTTACCCAGTAACAAGCGGATATCACTCAGGGTTGACATCATCAAGTTATACATTACAGTACAATTCGTTTCTGCTCGAGATGAAATCAAAACATTATTTATTTTTAATTAATTTTATTGCGATATTTGTTCATTTAATCATTATAATAATAAAGATAAATAAATCATATTATTTTATATTAATCTTATATATAAAAAAAATGTAATGCTTGTTATTGTGTTATAATAAAATTAAATAAATTATTAATATTGATTAACAAAAACTTGTCATGTTCAACCCTAGATGAACACAGGGATGTTCAGATTCTAACGGGACTCGTGGAAGATATATGTATAACATGGATATGACATTGAACATAACAATTATTTATACCTATTTTATATATGATTGTATAATAATAATAATAATACTTTCTTAGAACAAATCAAATAAATAATACAAGAGCAAGCAATAATTGAAAGTATTATTGATATATATTAAATCAAAGCCTATTGTTCTATACATACTAATACATATATACTATGCAAGTCGTGTCATGTCCATATTATTCCAACGTCACCTTTCTAATAGTGTCACGTGTCGGCACACTGAACTACATCGACACCTCAGATATGCTCTTGTTTTTTATGAGTCGCATCACTATTCATTATAACATACAATTTGATGCCTTAATGTGATACATTAAGGTTTATTTTTGTATAGACGTCACTATATTTGTAATTGAGATAATTGTCCATAGAATTTCTTATTAAAAAATTGTTTCAATATAAAAGTAGTTAAACGAACAGTTATACATAATAGTTAGTTGGTATGTAGGTTTAAGGATTTGAAGCTTTTTTTCATATAACAATACTGATATAATATATATTACGTAATGGCAAAAAAATATTTTTATCCTTAAGTTATCCTTAAATTATAATCTTCCAGTAATTATCTGAGATATCGTTTGAAACAGGATTCTTGGTGCAAAATAAACGTTGTGAAGATTAACTTAATGATACGACCTTATGACCTCGTATACAAAAAATACATTAACAAAATTGATTTAGCAAATCTTGCAATAAGATTTACGCTAAAATACAATTCTCTCATATATGTGAGAATACGCTTTTCTTATTTATAATGCTATTATTAAAATATATATGTATATTGTATATAGATATATAAAAAGGTGTAATCTTTGATTGTTCGTACTGAAATTAAAAACAAAGGTCATACATTTCATAGTGTACGGATCTATATAATTATTCCCATATATACAACATTACTGTAATTCGTCTTTATGCAAGTGGAGTAGTTGCAAAAACTTATGTTGCGCATGCGCAGCCTCTGATGCAACCTACTGAGGTTAATGGATTATCAAATCTAACCGAATATTTTAATTACAGTTAAATATAACTAATATATAGGTTAAATTGAATGATTATTTCATTTCGTCTTTATATATATAAATCTATTGTTTTTATACAACTGTGATTTTTTAATAATAATTTAAATCTGCTTATTTGATGACTCAGAGAAGATACATTTAATTTATTTTTTTTAGGAAATATATATAATCATAAATATTTAATTTCAATCCCTATATTTCTTTCATAAGAAAATTACAGCACTAATGGCAAGAAAATAATTTTCTGATCGTTAATTTAAAATCGTACGAGTGTCATTGCTGACAAATCTTCGGTTTTATTGAAAACATATCAGTATTATTTCAATTACAACTAAAATAAATCTTTCTTAGAAACACCAATATAAATATCGTCTATTGATTCCCTGTTTATCTATTTTTTGTAAGTACATATATATTATTATATATACATACGTATACAACATGCGGTCATTCGCCTTTATAAAACTAATGCATAAATCATTACATGAGTACACTTCCGTCGCATCGGGAGATTACACAAACCTCAAGGATAGACGAGGAGTTGCGCCACAAATGTCTTAGCTTAGGAGCGGCGGGTCAAGGGAACTCCTTTCATTTCTTGGGCAATGGGACTCTAGCAAATGCCACTACTTGATAGCTAGCTCACTTTTTATCCCATATTTACTAACACTATAATATAAAATAAAATTCAAACCAAATTATCCGATTAAAACGCAGCTAGTCTTTAAACAAATGTAAACAATGATATCGTGTTATAAAACATTAATGTCGGTTGATATCTATTTAAAAAGAAATTACAGAATTAAGGTTACGAGGAAGTAAGGAAGCGATTGGACCTCGAGTTCGCCTTGTGATAACAGACAATTATATTACAAAGCAATTATATGCAATAAAGACACGTAATTAACACTATTTATAGATAATAATAGTACAATATAATGTTGACTAAATAGTTTGCTTTTAAGTATATTTTTTTAAATAGTTTTTTTTTTATTAAATTTTCGTCATGATTGTAAAGATATTTGGTTTTGTAAGACTAATAAATTAAAAAAATATATATTGTTATGTATTCAGAAATTATTGTTTTAGAAACAGTTATATAGAAAAAAATTTTTTCGTAAAAAAAAAAATGTATTCTCAAACTTTATTTATATTAAGAAACATTTATTTACAGGCGTATTAATAATAATTATTATACCTATTTTTCACGTAAAAAATATTAAAGGGGTTTTATGAATCTAAAAATTAATGTGAGACAGATAAAATTAAAAAAAATATACAATATTCTTTTGTATAATCTATGGTTAATGACTTTGAACATCAGATCTGTCACATATAATAAATTAATCGAATATATAATACGCGTAAGATATGATATTTATATACATGTAATATGTTAAGGTATAATATATTTTGTAATACAAACGTACTGAATCAAATATCACAGTATCCTTGCTTTTAGATTTCACAAGTCGATGCAGTTTCGTCAGACAATTTGAAGATCTCTTTTGACAGTTCTGACAGATCACAATGGCTGTATATTGCATTACGATTTAATGTTTATCATATGCATTATAGTATTTTTAGTCTGTGTTAATTTCTTTTACAACCAACGATGCTTCTCCGTTGTTATAACAAATACGAAATAAAAAACGTTTACGAAATAAATATTTTTAAATACAACTAACTAACTTTTTAGTCACCTAATAAATTGTAACTTTTCGTTTTGAAAAAAAAAAATCCTTGTTCAAAATGGCCTACAAATAAATATGTTTTTATAATTTAATTCAATGTCACTGTGTTAGTATTTATTGTGGAAAACTGTGGTAGCAATCGTTTTTTACGATTTCTGTAAAAGCTAGATGATTTAATGCTTTATACATTATTTGCCGCCATTTTGTTTGGTCAGATTACAACAATAGAACTTTTTAAATATATGTCGTGTGATAGATGAATAGACTTTGACAAACTCGTTTTTTTTTTTAAAGAAAAGGTTTAAGGTCAAGCGGAAGTAGAAAGGTCTTAATCGGAAGTGCACACCTATTTTTTATTCAAGGCGCCATGATGTAATCCAAGGTAGAAAAGGAGGAAAATATATTGTGCTGCGGTCTAATGTGTTCGTTTAAGGTGATACCGGGGTCGTTTTATGAGGTTCATAATTACATATTTATTATTTAAATCTCTTTCATCTCAATTTATTCTTATTTGATGTTCATATTTTCAAACAAGTCCTTTTTTTAAAGTATTAAGTATGTAATTCTATTGTTTTGTGTTGAATTTTAAATGTGTTTTGCTTAAAAACTGTACATAATGTTAACAATTAAATAAATGAACAATTGAAACGTTATAGTACATTATGCAAGGGATAATGGCGCAATGTTGTAAGTGGGCCGGAGTGGGATAGGCTGAAATTGACATAGGATTTATTTAATATATATTAATAAATTATATTTTTATGTTATTTATAACTAATTGTTCATTTACTTCCTATTTAGTGTTAAATAAATCAATTATATCGATAATATTGTATCATAAAATGTGTTTCTCACAATCGGTTTATTTTATTCAATGTAACATATTTATTATTGGAATTGAAATTAACGTTAAATAAATGAAAGAGTTACAATATAATTGAAATTTTATGTAAAAATATGTATACACTCTGAAACAATTAAAAGTTGACCATAACTTCAAACGGAATGAGGTCAAAAAATGGGGTCATTGAAACTCTATATAGGTGACCCCAAACAATACAATTACGACAGCACTATTATCGACACGATATACCGATTGGCCCCATTTATATCGATATTTCGATATGTGCTTGTATACACGTATATTATGATTTTAAATAAAAAAGTTATATCCCGATATAGAATTTATTTAGTTGAAGTTTTTAAGAAATATTTAATAGGGATTTGATATGTAAATAGATCATAACTTTGGTACCATCAGTACATGAATTATTGTATGTTTATTTTGCCTTGACAAACTTTTTTAAGTTCCAGGTCTTCTGGACTGACATTCACGTAACACCTGCAGCACAGCTGCAACAGCTGTTATCGGTTTCGTATGAGCTCAACCAAGTTGGTAAACACAGTGTAAACAATATCCAAAAATACGTCTCAGATAAGACTAAGCTCAACACAGCTAGGGCAAAAGACTAGCCAGCGATCAACAAATGCCAGCCAAGCCCTAGTCCACATTCTTTCCAGATCATGTGTCATAATTAAAATGATAATGAACTTTTTAAACAAATAAATTTCTCTCTCCCAATAGATTCGAAATAAAATTAATGCAAACAATGTAAACATGAAAGCATTTTTTTATTTAATTATAATTTCTCAAATTAATGAACATAATATTGAAATTAATTTAATAAGAAATGATAGTGATTGTCGTTTAAAATATATTAACATTCGGAATTTATACTAGCTTTTGGTCGTGGTTTTGCTTGCGATATAAATTGGGAGTGTTTAAAGTGTAACTATAGTGTACATCTGTTGATAGATACAATATTATCATGATAGCAAGAGTTCAATAGTTTAGTAGTTAATTAAATTCTTTGCAACATTTCTGATTTATATATATATCGATTAAATATTTAAAACAAAATTCTTGAGATTTCATTATTATAAATTAGCAAGAGAATTGAGAATAAGCAAGCAATATTTACAATAATGTGGACTAATGTGTATATATATTTTGTGTTGCTTATATAAGTCACTTGTCATCAAGTAGGTTGTGAGAGCAAACATTATGTAACGAGTACTTTTATTCTAGATGAACTATCTAACATAATTATATATGTTTTTATAACTAAGTCATTAAATAAAATTAACAAATTAATTGACATAGAATTTTATGGATAAAAATATATATATGTACGTATTTAATTAAAATTAAAATCTTTATTTTTATCTAAGTATCTTTTCTCGTCCGTTGCTTTAATGTAAAGCGAAGATTTTGAGACGCTTCTAGTGTTTATAATTCTAATGATTATTTATAATGTTATGAAATAAATATTTTGCAGACGCCAAGGCTGAATCTCCACGTGCTATCGTCTCAGCAATTAATATGTGTATTAAGTAATATTTATTTAAAATGGATTTAATATTCTATTATATATTGTTGTTGTATAACATTTTTATTCCAGGACTTAATTTTTTTTATATAATATTTAATTTTAACAATTTGTTTTCATTTATTAATTAAAATACCACTGTGTTATCAGAAAAATGATAGTAACATATCCGTAAAAATATATCTAATGCTGGCAACACAACTATAAATGGCTGTCAATACTTTTTTTTTCAATACGTTAATTTTATTAAATTTAAGAAAACAATATCCCTTATATGCAACAGTCTGCTTGAGGTATGGACTGGGTTTTATGTCGAAAGTTTAGTATTCAAAGTAGAAAAAATACAAAATTACTATTAGAGCACGGGCTCTATACAAAAAATATAAAATAACCTATTTAATTTTGAGAATGATTAAATTTATATTATGATAACTTTCAAATGGGACGCCCGATTTAAAGGATTTAAAAAGTAATTTTCAGATGCTGATGTAGGCTTGAAAACGAAGTATTTTATTTTGATAAGGCTTAATACCGTATTTATGTAAATAGCTTTCCAATAAATACTATAGGAATGCCAATATTTTAAAGTTGTAAAATGGATATAGTATGTTAACCTTAAGGTATAGACATATACCACCGCTGACTTTTCTGTAGACCTGTACAGGATACACAAATCCACCATATATTATTTTGCCATATCTCAAAGGCTTTAGGCAGCGTTTTCGTTAAAAGCTCTCAGACGGCTCATGTTTTCCCGCCATCTTCATCAAATATCGTTAATGTACACACAAGTAAATACAAAAACTTAACAAATTATATACTAAAACCTTCCTCGAGAATCACGCTATCGAGTGGTGATAATTGTTTGCTAATCGGTGCAGTAGTTTTTCGTTTATCGCGAACAGACAGACAGACAGACGCGGCTAGGGATGTTGTTTTATAATATGTATGGATGGATTGTAAATAAAATTCAATAAAAGTGACAAATAATTAACTTCTGCATCGATATTTATTTGGAAGGATATACTCCTATATAATTAAGATTAAAAAAAAAAATCAAAACTTAGGGAATATTTTATGTTAAAGTTTCTACTTGAAGCCCAATCTATAGTGACCAATTTCAGAGATTAGTCGTAACAAACGATCAGACACAACAGAAATTGCATCACTCGTTTTTTTGAAAGTTATTTTATATAACAAACAGACTCCAACTATATTAATTTGCATAAATAAAGATAAATATATAGATCAATAGAATGAATACTGAGAAATATTAAAAACGCTCTCGATATAAATTGTAATATTCGACACAAAGAGTTGCATAATAAATGACTCACCGACATTGTCATGTGTGGCCCTTGAGGGGGCAGAGGGGGTGGAGGGGAGGTAGGGGGAGGGTACAACGTCGCGACGACCGTGACTCAGAACTGTATAGAATTGTTTTTAGTGAGCATTCGTACTGATAATACATATAGTATAACTACATTTATATGAAAAAATATGAAATGTTTACATTACAAACAATACGAGGTTTTTATTCTAATACAAATTTTCTATTCTCTTATAAATTATAACAATATTCAGTATAATTGGCATAAAGTCTTATGCCAAATCGAAATATATAATGAAAAAAAAAATCGTCTGACAATTCTATAAAGTGACACCGATTTATATTGTTTGTATTTAGAACAGAAGTAAATTTTAAATTTAGAACGCATACCATCTCATTTATATTATAGCCTGAACGCCTGTTTGATGCTGACTTTGGACTTGTACTTTTTGTTTTAAAACAAAGCATTCAGACAGTCCTTAATATTTGCCCTAACAGGACAATAACAAGTCTAGACTGAATTCCAGGAAGACTGAACTGAATCACATTAATATTGCGTCATGAGATACGTGATCTAGGGCAAGTTGGGACCATGACAAAATTGTTTTTTTACCGATAAAGAGGACTAAAACCTCTTTTAAATCATTCTGCCTAATATAGCGCAATACTTAATTGAGGGCAAATATTAATTTTATAAATATAATGTAAGCGTGATCGAAATTTTGTAATCGACATTATGTATTTAAGATAAATTAATTTCCGTTTTTTGAAATAAGCATACTAACAATTCATCAATGAAAGTTTAGCGTATGGCATAAATGTAAGCATATTTAGGATTAAAATTGACCAATCAGATAACAGTTGTTTTCCAAAATGGAGTTACCTTATTGGTGGAAATTCTTTTGTATTATCACCATGTTATATAAGAAGCCTTATAAAGATTTAAAATACGGCCATTAATATTATGATGAATTATATGAAAATAATGATTTGAAACACAAAATAGATATATATTTTCCATTATCATTGTTCATTTCGATGATAAGATTTTAAAAACAACTGCTTTTTTTTTCACTAAATATAAAAATGTTTTTAGCCATCATAATTTATATGACAAAACTAGACACATTAAATATATCAGATACTAACGGTGTCCCAGTATGTTTTGGACCTCGAACGGCGGGTCATTGACCGGCAAGGTGACCCTTATGTCACTTTGACCTACCCTAACGACTGGGGTTCGATTCCCAGAAACGCATAATAGTCTGGAAGTCTTTTGAAGATTCGGTAAAAAATGGTATCGTACCACAAGGTCGTCTGGGCTTTTTGTTTCTATGACGTCGTTTGGAACAAAGCAATGTTATATGCATGCTATGCAATGCATTCATTTATCTGGTTAGATGAATCATTATATAACATTGCATCATACGTAATGAATATGCTGAGCAGTCATGGATGTGAAGAGTAAAGTAAGGTGAAAACGTTGTAGAGATGATATTGAGACTAATAAAAATTCTTTTTCTTTATTTCACATATATATGTTTTTTTATTTTTTTTTTTGTCATATTCTTAAATAATATTAAAAATAAGACTAAATATATCCACATATATACTTACTTTAATTATAAATTCCATTATTAATGAAAACTGATATTTAAAAAACGTATCTTTGATTTTCATATATTTAGATTTTTCTAATACTTTTGACAAACAAATTATAAAAAGTAGCTTTTGATAATTTACTAAGTTTCCGAGATACTTTCCACAAACGTACACACAGTTGTTGTCTTTATTATACAGTATGTAAGCATCTTCAGCAAGGTGACCCTGTATTGTGCGTTTACAATGCTGTCTGTCTGGCTGTGTTAGAAGGGGAGCCTTAGATCATTATTTGTATGTAAATTCATTATAAAGAGGAAAAAATTGTGTTTTTGTGTTTGTACGTTTGTTGTGAATAAACTGAAAAACTACTGATACCATTGGAAAGCTGCATACATTGAGGCTATGTTTATTGATAAAAAAAAAATGGCAATACTTTTAAGAAATATATAAACTATAAGGATTATAACAAAAGTCTTATGTACACGTGTGAAGCAAGGACGGGAAGATAGTAGCATTATACAAGTGTTGTAATTCTCTCCTATATGTCTGTCTGTTCACATAATTACTAACAAAATATTACGTCACAAAATTCATTACATCTTAAGATATGACATCGAACGTAAATAGTTATAAGAGTAGTTTGTTTACTATTATTATAGAAAGCCAAGAAAAAGTTTATAAAAACTAATATACATATTTGAAAAAAGGTTTTACGTGGAAGAAATAAATCTTAAATAACCGTAGATGTATTGAAATTTAATAAAGTTTGTTTCAAACACAAAGTTATGATATATATCTATAGTAAATTAATTATATTTCTATATATATATATACACACTATAATATATCACATTGAATTTTCTTAGATCGTGATCCAAGCCAAGCCTTTAGCCGACATATCTCGTTATTCGTGGATGAGAACATTATTTTTTATTTATGTGTTTATTATGTGTTACATATAATTTAGTCTGTATGTGTGTGTGTTGTATTTTAATATAATTTAAATTATAACATTAAAAGAATTAGATACTTCGATATCATTCCTCCCAAAATGTACTATAGGAATAAATATATATATATACATAATAACAATCATTGTTATACTTGACTCATAATATTATTTGTATTAAAAATAAATAAATCAATAAGTAATACTTTATTTTATAGAATATAAAATAATAATAAGATTCGGGTAAAGTCCGGTTCATAAACTAGTGTAGAATAAATAATGTGGGCATATAAAATAAACAAATGACATCACGGCACAACTTTAATTTTCTCGTTATTTATCGCTTGACATTTTCTCATTCTTATAAATACCGAAAATTATTAACATTATACTAGCAATATACCACGGATTCGTTTCTTATTTTCGAATATATGTTATTCGTACCCCAGACATGCGAGTCATATTTTTTCCAATAAAGGAAATACATTTCAGTTTGAAAAACTTACTTGCTTACCATTACTTTAAGCTTCGAGGTTATAAAAAAATAGGTTGGAATGATCCAGAATATTCCAGAACAATATTGATATGTACAATAGATGTGACGTCACCACCAAATGTAATATGAAGAATTCGACTTTACTCGTGACATTTGGAAGGTTATATAAAATTAGTAAGAACTTTAATTTTATATATGTGGAATTCGTTTTATTATTCCTATATAGAACATACTATAAATTATTATTTTTTAAACGAATTTACATCTTATTAAATGTTAGCTTACCCTATTTATGTTTATAAAACTCCTAAAGTTGATTTAAATATAAAACAAAATGGCGTACAAATAATATAATATCAACAACAGATTATAAAAAAAATATTAGTTGTGATCCTTTTTTATTATATTAAATTAAATCACACGGTAATCCAGACATTGTATAAATAAAACAAAACCAAACTTGCCTTTTTACAAACTTCAAAGCCCTTCATCGCTGTCAGTGACCCCTTGCATAAGATTGCGTCACTTTGCAGAAATGTAGCCCCCTAGTGCATAATGCTCTGTCCTTATCCAACTCATGAAATGCCATATGTGTAAAAGAGATGAACGTATTATGTCAGAACGGCGTTTGTTTTTTTTTTTTATTTCCAATTCCGCCGCCTTGTGTTTTTCACTTTTGCTAGGTGATGTTAGTCATATGTACTATGACTACAAATATTTTACATTAATGTTGCCCTTATTATTATTTCTAACAATATTTGAGGTTTAATTAAAAATACTTTTATATAAAAAGTATTACTTATTAAATATAGCTATCCATATAGAAAGAGTGTATTCTTATATAATAATGCTGTCATTTATTTTAAATATTTTAATATCATATAATTGAAACGTAATTGTAATTTAGAACAATGTTACCATTATAAAAAAAAAAATTGAATAAAATTTTAAAATATTTGGAAAGTAAAATAGCACTAAAATTAAATATTAAACGATTATAAATATGAAATGGCAATGAAAGCCCTTAACCAGAATAACTCTGAGTCTGGACAGATGCATCTCGACCTTGGGCCGGGGTCACCGTACAATCAAGGGCGTGATGATATATATATGAAATACATATTTAGAATGTTTTAACTGATAACATTCTTAAATGAAACTAATATTTTCGGATTACAACGGGTTATTATATTATTTTAAACTACATAATTACGACGTTTCGGTTACTTCGCGGCAACCGTGATAACGGGCAGACGAGATGTGATCGTCTGATATTGGTGCTTACAAGTACATATATTGTTTATATATTAACTCTTAAACAATTATGTTTTTCAAAAAAAAATAAAAAATGGGGGCCTTATCATAAAATAAATGCTTTTTACTAAACTCATACGAATGAACACACAGCATTTATATTAAAACTATTTTGTTCCCGCTGATCCCTGAAATTGGATCCATTTTGATGCTACTTTTACTTGCAAGTAGATCTAGAATAAAGAAAAACCTAGTCTACTTTTCTATATTTATCACTCGAAGTCTCGTTCACACCTAAATGTTAATATAAATTTAATAAAGTCAATAAGAAAACTTATTCTATAAACTATTTCTAAAATTAATATGAAATGGTAACCTATATGTATTGTTATGTTTTCTTATTACCTCCATTCAGTTAGTAATCGCAACAAAAACGCTTGTTACAAGATGGTTACAGAAAACATATTTTATACCTCACGACACGACTAGCTAACGATATGTCGTATGCGTTAAAAGTATATATAAAAAATATATATTTTGTTAATAAAAAAAATATATATTCAATTTTTTCATTTATATAGTTTTCATATAGTTCTTTGTATTATTAATGAATCGTTAGATATAAATGTTTCTCAATAATAACAGTACAGCCAGGTGTGATGCGGTACATTAAAAATAAAACATGCAGTTGGTTATGGCGTGACATGATTTTCGCTGGCTTCGTCCCAGACACGATAATCTTAAATGAACCTTATGAATGACGAATGATTGAACGGAGAAATATAGATACGATATGATAATTACATGAAATCGATGAAAACAGATTATACAAGTCTAAATCTTAATGTTTTATAAACATTATATAATTTTTTTTTAAAACATTGAAATACATTTCTATGTATGTAGTACTAAAATATTTAATATCGAAATATTCAATAGAAAGCATATAGTAAAAATTACGCACTTTATTAAACGACGAGTCGAATAATCTGTACGTCTGTAAATTTTTTTTTCAATTAAGGTTTAATTCAATTTCATCGCATCCAATTGTATAACCAGCCCGCGGCCTTGGAGCTTTTTAAAGCCTTACTTCTCAGGAGGTTCAAACTGGTCAGAACAGATGCTGCGAAGGCATTTTTATGCTCACGTTAGCTGAGGTAACTGTAGTGGCAAGTGAGTCTTAAATAGTTTTGAGATAATTATGTCGATTCATAGTTAATATATATATAAATTACTAGTATTGTCCTGCGACTTCGTCAGCGTCGGCTTCGGAATAAGGCATAAAGAGTATACTATATTAAACCAAATGACAATGTCAATTAACCAATTCTGAGTTAAATCTTTAGTCTGCATCACGTGATATATAACACAATTATTATGCCTTGTTGCAGGAGCAACACGGAATTTCGGAATAAATTATAGTCTATGTCTTAGTCTGATATCTGACTTATATTATAAGTATGTTTCATCAAAATCTGTTTATTAGTTTTTTATGTCAATGAGCAACAAACATATATACATACTCACAGACTTTGACATTTATATTTTGATAGGAAAAACTAAGTTAGTAAAAACTATATAAAATATTATAATTAAAAAGATATATATTTGAATGTTATTAAATTAAGGGAGCTTTTTAATCAATTTTATATTACTTATAATGTTTTTTATTTATCTCGACTGCCCGTCGTTACAGTTGCTGCAATCAAGAAACCATAGTTTGATTTAAATTATCAAATTAATAAGACGTAGTTTTTATTTGGGTTATCTTTTTATTTGACTTTTTGAGTTTAACGCCATCTATTGAATTTTCTCTCCATACATTCTTATATAGATCTTTAGGAGGATTAAAAATCATGTAACTTTATAAACTACCCACAGAATATCATAGCATAACTTAAATCAATATATTTGTACTTGCATTTTAAACTATTGATTTATTATTATAATTAAAATTATAATATTTATTTCTTTCCTACTATAATTGATGTTAAGTTATAATTAAACAAGAATTATATGTTGTTAAGTATTTTAACTCTCATCTTAAATTACTATTTCGTCTCCTCATACGAATTCAGTTCTTTTAAATCAACATATTATTGATTAAATATGTTTTTAGTCTTTAATATGTAGGTGTAATACAGAATTTTTTTAAATAAAAATTTTCTAAACTTCATACGTTATATGTATAAAAATAGTTTAAAATGTATAATTAAATCATAAAATAAGCAGACTCAATCATCACTGACGTCTCACAATGTAAATGTTTTAACTCTGCCTTTACACGGTCATTGAAACAGCCAACAGAATAATATTGAGAAGGAAAAATATATTAAAAATGTTATTAAAATGAGGCCACGTAAGACGACATGGAAAAGTATCACTTTCATATTAAATTATGTTAAAATCACGTTCGACATACGATGGCGGGGCTGCGTGTTCGACAACGTGACTTTAGGACAGGTAACTATTATGACACACGGACAAACAACAATACAATATATATATATATAAAACATTTAAAAAAAACCGCGCTATACACATATATGATACACTAAAAGGCATAAAGTAACAGTAAAATAAATACTATAAAGGTCCGCATAATATTATATATATATATATATATATATACAGTAATATAATATAATACAAATTTAATAAAATATTTAAATTAAATCAATGATATTAACATTAATATTGTATTACGAGGCGTTTGTTTTATAATAATTTATTTATAAATTGTATCGTCAGTGATGGCCGCGGCTGTTCGTATTCAAACATTACACACAACCAACACCTCTAACATTATCATATAAACTGGACCTAGAAATATATTACATCATGACATATCATTATCATAGCATACATATTCTGTGTTAAATGAATTAAATACATTTAAATGAAAATACATTTTCGATATTTATTTTTTGAATGGTTTATTGAATTGAAGAGATTTAATCGTGACCTTTTTTTGTATAACACTTAAGTTAAATATATCTTCATTTAAAAACAATATATATAAAACAACAACATAATTAAATATACCATTTAATTGAATAGTTTTTAATTTTTATATCACCATTCGAAAATTTTGAAGCCTATGTATTTAAACGAATCATTTTAATTTAATGTATATACAGCTTTATAAAGGCGTATACAAATTAGATGACTGTGGGTAGTATTAAGTTTATAAAAATATATTTCTCGTAACAAATTCAGTTTCATAAAGTGACCCAGTGATATCGGCAGGAACAAATTAAATCCAATCCGACCTGTGCTATACAATATTATCCATATATATAAATTAAAAAAAAATATTTTATATCATTAATGGATATCATTTTAATTCTATTTAAGTTACAACATAGGATGATGATATAACCAATAATGAGGCAGGATAATGACAAAGTACATAGTATTGTTGAAAAACCTTTTTGATATTGTTTTGTTTACTATTGGAGTTAAAATCAGCTGGTCTGAATTGGAGGCTATGATTGTTTTGTTTGTATTAATAAGAATGTTTGTACGTTTGTCATAACTACCAAACTAAGTTATTGTTATTTAGTAATTGTGAAAATCTTAGTATATCAACGATAGATGTGAGTGAAATCTAGTTATAAAAGATGAGTATACAGCCTTATTTATAGTGTGTAAACTCCTTTATTAATCCAAGAGGCATCTATATCTGAGTACCTATTGGTAAATAAATAGTTTTCATCAAAATTACAGCCCCTTTTTAGTTAACAAACTAACATCTGTACATACATATATATTATAAAATAAAATTATTAGTTTTATGTGAAATTATTGTTAATAAGGATTAATTTTATTGTGTAGATTTAATTCTTGTATAGAATCTATTGGATCTTCATCAGAATAAGCCAAGTCATTGTGAAATTATAAGTTTCTGGTCTATCTATTTGAAAGTCAGTTAAATCGCAACTGTTAGTTATACGGAACCACAACAGAGTTGAATTTTATTTACCACAGATAGTTTAGTGTATTGTATAGTTAGTTATCTTCAGCGAGGTAAATCGATTGTAAATTTTTATAATATATCATTTCGGTAGTTCTCAGTCAAAATGCTGTTATATTTGCTAATAACTGGAATGTCTCGACAAGTGATTTAAGCTCCTTTGTTGTCTGGTCGCTGCACTGTCTGCATTTAAACATATAATCTATATAAAACATATTTATATGTTACGTTATTTATATTAACAAACATTAAAAATATGAGAATATTAATAATATATAAAAGTATGACGAAACGAAAATAAAAAATATTATTGCTATATAATGTGATTAAAATTTAGAAATTATACGATATGATGATAAATAAATACAATATATAATACATATAATGACGAATGAAACGTATGTTAATTAGGTGTTTTGTTTTCATAACGATTTAATGTTGACGACACAATTAAGTTAGTACTAACGAAATTATTACAAATTGGGGCAGGGGTCGTTGACCGATACGTTTCGTGTAAGCGTTGGGTTACGATTATTTTAATTCTTTATTATTATTTTTTTACGATAACTGTTATATAAAACGGATTTTATATTTATGTTATACTGAGATAATGTTTTCGTACGTGTACGTGTACGTGTATTTGTGTATTATTATCTCCAAAACACAGTTAACTCTGACCGCTTTGTAAGTTTGTCCCGATTCAATTCTGATAACGTTTTTACAAACTCGGACGATTGTTATCAATGCTGTAATATTAAATATAAAATTTTAGATCTTCACACTGGGTTTATTATTTTAATGAGATTTAAATGATTTATTTATCAATTATTATGCTTCCTTTGATATTATTACCAAAAAAGTACAGGACCACAAAAGTAAAGTAAATTTTTTTTCTTTCTACATATGCTTTTTTTCTGTGCATTAATAAAAAATGTATGAAAAAACTGAACTATAATGTAATTTAAATTGAAACAAACAAATAATATATATATATACATATATTATTTAATTTTACCTAACAATTATAAAATATACGTTTATACAATACTGATAAGTTTTGCTCTTTACGAGTTATGTGGACTCAATTACCGTAATCAGCTAACACTTTAAAAGTGGCGTAATGACCTCCGAAATTAATGAAATAGGCTCTACGGGGTCAACTGCCTACGGTTTATCGCTACGAGCTACGTTTCGGCAGGTCAATGTTCGTAGAGCGTCTACGAAAACGTTGCTATGCGAATTATTATAGCTGTAACAGAGTATAATATTTGGTCGTAATATTCAGTACTTTGTTAATTTGAAAATGAATTCGATAAATACATGTATATAAAAAATTATGAATAAATAAACATATTTTTCTTTTGATATTAATACATACTTTAATTTTAATATTATTATATATATATATATATATATATTAACTACCTAGCTGTATTCCAATTTATAGATTAATAGTTTGTTATATGTTTAAGGAAAGTGTTGGAAGTGAACTTTCACTAGCCCAGCGCCCTTCGCCCTCCAGGGTCAATGTTCTGACCCGAGGGCATTTATTAAATATTAATATCGTCACATTTCCCTCGCAACAATATAACGAAAACAACACAGAAACATTGATTACACTGATAATGGAAAAAAATTGTAAAATAAAATTGTCTTTAAGAGATATTCATTTAATTTCTTTTATCTTTTCATTGTAAAAGATAAATATTTTAAACAGAAAATCATTCGTACCAAGAAATACTTTAATATTTTCATATATATATATATATATTTTATGTGTCCTTTTCTTCTATCAAATCTTTGTTATGTAATACTGGATCGATTTTGATTGGACTCTCACAGGCAGACAACTGTATTAAAGAGTAACATAGTCTAATTTCATTTTGGAAATTTCATTTATTTTGATTAATATAAATAATTATCATAACTAAGACGCAGACACAGCTCATAAAAGATAAATAAGATTTCTTTAAAATGCAGACGGCGCAAGAATAAGTGCGAATATAAAAATAGCTTTTAAAAAATATTCCTAATCGAAGGGTCATTGTCCGTCCTAATACTGGGGTCGATGACCTGGCCAATTACGTAATGTAATGCCAAATACTGTTTCGTATCCGTTTGTTTGATATATCGCGTATCGATGTTTATTTGTATGTATGTATGTACGTTACAAGTTATAACATTACAGCTTCACGGATTGAAAATAAGTGATTTAGGCTGATGAAGATATTTAAATACATACATTTCCCTTATTTAAGTTTACATGTAATAAATCAATCCGAGTTATGTGTCTCAATACATTAATTCTGAGCTAAAAATTAAAGGTAGTTACACAAAATTACAAAAATTACAGAGAAAAATATGTTTCATTACAATATAATGAACAAAGATCACAAGCTGACAGCGTGAGTGTGCATCAACCTTTAGTGAGTCGTTGACCTGTCAAGGCTCCGTCATGATAAACATGAGAAAATCATTTCAGACGAAATATTCGTCACATTACATGATGTGCGCAGAGTTTAATATATATCAGACACGAACATGCGAAAATAAAGTATTAATCGTGACCTCTCTAATACATTATGATGTCATCAGACTGATGAGTCTTAGACCAACGGCCTGCCGCCCTTGCACCGACCCGACTGTTATGTAAAGCCAATGCACGCGATCAGTTCCCATTAGCATACGGTGTGATAGAATTCATATTGATTGTCAACAAAAATAGATTCATTTTTATGTGTTTTATGTATAAAATAATATTGATATAATTAAAAAATTTTCAAAAACTTTGCTTCGATACATAGATAAGGCGTTTCCGAATTCTTTGTATAATAGATAATATCGAAGAATGGAATAAAACAAACTACTATATATAGATAAGATGACACCTAAAATATATATTACTTAACATATTACAGTGGAAGAATAAAATGTGATATTTAGGAAAATTATATAATAATAAATACAAAGGGAGTACAAGGGGATATGTCACAAAATAATACTATTATATGAATTAAAATTATCTATGTAAATGAAAAATATAAATAAATTTCCTTATAGTTAAGAAAAAAAATTCTATTCTTATATGTATATTTATATTAACATCAAGAAAATCATTACTAAATATGAATTTATCAAAAATGTAACTAAATTATGTATCTTTTTGGATACATTCAACAGATCTCTTAAAGATTCTGATGCTATACACCAGTAATATAAGGTATTTTTATTGAGTCGCTCTCTCACGGTCATAGACCCAACAAAACTTAGGCGGTTGGGTGTATTAACCGTAAGGGCGAATACCTTTTTATAGACCTTTTGTAATATCAGGGTCATACACCCCTATAGATTATCTAAGCATTGTTATTGAAAAATATAAAATTATTATGTTTTATAATTTCAACGAAATCTACGATATTTTATTTCATTTTAAGTGTGTTTGACTTGGCGATATATTTAAAAAAAAAGCTGTTAATCGAAAAAAACACAAATTTTTGAATTATTTCTTCGATTTTGGCGTCAACGTAAGTTTGAAATTTCTAAGGATTTAATTTTATACATCAACCGGAACATTTTTTCGCCTGTCTGAAATATTATGTGGACAATAGTTGATACCTTTGGCAATATATTTATACTTAGTCTAATATATTTTCATGAAAGCACAAAGAATGGCTGAACGATACATTAAAACGATAAGAATTTGATAAATGACATCACGCACACATACACAGTAAAAAAACCTTTTTCCTCAAACGTGCATGTGTGCTGTCCGTGAAATAGCCGGGCTTCGTATTATTATTTTATATAAAAATCGTTGACTATCAACGTATTATGTATTCGAAAGCTTAAGTATTACAAAGCGCACGTTTTATATGTGTGAGTGCAGACTGCACCTTGCATGTACACGCCGTCTGTGAGTGCATGTGTGTGTGCACCCTTCCCGTCTCAACAAACTAACGATTACCATAAAAAACTGATGCGACGACTGTATTGTAAGGTGTTACGGGTTATTTCGGCTCAGTTTCCTGTTTGTGGTGCTTTACGGATATTTGCCGGTTGTTATTTTGATTCACATGGCAGGGGAGGGGAGTGTGTGTCGTTTGCATGTGTGCGTTCACCTTGAAAAGCGCCAGTTCTTTGTGCAATGGGTTATTCGGTTAATGGCACCAAGAAAGTCAATGGCGCGGGATGCATTGAATACCGTCCACAGAAATACAACACATACATTTGCTTTAGGATATTGAGAACCAGACTTAGGTTTTTGTAAAGACTATAATAGTTTTACTTAACTTTCTCAAGTATGAAAAAGGCTTGTTATTCAAACACTTACTTTTGAGGTTATATCACGACGAAGTAAATTTGGATTTGACTTATGATATTCTGAACAAGATCTTGTCTGTATTACAAATAGAAGTAACAACAAAATCACTTTCACAGTCAGAAACCGTCAAATTATAATAAACAAATTATTGATGACATATTTATCTAAAACATATATTTTTTTACAATATAGCCTTCATATCTCAAACAAAGCTAGGTTTACTGGCATAATTTTTTTAATCATCATAATATATTTTATTTCTGGCCAGTATTTTTAAAAGTTATATCTTTATGTTGGTAGTTTTTTTTTCTTTTTATTCTCTATAAAGTTATAAGCTGTAGCTGGCTGGTTTATTTTTCTGTTGGCAGTACAAGTGGTCTCATAATACCCGGCTAGTGGCTACACTCACACTGTTGCGGTAGGTCGGTACCGTTCTAGATGATTTGGTTGTCTGTATGTTGCATTATACAATTATTTTAACATAACATTATTATTAACATATACAACAATAACTTTAACTGATTACTAAGTTTATTAATACTATAAAATGATTAGTTATTTAATTCTATTATGTTAACAATAGTCTGTTAAAATATCTATGTTATGGTTTGGTTAGTAAAACAATGATAACGAATAAGAAGTAAGAATAAACCTGTTATTTTCATTATTTTTGTGGATTTAATGTAATTTATTTTCAAATTAGCGAATATTTTTTAAATATTAAAGATTTAAGAGTATGAAAACTAAGTTAAATATCGTCGTAGCGTCAGTCATAAGAAAGAAAACAACAGATTTATAATAGAAAAATCTAAACTGTCACAACATTTAAAACGCTATTTAAGTCTTCTAAACCTTACATTTTCGAAGTCGTTAAAAAAACGTAATATGCTCCCTTACTTAAATGGTGTCCAGATTAATATATACTTTATAAGAATCTTACTTAAAATACTAAAACTCTATTTAACATATTATTAAGAATAGAAAAATTATAATACAAAATACATAAAGAAAGATAAAATATCATAATTTTCTTAATAAAATTAGTAATCGCTCGCATTCTCTTTGTCTCCTTGTTCCAGTTAGTTTCGTAACACAGTTTTACAAACATTATTATCATATCAGGAAGATAAACGTTTTTTAAGTATAACACAAACCAATTATTATTAATAAATGTTTGATAAAAGCAAACGGATCTATAGCGAAAGCGGTGTAAGTTGTTTTCATAATACTATTGTTTACATTCACATATAACAAACAGAGAGAAAATATATAAACTGTATAGGAATGTGTTATAAAAGACTCACCACACTGATGACATTGATCGGGTATTAAAAATATTATAAATAAATACCGTCCAGTCTGGAGACACCCTTTTCTCTGAATCTCTTATTTGCGAACCCTGTCTCATTATTTACTGGCTGCAATATGAAAGTGTACAGTAATAATTACGAAGCTTTGTATGAATTAAACATAAATATTCTCGGAATTATGTTATATGAAATATATATATGTATATGAAAATTATTTTATATCTAACCATAGTTATAGTTCTTATAACACAAATGTATGTCTCTTACTCATTTATTTATAAAATACGTGACAGATATTTAAGAAAATCTTACATATAACATCAAAATAACTATTTAAAGGATTTTTTAACTGACGCTTTTTCGGTTAGAGACTAAACCTAAGTGAAAAACTATAAAAATACCGTGTAAACATCATGCCATTCAAGTTTTCGTTGAAATTAATTTTATTTACATAAAAAAGACAATCGTATAGTCTGAATAATTGTTTCAGACTTAAAACTATTGAGACGTCTGCACCAAATTGATTATGATTAACTTTAAAACGTATCATAGGATTATAAAGCCCTTTAAATCTTTTAGTAACTTGTTATGTACAAGACAACAATTGGAATGAGCGGTTATTTTTACGTAATTACAATAAAATATGTAAAATTCATTGAAAATATACATATATATTACAAATTAATATAAACTCAAAAAATATTAACTACCAATACAATAATATTGGTAATATATATATATATATATATATATATATATATATATATATATATATATATATATATTATGTTAATGGTTCTCATCTTCCTGGATCGCTGGCCAGCAGGCGGGGCCTTGAGGTTTAAATGTCAACACACCATGTTGCCCCTAAATACCAGACACAAATTTAAGGTCCTCCATTAACGAGCGTTTTTATAATCTAACAAAAACCTTTTCCTAACGCGCACTCACTATTACTTATAAATCAATTCGACAATTATTAGTTAATAAATAACGAAAACAAATACCAATGTTTAGAATATTTATATGTATTCATATAAAGAATGGATTAGTTTAATTTAAAAGCAATAATATAAATAATAATAAAAAAACGCTTGAAAAACGCCTGTGTGTGAGAGGCCTAAATCAATTTTCCCATCTGCTTCAACACTTGCTTTAAACATGCAGAGATAATGTTTCTCGTATAATATATTTCTCAACGCTACCTACTCATTACTGGACGTAACTTGTAGAATAATATTCTGATATATCATTGTTACATTTTTCTTTTTCTTTTTTTCAAAAACTTCAACTTCTATCTTATCTTTTATATTTTATATTTATCTATCTTTATATGTCACATGCCAATAGTAAAACAACTGTCACCCTATGAGAACTCTTTAAGAGTAGACTATTTACGACGTAAGTCCTGATAGTATTGTACATGTCCGTGTTTATATATTTTAAAACTTTTAATATCAAAACAAATTTCTAATACACGTTTCTTCATATCGTTATTTTTAAATAAATTTTATGTAAGAATAATTATACTAATCATATTAAAATATTAATTCATTTTGCAATTCAATTAAAAACACAATTACAAATGCAATAAGATTATTAATTTAATAAAAAAAATATTTAATATTATATATTAGTATGTACGAGTATACGGCAATTAATTGACTAGTCTTTATTCCCGTCTATTCTCGAATATACTTAAGTCTAATTTCAAAACGTATTTAACCGAGGACAACGAAAGTAATATCGTCTCTGAATTAATATTAAATACATATTATTAGGTAATACATATATACATATATATATATATATAATATATATGTCGTTGTCGTTACATGATTATGTCGTTATGATTCAACGCCCTTGTATTTCTTTTCGATACAACGTGTTTTCTTGTAAAATGAATATTTTCAATAATAAATAACTGATAAAAAGCAGACATTTAAAAATATTTAAGCCATCTCTCAAAACGACTGCTGTCAGTGTTATTGTGCAAGCTATATTATATTCGGTTATTTTACTTGCGTGTGTGTTTAGTATGAGATCGCATCCTCACACTACATACGGAAAGTCAACAGTTTTTCACTCATAAACCTCTTCACTAAAGTATTAAAGTAGGTTATTGAATGAGATACGAGAAATAATTCGTTTGTAGTGACTATACAAACTTGTGGTAAGCAATAAGTTTTAATGTATGTATATACGATCTGGTCTGGTGATTGAAAGTGGACATTGCAGTCATATATATGTATGTATTTTCAATTGTTCTAATAATGTAATTTCTCAAAATACACATACAACCAATATTGTATAATATACATGCATTTTATAAAGCAAAAACAATTAGTTAACAATTAATTTGTAACAAAACTAAGTTTAAAAGCATATTATCTCTTCCTTCACGATATATATATCTTATTATTCCATATCACTGAAATTTAACAAAAAAAAGATTAATTAATATAATATTTTTTCACAAATATTTTGTTCATAATAACTTATGCTAAATTACTAAACACCTACCTATAACATAAAAGCGGTCGTTTCTACATTCCCATTCAAATACTCACCTTTGTTATCTTTACGCGAATTTTCTCAAATCAAATAACGTCTTAATTCTTTGTAAGGTCGTATGTATGTTTGTCCCCTTAACGTATCACCTAAATGTGGGTCAATGGGCGAAGGATGTGTGTGTTTGTTGTAAATATTGTCTGACCGAGTTTTTATCATTTGCTCTTAATGATGGCTGACGGTCACTCGAGATTACAGAGAAGTTAATACAACCATTTATATATATTTCTTTTACCTTTTATCTTTGTCACTATAATTGCCTACCACACAGGTCATAATAAAGAGAAACTATTTAATTTAAAGCTAAAACTTTATTAAGAAAAAACACTGTCCATCAATAACTAATGTATTCAGGGGTTTATAACATTATAAAATATTATAAAAGTCTATAGTTTACACGTAACAAACAATCAGACACACATCGGAATAACAATTTGATGAGACTGTCATCACTATGACAACAATCGTTAACATATTGCCAATATGTATAGTATTTTAAAATTCTTTTGTTCTTCATACATCCGTGCGAGTGTTTTAAACATCATAATATATTATGAACTGAATAAAAAAAAGGTTAAATTATATCCATACCTAAATATAGAAAAAATTTAGTCCAGTGTTCATATTTGTTTAAATAAATATATTTCAGTGCTAAATTCTCTCGGCTAATTCACAAAGAAATTATTCAGTAAAATCAGCTAACGTAATATTTTTTTTTTTTGTAAGTGTAATAATCATATCATATTATTCCACATGTCAACCATTAACTGTAAAATCAAAAATTCTTGTACAAAACGGAAAAGGAAGACGTTAAGTATCGTGTGTATAATATTTCACAATTGTTTAAATAATCATTAAAGATAATAACGATATCCTTTCCGAAATCTAAAAAGGACCAAACTATTGTCGGATGTGGCCGAAAATAAAAGGATGGGCGCCGGATTTTATTCCATTTAAGAAAAGGGGTTCGATTTTAAAATTAGAACGGCGAGAGGAAATCGCTGGATGGTGAATCACGAACGTTACGACGCTTCTGATTGGTCGATGTTATAATAGTACGACGCTAACATTACACTATCATAATGTTTGAATAACTCTTATTATATTTTAATGAGCAGTTTAGAAATATATTACACAATATATAAACTAACAATTATATTTCAAATAACATTATGGCTGAATGCAAATAAACCATAACCTAAAAGGAAAGAAATAAAAAAAATTATAATGTCAAAAATTTTATTCTGTCAAAGAATACAATGTATATTGTAAGTTACCAAAAGCTGTAATATAAATGCCAATGTTTACTATGAAGGTTTCAGTAAAGTCCTTAGTCCTCGTACTGGACATAAAAAACCTGACCTTTGAGTGTCAACGACCGAGTAACTTATACATTTAAGACGCAATACTTATTTTTCTTGATTGATTTGAGGTTGTGATAATGATTTTGTTTTGCTACATTGACATTAGGTGGGCTATTTTTGTTTATACAATGTACTCGTATTTTGTAATTGTATGAGCAGTTTTAATATTATATCCGTAATAAATA
Source organism: Danaus plexippus (assembly GCF_018135715.1). Taxonomy (NCBI): domain Eukaryota; kingdom Metazoa; phylum Arthropoda; class Insecta; order Lepidoptera; family Nymphalidae; genus Danaus; species Danaus plexippus. Next base: position 1,599,598 of record NC_083552.1, on the reverse strand, counting down.
TATAATTATATACATGAATACTATAAAACTAAATATATATATATGATTGATGATATTGTTTAAATGTAATCGCTGATCGAACTAGGAATCGAATTCAGGGTCGGCCACTCACTCAGACTATGGCCTTCATACATCTTCAGTATCAAAGATGGCACAGACCTGACACGCGTAATATTAACCTTAATACGAAGACAAACCTTAAGACATATACAAATATTAAACACCCTTTAAAGAATTTTTATATCATTGTCTATATGTAAACTATTATTTAAACTTGTAATTAATTTAACACATTCAATGTTATTGTGATATATCAATCAAGTGTATTATTTATTTATGGAACACATTTAGAGTTTCTGTAGTTATCTGTATTTGTCTTTATTTATCTGTGCTCGCACCGGATGACGCGTTGTGTAAATTTAGCGCCAGGTTCAGGGGCATCGAGCAGACGCCATCTTGTTTTTGTTGCAATGTTTATAGATCTTTGTTGCAATGCGTTTTGCATTTAATATTTATTTAAGATATGGGATTCTTATTTTTTTATATATATATATTTTATTTAGAATATTCATACATTATATGTCCGTGCATGAGAATCATAATGAATTTGCTAATATATTGAAACAATCTTTTACTAAATATCTACTTTTTACATTTTTAATTATACAAAATATACCATAGACAGTTAATAAGGTCTATCAGTCTGTTTATACACTGTCATGTGTCTTGCTTGTTGTTTTTTTAATACTTATATTATTTTTCAATAACAAAAAAATATATTATTTAAAAGCTAATGAGCTGCAGCCAGAACGACCAAAAGGTGTAGTCAATATTTTATTACAAGACAGTTTTTTATTCAATTCAGATTCTTTATTATAAAATTATTATTTTTTAAAAATACACTTCATACGTATTCGTTCAGCCATTCGTGCACCCGACACATGCCTACAGATTACACTAATAACACTTATAATTACTTTTCTTTTGATTTAAATATTCATATATTATAATATTCTATTTATAATACTATTTGAATGTTACAAGTTTTTACACATATTACATTTACATATAAAATATTTACAAGAAAAAAAAAACATACCGCAATCAATAGTCTACAAAACAAATTGCAAATGGCGGCGTCGTTGTACTTACACCAAAACGAACAGTTGAATACTTTAAAAGGGCAATAATTATAGCGCATATTTCAGGTAGGATCACAGAAGTGGGTAACATTGAAAAGTTCATTGGTATTACATGCACTTCCTGATACAGCGAGGCCGCACCGGCGCCGGCCATCTTGAATTTTTTGACGTTTATTTTTGGCGTACTTGAGTTTATCGTATTCTGATATATATAATACAACAAGTATTTATAATCAAATGTTTTTAATAATGTTATGCTTACCGTGTAGTATAATTTACTTCGTGAATACTACGATTGTTAGCATAATTTCCGTCGAAGAACAATGGTGTGGCATTGCATCTTCTGCGTGAAGGTTGTATATATTAATATTTTTTTATAAAAAAACATTTATATAGATTATATAATAAGGAAAAATGTTATATTAATATACTTCTTTAACGTTACGGCTACATTACCCTAGGTTAGTGTTTGCTACTGCTATAAACGGCAATGATAAAATCTCAGTTAAATTGCTGTACAGTTTAATCATAGATTGTGGTCGATATATCAAACAGCAGCCAGTAATTTCACCCAACATTTCATTTGTATCCGTTTAAGATAAACTGTGGCTCCTAATATGAAAACTCGAATACAAATATATAATTGAAACGAATATATGTAGTAATCATTATAACGATGTCTTATTTTCTATCCTGTTATAACAGAAAGCATATGGTTTGTATTACACTGATGTTTAAATCTAAATATATTAAATTCTTTAATGTATGTTATTCAGCTGAACACGAATGCAAAACATAGCAATGTGAGGCCATAACTGTATACGACCTGCCGCAACGCTCTCAAGGGCGGACACAGAATGTATGGAGATGACGTTCATTGTAAGTTATTTTTAAATAACACATCAAATTTAATATAAAATGCTTTTTTTTTTCACAAAAATAAATCGAAAAGAAATTTTGTTGGCTTCATTCAACATAATCTTAATTAGTGTTAACGTAAAGCATACATTATATATTTATTATTGATTGAAATTTTAGATACTGTAAAAATGATATTAGTAAGCATTTATAAAATTTCAAGCCTAATACATCTCCATGTTATTCCCTGTCCTTGTTACGAGCGGTGAATAAATAATGACCGTCTCACGAATCGGACGTCAAGGCCGGACGTCGTTGTCCGCTTTGTTGATGCTCGCAAGAATTTTCACTTTCGCCTCCAATTTAGAACTCCGATCATTCATTCATTTCAACATTCGTTCATTCCTGGATCGAAAACATTTGGTATTGAGAACCTCGATACAACTTTCATTTGATTTAAATTTCGTTCGTTCTTTCATTGTTGAAATTTCAAATTTAGAATGTGATGGTTTGTACACTCTATTATATTATTATTTGTTCCTGAACTGTTCAGATCTAAAATTTAGAACCAAAATAATTCGTTTGTATGAATTTCATTTGTTATTACTTGTATTATTAGAATTTTAAGCTAAGGTTCACAACTGTTCGTCCATATATGAATTATATTCATTTCTGTATCATCACACTTGAAATTTTAATTGTTTACTAATTATATATCGTGAGATTGATTTTTTAGTAAAAAACTATCCAATAGTTTTTTTTATAATAAATATTATTTACCTAATCTCCATATAACCATATGTATTTTAATTTTCTATCATTTTTCTTCTATTTTTTATAAAAAATATCGATAATTTGTAGATGTTGTGTCATTAATGTAATTTCGGTGGTCGGGTGAGTTCATTGAACCTACCTTCACGCAATGTCAATTAATACGTCGTTCCTAATCACGACTGATATTGTTACTCTGATGGTCAATGCCTCTAAGTTAATGTGTTTTTTTTTAAATAAAATACTTCCATAAACATATATATATAATAATACAACATTTGTGAGACTATCATCGTATTTATTCATCCTGCAATATGTTATTATTTAAATATATCTTGCATTCCCTTACATCAAGCATCTATTATTTGAAATTAAAACAAAAAAATATTTATAAATTTGACAATGATAATTTATAATTTAAAAAACTTACATAAGTCTTACACATAAATATAAACTAACGTCTTTTTCTATAAATAAATATGACAAAAATATACTTACATAAAAATGTATATATATGTAATATAATGTTATCTTGTATAAAATTCCTGATAATTCCGTCAAAGGTCAATGAAACGTAATTTCGCAAACAGAGTGACGACCGGAGTTAACCGAGCAAATATAGATAAAATCTAGGTTACAGGTGTTCGAAAGATTCCCAGCACTTGATACTGAACTAGGATGGTTACTTTAACTAACTGCTGCACCGCACTCCGCCTGTAACATTCATAATTAATAAAAACAAAAAACCTTATATAAATAGCGTCTATCTGTTAATTATATATATATATGTATTTAGTACAGAATTATATTGAGATTATTTCATCAACACATTTTTTTTAATTATTTTTTTTTTTTATATTAATTTATAATGAAGCGTGTTTATAAAACATATTTTTTAACAAGCAATAAAATCACATTCATTACTCTTCCACATTCCCAAACGTTGTGACTTAACTGGTGACGTCACTTCCTCGCTTTCCACATTTCCGTTCGCTTTCCCGCGCTCATTGACCTTGTGTGGGCGGCGAACAGTCAATTGATTGGTTCAATAGGTTCTTTATTTATTTCCATTATCTTGTTATACAGATGAAAAAAATATGTGCATTACAATATTAATAATTATTTAATTCAGATGTATTATAAATAAGATTTAAGAACAATAACATTATCATCAATTATAATTATACTAAATGACATGTTATATATTTGTTAAGACTCCGATTCAAAACATTCAGCCGAATAATTAAATTAAAAAAAAAATGTATACCAATGAAAACTTTTTTGACTTTAAGAAACGGAATAGAATCTTTTTTATTCATTATAATTAGTATACATAATTAATATTTCAAATGTACGTCTGAACAACCCAGTTAAAGTTCACCAAAATCAATTGTGGGTATTTCTGGGGCGGTCTTTCACCGCTGATGTCATTTATAAAGATTACTAACTGGGTTTATAGTGCTCACATTTATATTTAACTGAAAGAAGGTCCTGTACATTTAATTATATATTTTTTTTATCGATTTAACCATGACGGTTTTATTGGAATTAATTTTCTCTAAGAAATTGATTGAAAAACCTTCTTGGAAAAGTATTCTAAGCATTTTAATGAAGCTAAACTTTCATAGAGATTATTGCTTTTTATTGTAATTAAATTTATGTACAAAAGGAAGTAATCCTAGTGATTGTTATTTTTATTTTATATCAAGTAAGTATTTTGCCAAATTCTTATAATATTAAGTCATATCCGAAAATACGTAACGCGTCACGAGTTGAGAATCTCACTGAGGTTTTCTTATCACTTCTATGATAAGAATCGTGAGACGTTGTGTCAAAAATTCACATAAGAATGTTGCGTAAGTACTATTTATTATAAGTATGTACATTGTTATATGAAATTAGTTCAACAAAAAATTTTATCAAGCGACAATATTCAATATCGTACTTTCAATGGGTTTCTAAACTAAACAATAAAAATATAAGTGCAAGTTCTTTAATTATATATATATATGTGTGTGTGTGTGTGTGTGTGTTTGCATGTGTATATTTCTATGTAAAAGGTTCATACTTTCATCAAACCTACATTTGTTCCGGGTTCAATCCCCGACGGTAACATATTTTTTAAGGTTCAATGATCTACTGAAAACTGTTGCTACGGGTTAAGGCGATGCTGAATTTTTTTTAGTAAGAAAGTACTTCGCTTTAAATCTAACAAAAATAAATACATATTTCATTTTCATTTTAAATAATATAATAATATATATATATATATATGCAGAGTATCGTATCTTTCTTTTATAATAATATTGTCTATGATACAAGTGACAGCTTTAATCATTGTAAGACACTATCATTATAATTTATTTAAAATAAATAATTAAAAAAACAAATGAAAGCTGTGCGACTTAACATAAAAAAATATAGGATAACGTGCGTAGTAGTTGTATATAAAATCATTTAAATAAAACGTTATATATCTGTTTAGAAGCGACGTATACAATTTAGTCATAAAATTTTGTTCTACTACAAAAGACTTTCATTATAAAAATGGCATTCGATATTTATAAATAATTAAAAATAAGGTTAATGATCAAAATAAAAACTATAGTATTGACTTAATTTCAATTATTAATAGGCACAAACTAGAATTCGTTCGTATTGTCACGCGACACTACAAGAACGGCGTTTTACGCCACGCATGGCCTTACGAGTTTAAGTGTTCATAGATAAAAATAATTCTCAAAACTATTGTAGTTTTAACAATAATTAATATTAACTATGAAATCCAAAGTTTTTGGTTTACATTTAAATTATTTATAATTGATATTAAACATATATATATATATATATATATACGTATATATATATATATACATATATATATATATATATATATACGTATATATATATATATATATATATATGTTCGTTGATTTATAGCTTTTTCTAATATATCAGTCTGAACACTTATAAACAACTATTGGCTTAATAAAGATTAATTATATTTTAGTATTATTAGTTTAAGTAGAAAAATATAATGGAAAATATCCTTTAGTTTGTGTGTGTTTTTTTTTTCTTCAATTTTATTAACAAACTAAATAAATATTTCTTCAAAGAAAACATTAAAAAAAATGTAATCTCTTTGAATACAGTCTTAATATTATAAACGAGGAAAACAGTTAATTATATACACTTCCTTATTTAAAGTCGGTCAATGATTTTTCACAATGAAATAGGTTACAGACCTTCCTGGGATTAAAGTCTTATCATAATCAGCTCAGCCAATTTATAATATTGTTACTTCCTTATTTAAGATGTACATGTGTATATTATATGTTTACATTGAAGTACTTGCTACATATTTTTATTAAGAAATACGAATTGTTAAGGGTTGGTTATTAGGTCGACTTAACGTCAGATATCCAAAAGCGGTCAGCGACCCCTGTTTTACGGAAAAATCACGTAAGTACGTAAATGATTACGGCTTAACATTAAATAATGTATGACCGAATGCCAATTAGCAGTAATGAATTTTCTTTTGGTTTTGACAATTTTATATTAGTTTTTGTATTTTTTCATTGCTTTGTCTAGTAATGTAATACTAATATTGTTAAACAAAATTAAAATTTGATACAGTTCCACGCGGAAACTGCTGAACAGATTTTTGTTAAACTCTTCAGGAGACATAGTTTCTATATCAGATCGAGACATTGGCATTTCAAAAAATTGTCCACTTTGTTCAATTACAAAATACGAAGTTATCTTCATGCAATATTAAATTATGCAAGTTAAAAGCAAAGCGTTCTATCTCAGTCTTCAATGTTCCTGGCACGAACGAAATTTTTTTTAAATACATCAAATAAGGTGGACGAAGTCGCGGTTGTCAGCTAGTTTAAAATGTTTAAAATTGTTGTTACTTAAATATATATATAAGATAAGATCGTAATGTAATAATTATATGTTCCTAAGCAATAATACATGAAAATAGAAAAAATCAGAGACTTGCTCATTTTATTACACAGTTATTGTTACTGTATTAGTAAATATTCTTTAATCGAAAGTTGATATATATTTCTTTGTGAGCACAAAACGTTAGATGATTCTGGAATTATGTAGAGGACAATGACCCCCCCAAATTGAACGTAATACATTTAATTCAGTTGTAATTTGATTTATATCACATATTATGAATTCATTGAAGATTATATATATATTTTTAAGATGACGTATTACAATTTCCGGATTTTATTAAATAATACGAAATTAAATGGCGAATGGCGTCTGCGGTTACGTTGCTTATTTTCCTGGTAATGTTTATATCGTTTTCATTAAAGAGAATATTTACTAATGCGGTTATATTCCAGGCACGCAGAGGAAATTTCCTACAATAGAAAACTTACTACTCTTAATAGGTGGAATATTTTAACCGACTTCAAGAACGGGTGGTTCTTAACCTCTTAATGTGCACAACGATATCTAATACTTTGACGGGTATTCATTCAAATAAACCACTATTTCATCTCGTCTGTCCGTGATCACGGCTGCTGCAAAATAACCAAAACGTCGGGATTATGCAGTTTATACGTGAAAATATTAGTTTTATTTTGTTATGCAATTCGTAATTTTATATTACATCTATTATCATAAATTTGTTTACATACATTTACATAATGATATGTATGATATTAATTATGTCCAAATGACCTAAAAATGATTAAAACAGCTATTTACTATATATGTTATAAAGTAAACAGCATTAATGTGTTATATGTGAATGTGGCTTTGAGTGAGATGCAACATTTACTCATTATTATTATTAAATGATACAGATGACAGTGTTGGCGGGTTCATTGAACGTAAGGCCGAAGACCTTCCGTCCACGACCTTGCCGATGGGTTAACGATCCCACGTATTTTCGGGCGTTTTTCTCTAAGGAAAATTTTCTATCGACCACCCGATGAGCCCCCGACACCCCCGCTATTCAAACAAATCTCTCAGAACCCAAGCGTGTTGAAGGGTCTTGTTCGTTGGATGGCCAGAGGGCAACGCTTTCTACGCCGACAAGCACCTACATATACCTATCTTAAGAATTTAATATCGTTGTATAGTTTTTTTTTTTTTAATTCCCAGCTTAAAATCAAGCGACGGTTTAATTTATAAATCCATTAAATTAATGGTTGCAACACAAAACCTTTTTCGTATGACGTAACATAAATATAATAAGCATTATATAAGTCAATGATCTCATACCGGCCTGTGGATGCAGATATTTACTGTATATTTTCATATTGTGTTGATTTACTTAGCTTTATAATATATTATAATACATTATATTCTTTTACAAAACAATCATTACGTGTCAAAATTTGAATAATAAAATGATAAACTTCGTAAACAAACGTAATTACTAATTATTCATAATTTAAAGGTTTAAGGATAATAGCTGTGATCTAACACTTCAAGGAAATTACGGACGTTATTGCGGCGAGATCGTGACCTTATTCGCAACCGAATTATGACATTCAAGAATTAAAGCAATAAATCCCAAGATGTCCGTAATGCGGAGTCTAGACTTTAAAATTCAAAGATCCATTAAGGATAACAAGAAAATTGCGTCTTATTTTTAATATCTATCGACATTCATACGTCCTAATAAAGCACGGGCCTTTGCCCCAGTCTAAAAACACGTAACGCCATACGCTATTATTAGTTTCGCAAACAACACACCACCCTATTTTTCCCTCAACCCACACAGACACACGGTGTACGTGCATGTAAATACAATGTAAGAATGATCTGTCCATGTGTGCGTCACGGAGGTCGTCAACCGGCGAATTTTCGGCGGTATTAACTATTGCACAACATTTTGAATCTTCTCCATATTTTGATTGAGATATCCTCACAGATTATTAGATCTTATGTACATTTAAGAATAACAGAGTGATGTTAAATAATAATCATAGCTTTGTAATGAAGAATTAATAGGATAGGATTCTTGTTTTGAAAACGTTCGAAATTCAAATTGTAGTCGATATTAATTCCAAAACATTATTTTGATACCTTTTATAATGAAAAGATTCATTATTTTTTTCTTATTGTTATATAATAATTAAAACAATAAAACTCTTTTTCCTGTATTTAATCTTTTTCCTCGCATTGTTTTCATATCAAGCGTTCATTACAGTACATTAAACGTTGTGTGCAAAATGAATTACTTTGAAATTAATAAGAATAAGTTATTTATGAGGACGAATGTATTTGATTTCAAGCTATTTTTAATCTTGAACTTTGTAGGATAAACAAAAAGTTCGGTAGCTCAGTCATAGCTGTCAATTGAAAAAATATTACAGACGTCAAAATTATTTGATATTTGTTTTTTTTTTTCACTTCGAAATATTGTGTTTCAATCAATAATTCTCGTTATATTTTACATAATTATTATTACTTCAGAATATTTTGTTTTAAAAATTTTATTTGCAAATATCTATTATTTTTAACAGATTAATTTGAATTTCTGAATCTATTTCACTTGTAAAAAAAATAAAGATAATTTATTTTTTGCCTGAACAATAGATCTAATACAATTTATATATATGAAAATAATAATAATTTTTTTATTATCAATAGGTAAATAAAATAAAAACAAAACACTCAGAAAATCTACAGGTCAAAGGCATACGTAATTTTGAAATTGACGCATCATTGCCTGCACAATAGGTACAATGGATATAATTATATCAAACAATTGTGATCCCTTTGTTGTATACAATAAAAATAAATATTGCTTCCAATAATTCAATACATAAAGATGTGCTGTTTGAGGTCGTTCCCCTAACAGTTCATTTCGGGTAACGAACTCGATTGAAAATATTTATTTGACGTAATGTCACTTTTATGACAGACAATATAATGTTTTATTGTTTATACATAAAACCTCCTTAAAAAACATGTAATGAGGTCACAATGCGTAATTAAAAAACATTAAGATTATTTAAAATGGTACTAGCTTTTATTGTAATAAGTTATATATCTTTCCATGTAAAAAGTTTTTTTTTAATATTTCTTATATTATTAATTTCTATAACTATTTATTATTTAATAAACTACATATTGGGTATTATGAAGGAAATTGTTAATATACATACGAATATATTTTTAAAATATATGAAATATTTATGACCAAAAATATTTTAATATCATTAAATTAAAACCTTTTTCCTTATGGAAGAACATCGGGATTTTCCCTTACATTTTTAAAGATGTGTAGACTGTAGGATATTTATTTAGCTTCTTTTACTTGAGTACCTTTTCTGTTTTCGTATTCCAACAAATAAAAACAAATGCCGCAACATTCGTCTTTGTATAAAAATAAAACAAATTTATTGAAATCCCTACACTTTACATTCAATGTCTTAATAAAGAATTTCAATAAATAATCCGAGGAAAATAATAATAAACTAATAAACAGAGATTATTCTTACAGGGTCCATAATCTTTATACATGACAACGTTGCAACGTGAACGTCAAATAAGTGTTAATGAACGTTAAAACATATCAACGACCTATGACGAATGACGAATAGATACATTATAACATATTATGTATAATAATTCTATATAAAAGTAAATAAATATTCTTATAACACGAACAGATAATTAAATCGGAACATTTACATTCCATATATTAAAGAAATAAAAAAAAACAAAGTCGTTCTAAATTCAAAATCAATTATGTCAAATTTTAAAATTGTACCGCCATTGCAACATGTATGCTGAATAAAACAATATCATGTATTAAGCAACAGACAATAAAAACATAAAGAACAGGTGTATCAAACCGCTATCAGACGCCGAAAGTCCAAACACGTGGTCTAAGGTCGGCGGTCGACGACACGTTGCGTAACAATGACTCACAGATTAACTATCAGTATAGATTAAGGTTTTTTTTTATATATATAAGAGACCTTATGGAATTAAATATGTAATATTTATTTGTTACAGAAAAATAACGAAATGAAAGCTTATTGTTCCATTAATTAATTATTCCATACTGTAAAGAAGTAAAAAAATATGTTAAATTTTATTTTAATTAGAAAATACTGTCTCCTTTTACAAATTTCATTTGAAATAAAAAAACAAATGGATGTGAAACAAATTCAAAATTAGAATTCGTAATCTTCTCTAAACTATTTGGAAGCTTCAAGAATATTCCGCTGTCGCTAGTGGTGTGACAGTCGCCAGTGTCATTATTTTCGAGATTCGTTTAATAGAGCTGTTTTTATATTGTATGACACAGAATTTTATTATTTATCGTCTAGCGATACCATATCTTATCTATTGATTCGTACTAAGTAATATAAACAGGAAGCAACGTGAATTGTTGTAACAAATATATTATTTACAAAAATCATATCTAAATACACATTATTTTTTTTTATTTATTCAAACACAACAGTAAACACTAAATATAAATAACGCAATTCTTTGTATAATTTATATTTAATATGGATGGCAATGATATTTTGATTGTTTTATAATGCTGTTTGTTTAAATAATCAAAAAAATATATAAATTCGTAGGTTACATTTCAATAACAAGATAACAAAAGAATATTAGATATCAAGGTACAGGGCTGTGACCTTGGTGTCTGAATCACGAAGTTTATACGCATTACTTGTACATCAAGGTCATTGGTTGCACAATATTAAATCATTTGCCAAAATATTATTCACCTTCCATTACTTATCAGAATATAGGAAGCTGTTTACGTACCATACCCTACTGTAAATAAGGAGTATGAACGGTTTATGTAAATTTATTTTCGAATTTAAACAAATATACTTTAATTAACAATCAGAATAATGAATTAATATAATGTTATATGTTTTTTTCTGTAATATTTTAAACAAAGCCTAGCCACAGATAGAAAATCATATCGTCGGGGATAGTGCAAATCCTTGTAACTAGCATTGGATAATTCCGCGTGTCTGCTTTCAAAGTAGTTTTACGGAGGAAGTTATAAACTATAAAATATTCTTAATTTAATGACGTTTAAGGTAATTTTTGCACAGTGAGTAATTATTTAGTTGTCAATTTATTACTCAATGTGAAAAAATGACCTTAAAAGTCGTTAATTTAAAAAATATTTCAGTTTAAATCTTATTCTGTCAATCTGCTTCTAATGCAGATATGCGGAATTATCCAATGCTAATTACACGGATTTGCACTATCCCCGAGGATATGTAGACTACAAATGTTGCCAGTTTGAAGAATAATTTGTTTCCTATACAAACTTAAACTGTGTAATGCAACACTGGAGTACAATTATTAGTCAACACACAGACATCTAAATTTATAAATTAAATAATATTATATACAATAGAATTACGTCGAAAAATATACAGATTGATATAAGTATTTATTGTTACTATCAATGAGTTTGCCATTACTCATTTATATTTTTCGAAATCATTGTCTTTGTTTGCTACAGCTGGATATATTCCGCCATTTTGATTTTTCTGGATTCAATTACAAGTTATTGCTTTTATTGATTGATGATAAGAAATGTTTAGTAAATATTTTTTTCCTGCGATTTCTCACGCTTTCCAGTGATCGTTTTGATAGTTTAATATTTATCTTTGGACAATTTTCCATAAACATAAGTGTATAAAAGAACTTCATAAAACATTTATTATTTAATCTTCCATATATTTTTAACCAAAAAATATATATATCGGCGCTATCAGCTTCAATGACGGATGCAACATGAAAATAACTTAAGGCTGTCATCAATTATAATAACAACTTATTGGTCGTCGTTACTATTGTTAAAAGTAAAACGAAATCAAAGACTATTTAAAAGGAGAATAGAACTATGTATGAATTCTGGTATAAATATGACGTCTGGACGCACGACAGTGGACTGCAGAGTTCAGCGAGTGCGGATCATAAAGAATGTGATTACGAAGAACCTTCGAGAAATACAAGAACATTTAGAAGAATTGAAGTTTCATTTTAAAATATCTGGAACGTACTGGAAGAAGTGACATTAGTGACGTCAGCGAGGCTGGCGTCCTATCTTTAAAATAATGAATTTGTACTAAAACTGATATATATATTTTACAACGATTAGTCTTGTTGAACAGAACCTTTCTTAAATAGAACCTTTTTGAAAAAGTAACTAACTGTATATGTTTATCGCCAAAACTACATCTAATAAACGGTTCTTCACGAATATTAACAGTATATAAAACATTTCGAAACAAAATATGCTTACTGCATCTGATTTAGGTATTTAATTTACCTCAACAGCCTTTCATCCGTGACGAATAATAAGACAATCATGTACACGTCATAAAACACTCGACTTTAATATAATTAATGGAATTATCTTGAAAACCCGACTGACTCACTGAAACTCATTATGACTCACCGCTGACGACATCACTGTGACGTCACTATAGTGACGCATACTTTCTCCGTAGGAGGAAACGAGCGTAAGTTTTAATTTGTATATCAGTGTAATATCTCTCTGAATTGAATATTTCTTTATTGTTTAAATTTAAACAAAAATACAGTATTTTTTTACAATCAATCAAAAGATTTTTCAATAAAATTGTCACTGTAACAAATGTCATATCGTAGAAATATATTTCATATGGCAACAATCTTTTCTTTATAACAGATAAAATATTAGACTTATCAAGTGATGTATATAATCTAGCATATATTTTTAAAAGTCAACAGCACACTCGTATTTTCCACTCATTTTTACGAATATTATTGTTTTATTTTAAAAGCACCACTTAAACAGTGACGTCTGTATCTCTATTATGTAGTTACAGCTGTTACATCGATTTTGAACGCTATCAATTAGGTTACAACTGAAATATTATACTTAATACTTGATAACTTAAAAATTAAACAGAAATTTTAATGAAGAACAAATATTGATATAGAAAAAAGAATCTTTTTTAATTATTTTTTTCTTTATTACTGGCCAGTGATATTAAAAAATATATATAAACTCTTTCTATAAGTATTATGAAATGTGCTCACTTAGATAAACATTTTTAATATATGTAAAAGCCAAAACAAACTATTGAAAGCGACCAAGAAAATAAATAAATGAATAAATATGAAAAATAATTATAAAATTAAAAAACATATCTTATACTATCTATATTTCCTTAAGGTTTTCCTTAAGATGTGTGTATATTATTGAAAAATTTTTTCATTGAAGTAAAATGTACCTACATATTATATATAATATATTGTTTTGGAAAGTTATTTTGTCTATAGAAAAAAACTAATATTAAGGTGGTTTTCATTTGCAAATTAATAAAAAAGGATCTCATCAGATTATACATATGTATACATTGGTTGTATGAGAATTAAAAAAAAAATTGTGAAGTATAAGTGAGTATAAATGTAAATATATATCATACATGAGCATAATCAATATTCATTCCTAAGACACCATTAACTAATTAGAAATTGTCAAAAAAAGTATCACAAAATCTAACATTCAAGAGTCCTTTCATTCATACAATTAAAAGTACTCCAATCGTGGATTAAAATACTCGCTTTCATATAAAGGAACATTAGATAATAATTATAATATAACAGTTGACAGTTATATTAATTAACTTATTTTTTTTTTTCATAATTTTTTCTCTACGCGTTATTGTTATTTCATTATGACGCATTCCGTTTTCCCTGTGACGCATTCAGTTTAGTCTCGAGTTATTTATTTTTAATAATTCAAATAACACGTGATTTAAGACACACGTTTCTTGGTTCAAGGCGAACAAACTTAATTTTATAAACTGTATAAAAATAATTTTTGTATAAATATAGAACCTTTTTTAAAAATAATGTTTGTTTTTTTGTTGTTTATGACATGATGTACATAGCTATTTTATATATTGTTTTTATTATTTGCTTATCTGTGTACAATGCAACATTCTCATAGTCACACTACATACGAATGGTTTCCCGTGTCTCATTCAATAACCTGCGTTAATACTGTAATAGTTCAAGATTTATGAATGAAAAAAAATTTGACTTTCCGTATGAGGCTGAGAACTTAGGGTAGTGGCCAGTAGTACAGATTTTCATGCGTTTTTTTTGTCATATCCGCATCCGGTCGAAAGTGCGGGTTTTCGTTTTGCGGCGCGCATTAACAAGCTGCGTGGAAAGTAACGCGCGTACAGAATAATAACAGGTTCAATGATTCCATATTACATAAGTATTGTAAGTGCATTACCCTTGCTCTGTGGAAGAAAGTTATCATTTATAGAAATCCAACATTAATATAATTCCGTCCGACATTATGTTTTCATTCATTATTATAACTAATAAATGCCGAGTTTTTAATCTAATTTATAATTGAAATATGAAAATCTATAATTCGTATTGCATAATTAACACTGTAAGATATGATCGCCTTGATAAAAAGCACAAAATAAATGAGAAAAATAACAAAGAATTAGTCGATACGTAATAGAGGACGTTGAACTCGTTGACGTAAGGCGAGCCTTGAACTGTATGAATCATTTCTACTTTTATAATGTACTTTTTGTTGATAAAAAAGCATTTATACCGTATATATACCTTTTATGACATGTCTGAATTCTTGAATTAAGTATGATTATATTTGATTCTCAAGTAAATCGAAAAGAGAACACGTTGAAAACTACATACAGACTATGGTTTAATTTACAAGATATAAAGTACGATAGTTATGAAATTTATTATTAATAACTTATACAGTATACTTTGTCATTTGTTATTGTGTCCGCGACCAGTTCCTGTAAGGTTCAAGGCCCTGGTTGCATAACGCGTTTCTCCTTACGTCACTCATTGTTGTTACTAACACTACTTTCTTCACTAATCACCGCCTTCCTACCGGTTTTGTTGGTTTCCAGTGAAAATCGCGAGCCTGGGGATGATTTAAATTACAACATTTCGAAATGTCACCGTGACGTTTGTTTCAATCTTTCAACCGATCTCCAACTGTCACGGATTCAGCATTAATTACTGAGTTATAATTAGCACAGCTATAAATGCTCATCCAAAATGACAGTTAAGAATCATTTGACATAAATATTAATTTATATAATATTAATATTATGATATATCGTTATTCTATGTCATTATTTCCCCAGTCAATACTTTATACCCTATTACAATAGTTACCCACATTTACGAACGTCGGAAGCTAGACTTCATGTCACTGATTGTAATCAACACGCGACATTTTGTTTCATAGTTTTTTGTATTTCATACTACTAAGTATTCTCACAGTATCCGAACTTTTGTTCGGTATTTATTATAATAATATATCTTTATATTTATATTATTACTCTTAATATGAAAACACTGAGTACAGAGTATGTCATATTTATTCTTACGCACAGTCTCGTCCGCATACTTCTTGTTACATTTAATCACAAATATTATTTATAAGTATGATTAAATTGTATTATGGCGAGTTTTATTGAGTCTTTTTAAGATTTCAGATCCGTTCAATAATTACGTATTTTTGTAATTATATTAGTATGTACTAGTTTTTATTACAATACAAGGTTTTAACCGCAACGCCTCAAGGTCCCTTTACGTAAGAGGAAGACATCAAGTGAAAGTGAAGTCGCTTAGAATTATAATGTTGTCCCAGTGAAGAGAATATAGAATTATGTCTAAGTATATATATTACCGTTTTATATTTTAAATAAATTGTATTTATCTTTAATGTATAAAGGTTTTTAATTTTTTTTTAAGTTTTACATATATATACAGCAATTTATATTTTGTTAAAACTAATTTTTATATGAGGTAAAAAGTAAATAAATTCTATATAGTCTGTATTGTTAGCTTGTTTGTCTGTGCGTATTAATTTTACATGTTATATAACAGTTACATCAGTTCCCGTTGTTCAAGAGGCGGGGTGGAGTGAAAGTGGGGTCGTCGCCCACCACGCGAATGTCAATGCGAAGCACGTGTTACGCCTTTATATGACGCCTTGAATATATTAATGAAGCTATGGAATGTTGTCATTATGAATTGTAAGAAATTTTATATTAGAATAATATAATATGTATTTTTTTTATATACAAATGAAATATTAATATCTAAACATTATTTAATAATATAAAATAAGTTGATTTCTCTTAAAATACTTTAATACAAACATTTCCGATTTAAAACGTAAAAATAAGTTAGCTTGTAACATATATCTGCAGGTTTTTACTATTTACTGACATTCAATTAAATACTTACTGCAAGTCACAAATATAAATCACAGAAGAAATTTCTCTTTTCAAAAGATGTATCACTTGAGAGTCTTCTCACTGAAATAGCGACTCGTGTTTATAAGAAAAGTAACAGAAAACAATAAACAAAATAATTACAACTAACTAACTAACTAACTTACGTAATTTTATTTAAAAATAGGATAAATTTATGTTATGCAAAAAACTTATGAAATGATCTGTCAGTTATTTAATATAGGTATTATTTAAATTATTATACAGGTTAATAAAATGTACCTTAGTATAGGTACATCAAGAATAAATAATTTGCATTTATCTAAAACCATCAGTGATCGTGTGAGGTAATTCAATTCGTTCATGGTAATTTTTTTTTTTGGTAATCACTAATCTGTAATTTATTTTGTCTATTTTGAGTGTTGCCGTTTTAGCGTGACCGAGTTACCTCTTTTCGGTATTGTGTCATAATGGAGTGTTGCCAAATGGGAGAAATTTCCTTGATATATCAAATAATTTAGAACGCTGTAATATATGTCTAGTCGTTGATTATTTAAATTGTACATTAAACGGGTCTGAGGTATTGTAGTTTCATTATGTTTATGAGTATTTGATTGTTTTTATACAAAAGATGAGAAATGAATTTGTACCTTTTGTGTGTATAATTAGTATTTAATTTTAAGTGATATATTTTATATATATATATATAACATGTAATTATAATTAATTGTGAAAGTTGCATAGATATAAGATAAATAGTAATGTTAAGATGCAGTACCGTTATGCAGTCTGGCTGTGAGGCCGCTTTCGCATTTCACCAACACATCTCGGTCACCTCAATTCAATGTTGCCAGTTTATGATCATTGTTATGTTTTAGGGGATTTTTATTTGTCGTTTTCTAATTATGACAATGAAAACAACAGGTTAATAATATTTCATTCAACATAAGAATTACGGCTGTAACATTGAGTTAATGTTATTTTTCAGTATATTAAAAACTATTTGTATGTAGCTATTATTATATTAAAAATTCTTTATGATTTAAGTTTCTTCAGATGAAGTAAATCCTAATTAATAGATAAAATATTAACACTGAATAAGAAAAAAGACGTTATATATAAGTTGCGTTGCAGCCAAGGAATGTTTTTTAACAATAAAAGTAAGTAAAATGCTCTTGAGAAAAGTCTGTGAAAATTTTATGTTTCCCGGCTCTTCTCACGATTCATCTGAATGATGCTGTTACAGTGATATCATTATATATATATTATTAATATTATTGTCAACAAATTAATTCATTTTGAAATCTAAATATGAATAGAAAAATTTTATAAGATATTCGTTAAGAAAATTTATTATCCGCTGAACTTTGTTATATTGGTAGTTTAGATATTGCTGAAAAATATTAAAAAAAAAAAAATAATTTTAAAAATAATGCTTTGTGCCCCTTTCATGACGGATATAACGCAAAAGTTTAATATAAAACCAGAAATTAGTCAAAAATACTTAATTTTTTCATGCTTTATTTTAAAACTAATTTAGTTAAAGTCAGTTTTAATATTATTATATCAAAATAAACGTCCAATAATAT
This sequence comes from Danaus plexippus, assembly GCF_018135715.1. Taxonomy (NCBI): domain Eukaryota; kingdom Metazoa; phylum Arthropoda; class Insecta; order Lepidoptera; family Nymphalidae; genus Danaus; species Danaus plexippus. The sequence continues at coordinate 1,580,971 of NC_083552.1, read as the reverse complement.
AATATATCAACGAAGGTCTGTAGACCTACGTGTTTAAATACAGTAAATATTTTGCCAGAAATATTAAATAATATATCAGTATACAAAATCACAATCAAAGAAAGTGTGACACAACGTAATGTTGGTAACTGACCCCATTGGGGTCACCTTTCACGGACTTTCACCATGTGACCCAGTTTTGATTGTTATGTCGACCGTGAAACACACGGGACAGGTATCCGGGGCAAAGAAATTAAAAATATATTTATATATACATAACAATTCAATGTAATTACTAGATGACAGATGTGGCTGTATACATGAAACCATTTCATTATATATATACATATATATAAATATAGATAAAAAAAATTCATAAAACATTTTAAATATAACCATCAAAACCTATGACGGTCTCTTTGTTTAATGACATTATTTTGTTATATATAATAAATAAGTACATAATACATTTAATGAAAATAATCTTTATAATATTTCCGTCTATAAAGGAAGTCCATTAAATTAATAGCTTTTATCAAATAAAAAAAAGTAATTGGATTTAAAAGCAGGATTCCATACCGAATGAATCCAGGGCGGAGAAATTTGACAAAAAAAAAAATCTAAATTCGAATTTCAGTCGCGATTTGCGGTTACAATACGTCAATGACCTGTCGAATAGAGCCGAATGACGTAGACCCGACTCAAATATATTACACTTTAGTCCGTGTCAATGACACTACAGTAACCTTATAGAGATATTCATCTTAGAATTCATAGCATAATATTTAACAGAACAGCTATAATCAGACAATTACTAAATAACGTATAAGGGTTTTTGTATGGAAAGCATTATGTTCTGATGTTACCGTACCGGATGTTTAGTTCAAAAAAACAAAAACAGCCTTTAAATGCTGCATGCAAAGTGGGAAACTGATTATTCAGGTCCGTGTTCCAGATATGTATCCCGTTAGGCGGAGAAAGTGGCGATGCAGTCTATGCAAATTATGCAATTACCGTTCATGTATACAGAATTATAAAACATGGACATCATTTTGATTCGTCGGTTAAAATAATCATTGCTTCGAATGTAATTATGAAATTTTTACAAATGTTTCGCAGAAAATTATTAACCTAAAAACATATTCAGCAATTGATAAGTGACATAATATAAAGTAAATCCCTAAGAAATATATAAGATATATGTATAAAACAACATAAAAAAATATTACCAACTGTTGCAAATTATATTACTAAAGTCAAACAAAACCAGCTATTACAATTACATCATTTCTCTTCGTCGGAGTACAGTTATGTGACTTAGATACAGAGAGCAGCTTTCCACGTCTAACAAGAATGATCTAACGTGACAAAGCGAAAAAATGATGCCACCAGCCCGCCATGTTGGTATGATGGCGGCGTCAAAAAAAAAACTAACGGAATAAAATACCTAACCGCAGCGCGGAGAAAGGCTTTCGATTGTCCCACATTTCACCGCACGCGAATCTACACTGTGACTCCAAAGCGGAACAAAACTGACGTTCTAAATTCAAATGGATAAAAAACCTAAACGTCACTGTCATAAATGTGAAAATCGGTTGCCGCCTATTTTGACGTTTGTTCCTATACACACCGAGTGCAGTCAGACGGGCAATCACGCGCAGTAACATAATATAGACCCGTCTCATTCTAATCTTCATGAAAACTATCTCCGTCCCGCTTTTTAGCCGACATTGAAAAAGAAAGCACTAGTTTTTGTCGCCACCATTTTACTCGAGAGTATGTCGAAGAAAGCTACGCGAGTATGTAATATTAGAAACGTTGATTTTATACATCAATTGCATCGCATTAGTGTTCGTTGCATAAGAAAATTGCATTTCCCCGACATTCACTCAGTACTATGAGACAGTTTCATTTTTATGTAAAATTATAAATTTCTAGTTGCCTACAACTACATTACACTACATTGTTGTAGAAATAATAACGGTTCATTATAGCTATTAGAGTAATTTTTTAATGAGAAATATCCGATTATTTATTATAAATATTCATTATTTTTATTAAGAATTGAAAACTGGCTGAAAATTAAAAAAAAAGTTATTTGTCGAACTTTAAAAAAAATAATAATAGAAAATCCTTAAAAAAACCTTTCAGATACTATCTCTATAACTATATTTAAACTTTATGTATAAAATAAACTACCTTTTCTTCATCTAATATAGTTGTTTTGTTTCAATAGTGTCACAAAAACCGGATTCTTGCTCTGGTTCCTACCAACAAGACGTCCCTAAAGCTTTGAACTAAAAAAAAAATTACCTACATAAAAAAAAAACTATGCTCAAATTCTTCTTTGACAAGTAACACGAAAATGCAATTAAACGTATATTATATACCGTTAATTATTGACAAAATAAAAAAAATAATACAATATGACTTACCTTCATAGTGTAGACATATTGAAACAATATATTCAGACTCAAATGAATCATCAAATTGGAGATAAATCATTCGCGTGTAGGCGGCGGTATGGTATTGTAATTGGTTTGGATCATAACGTTATGTATGTTATAACTGTAACATAACTAAACGTTTGCTTATGGGCTTTCAACCGTTATTCTGATATAACAGATAACATATTTGTTACAACAAGGGCTATAATGTATGCTACTTTATTGTTTAAGCACAGATTAAACATTAAGATTAATATTAAATATACTCATAAAATATTATCTTGCTGAAAATTATCTGTGGGCGTACAAGTATATTGTTAACGAGATAGTTTCATTTACGCCAATAACGATAATATAACATAATAAATCATTGCCACATTCTACGTAACACTTCAATAAGTAGGTACGTGACTTTGAAACCGCAAGATAATTTCTCGTCTCAAAATCAGAAAGCGCGGCAACTTACACCGGCGGCCATTACTATTTTAACGTCACCATCGCATTTCTACAAACAAACACTATACAAACATTTATTATACAACGCTACACACTATATTAATATATATTAAAACATTTAATAAAAGCAGCAATGTATAATGTTATTAATGATAGTTACAATGAGGTTAGTAAAAGAACCGGTGCAGAATTGCAGCGAAATGTTAGTAAAATATGTGGGTCACTGCTTCGTATAACGGCCCGCGCTGGATGTCCTCCCGCGTAACGTTACGTGTGGGAAATTATTTGAATTTGGAACGCCAACTTTTTTTTTCAACGCTTTTATCAATAGCCATTGTTATTTCACATTACACTGCCAACATCCATGTTAAACCTTTACCGTTACTCTATTAGATACTGTAGTGTCACATACATTTTCTAGTATTGCAGTTTCATGTTTAATAACTTTGGTCTATTTGTGTTTATGTGAAAAAGATTTATATACATTTTAAATTACTCGCCATATTATACGAATATTTAAAATTTAATCGATTAAACTCTATTTTATTCAAATTATAGTTCTGAAATCGATAACCGGCTAAATAAGTCAATGTTAACTTTCCCTAGTTTAAAATATCATAATTCTATTAACCATTGAATATTGAGATATTTATTTGAATAATCTTGATATTTGTGTCTGATTATTAGTAAAATTCAAAAATTATAAGTTTCCACATTGTTCAACGTGCGATAATAGTAAATTTCGTGAAATTTGTTAATAATTCTTCAATTTTATAAGCCAGAGCATTGGAATAAAAACAAATTTATGAAATTATTGGAAGAAAATCAAATTTAATTGTTCATATAAAAATAGTATCAAAATATTCAGTCTATCTAGAAGCTATAAGTAGCTTTCTCTGCCGTCAAGTTTGCACTTAGACGTAGATTATTAAATAATTAATGTCTTATGTTATCTTTTAATTGCTTTCAGTTGACAAGCAACTTTTAAATTGCACTTGATCTTTAAAAAAATTGATGATTCTACAAAGGATTCCTTATTTATAATATAACGATTAAATTTTTTAATAGTAATTCATATATGTTGTTTTTTTTTTTTGTTGGACACAAATCTTTCTATACAGCCAGTAAGTTTATTTCTCTCAAACCAAAGACAATATAAGTGTTATGATTTTTTCTATAAGCCATAAAACATCTGATAGATTAATACCCGACCATAAAATGTCACGAGCTTAGGGCCTGCTCTGACGTGGATTTCTACATCTTTATAACAAGAATCGAAGGAAAACTTTCACCTTAAACAAATATATAAATAACGAGCACAATATCAATGTGCATAAAACAAATCGTTGGCAAATTATTTTTTTATATTAAAAATATAACTTCCTGTACTGTCGTTTTGAATGTAGCATTTCCTACCTAATTTTCCGGTCATGTAATATTATTGTTCCGTAAGCGTAACTTGGCATTGGCATTGCGTGCGTATACGCAACCACTCACACATAGACGCGTGTAAGAAAGTGATATCCATACTTTCACCCACACATACGCGTGTATGCAAATAGTGTTCGCACGTGTTGTGTGTGTTGTGTGGAGAAAGGTGCGTATGTGTGGGTAAAGAAAGGTGTTTAGCTAGGTGAAATGGGCACAGGCATTATGTTTGACAGCCGATGCTTAAGCGGCACAGCAAAATTAAGATAAATAATTGATCGCTCACTTTTTTTGATGTCTGTGTTTCTTTTTCATTCCAGTGACTTACTGTTTTTATACATTTATATATTTATTTATTTACCGTTGTTGACATTATTAAGAATTGCCAGTAATTTCAATTTGAAATTCATAGTTGTTAATTAAATATATGTGTTATCGGATTGCTATTTAAATGAAATTAAAAATGCATAATATATATTTCATCAAATCTTTGATAATATTAATAATAAATTTAGTGATTGAATTAACCTAGAAATAAATCTATAGAAATAAATCGTAAAACCGCAATAATTACAAACTGCATCAAATACTAATACTATGAAAATAATAGTTATACATCTAATTGTAGTTTAATATTTGATCATTCAAAGTCACGTGACAAGTATGAGTGTACTTTGATGTGCCACTTTTCACGGTTTTCTCTTAGTGAAAGGGCTTCTAGAAGGTTCTGCGGCACTAGATACACAGATTATGACAAACAATATATTAATAGCATAGATAGATTCTAGAATATTATTTATTAACCACACTTTTATAGAATCGAGGGAAAATATTTTTCGCCAAACATTCAGTGTATATATGTCGTATACAGTAGATAATAGATTTATTTAAGTATTTCTATGCTTGATACACTTTTTTAAGCATATAAAACATCACTCAAGGTCTAGACTCGACTATTTTCAATTGATATTTAAAAATAATAATAATTTTACCGGGTATATAATTAATAACCCTGCCTAAAATAGACACTAAATGTCACGGAAAACACTAACATTTAAACCAAAATAAATATATGTATTAATAATACATTATCATAAATTATTTAAACACTTAAACGTCTGATTTACAAGTTCGTTAACCTCCAAATTGTTACATAATGTAAAAGATTTTAAAGCCGTTGTTCGTTCGCATTATTAAAACAAATTAGAAATTCAAATACATAGAGATTAGACAAATAAAAAATGATTCTAAGTTTAAATTATAAATAAAAAAAAACACACAAAAAGTATTTATATTTGTGGTATTTTCTTTTTTTATAATTTTAAATTAAGAACTTGTCTGAAGGTCTAACCTTGCTGGCTGCTTATCGAAGAAAAAAAATAAGACCGTGAAAACCAGCCCAAAGCATAAAACAACTGGTTACGTATATGACCCAGAACTTGAGAGAAAGGTCTAGGTTCTGTCGAGGTTGGATAAGAATTACTCCGACATTACAATATCGTATTATTATACATTTCCATTGATCATTAAAAGGAAAGTATTTAACGAAATATTGCTTAAGATTTATATTGAAATAGTTTTGAAAATAATAAAATGTAAGGAAGAAACAAGATGGAAAACAAGGGAAATAAATGCAAGTTAGTATTTTTTTTTATGTCTCAAACTTTTACTGATGTTGTCATAAACAATGTTCACTATTAACACATAAAAAAAATATGTGTCTATATTAATAACATAATCTCCGTTTCACTTGTTACGGTAAAAGATTTAAAAAAAGTTTCATGTATGACCTATTTGATTAACGATCCTTAGCCAGTCAACTCGTGTAGACTTTAAGAATAAATATATAACATAATAAAACTCCTTTTAAAATTTTATAATCAAAATGTTCAATTTGAATATTGGCTATTTTCTGTTCATTTTATTTATAACTAACAACATGAAAGCTCTCTTACTTTTATTACTTTAATCTATAGACTAACCAACCTATGATCGTTTAAATTATGTATGAGGTAATACTCTGTCATTGAAGGTCGGCATAAAGCTATGACAGCTGATTTTTTTTTAATGAGTTCGATTGTGGGAAGACTTAAGTCCTAATTAATCTAACAATGTGATTTACACTGCAAGTTTTCCAAATATTATCCCGTATTTTCTTTATCTTCCAAGGACTAAAACTTCACGGGCGTTTGGGTAAGTAAACCCCCGATGAGAGAACCATTGGCGCTTAGATGGAAGATCGTATCCCATCCCGGGGATACCAATATACCACGTACGCTCCCACTTGGATCAGAGGAATGCGATAAATCTCTGCCTCAAAGGTAAAAAAATAAAAATAAATTTTAACCTGTTCACAACGGACTGGTACATGACGGGTTGGACTTTTGATTTGTCGGCCCAGAGAATAGACTTATTTTATACAGTATCCAAAACTTGTTACAGTATCTGTTTTCTTTAAATACGTGCTTTCCATCCTTCTAAATCAGATTTAGTAAGATTTGGCTTAAACCGCGCCCCTTTCATATGATATATATTTATAAATGACAAATACTAAATAAATTTTAAACCATAAAATGCTAAAGCTTTTATATGTCATAAAATTTATTAATTTATATGAAATTAAAAGATAATAGTTTGAATTATTAGTTTAAATTAGCTTTGATAAGGTTTGGACCCGACTTCCGCTGCTTTGAAGTAAAGAGACGAAACCTTTTAGAATTCAATGGATTCACCGTGCGGGTGCCGGGTCCATTGCGTTGCAGGGAGTGGAGCTTCGACAGTCCCTGGGACTTGCGACCCAGGTGTAGGTTTAAGGTGCCCCTAACTAACTCTGACTACCGAAAGACTAACTGCTTCACGTATGATTTCCAGAACCCTATCGTGGTGACGCGAGTATTGACCGCTATCCAGGAGTACCTTACATCCCACTAACAAATGCCTAGCAGTTCCAACTGCCTTCCCACAGATATAGCAATTCTTTTCGGTACCTTAACCCCATCTTATTAAATTACTCTGATCTGGGAGAGTCATCTCGAAAGCATTGATATAGAATTTTAGCAATGCCGGAGACCAATAATGGATTAAGGTGCTCCATTTTAGTGCTAATGGGATGCAAAAATCTCCTAAGTCTACCCACTCGTTCTGCATTTCCAAACTCATTGCATGGATCTTTTATTTATCATTCTCGGGTTGCCGAATAAAAGACTTCAATATATCCGTGTTTTGGACCTTCCTACTTGATCCTAACCCTACTCTGTTACTTCGTGCTCCTATCATAAACTGCTTGTGGAATTGAAGCCTTGACTCTAGCTCTGAGGCATCTTTGTCTTTTGGGAGCGATGTAACGACGTCATCATGGGATTTCCCCAGGATATATCTCTTGGAAACTCTCAGGTGTTTATAGAGCTCCGATGGCCTTTTCAGACTCATCCCAAAACTGTTGCGATCCCTGAATAAAGCCGATGAATCAGCCGTTAGCGCGAGCCCGCGCCACAACTTCAACATCTTTATGACGCCTCTTTATGACGCCATCTAACTTTGACAAAAGGGTTTTATTAAAATCATAGACGAGGAAAGGCCAATAGTAATAATAAACGTAGTAATAATAAAGTTAGGTAATTATCGTAGCTCCAAGCTTTTTTAACTTTACTGATCTGTCGGCTATCTACCTTGTTGAGATCTTTTAAAAAGCTATCTACTATTCCTTCTAAAGATCTCCATCTTACGACCTATATTGTCAATCTTCCGACCGAGAAATTTAAATGGTGCATTTTCTGTAACCGTAGAAATGCATTGACCGCCTAACGATAATCCCGGATCGTATGAGGTGTTAATGGTACCTTATGGAAAATATCAATTTTGTGTATTTAAATTTTTCTTATATGACTGGGTAGTAATTGACTATCCTTCACCCTGAAGGTAGGTTGTAATGACGGCGTAGGTGGTGAACGCACTATTTCCATAATAGCTAATTCACTATTGCCTTAATTTAGGTTTTACATTTTATTTGTGTTATATAGAATTATCTGTTACTAAGAAACAATACTCAACATCTTTCTAGACTAAAAACTTCATTGAAAAGCGCTATTTGAATAAGAAGTTCAGAGTCTAGCTAATGTTTAATACCTACATACGTATTGTGTGGCGGATATAACTTAGTAAGTCTTAACCTGACAAAGAAAGTGTTAAATTCACATAATCATTAAGTTTATTTTATGTCAAATAAGTGTATATACTTTTAATTTAATAAGTTTATCCGTTTAACCTAGTTTTGTCTATGACCATCTCTACGGTCATGCTGTGAAAGCAGGCCCTACTAGCTTTCCCTTCACGGACCGCTTGCCCTCTATGTAGGGTTGCCATACATGAAAATAACAGAATTTACAAATATTTAGCATTTAAAAATTCGTTTAAAGCTTTAGTAATTAAAATTGGGGTCTTCTGATTTGCGTTATAATAAACAGTTAAGAGGATTTATGGGAAAGTCGTTGTATATGAATTAAATAATATATTAAATGAATAGGGTCTCGTCAAGTGACATCCCTGTCTTTGTTAATTGTATCAATATATTGTTGTATTGCAATAAATAAGTAACTTAAAACAAAAGAAATGAATATGTTTTTTAAATTATTATTACTATTTATACGTTTGCTCTCTAAATCCTTAACTATTAGTTACATTTACTCTTTTTCTACTATTTTTACTGTAATATTTCTTCAATAGATTAATTTTATATTCATTAAGGAAATATGCTTAACAGATAAATCTAAATCACAACTGCTTCTTTTGGAGTATCAAGCCCCAAGAGGAACGAAACATATCGGTAACTCAATATTTTGATATGTGTAACATAAATAAAAGCAATTTTTTTATATGAGAGACATCTAGAGTATACTCAATTTATCAAAAGCGTACAAAGATTATTTGATGTTAGAAAGGTTTGTTAAAAGCGGCATCTAGTATCTCTAGGAAACCTTATTAAATTATACATTTTAAAATAATCTAAAAATTTATTAAATGTTAACTAACATTTGTGACTAATAATGTTATTGTAATGTTTTATATACATTATTATAAAATAATTTAAAGGACATTTATAGTTGCAATCTATTAAACTGTATTTTATGGAACCTATATTTTTACACTGGTAATTCAATGAGGAACATCCACCTAGGAAGTGCAGAGAACTGCTAGCCAAATTCTTGTTTTTCACTATTTTTATTCAATGAAATGAAAATAACAAAGTCGTTTAACGTTATAGTAAGATGATACCGAGATGAATAAGTGTATGTGCGAGGAGAGTGCCAAAGAATTGATCAGGACAAGAAACACAGGTGTGACAGCAACGGCAAATACCGCATAGGAGGCTAAAATAAAAAAAAAATATTTGAGCTTTATTTATCTGTATAGATCTAAAAATAAATTGTGTTTGAGTGTACAAAGGAGGGACCTTAAGTGTTTTATAAAGGTGTTTTTTTTTTTAAATATAATTATAATAGCATTTGACCCACTTACGAGTTCTCTGGGTTGACCTATCGGTCGCGAATGCGGGCTAAAGGTTTATTTTTAGGATGTAGCTTTGCAGTTAATTTAATATTTATAAATGTCTTTCGCGATGCATAAGTGCAATCCTAATTGCAGCGGATGTCGCGGAGTTTTGTGTTGGAATACGGTGAGTTCTTTGTTATGAAATGTTTATTATTTATTTATTGTACAATTTGTGGTTACCACTTATCTAATTTAAAATTACTTTAGTGTAAATTAAGTCAAATAAGAGACAAGTCTTATAAATAAGGAACTTTAATTTATATATGTTATAGAGACAAATAAATAAATCTTTTACTTAATCTGCAATAATACACACATAAACTAAGAGTTACTGAGATGTCATCAATTACTCTAGTAAGATAAAAACATTAAAAATGCTACAAGTTATGCCAATGTATACAATTACTATAAGTTACTGCACCTTTACTAAACCAATACTAAATTCTTAATTGTCACAATTTACTTCTTTTTCAGGTATTATAAAAAAGTGAATGTGAATTAGAAATGTAAATAAATGGATGATCACTAAATAAAACAATTTCCTGAGGGATCAATTTATTGGTAGACATTTTTAATCAAATCCGAAATAAAAAAAAAAAAGTAGATAATCTGAACATGTTTAATAAAACCTATTTAGATAGTTACACTAATAAATAATGATGGGAGATACATTTTTTATATATAATAAAATGGTGACTTAATATGGATGTATGTAAAATGCGATTGCTTGTTTAAAAAGTAATGTATGGGCCGCAAGCCCTAAGGCTGGATATAGTCAGTAATGAAGAAGCAAAATGTCCGCACTTTGTCATTAATTGTGTGCACATTTACATACTTGCTTGTCGGCGCTGCCGTTTTTGATGCACTGGAATCAACAACCGAGAAGAATCGATTTGAAGTTTTACAAGGTCAGTTAATAAATATATTTTATTAGTACTTCCCACTCATAAATTTAATATCTTAATTATCTTTTGAAGAATATTTACTTTGTAGCAATTTGGACCAGCTATATCTTAAGACTTTTCCTGTTTTGATTGTCTCTTAGAATAGAAAATTGAATTCCCTATAATTTATTTCTTTCTTACATTCACAACATTCTACATATTATAGTTGTAATAAGGAAAACATTGTATATAATATCGATATAATAAAATTATATAAAATCCGTGATTTGTTAATGGCTGATATTAAAAAAAAAATTATGCTATGGACAGATAAGAAATAGACATAGCAAGGCTATAATTAGATTCAAACATTCTCTTCCAACCTATTAATAGTTGACATTGACAACTTTTGTATGTAAATGTTATGGATTAGTTGCATAATATTGCAATAAAAAAATAGAAATAATATTACCATAAAGAATTGTAATGCAAGTCCAGAGATACACTTTAAAAAATATTTTCTGTCGGAATTGGAATCTTTTTTCTGATTAGTCGGAAACGGGATATATATATATATATATGGTAAACCTTAGTATTAAAAGTACAATATATTATAATGAATTAAACATAATTTTTATATCATTGTCCATATATAACTTTGTTTACACTAGTGTCTATGTAGTTATTATTAAACAAATGTAGTACACTAACATTACCTTTGCTTGTGGCTCTGTATTGACCAATGTCAGTCGAAGGAACAAAATTCTATGTTGTTTAGCTATCTCTTAGGTATTTCAATTGTAATATTAAAGTTTAAATAGAAAATATATAATGAAAGATCCATAGATACAAGCAGGATTCGAACCTGCTGGCTTTTAACATCTGGAAAGTGATTCCACAATTACAGGTTTGATTCCAGGTGTAGGTAAATTTTCAGTATAGACATTCTTTTTAAATTTAAATATTACCCCAATATAAATTTAATTTAATTGATGCTAAAAATAATTATACTCATATATATATATGTTCGGTTTCAACAGCGTCACACGATGTACATTCCTTAAAGTCATTAAATTCGTACAAAATAAGTAATCAATTAGTAAAGACGTGTTGTTAATATCTCCTAATCAACAAGCAAAAGTGAACCTTAATTAATTGTAATTAACAACAATATACATATGTATACATATGTGTCATGAATTTTGTGTTCTGTCACTAACTATATATTATATATTATATATCATGGTGTTCCAGCGATCGAAGGTATGATAATTCGTAAATACAACATAACCGAAGAGGATTTTCGCGTTATGGAGACAGTGGTTCTCAAGTCGGAGCCGCACAAAGCGGGCCAGCAGTGGAAGTTCACTGGCGCTTTTTATTACGCCACCACAGTTCTTACTACCATCGGTAATGTAGAGTTAAAGTTATATTTATTTATTTTGTATTGTTATGAATGTATAACTCTTAGTTAATTATTGTTTGTTACTTACAAAAATTTTGACACGCACAGATACATTTAGTAGCAGAGTGATGTATAAATTGGTATGTGTATGTGTTTTTTGTATGCGTATAAAAAAATAAATATATAATTTTGCTCTTAATTACTTCATAACATGATTGAAATCTCATTAAATTGATTTTTTGTTAGACATTAGTCAATCAAAATAAGACCTTTTTACTTTTCATGTAATAAATTTTATATATACAATAAATTAACATATATATTAATATTATAATGTATATATTTCCAGGGTACGGTCACTCAACTCCGTCGACGATAGGTGGGAAGCTATTCACAATGTTCTATGCCATAGTCGGTATACCCCTCGGCCTGATCATGTTCCAGAGCATCGGTGAGAGAGTTAACAGGCTAAGTAGGTGAGTAATATTGTATAGGAATATATATAAAAAAAATAACAGACAATACGAGATGTTTATACAAATAAATTTATTAAGGAGTTATTCTCTTTATTATGGGCTATATATAAATAGTAGTCCAATCAATATCGGTCCATCCGTTTCAAATATTAGCCAGAACAAAAGGAAGGCAGATAGTTAATATGTCCAATATGTATATATTTATTTTCCTAAAAGATGGTAAAATTTTAATATATTATAATAGTTAAGGTACAATCTGCTCTATAGTCCTATATCTTAGGTCTAATATAGCATTGACGACCCCATCGCCCAACGGGTAACCGATGCAATCAGTGTCGGGGGGAAGGACCTTGACCTCCTTGTGGGGTCTCGGTCCAGGGCTGGGGGTCAGCTCATGGAGGAGGCGGCCGTCCGCGGCTGCCGCGTCTGGCGTCGGGACGTGACGACCCCATCGCCCACCGGGTAACTGGTGCAATCAGTCACGAGGGGGGGGGGTTCGCCGCTGAATGCGACGAACGGAAACTCGGGCCTCTTCTGAGGTCCGGGTCGCTTGATGGCCGGTCTCCGCTCTGTCTGCCGTTGGACGCTTGCGCTCGGCGGTGGGTAGTTGGAGACTGGCCGTGTGGGCTTGGGTGGGAGGGGTAAGGGGTTAACCCTCTCGCGATTAAGCAAGCCCGCCAGGCGGGGGGACGCTCCTTGTCACGTGGAGTGGGCCCTCGGGGGAGGTGGCCGTTCGCGGCCTGCCGCCGGATCGTCGCGGATACATGCCTTGAGCGATTCCCGCGTCGATCCACCAGGCGGTGAGGAGAGTGATCGCTGGTGTTTTAGTGGGTAGCATGGGCCCTTCTGGCCCGTGAATCCCACATAAGATCCTCCGTCTCCCCTAGACGGAGGGTTAGGTATAAAACCTTTCACCGCGTTAACAAAAAAAAGAAGCTATAATATAGCGTAGCTGTTACATACACACTTGTACTATAACACATTTTATTCCCCAACCAATAATTCTATACAAACTAACAGATGATAAAAAACTAGATTTCTCACAGATAAAGGGATAAGAATATTTTCAAATTTGAAATATAATTTTTTTTTTTAATATATAGTTTTTCTCTACAACAGCTGTGACTAATTGTTATGTACCTTTCAGTGTTATAATAAAATCAATAAAGCGAGCTATGAACTGCGCTCAGACGAACGCCTCTGAGGTCGACCTGATCTGTGTGGTGACCATCCTCTCCTCGTTGACCATAGCTGGTGGGGCGGCGGCTTTCTCCAAATTCGAGGGATGGAGCTATTTTGATAGTGTTTACTATTGCTTCATCACACTAACTACTATCGGTGAGATTTAATTAGGAATATTTATTTGAACAACGATATGACAATTGATATATATATTATATGTGGCGGTATGAAAAATCACAGTCAAGGTGAAATGTATAACTAGTCTAGTCCTAGGACGTATGTATGTCTGGTATCAGAAATCAGAATATATACGAGTGATATAATATTATTGAATTAATACCATTTTTAAATTATTCTACAATAGTTTTATATATATATATATGTATATAATGTTTGTTATACTCCAAGGTTTCGGCGACATGGTGGCGTTACAGAAAGACAACGCCCTCAACCGCAAGCCGTCGTACGTGATGTTCGCTCTCATCTTCATCCTGTTCGGGCTGGCGATAGTGGCGGCCTGCCTCAACCTGCTGGTGCTGCGCTTCGTCACCATGAACACCGAGGACGAGAAGAGGGATCAGGCGCAGGCGGAACAGGTGCCGGATACCTGATATATATATAGAAAAAAATCATATCATTTTGTCTCTGTGAGCTGTGACGTCACACGTTTCTTGTACCCTAGGCGCAGCAGGTGGCCGTTCGTCTGGAGGGTGACGTCATCACGGCGGATGGAGCGGTTTTACGCGGAGTGGCCCGGGGTACACGCCTGCCAGCACCGCACGCTCTCATCACAGCTGGTTAATATATAGTGTTATAATTATTATATTAGTTAATTTCACACACACACATATATATATATATGTATATATATATATATATATATATATATATAAATATTTAATTCATTTGTCAGGTGATCCATCAATGACACCTCTGTACATAGACGACGAGTACTCGCCCAGTGTGTGTAGCTGTTCTTGCAGTTGTTTCAGGAAAACTATGTGAGTATAAAATATATATATAAATATAAAATTAAAATATCTCTCTACATTTTATTAAAATGTGTTTAAATTATTCTTAACATTCTTCAACATTTAGAAGACTGCATAGGAGTGATTATCTGAAATTTACAACATATATAGTATTTATACTGTATTTTTTGTACTTTGGCAAAATATAAAGTAACAATAAGATAAAATGTTTTTATAATATATGACAATAATGATATATAATTAACATATTGACTGTTTCAGGGGAATCCCCTACCGAGATCCTCTGTCCCCGGTGCCGCCGACTTATATAAAGGACATTAGATCAAAGAACTACCGGGAGCTAGGGAACATGCCGCGTCACAGCGAGAAGACCTCCGGGAACAGGTCGCAGTCGCTGAGGTTGAACTCGGCGTCCGGCTATCTGTACATGAACGCTAAGTCCAACGACTTCCAGATAGACCCGGAAGATTTCAGAGACATAGTGGCGAAGAGACGCGAACAGCTGAGGAAGGGCATGACGAACATGAGCGAGCAGTACACGCACGCGCACAGGGACAGCTGCAGGACGGAGAGCCAGAGCTCGCTGTACTCCATGAACATCAGAAACGACAACAGATCCAACGACCCGCTGGTGTACGACTGCGACTCCGAGAGGTCCAGCTACGAGAGGAAGAAGATCATAAAGAACATAGAGAGGAACACGGACAGAAGAAACGAGAACTACTTCTACGACGACGCCATCTTGCATTTCGACGACGAGTACGCCTTCGACGGCTCCATAATATTCGCCAAACGCAGAAAATCCGTGGACCGCAACATAGACTTGACGTGCGAGCTCCCCAGCGCCGTGTACGACCAGCTCTCCAACGACAGCTACGGCTACTACCTGCCCGACGACGAGGACGAGGACCTGTACTTCGTCAACGACACCCTCACCTTCAACCTGCCGCCGCATCGTGCCAGCATCTAATTATACAACCTAGTTTAAAACAAGGGCCAATTAGTGTAAATTATAGATTTTACACAGTTCACGCTTGTATTGGCTTATGTAGATATTGTAAATTCGCTAAGCTAAAAATTCCTTTTTTTTGGACCCTATATATTTTTTTTCTCCCATCACAGAACTCAAATGTCAACAAACGTAATCGTCGATAACGTTTTTCATTCACTGCGCAAGAGGGAATGTAATTGATGTCATTTAATAGCATTTGATTTCTGTGATAGCCGATATTTTGAATCTTTAGATAAAATGTAGATAATAAAGAATGTGTGATTGCGGAGTCGTTCGTACTGTTGTTATGACTAAGTTCCATTCTGCCGAAGTCGCTAACTAGTAAGCCAAAACGACATTCCTTAACTCTATTGAGCTTAGAGAGTTTTGAATCTTTTAAGTATGGAAAAAAAAATTTTTTTTTCATTTATTACTATTGTTGTTAGTAAGAATAATTTTAATGCTGACAGAAGCAAAAAAAAAATTAAAAATCTTTGATCGCGTTTGATATAAAAGATTTTGTTGAAATTTTATTGAAATTAAAATTTCACTTTCGGTTTTGAACCTCGTATTATAAGAGTCGATCTCTTAATATTAACTAAAGCATTTATTATCTGTATAGTGATACACTCTCAATGTATAACATTCCGTTTATATATATATAATATATTTTGACTGATTTTATTTATTTTAATGATATACTAAAATAATTGTAATTTTAGTTACACGTGATTTATTTTTAATCAAAACGCTTTTAAGATTAAGTAAAAATAACTAAGTCATTTTTTTTTTCTAAATAATTCAAAAGACTAGTCAGATGTTACAATGCACGTGCCAAATACGATATAATATTTAAAAAAATGGCCGAATATCCGACGGAGTAAATGATCTCGGTTTGAAATTTAATATATATGTTTTTTTTTAGATGAACTAATAATACCTCGTAAACTTCCACGTCATTAAAGTTGACCTTATAATGGTTAGTGATTTACAAACCGCGTATAAGAATAAAACATTGTATGCCTGCTTTATAAGTACTTGGTGTGTCTGACAAATATATATGTTTACTGAGTTAGGCTATGTACGAATAACGGTCTGAGTTGATTGTAATTTAAAAAGGATGTAAAATAAAATCGGATTTCATTAAAAAACATTATAAAAGATTGTTTTATTTTCATTGTATATCAAATATAAATATATATGCTAATTTCTGGCTGAAAGATACGATATTAATATGCGACAAGTGTTTTGTTATTAAGGAGTTTAGTAAAACTGATATTAACTTTTCTCAGCTTAACTTTTCATTATTTAATTAAAAATGGCTGTTCTTTTTTTTGAATTACGTATTAAGTGCGTATATAATAAAGGTCACGGTTCCTTGGGAAACCAACACCTCCAAAGACCATGTCATCAAAGTCAATAAGTATTACGAGCTCACTAACGAACCCACTAAGAATATGTTCGTTGTAAATTTGTACGCGGTAGAAGTAGGAGCGACAGGTATAACAGCCAAATATCTCTACAACCTGCTAAAAGACTTGGGCCTGTCAAGAACTAACATCAGTTAATTCGTGGAACGTGCGTCGATGGCAGCCCTAGCAGGTTCGTTTCAAATTTGGTTTAGCAGAGAGAGGAGCTTGGAAGGTGGAGGCGAGCGTTTAATGTGCGTTAGATAGAGGCCCCTTAAACTATAACTGGGTCGCAAATCCCAGGCACATTTGAAGCTCCTCTCCCTGCAACGCGATCGATCCGGCGTCTGCACGGTGAATCCATGGAATGCTGAGAAATTTCATCTCATTTAAATCTGGAGTAGTTTTAAATTAGCGCCATCTCTGAAAAAGAATTTGAACCCCTAGATTACCTTTAATAGTATTGAATAGTCGGAATTTCATTATTTATTCATAGATGGAGTTATATTCAAAAATATGTTAAAACCTTTTTAACCATATACTCTTACATCCGCAAAGCAAAATAATACAGGCCAGTGACTCTGTCCACGCCGCAGGGCTAACAGCAATACTCATTACAAAAGAAAACTGAGATAATAATTTCAGAATTTACTTTATAACTTCATAATTACTGGTTTTATGTAAAAGCGGATGAAATTTGTACTAAATAATTTTTATATTCACATGGCGAAAATGTTACTTAATGTCAAGGTCAAATTGAAACTTAGCGTGTTAAATTAAGTCCGAATTGGACTGAACCTTACTTGCAATTAAGAAATTAAAGTAAACTTTGTTTTATATTAAGTTAAGCATAATTTAGTATTGTTTATCAAATGCATATTTTTAATGTAAAGCATCTCCGGTCGTTTTCGAGACTGAAATTAAGTTTTAAAATAATATTATAAAATGATTGTTCAGTATTTGTAATTATATAGGCTATTTGAACTATCATAATTGTCTCCAGCGACGGAGCTAGTAGAATAAAAATAAAATTTACTTATATATTATAACCATAAGACAAGTTAAAATTATTACAAAAATTCCTGTTGATATTATTTTAGAATTCATAGATGTCACTGTTCTGTGTTGGTAGTGACTAGTGTCCGTCTTTCACTAATTTAGTTTATGTTATATGTAAAGTAATCGGTCAATGTCAGTCACGTTCGGTATTGTTCGTGGTAACAGCGGTGGTTCTGACTGTCGCCATCATACGAACAGTTTAAAGTTTTTAATAAAACTAAAGTTAAAGTTATCATGACGATCTTTATTTATGTATATATTTTTTTCATTATTCTCATTTTTAGCGATTTTATTTAACCAATTTTATTTTCTTCTCTCTCTCTCTCTCTCTCTCTTAGTTAGTGGCTTTTATTTTATTTTCTTTCAACGTACTGATTGTAAGGAACTTGCAACCAAAGTTACATCTGTTGATTTTTTGTTTGTAATTAAAAAAATATCACAAATTAATAGAAACCTTTACTATGCTTAACTTTTAATATAATTTATTTGGTTGTTTGTACTTTGAAGTTAAAATATTCCTGAAATACTATAAAATATTACATTTCTTAAAATTCGCTTCCGTTAAGATGCAATTTAAAAAAATAAAACCTTATATAAAGTAAAAACATAATGAGATCTAAGATTTTCGCGAGTATTATTCATTTAAATGAAACTAATATTTTTCGGATAAACTACGCGTAATTTATTTTTGAAAAAACTACATACTTCAAAAGTAACCGAAACGTAGTTTTTTACAATAATAAATCACGCGCAGTTTATCCGAAAAATATTTGTTTCATTTAAAGTCAAAACATGTTTTTTCTCGAACATAAGTTAACAGTATTTTTATAAACTTATTAACGTTTTTGACGATCGCGAAACGGCGATGAAAAAAAATAACATTTTTGTAATAAAAATGTATGTATTAAGATGTATCATTTGTCTTTGTCGCGGAGACGAAGATATAGAAAAAATGTTTTAAATACTACTTTTATATCTTGAAGTCGATCATAGATATTAACTGTCAAAATAGATTGCAATACTTTGACATAATAATTTTTTTGTAATAAAATCGAAGGTTTTTTTACATTCAGCCGATGACAATCGTCTGTATTTCCAACATTAGTTTCTATGGTATAAATTAAATGTTTGTATGTTAGAAAAATTGTACATCGCTTTAATTATCGGTTAATAAATTTACTAAGGGTATTGGTGTTCTGCAATCAAGACTAATACAAAAACTTATGACCTCTGACATAACCTAACTAATTACTGCAAAACCTAATAAAAATCATCTCCATTAGGTACTATATTGGAAAAAACATCCTGATATTTATTACAACAATGTTATCTTAGTATAATTTTTACATCAAAGCAATTGATTAAACAATAGGTACTGTGAAGGAGAGCAATTTATATCACACGAAAGAAACGATCAATGCAAAAGTTGAATTTTAATTTTGTTGATATCGAAAACTGTGAAGATGGAGACGTTTTTATTAAAATATAAGCAACAAAGTAATAAAGAGAGCAAAGAGGCCATACATAAAAAGCCTTTGAAATGAATTCACAAAAGAATCTCATTCCGCCATCTTAAATAAAACAAAACGAGCTCCGAGAACAAATTGCTTACAGGAATACAGTAAAATTATAAATAGGAAACACTTTTTAAACAATTCTCTTTAAATGGATTTAATAAATGCTTAAGTAGAAGCCGTTACTACCCTTTGAGAGCCGGAGAGAATATAATAAGAAAAATCCTGCCGCCCCTTGGAGGGAGTCGGTTTTCTTTGAATAAAGAAAAGTTAAAATTTTCTTTAAACACCCTTCAAGGGGTGGCTGGTATCTATCTTCGTTGAAGTATTGGCAAAAATCACCCCCGCGGAGGGAGAGGCGACTCTAACCCGCGTTTCTCACAACGGCCTCTTATAAGTATTCTTTATTACCTGTGAACATATTTTTTATATAACTCGATATATTGCTCGAAATAACAACAGTATAAGAAATACAAAATATCCATATATTAGAATTTAATTACAGACAGATAATCAAATTTTATTAAGTAAATATAGTTGTATACTATATTTAAAATTTTATATATATACACATCGTATTGAGTCGCAACAAAAAGTTTTGATTGCACTACCTTTTATAATCTGTGGAGCGTTCTAAAAAGATTAGACGATCACAACATAGTCTGTGTGAGCTAAATATATTCTATTGTTATTTTTAACATTTACATATAAAGCTGGAAAGCGTGTAATTTGTTTATAAAAATCTAGTTCTCAAGGTATCCAAAGTTGAGACGTCTTAAGAGGTCGGTTGTGAGAACTTTAGCCATTTTCACTTACGCCTCGAGCACGATTCACTTTCACATTGCAATGAACTTTAGACGGCCTAACAATTTTTGGTTTGCAAAACTAAAACTTCCAAGAAAGTTTTGCGTTTTACGCTTTAGAACAAAATAGACGAATTAGCCGACTGAACTAATATACCTACCGGGTAATATATTTAACGTTGACATTCATTTTTATTAAATTTTAATGAATTAAATGTATTATGTACGTCAATGAAATCATCGATTAAGGGCTATGTTCGTGTAATAAATCGTAAATTTACATTTAGTTGCATTAAACAATAAGCGAGACATGAAAATCTGTGTTAATATTGGCTGAATATTAAGTTGATCTTATAAGGAACTCCTTGACTCTTCAACAGGGCCTGAAGCATCCCAACATCCTGTAACCACTTCATCATATCCTTAGTAATGGCATCGCGTCTTCATGGTTAACATTATATAACAAACAAGTCGATAGTACTCACGATTGATTCGCATTCTCAGAGATAAGTAATTACACAGTCGAGGCCAGATCTATAAATCTGAGGGCAACCTCCCTCGAAAAAAGGGGGTACTTCTTATATTTAAATATCGCACCCCTTCCGGGTAGATGGCGCGCTTTTTCCAGTAAAGGGGTAAGTGACAGAAACAGGACGTAAAAATAACATTGAGTCGCGCGTGCATTGATAGTATTTTTTCAATATATATTTTAGTAAATAAATTAAGTTTTAAATGGCAATAGATTTTATAATAATAATAATATTTTTGCGACGAAATTTCATTTTTACTTTATAACTTTTGATCTTTCCAAACATATATTATCATATGTTTAGGAGTTAGATTAGTTATTGAAATAAGAACATTAAAAAAGTCCATGCGTATGTAGTTAACTTCATCATATATATATATTATATATTATTTATAAACAACGCCTACTCCATTGTTATCTCTGTTCCGTCTCAAGATGGACTTAAGAAGCAAAAAGGAAAGAGTCCAAGGGGTGGAATACCTCCCGCCCCCCACAGAATAATAATCGCCAAAAGAAACCCGGGGGGGGGGATGAAAAATATAAATAGCTACCTACCTTCTGATATTAAATTTTTGTACTTAAATTACTAACCGGATGTTATAAATTAATATATTACACTGTCATTTTGCTGAATGAGAAAAATTTATTTTCATTACTGTTTCCTATCATTCAATTTACTTTCGTTCATTCATTCGGTATGTTCCCCAAACTAAACGAAATGAGTATTGTCACTACATTCTACATACTGGTTATTTTTATTTGATGAGTGTCAAACTATTTTCAGTGCTCATCACTCGACGCTTGACGATCTCTTTACACACAGTATTAATGTAAATTAGATTATAGACGGGAAACGCTTCGTATGTACCGACGATACTAACTCGTACTAAGTGTATTTAAAATCATAACCTCATAATTACGTATATATAAGATTTTTTTCGTGATATACTAACATACAAAGTTTTACTAATATATATATATATGTATTTAAACTCTCTCATTATAAATTATTTTCCGATAGCTTTTAAAAAGTTTTAATGTCCTTTCTTTGACTGAAAAGTAAAAACGATGTTCGAAGTTGTGAATCGGTCGCGGCTCATAAAACTCACTCGCTATAACTTAACTTTAATGTTTAATGTAACACTTATATACATATATATAGGCAGTCTAACATTAAGTAAGATTTTTAGAATACACAACGAAACTACGGGAAACATTATTATTAATTTTTATTTAAAATAGCAAACGATCTTTGTATTATATATATATATATTTCATTTGTTTTTCGTTTGTCGAAAAATAAAAATCTCTTTAGAAGTTAGTGTGTTTCAAATTAGTTTGCATGTGTTGTTAATTTGAAA
Organism: Danaus plexippus; assembly: GCF_018135715.1. Taxonomy (NCBI): domain Eukaryota; kingdom Metazoa; phylum Arthropoda; class Insecta; order Lepidoptera; family Nymphalidae; genus Danaus; species Danaus plexippus. Next base: position 1,558,509 of record NC_083552.1, on the reverse strand, counting down.
TTTCTCATCTAGACTATATCGCGGTTTTTATTTAATGTACAAGTAACGGGATATGTGCTTTTTAAAAATATTCAAATAATTTTTGTTTATAACATTATGTACATTAAAAATATCTTTTGTTGGATGAAAACTCCTTCGGTGGAAACATCGATAAAAATACAATGGAAGTAATAAAATAGCATCTTATAAAACCCACCCTGGGGGTTGGGGGTCGGGGGTGGGGTTGGGGGTTCGGGGGCTGGCAGTTTTCTTTCTCTCGCCAAAGCTATTCTAAAAGATAAGATATATGAGGATAAGACTGGCCTATACTCGATGTATTTTTGATCGGTATCAGTACCTTCATATAATTCATTTGTCTTATATATTGCGTATTATATATCTATATAATTGATTGATTTGGTTATAAATCATTTAAATATAGTTAAATGTGACTTATTATATGAAATGTTCCTTATGTATTATACTAATTAAATATATCAATATGAAAAAAATATTACGGGTGTATCCACGTAATAACTCAGGGGTTGAGAGGAGTGTTTTTTCTCGTTTTGTATTAAAATCGGGCAAGCCAGGGAAATTGTCAGTCGGATGGGAAATTGGCATCGCTTCGTGACCAGCCTTCAGAGTGATTACATTCAATTTCTTATAGTTTTTATATCAACTTGATAAAGACTGTATATTTACGCGACACTGGCAGAATATACTGTGCAAGTCTTGCACGGATGATGGCCACTATACAAAAAAAAAACTATTTAAGCTGATGAGACACAATTACCTGAACATTATTTAAATTTAGAATTAATATGTTTTAAGTGAAAACGGTTAAATGAGAGTATTTAAGTATTCTGTTTCTAAATTCTCATACTTGCTTCTAATTTCAACGTAGTTTGTAGTATAGTGTATGTTAAAAAGGGCACGTTATCACTCTCAATACAAATAGTTTATGCTTTAAGTAAGACTATAATGTAAAGCTATGTATGAAAAACGGCCAACGTTACGTGTGACGTTTTAAACTATCACACAGTTACAGGCTTTGCTTCTAGAATATTCTCCACGTCATAAAGAATCCATTAATTTTAATGATCACATTATGATATTCGTTATTATTATTATTTTTTCTATATTAATTAATTAAAATATGATTAATGCTTCTTAAATATAATTTACGAGAACAAACTGTTTCTTATAAATATTGTGGAAAATTGTAAGGTTTTTCTTCTGCCAGAGACAGCGGCTCGACCAGCGCTGAAGACCCGTCTCGTTAACGGCCTCGCCCCGAAATGGTACATTTTTTTCTAGAGCCGGCGAGGGCGGGGAGCTCTGTCTTTAATGGACGGTTATTTATTTTATTTGGAGCGTCATTTTTGCCTCGTCTCCCCTTTCGCGGATCGTTTTTGTAGATTCGTCGAGATGTTGCTTTCGAGTGGCCTGAAATTATAATTTTATTATTATTGATAGTAATAATTTAGTATATTATATCAATGTATATATTTAATTACATATATTAGATTTGGTAATTCTCAATATAAAATGCAATTATATTTTTTTATTACAAACTATAATTTTGTGACCATTTAATATTAATAAATATATTTTTTGTTATCTACGTATATCTATAACTAGGTTGCAACTAGTTACAACTAGACGACTAAATCAAAGTTGAATATAAAATATACACATATTAATTGTTATAAACGGCGACGGTCGCAATCCAAGATGTCCGGCTATCTTTTTGCGACTTTCAAATAATTCTGTTGATAACGGAACAAAGAAATCCCTCCCCCAAGTGGGGGACATTTTTAACGTGTTCTGACCCCCTCGTGATCGATAGCTCTTAATTAAATGTAAAAAGTTTTTTTATATAGATTTAAAAAAATAAAATATTAGATATGAAATAATATTCTCACAGACGTTGATACAAATCGCAGGCTTATTTTTCAATAATTTGCATAATGTTTGTGATGTATAATTTTATTTGTATGGCAACATTTCATATTTAATCTATGGCTAATTTCGTTTTGTTGTTAAAAATAAACGTATGTTTTCTCTTAAAATATTTTAATTTAGTAAAAGTAAAAAAAAAATTATAACTTATCCGAAGAGCTTTGTAGCTGACAGTCTTAAGAAACAAATTAAACGACCCTCCAATAGAAATGAGATCCTTTTAAAAATGTCCGAGAGGGACGGAAATATAACTTACATAAGTTAGAGTAGAATAAAAGATCGCCCGAAAAATTAAGATTCAAATAGTAAGAAAATTAAAATTCGTCGGACGGTGTATCTCCGTCCCTCTCGCACTTGATAGTTTTTTATATAGCCATCCCTCTCGGGGGGGTGAAAAAATGTCGATCGAAGGGTGGGAGCTGTTATTGGAATGGTAATGATACCGTTTGACGGTTTCACCCTCGGGGTAATGTTATTTGCATTTTTTAAGATGGTTTTCTTTATATTTTTTCTACGTGATGTCTTTAAACTCGCTGTAGGAATTTTTGTTAATAAAAAAAAAACTGGTAAAAAAAGTTCAGAAGTCTTGAAAATAAAAGTGTATTTTATAAATTATCATAGTTATTTAGTATTAAGTTAATGAAGACTATCATTAACTTAGTCACATGGAAAATATATATATGTATCCAATTAAAGATAGGAAAAGCGAAAACTTTTTTAAATATTTACTCAAGTAAGATTTATACTAAAAATAACAGTGCTATTTAAGTGTATTGCATAAAAAAAAATAACAAGTTCCTATATGCCTATTCTAAATCAATGTTCCAATTTTGAATTTCAGAAGCCAAAACATTTAAAGAACCTACCTGGCCGTAAAGAAAACATCTAAAACCTAATCACATTCAAATTTGGAACTTGAACTCACGTCAAATAATTTTATAGGAATGCAAATAAAAACTATATTTATATAAACATTAATTATTATTACACGAGCGTCCATCGTCCGTCTATATCCGGGGGCGTCGTCTCTCAAATTGTCTTAATTTTTAATCTCGACCCCCGCCTCCCTCCATAATTGTTTTTAATTTAAAAGCGGAATGAGAAAAGCGTTGCTTCAAAGAAATATTGTTTCTTTGCTATTTTTTATATTCGTAACACCATCTTTGTTAGAATTTCTTGTTTTTTAATTTAACTCTTTTCCTAAATGTAATATACTAAATCATTATAAAGTATAGTTTGTATTTAGTTGTGAGAAAGACAAAAATATCCTGTCTGCCTCACCGACACACTTAGGCCTTCCGAGTATAATTAGTAAAGTGCTGTGTTAATATTGTCTACTTAGGTTTGCGAAGAAATATTACTTCTTATTAAATAAAAATGTCTTAATTTTTTTATACTATTAATTTTATAATACAATGTATAAATCTAGTATAAAAGATAGTTTTTTTTATAGACTTATGGACGGTAGCCAACGATCGCAGACTTAAAAATACAAGCTCCTTCATCTGGCGTCGCTCCAAGGAGGTTGTCAGTATGACTCCATCCGTTTCAAACAAAACCCAAGAAATATGTTTCCTGTTATAAATGTTTTCTTTGAGATTGTTACGGTAAAATAATTATATTATTTTTTTATACATATATTTAAAGTACTTATCATTTTAATTGCCTATAAATTACTGAAATATAAAGATTTATTATATTTTTTATAAAAATAACTAGTAATTAATGTATAGCTACCTACATGTATTTGCTTGTAATTTATTATCAATTTAAAACTGAAAAAAACTAAACCTTTGACTAGATATATATAAAAATAGATAAGAAAAAAATAATGGAAGGTCATAAAAAGTATTGTACCGTTTATATACTAACAGGAACAGATGTAAGTTACCTAAGGGTAAGTTTTTATAAAGGGTCGGAATCGCCCCTTTCATTTTTTTTATCGAGGGCTAATTAACGTAGCAAAGACACTGTTTCGAAACAAGCTATTTTTACCGGCTTCGCTCGATCTTTTAATAAATATTCGAAATCTTAATATAATCGGAAAATTTAAAAATTTTGAAGCTTATTTATTACTTTGTTTTGATATATATAATGTTATAACATTTTTCATTCTTTACAGTCCATTAAAAGGAAAATGTACTGAAAATGTTATATAATGTAGGTAATTATGCAAAAAAACAAACATACCTACACTTCATATATCAAAGTATTTCAGTATATTTGTGTATATTTTTTGTATATTATAATTTTTTTTTTATCGTGTACCTACATTTGTTTTTTATTCGCAAATTATATACGTCTTTTACCAAAGCGTCATGGTAATTAGTGAAGTTCCAACCCCGTACTAAGGTAACAAAGTTTACTAGAGGGAGAAAAATAAATCTAAACTCGCTAAAACCTTCGAAATCGTAAATTTTTTGCTAATATTTCCTATAACATATTAAAATAATTATATTCTACTTTCAAATTACTTAGAAGAATACAAAATGGCCGTAATAACTGAGATCCGGTGTCACAGGATGTACCAACCGCCGGATGTAGCGTATTGATAGAGTAATACTGTTATATATTTCCTAAGGTAGACCGTCAGACATAATAAAATCATTTATTTATCAACAACTTTCAACCATTAAGTTTAAATAGAAAGAAGGTTTCATATGTGTATAAAAACTCCATACAGCCAATGTGCTTTAAAAAATAAAACAAATAATCCTAAGTTATTGTTAATGAATTTTCCTTTAAATATATTACTTTAAACACATAAAGCGCTTAAAATAACAAACTTAAATGTAATCTATTAAACTAATTTTCAGTGAAGCGCCGTAAGTTGGCGGCGTTGAAAAATTCGACTTCCGAACGGTTCGCAAATTAAAAAGTTACTAACACTTTCGCTCTCGAACTTTAAACTATTCGACGCCATTTTGGTTTTGTGTTTAACTTTTTAATTTCAACTCGGCAGTGGTTTAATATTTATGGCCAACATTTAAGATTATCTTTTATAGGTTTATAGGTTTATGATGAAATAAACAAAATATTATATTTTTATTCATTTCCGAAGCTTGGTAATTAATAGAATAAATATTAAATATGTTACTTATCTGATGATAATATCAATATATTAATGCATTACCAGTGATATATAGTTGTTAAATAGAAGTTTTTTTTTTAATTTGAGTTGTTAATAACTCAAACAGATAATAATCACGTTAACAGTTGTTTGGTGTAATTCACCAACACGCAACTGATCCACGGAGAGGCTTTAGCGACGTATTTACGTTCATCCCGTACCGTGATACGTACTATAAATATAAAGGAATTTAAGTCTTACTTAATTTAGTATAAAACATTATCGGAACATTATAATATTAAGAATTTTATGAATATTAAAATGATAACCTTCGAGATGTTCAATTGTACATTATTATTTTATTTTAAAGTAAAGTCAGCTGATTGGAATCGTCTTACAACAAGAATGTCTTTAACTACCAGCATTTTTTTCTACATCCCCACTCAACGTCTCTACTCAGGTAGTTCTATGGCCACATGCGATAGATATACTTAAAAAAATTACACAATGTAATAAATGTTTCACATTAAATATTATTTATACCTAAAATAAAGTTTTATCCTTTTTTAATCTGTAACATTACAAATATGATTGAAACGTTATCATAGCGGAAGGAGGGTACGTCAAAAGAATTCACAGATAAAAATTATAGCTTGTTGTGAACCCTTACAATACAAGAAAACGAAACAATGTTAATATAATTACAAATAAAACATATTTTTCATGTTATTACATACACACAAATATATATATGTGTGTGTGTAATAAAACACATACATGTTTTTATTCCTCCTAATAACTAATTCCAATAAGAAACTTTTTGCGTACTATGTGTAATCTATTTACACATCCAATCTTATTGGCTGTAAAATTTTATGAGTATTCGAAATTTAAATCGATGGCACAGACTAAATCAATTATAAATAACAATTTTAATATTATAAAAAAGAATCAATTAAACAAATCATGTTTTTTTTTGGGTCCGTATATACTTCCATCTTATATTGTCGCATATAATGGCAGAGATGGCTCAGGAAGCATTAAGAGTAATATATATATATATATATATATATATATATATATATATATATATATGCCGATAATAATTGTCATAGCGACAAAAACATAGATATCAATCAAATTTATAATATATATATATATATGTGTATTATAAAAAGGGTTATTTTAATTTATAAAGTTATTTTATTTTACATTAAAAATGATTTTATAAGCAACGTGTTCAATGACGTGTTTTCTTATTAGAAAGATTTCAGTGTTGCCATATCTTTGGATACAAAAACAACAGATAATAAACACGAGCCGTTATGAAAAAAAAGCAATTAAAAAACCCATCGAAGTTGCTTAAAGGCATTATAAAGATTAGGGAGATATCTCAACGGTTCCTTACAAATTCGAATCCGTTAAAATCCTGGGACTCATTACGTTGAGATAAAATTTAAATTGCAAAATTCCCCTTTCAAAAAAAGCTATGGTGGGCGTCAAAAATTCTACCCCAAGGAGGGAATCGCCCCCGACAACAAATATTTTTAATTCATGCCTTTCTTGCTTCGTATTTTATTTCAAATCAAAATGGCCGTTCTTTATTGACAGTTAAATTATATCTTGAGACGTCTCGTGATTTTCAATTGCTCGTATTATTAACGTGCCGATGAAGAAATATAAAAAACCATTAACTCTTATAATAAATGAGTTACTTACGTTTGCTAAATGTATAATTTTATCGTGACATATAAAAACTTTTTTATAATTAATTTAAATGATATTCGAATTTTAAATAAAATCGACGCTTTGCTATCAGACAAATGGCCGTTCTTAAACACCAAATTGCTTCTGGAAGTTTCGACGACGTGTCACTTTGAAAAATATAGCCATTGACACTTTAGTTTAGAATTACATAATTAGCTGTTTGTATTTATAATAAAATTTAAAATAAGAGTTTTAAATTTATATATTCTTTATAATCTCTTAAAATGTTTCCAATATTTTAATTAATGGGTATAAACTATAAATATTCTTTTAGGTTAATTGTTCCAATTCTTTTTATTAATATAATCTATTAGATATTTTTCTAATGTAAATTTATAAATATTTAGACGTATCTATTACTTTTATTTAAAAAATAATAAACAAATAATATACGCTTTAAAATTCAATATTCTTTTCAAAATAATTTATTTGAATTTGGAACATTTTTCAAACAACAGGAAACTCAAAAATAGAATCATATTAATCAAATCGAAATCATCGAACATTGTGACGTCATTAACAGTTTATGGGCGCGTAATTAAAAAATCGTGTCATCTCACAAATAAAATCAATCCCGTCCTCCATTTTGTAACTTTTTCGTCCTTATTATATTTGTAATGATTGCGAAGTTTTGATGGACCCCTTTTCAATGCGCCTTTTATTCGGAGGGTTTCTTTCGAGTTGCCAGTTTTAAAGTAATTTCGAGTTTATTAGATTCGGATTATTATTTTAACTTGAATTGCTTCATTAAAAACGAAACGTTGATGAGATTTTTTGTTGTCTATATATTGTTAGTTAAATAGATTTTGAATTAAGAATATAAATGCAGAAAATAAAATATCGTTTTGTCCATCTAAATTATAAATTCTATCTCGAGGTGGAAGAAAGGCGATGGAGCGTTTGAAAGATGCGAGTTAATGGAGTAAGTACTTGCTTACTGGAAGAACACTCGAGTTGAAGAATTATAACTACTTTATATATGAATACTTGTATTTTAGTAGATAAGTTAAGCTTAATAAAATGTTTATAAATATTACATGATATAATTATATGTTCTATTTATTCTAATATATTATTGAAAAAGATAATAAAAATATAATATACATATAGCAATAAAATATAAAAATTAAGTTAATATTTAAAACACTCGCCCCAGTACGTCTTTAACATTAAGCCCGCCATTATTTTTAAGAAACGCCATATTGCTTCGGAGTCTCCCCCGGCTCTCCCCCGCACCGCCCACGACAGAAAAAGCTTTAGAAATCTCCGACAAAAATCCGCCAATGACGATCCCTTAAAAATATCGGCGAGGGTGGCTTCCAACAATCTATAGATCCATTGTAACGCGGACCTTTCGATTTTTCGCTATTTTGTTATGATCAACGGATTTTGATATTGGCATTATATAAAAATTTAAAAAAAATTAACACTGGCAGCTTTGAAGAAAGACTCAAAAACGATAGATGTCATACAGAAAAATGAATATGAGTAAAAGCGAGAAATTCAAAAATGGAATCTTTTAAATAATTTACTCACCTTGTTTTGATTCACAGTATAAATTTTGAATTTGGAACAGCACAACACAAGGACATGGTCAGAACGTTACTGAGGTAACCCTTAAACGTGTCATGGGGTCAAAAAGTTGTCTTACCGGTTATCTTAGTGGGGTTACAACAAAAGATAGTGAAGGGCGAACTGGACAATAGAATCACCTTTTAAAGGGTTGGCCGAGTGTCTAATAATACCGGATTGTATTATAATATTTGGACCTATTTAAGTAACCATTGGGCCCTATTGTGAGCGAGAAACTGACCTGACCGGTTTTTGGCGGTTTTTTTAGTGATGTACTCATTCGGATTAGTTTTATCGATATATCATCCGACGGATTATGATCATCTATTTTATAAATATTCTCATTTATAGATGATGTAATTATGAATGGAAAGTTATAATAAATATTTTTTTTAAATTCTGAATCTCAAATAAAAATATATTAAATAGCTTAAAATAAAGAAAAAATATTCACTATAATATTTATATATTATAGTGAATATTTTAAGCAAAATTATCGATATAATATTTAAAAAGACTAAAGTGTGAATGAGACAATCGAGGTCCAAATAACCGGTTCTCACGAGGGTTGCAGCCGGCCAACGTCCCCGACTGTAAAAAATAAATAAATAAATGAAAATAAACTTTTAAATGATCACCTTTTAAATGTAACATTCAAATTTCTGTTTGTTACATTTAAAATTACACTTCGACATCTCTACAATTAGTGTGTTAAGCGCATTTAAATTTTTTATAAATAAGCAAATTTGAACAAAGTTATTTTTTGACGACATTTGTTTACCTTCGAGGTATTATGACGAAAGATTAGGAATTATTACATTTTCATGAAAAGGTTGGTTTTAAGTGGGTCATGACGTCACTCGTGCTACGAATCTTCTACGCCGTAGAATTGCTTGTTTGCAACTTTACCGTTATAAATTTATAGTTTTCAAGTGAGATGAATTTTTTTTTATAATCCGGAAGTAAGTGAAATGGATCGGATTATTACGATCTCTATAATATTAATATAAAAATTAAAAAAAATATTATAATGTTTGGAATGCCTAACGTTAATTGAAAATCCTTTGATAGTTTTCAAATGTTGCTAATTTTGAATTAAAACCCACTAACTAGCAAAGAATTATTTTTTATTATAAAAATTATGTGTCATTTTTTTTTTGTTAATAAAAAATTATTAATACGTTAAATTTTGTATCTGAAAAGAAATCAAAAATATATGAAATTTGAATTAATCAGAATTATAAAGTAACATGGTATATAGTCATTACTTATTGTGTTATTAATACGAAGAAAGTACTTCCGTCCAATATATATTAAAGTAAATTTATATGAAAATAGAATATTGAATATTCTGTTGTATATAATAAAATAAATACATATTTAATTAAAATTTACAAATAACTTAAAATCAATAGTATTATATATTTTTGTTCCGGCGAACCACGACGTTATAATCAGTAATAAGTGATTCATCTCATGAAGACCCGCAGCATCCCATTGACGATGAAACAAAGAAAGACAAACGTTATTGCAACGGTCGCACGCTAACAGGACAATGGGTATCTCAGAGCCGTGTTTTTGTAAGCAAGGGTTCAGATTTAAGACCACGGCTACCGTCACCTGTGGAGGGTTAGACCCTTGAGATGAGATCCAATAAAATATTGACCAAGATTCATCTGATAATTCATCTGTTTTAGTGTTCGATGTTTTTTTTCTGTGTTATATAAATTTTAGTTAATTAGGCTTTTTTTTTAAATATTCAACCGTTGGTAAAATGCAAATAAATTGAAACGAGTTTATAACATTATCTTTTAATATATTGAAGAAAAAAATATAAAAGGATAAAATTGTTTTCAAATATTAAATAATAACAAAATAAAACTGTATAAAAGGAAATCTTGAAATTGTTAAGAATTTTTCGTAATGAGAAAAATCAGACAAAAGAAAAATTTAAAGAAAACAGGAATAGTAACGATAAGCGATATGATTTGTGTAATAATAAATAGGTTACTGTTAAAATTTAAGTATGCGGATAGCGCCATCTCATGGGCAGTAGTTGGTTACAGCGCCATCTAACGATAAAAAGAAATATTTCGAACGCCATCTGTTGTTGAAAAGAAAACAATGATTACTGACATCTGTTATGGAATAGAATAAGCAATGAAAAAGTGACACCTTGTGAGGAATAGATAAAAAAAATTATAACAGAAATTAAAAATTCTTTGAAATTATTGATGACTAAGTACGAATTTAATAAATTTGATCACAATATTAATCAGTATAGATTTTTGGATAAAATATATTAAAATGATCGTTTTTTATCACACTATTCAATACTAGATGGCGTTAAGGGTAGTTCCGTCTAGTAGCTTACATCTATGTACCTTATAACCTTGTCATTACTTTTATGTTACAATTTTCTTTTTTTAAATTTATAGTTTAATTGTTCTGGTTTATACATGGAAAATGTTATTCTTCATTTAAAAAAAATACAGGTACCACCTTATAGTTGATTGATTGAAATTTCAACAAAGGTTTCATTGACAATTGTGTAAACAGGTGATTGGTAACTTAGGTATGTGTAACCCTGCCTTAATGGGAACAGCTTAGTAATATATTAAAAAAAAATAAAATGTATATAGCTTTATGTCTCTTAGTGTACGTATCTGTGTGTTATTATTAAAAAAGGCTACTTATGATATTTTTCTGAGCAGCTACGTCACACAATGTAATGTTATTGCACGACTTACCGGAGCTGAGTTCGGAACTTAAAAATTTTAAAGCTGAATTAAATTAGCAGATATATTTGTTTTATTATAATTATTACGTTTTAAAACACGCAAGAGATAAAACATAATCAATATAGGAAAAACAGTAAATTAGTTTCTCTACGTCTTCCGACCTCACACGATCTTTAAAACATTCACACATCTAACACTCCCGATAAATATATTGAAAAATAACAAAAATAACAAAAACAATTCTCATAAAACGTTAAAAATATTAAATCTATACAAAAACAAAATAAAAAAAAAGCTCTGAAAGGATCAAGCTCTCGTAAAGGTTAAAACTCAACAGGCTGATAAAAAAAAAACAACAAGCTAAGAGTCCATCAGCGGGGCGCTGGACAAATTGCGGTTAAAAAATAAAATAAAAAAACGTGTTAACAGACCGGGAGAGAGAATTAATCACTGTTGTAAGGCCCGGGGAAGGACCGCGGCCCGGGGAAAAAATAACCTTAAAAAAGAGGCGTTTAGCGCACGGCCCGTTCGTGGATGCTGCCTCTGTGGAGATTACTATTGCGTTTTAAAAGTTATTTATATTAATATTCCCTTTAGTTCCACTACAGTAGTGTACACTCCCTCGTGTTCTGATCGCGCTCGTCACCAGCTGACTGCGGACGGTCGGTATTTCCGCTTGTTATTTTAATGTTTGAATAATTTTAATTTATTCGTTGAAGGTTTTTTCCATTAAACTGTGATTCATATGTTATGTTTATTTTTTATTCCAAACTACGTCACCCCGATGTTTCGGTTGTTAGCAGCGACCGTGATGTGTATGTCTGTCTGTTCGTCTTGTCATTTGTCATCTATCGTCAAAGATTCTTTTTAATTTTCTCTCGTTTCACGCTAACTCTGTCTTGAGGTCTTGTTATGTGGTCACGGAGATGGGATTTTATATTTTTGAGGAGGTGGTTCCAGGTGTTGGATGGATTCCAGCCATCTTTATTGAAATTCGGATGTTTTTTTTTTATGTCAATAGCCTCGCGGATCACCCTCTGTGTGTACCTGCCTTTACGAACGATGATCTGTGGTTTATCGAACCGGATGTAGTGGCCTGGTTTGTCCATTGTGTTCACACACTGATGACTTCCTCTCACATATATTTTTTATGTCCAGACATTATTTTTATATTCTCGTACAGAGATTTTTCATGATTTGTCCATAGTAAGACATTTAAATGTTTCTCGATATATTATATATATATATAAAGGTTGTATTGCAAATATTAAAATTTTCCTGTAGCAACCGAAGCCTAGAATTTGTTTTTTTTTTATATATCATAAAATAATTTAATTTATTTATTGAGAGCTATATCAATAATTGTGTAAGCAGGAACATTTTTTTTTTACTTCATAAAATATTTTGAATATTATATATTACAAGACATACATACATTTTGTATAATTTTTATATATAACTCGAAATATTCTTTATATAAAGTATATATATTATATATCCCATATATATTTAATTAGTTCGTACTAAAATGTAAACAAAACAGTGAGTACATTAAAAAACATGTAAATATTAACCCGGCAGAGTTTGAAAGTCCCAAACTTCAAAACACTCCCTACATCTCGAGGGATATTTAAAAAGGTCGGGTTATATTACAAATATTACGCAGAAGTTTTACATTAACAAGTTAATTTTTAACATCAAATTATGAACTGCTAATTGGATGACCCCAAGTTGTTAGTCGCTGGAGAACAAACAGAGGTCAAGATGTAATGGACGCTAGAGGAGTTGGAGCGTAGAAGAAATTTTTAGACGCCATAATAATATACGAAAAATAAAAAAATAAATCTTTAATATAGTTTATATTTAGATGCGAATTATATGGGCTGGCATCCGGGGGTTCCAGGAAAACTACGGAACTTACTTATATGTATATTATAATAAGAATTACATATTAAAACTCGTAACCTATACCTAACACTATATTGCCCCGATGTTAGGACAGCAATGCCTTCCATAGCTCGTGTGGTGTCAGGAAGCTCCTGGGTCACACGGCTTGGTGTTGGTTCCGCGGAGTCAGCGGCGTCACTCGTTATATGATATTCTATCCCTACAACGATGTTGCCCCGGCGATGCTCATTTATTTTTTAATATGTTTTCGTCCGTAACATGCGATTTAAAATATATTATTCATTTTCATTGTTATATTATAAGGCAAATAATATTTATTTTACAATAGCAATAATTAATACAATATGTCTTAATTATTTTATATAAAAAATATCCCAAATTTAATATATATTTTTAATTCTATTTATTAACAATAATATAAAATTATATTAATTTTATACAAACATATTGAAGTCAACAGGTTAAATTTAACATGTTTTTTCCCACAATATCCAGTTTGAACCGGACACGTCCAGTTTTTGGTTAGTTTTCGGGGTCTGTCCTGGGAATCGATGACAGACAAACACACATATAAAACAAGTTCCAATGTCTCGTTCTCTTTATAATTGTTACTTTTAAGATTCTCAAAATTCTAGTTCTTGTTTTTTATTCCATTGTCATTTGACCGACTTGAAAAAGTAGGTGTACTTGGTGAATAGATTTCAAACAGGTTACATTTGACTATTTTATTACAGTAGATTTTAAAATTAAATTCAAGAATATTCATATCATAACAATTTTTTTTATATCTGTTATAAATTTAACTTATATATAATATTTAATTATAGGTAATTGTATACGATTGGATAAATAATACTAATATGAATCAATAAATAGTTTTATTATATCAAAACAAGATATTTATGTCTCTTAATTCATAATTTCTTATTAATATTATATTTTTTCTTGTTTATAAAAAAAACATTTCCTTGTTCGTGTGTTATTGTGTATTAACAAACAGACTATCATTATATATGTCTGATGAGGTTTTGGATAAAATGCTATAAATCTGGACTTACCTAATCGTTGGTAGCTTTGTTGTCAAATAATTTATATTAAAAATATTTTAAAAAAAATGTGAATATGTACAAATATTAGTTAGGTATTAAAATTTCAAACCAATAAAAATCTAGAAAAAGTTATATAATATTTTTATAAAACAGATAATAAACGAAATCTATTCAGAAGTAAAACTAAAGCAAAGTCAGGTAAATAAAGCTGTTATTAAATCTATTTAAAAAAAAAAATTAGATTAGACATTTCTTATATTTCTTCAAATAAAAAAAAATGTTCAAACTTGAATTCTTTATATAAAAAAATATATTCTATTTAAAAAAAAAAAAAAAAAAAAACACAAAGTTGTATATTTTTTATTAAAAATTAATTCGTATTTAAAATGATTTAATTTTTTTTGCTGTCTTAAAAATAATGAAACTATTATTATTTCTATAGACAAAAATGCTGGCATAATCATTTCTGCTTCAACGAGACTCATTACGAAATTCAATGTACGTGAAGATTTTAACTAAAATATTACTCAATAAAATATTTAATTCTTTTTGTTTTTCATAAAAACTAAATTAGAAAATCAAATAATAATTATTTTTTTTTACTTCATTATATTTTAATTATCTGTTATATATTAAATATTTTTTTTTTCCATTAAAGGGGTTGCAGAATTTTTTTGTAATAAAATATTAGGTATAATCTACAATAATATAAAATTACCCCAAATTAAGTTATTAATATAATAAGACAAGATGGCGAGATGAGAGAACAATAAAATTAATGCTGGAAAAACAAAGAGAAGTCAAGGAAGGAAGGAAAATACACACAGACACACACATGTATATATATATATATATATATATATTTATATGTGTGTGTGTGTAAAATAAATTTCCTTTTTCGTTACAAAAACGCCTTTCAGAAAAGCATTGCTTTACATTTGTTGAACGTTGAATTAAAAAAATAATTAATTTATCATAAATGAAATTTATAATAAAAATTTTATTCTCTTTATGATTGTGAAATGTGATACTACACATTTTATCAAGCTAATAAAATTATAAATACAGTTATAAATTAAAAAAAAATATGTAATATTCTTTAAGAAGGTTTTCTGTGATATCCTCTTTTAATATTTGTTACCTATCACCATGTCGCTGTGTGCCTGTTCGTGTATGTGTGTATTTGTATGTCTGTGTGTGTGTGTGTGTGTGTGTCTGTGCTTTAAACAATTTATAGTAACGTGAACATTGGCGGAGGGTTGAGATCGTTATCAATTTAATTGGAAATTTCCTTTGATTAAACGCAAAGACGTTGTTAGAAGTTGACCCAATAAAATGGTACAGATAACAAATGTGGTGATATTATTTTAATAAATATTGTATAAATAAAAAAATTATTACAGATAACATAGATAAAGCAAAATAACTACTTATAAATAGCATGAAGGTGATATATTAGAAATGATTTAATAAAATCGTTATATTTTTTTATTGCACACACTCACATGAAATCCACGCAGACAAGATAAAAAAACAAAACAAACCTGAACAATTAAATATAATAAACATAAACATATACATACATGTTTATAATATAATCTATCCATCGTCAAGAATTGTATATCTAATATATATATGTACAATATATTAATAAATAAAATGATTATTTTGCTGATCGTAAGACATTCGTATATCTTAAAATTTCCGCCCAGTGAATGTTGCGGCCGGTCGAGATTACGCCAATAAAATTTATGTAAGGCGCATAGCGGAGCCTCTCAACTATAACGTGTTACATAATAATATTAAATATAATGGCACTAGTTTGAGGATCACTGATCACATGACATTTAATTATAAAAAAAATGTATAAAAATGTTTGAGAGGCGCTGACATTGTTAATTTGAAATTAACGTCGTCATATTTTATTTCATCCTTCTTTTTTTTTTAATAAATTTTTAATTTCAAATTTGGAGATAAATTAATTTAACTTATAAAATTGTCAATTTTAAGTTAATAATAATTAAAATGAGGTAACATTTTTTTTATTATAATATATTTCAATAGTAAAAGTATTTAATAAAATTTTAAGTTTACCTTTAGGCAGGGCAAGATTATGTGATCAATGGGCTGAGACTTGGAAAAGTAAAAATTACCTATTACAATTTATAAATAGAATTACATTTTTATTGTTCTAAATATGTTAAGAGATGTATGTGTTTATGTTCTTTTTGTAATTGTGACATAAAAAAACAATAGATTTTTAATAATGTTTTAATATGTGTATTTAATTCGTAATACCTGTGATATAAATTTTATTTATGGATAGAAATTAATACCTTCATATTGGTTATAGTTATGGAGAATTTATTATTTTTCATCTACTTTTAAATTTCCATATAATTTTTTTTATTAACGTATAGAAAAAAAAAATTAAATAATGAGATCTAACATTTTCGCGAGTTTTATTCATTTAAATGAAACTAGTATTTTTCGGATAAACTACGCATGATTTATTTTTGTAAAAAAAAAAATATATATTTAAAGTTTGCTTATTTTATTGTGTTATTTGATAAATATAGATATAATTTATAAAAAAATTTACACACTAGTTTTTGCTCGCGATTTCATCCACGTGGTCTTTGGAATTGGGTTAAGTTAAGTCATATTGTTTGCTTAAAGTATAAAATAAATCTGCGAGGCGACCTTCAGCGACATCTTTATCCTGTGCCACGTGACTTCACACGATACTACTTTTACGACGTATTTCCGCGAAAACTACAAATCGTGAAGGCATAAATATATACCTATAGCCTATTCTTATATATGAACTACATTACCGTAAAGTAACATACAGATAAATTGAATATTTTCCGAGTTAAACGGTAACAAACATACTCACAGAATTCCCCATTAATATTATTGTATATAATGACGTCATAATACAGTATATGTATGAAGCCGATATCATAAAACCGCCTATATAACAACTGTGGAGTAATCTTGAACATATCAACATAAAACTTCAGCCATCCCAGGGCGATATTAATATTAAGATTACACCCTCGCTGGGGTGTTGGGAGGACTTCTTGGATTTAATACAAGCCATAACGATCTTTATTGCGTGTGAATAAAGGTTTAATTCCTATGAATATAATGCAGCTACGGGGTGAATTTCTTATGGTTATATGGATGGGACAATGTTCGTTGTTTATATGGCTCTAAAGGTGTGTTTCGCTTGTATCGTTATGTAAGTGATGTTCGCGGTGGGGTGGGTATACTTGAGGGGTATGTAAAAACCACCCTCGCGATCGACTTATATGCTGTATCAAGACACACTCACCACGCAAACAGAAGGGGTGTAATGAGTTTTGCATTATATTATATTTGCCAACAAATATAACATATCTATGTCTATATGTACCTAATATTTTATTGTGATTTTTTCTATATATTAAATCTTAAATTGCGTATGTGTATTTTATATATATTTTACATAAAAATATCATGAATGAAATTCAAAGGAAATCGTCTAGAATAGATTAGAAGTAGTAACCAGAGAGTTACATCAATTGATGACAGATGTAATATAGTAATTAATGTATGTGTTATGTTTCAAATATAAATGAAAAGCATTTTATCTTAAATTATAATACAAACTATTTTGATGTCGGTTTATAATCTAACAATAATAATAATAACATTCGCAATGTAAATATAAATATAATAAAAAATATTATATTATAAAATTTAATTTTAATAAAATTTTCAGTTCTAACCTTTTCCTTTCTGTGTCACCGCCTCCCTTAAATTTTACCTTGTCTTGCTACGTACATACATAAGTATTAAGTACGTCTTACAAACATCTTGTATTATACATTATACATTATACATTATACATTCTAATTATATCGGATTTAGGAAATAAATAAATAAATAAATACCTACAAAAACTATATGTTCCATACAGTGAAGTGATATGAGGAAAGTAGAATTGTGTTGCTTGTTTAATTATAAACAGACAGACTTATTATATAGATTTTATTTTATTAACATATTTATTTTATTAGTAGGAAGAATTATATATATAACGTTAGTTGTGGCAATATTATGACTTAAGTTATAGTCTTTGTTAGAGAGTTGAAGTCAGCTTTTGGAAAAATTCCAAAGATATCGATAACGTATATCTAAAAGACATATATATTTAATAAATAACGTCTGTAATACATCTAATGATAATAATATATATGTGTGTATATATATATTATTTATAGCAGTAGTTAATAATTTTCTTCTATAAATACTTTTTGCGCTGAATGTAATCTCTTTATTAATAAAAAAAAAAATGTCATAAACAATTTTAGTTACACAGAAATACGACGGCCTTATATCATTTCATGCAATTTTAGTTTAAAGCGAAATTGGTACAAAGTATCTCTCCTATCCATTAATTAGCTTAGCGACCTGTTAGACCTCCTTTGTGCTCCGTCTGCTGTGCGTTATATAAAATATATCATGAGGTTACATTACATATGTCGGATGAATAAAATTAAAAAAAAAAAAACATAGATAGTATTGTCCGGTAACAAAATGTTTTTATAATATAGAAGGGGGAAACGTTTTCCGTTTTCCGGCGTTCCAAATTAAAAGTAAAACGCTGACCCGAATTCGAAATTCGAAATCCCCTCACCACTACAAAAACAATACGGACACCAATAGACGCGCACTATAAAAGGCAGGTATCGCCAACCCTCGGGAAGAATTCAGTTTTGCAAAAATATACGAATAGTTATACGACTGTGGGGTGGCTGAGAGGCGTGGGGGCAGGAAGTGGGCTGAAGGAGTGCGGTGGGGGGAGAGGGGGGCTCCTAAAAACGGTTAAGTAGCTCCCCTACCCTCTATAACTATTTTATGTGGTCCCCTTAGAAAGACAGTGAGATGGGGCCGCGGTGATACGCCTATAGCGCACTTCGGTTGGGGGAAGTGAAATTTTAACATGTCTAGTCCGTTAAGAATTCATGTTGGATTTATAATTAAATGTCTAATTAGGGTATTGCTGCGTTTATGTATTCCGCTCGCATGAATTTTAATTTTTGTTTAGGATCATGTTGGTTATTGAGGATTCGTTAATATTAAATCATTATTTTAAAGTTTTTATTAATTTTGATTATGACCTCAAAAATTATCTAACGTTTATTTTCTTTTATCCATTTGCCTACATCATAAGAGTAATAAATTGAAGTAGGTATGTTTAATATTTCATATTTACCATTAAGATATTATTTTCTTGCGGTTACATCTCAAAACGCTTATAACACATTAAATTTGAATTACCAACAAAATAATTCAAACAATAATAAATTTTTCTACCATCACTTGATAGTCGATAACAAAATTAATAGGGATCGTAAATAGCCTTTCAATGATAATACAAGGCTTATTTATTACCTTAGCCGTATAAAATGACACGCTTTTATTAAAATACCTACACTCCGCCGATATTTCATAAAATACATTTGAGCACTTATAACGCAACAGCTAATATTTTAAGCGATCATAAACTAACTTCACTTGAAGACGATGCGTCTAATACAATATTTTACCACTAACTGTAGTCTGAACTATAACTCATTCACCTGTCTCCACTTGTCCTCAAAAGAACAGGTTCTGTCTGATTTTGTTCTCGTTTATGAGATCGTGGGAAGTAAGTTTTTGTAAACCTGTTTTTTAGACTAAGGGTTGATTCAAATATACGTCTGACTTTGTTTACCTTATTCCCATAATATTGTGATTGTTTTTAAGGTCATATGAATTGTTTATTACTATAATTAATACTATATTTTTGTGATAAGAAAGTAACTTTATTTTTGTATATGTCCAAATTTTTAAAATCTTAGAGGACTAAACGTAATATTAAAATAAAATCTTTGCTACTATTATAGAAATAGGTTTTAGTCATATTAATCAAAATGTTATTAATTCTATGATTTAATAGTTTTTTAAATATAGAATGTCTTATATCAGAGTAAAAATGAATAAGGAGCTATCCAAAGACCTCGTGGGAAATGTCGAACAAACAGAACAGCATTTCAATTTAACATAAAACTCGTTCGAGTAAACTAGATCCGAGTATAAATATAACAGGTTAAGATATATTTCTTAACTTTATAGAATTCCCACACGTCACTTTCATTGATGCTACCGTCCGAGGGTCGATAACAATTACAGATTAGGAATAGCGCGAACCGGTTACAGTACGGGTCCGGACGATCCAGTTAGACATCTTACTAGCGGTTCACTCGCTTACTGTCATATCGAAGACGACCTACATGCTGTGGTACGAGAATTAATATCAATCAATACATTACGAAACAAAGTCCCTCGCCGCGTCTGTCTGTCTGTCTGTTCGCTATACACGGAAAAACTACTGCACCGATTATCCAACAGTTATCACCACTCGATAGCGTGATTTTCGAGGAAGGTTATAGTATATAATTTGTTAAGTTTTTGTATTTACTTGTATTAAATAAAATAATAATGTCTTACATAATTTTAGTGTGCCGAATGTTGCGAGTCTCTGCGCGTTTGCTTGTACCCATGTAAAAAGCCAACGTCTAAGGCGCACCGAGGGGGCGGGAGGGGTCTGAGGGGCGCGAGCGGCGGGGGGGGAGAGCGCGGTTCGTGTACACACCTGTCGTGCGTCTGTGTGGGTGCTCGCAGTGCTCTATGCATGTGTGTGTCTATATTTTCATTTCAATAGTTTTTACTGCAACCGTAGGCGTGAGTGTGAGTGTGTGAGTTAATGCCGTATTGATTCAGGCGGTTGTTGGCAAGAAATTTATTATCTTTAAGATAATTTACAAGTAAACTTGTATCGCCGTTTTATGGGTTTAGTTTATGTGCTCTAAGTGGCTCTGTTACTGTTGGCTTTGTTAAGGCTGTATTGTATATTAAATATGAGTGCCATAGATTTAATAACTCTATAGTCTGTGGCCGTCTTGAGACGCGTTCGTGTTTTATAGTTTCCAAGTGACATTAGTATAATGTCAAAGTTTTGACAGCGATTGATTTTTTTTTTTTTAATATTTATTTATTTGTAAAGTAAAACATATTGTATGGGGAATGACAAATTTCTCAGATTGTTTTAACCCGTGTCATATTGCTGCTTTGGCTGAAACCTGAACATTGTATATTTTAACACGAATTAATTCTTCTTACTTCTTACACTTCCTATCATTATCTATTTTTATGTTTGTCTTTTGAAGTAAAGAGAAACATGAAATTACTCTCAGATATAAATAGTTTAATGTATAACATCTACATGCAGTTGTACAAAGTGAAGTTACTTTCATCTCCGTAGTTCCGAAAATATAGAAATACTTATAAATATGTATAACCTCCTTAAAAAAAAGTTCTCATTTGTTCTCCAAAATAATTAAAATATTTTAGAGAATCACTTTTGATTTTTAGAGAAGGTTATTTGTGGTTTTAAATCATGTAGCTGTTAATTACATTGCACTATAAATATTCAAAAGTGTAAAAGTATTTTTTATATTCTATTATTGTATTATATGTATAGTCATACCTTCATTTATTATATCCGACATTAAAAGAATATGTTACATTAAATGGAAAATATAATATAATTTATTATCAGACCGGAGGGTTGCGGACCTCTGAGCGCGGTTTGAAAAAGCGACGTCTAAGGAGGCAGAGGGAAGGGGGCCTTATATTTTAAGATGGCTTCCGAGCGCGAATATCGACGCGGTCCCCGGGCCCCCCGCGACCCCGGGCCCCCGCGACCCCCCCACAGGACCCCACCTCGCGCTGATTTGTAGGGGACTGTTTTATGTTTTTGAAACTGCATGGAATTCTGATGGGTTTTCTACGATCTGATCTGATTTTATGTTAAGTGGTACTGTATTTGTCTGTATGGGGTCTCGCTGTTGTCTTTAAGGTGTCAGATTAAATTGGTTATAGTTTATAAGATTATATCTTGTTTCTAACTTATATTGATTCATTAAGATTATTGGAGCTTTAATCGTCCGTGCCAAGTAAGGACTATACCCCGGCGTTGCGCGGCTTTATAGTATTTTTATAATTAATTTTCTGATATAAGATATTTTTAATATAATATTTGCGAACCATTGACAGCGTTTAAATTTCTCTTAATATAGTAATTGTTTACTATTTAGCATATTATTCATGTTATTAAACACACACACACTCACACACACACACATATATATATATATATATATATATATATAAATATTTTATCTTTGTCACAATGTTCTTATATTATCTGTATGCTTCTTGCTGTCATTAAATCATTTTGACATATAATTCTATAAAGAATAGTCATAGTATTATATAATTTGTATGTAACTTTATATATAATATCCAATGGATGAAGAGTCCGAGGCCCGTCCATCACCAGACAACTTCCTCGACTACTTACCCTGGGCCTGCAAACAGTTGCAGATGCAATGCGAAATCGCTATCACCAAAATATATCAAAGTTTGTATATATTATGAATTTTCTTATTCAATTTGATTAGATTTTATATTTCTGAGTTAATTTTAATTTGAATGGATTTCATTGTCATTATTATAATTATTTTCTTCTAGATGAGTACGTCAGTGTGGCTACGGCGGAAAAATCTAAGAGGATCAAAAGCAAGATTAAGTTGACAGCATCCCGTTACGATGTCAATTCAGATCAGTACAGAGATGATGTCTCAGAGGCTGGTCTCCAGCCGATCGTAGTGGACAACAAGGTCATCAGAATATCAGCTGTTTACGATTCATTTGATAACTTAGTTGAGATTCGTTTCGAGAGGAACTTGAATATACCGCGGATGGTGTTGAAGGTGATAGCTCTCATCATCAGGTTCCAGTCATTCATCAGCAAGGTCACCATCAGGGGCGGCATGGACAAATACACCGTGTACGAAATCAATAAAATGATGACTTCATCAAACCTAACAGAGATCTGTTTCGACGGAGCGTTCCTCAAGGAAGCCAATTACGACATCCTGCTGGAAAACAGCACCTCCATACGGAGCCTGTCGCTGTCCAGGTGCAAGATCGGCGATGACGTCATCAAGAAAATATCAGCCAAACTGACGTTCCCGTCACCGGCGTCGCTGACTCTAAATATTCTCAATATATCAACTAACAGATTGACCGATGTCGGGGCGAAGTATATAGCGGAGGCTCTGCGGACTAATAGACGGCTGTGTTACCTTAATGTGTCCGGTAACAGAATCACCGATGATGGACTGGGTTACATCCTGGATAGCCTGGTAGAGTTCCCGTTGAGCTGTGACGAACTGATATCAGCTAGAGCCAGGCATATGCTGTATCTTAAACAAAAGAACGTACTCATAGAAAGAATGATAGACGAGATAAAAGCCGGTGAGTTTGACAAACGCGCGGCGAGAAGAAAGTCTACTCGAGTCCCGGCGATAAGAAGAGGCAAGCTGGAAAAGGAATCGTCCCTGAAATCTCTCGCTGACGCGAAGAGCCTCGCTAACATGGACATATTTTATTACGACAAGGCCGTCAGTGTGGTTGAGAACACGCTGGGGGAATTCAGCGATCCGTACAGCGCTGGCAACACCATCGAGAGATACGGAACCGTGTATTGCATGGGATGCAACTCCCTCTGCTACCTGAACGTGGCCTATAATAACTTATCATATCTATCAGTCAAGAAAATCCTCAGCGTTTTGTTGCACCAGAAACTGGTTGATAGAAAACCTAGGGGTTTGATCAATTTGTGCATCGAAGGGAACAGTCTACCAGCATCATGTAGGGAGCTTGTTCAGGTCGATGACCTCCTAGAAGCAGGTCTCGTGGCCCACTCCAGGAGATACTCCAACACCTCCAAGAAACGCCCCCAATCAAAGACTACGCCGCGTTGATTACATTATTACTATTATTATTTAGTTTTAATCGAATATATATATTTTTTGAATTAATCATCGTTATTGTCACTTCTAGTTTATATTATTAAATAAATATATTAATTTAAATTCTGTTTCATTTCTAATTAATCGTATTTGAAAATTTCCAAGGATTATAATAAAGTCGTAATACATTTATAAAATTTGTTATAAAAAAAAAATTGTTTGAAAAAACTAAAATATTTCTTTTATAAATTCGTCATAGAGAATATCTTTTGTTATGAACATTTCTCCAAACGCCTGCTATTATCCTACACTAAGTCATCAGAATATTTTAAATCCACGTCTTTATACTACAATACATATTATATTGACTTTGTTAATAAAAAAATCCTTAACTTCTAATTTTTATTTTTTCATATAAAGCAATGGTTTAATACATTCTGCCAAGATAATTCTGATTCAAAACAAATAATCAATCCTCCATACAAAAACTATAAAATGTTAATATTAAATAATACATATAAGTAATATTTTATATAGGACATAGTATTTAGCATACATGCTTTGGTAACCGAGTTTATATATACACAACCTCTCTCTGTACACGTGTGTAACTTAAATAGGTATTTTAATACATTACTACATATAAGGATGAGATTCAAGATGGCGACCGAGCAGTTCTTAGCGCGGTGAGACTGCGGTCACGTATACATGGAGATGGATTATTATATATTATATACAATTATTTTTGTCTGTATATATTTAATATAAAATGCTGTTTTCTATATTACTTTGTTTTAATTATTTATAAAAATGTTATAATTATTTTCTTATAAGAATGTTTTTAATATAACAGAGCATGATATAATGATTTGTATGTAATATTTATTATGTATTATTTATAAAAAGCCGTTTCCGTATATGTTAGTTGAGGCTTGCAAAGTTATAATATCGCCGGTTTTCGCGAAGGGGGCTCGTCTTGGGTGGTGGGAGTCTCGAGGAGGATGGGGGGAATCCCAGGAAGGGGGAGTCCCGGGGAGGGAGCCTCTACTTCACGGCTTACTTATTTACATAATTACGTTTAATTCCCTCCTATCTTACACATATGAATATATTGAGGAAAGTTTATTCTAAGTTATCTTCATTGAGTTTAAATATCTTGATATTAAATAACGATAATATTTAATAATTTTATTTTTAGTATTAAAATATGATAATTAATTATAAGAAAACTATAAATTCTTAATTATTACGTCATATAATGAGTCCATATTTAGCAATATTACTTGTAAATATAATAATAGTTTTAAAAAAAGAACGAAATTAAACCAAAATATTAGTGTCATCACAACATATTTAATCAAATCCCGTATTTTTCTTCCAATCCCGGCATATATTTGTAATAAATCCCGGGATCGTAAAACGTTAAAGTCCGTCCCGGCACGTCCTTACTTCGCCTTTCAATCTAACTTCGCCTCTTCCTTTGCTTTCTTGGAACTTAGGGTTGACACTGCATAATTAATAAATGCAATAAAAAATATATATTTAAATAAATAAAAATCATTAATAACTCATTACAGAAAAATCTAAACAAAGATAATATAAGTTTAATAAAATCGTATGGTAAAATAAAATTAATATAATGGTATGAATAAAGTTTCTATAAGATATCAATAATAGGTACTATGAGGCCGTCAGTATCCTCGGGGACAACCCTACACGTAATCTAAATTCAAAATTGGAACGCGGCAAAGTTCCAAAACAGTATAACAAATACTTACTAGGTAGGTACATACATTTAATTATGACTATAATATTATATGCATATATGTTTGTATGTATGTTTGTTTGTGGTTCCCAGATAAGTACTAAACTAAATTTCAAATTAATCATTAAGGTACATACGGACAGTTTATAAGTTTAAATTGTTACGTTATATATTACTAGTATGAATGACTATTAAAATTTATCACGTTCAAACTGTAAGTATTTAGTTCACGACAACTCTTACCAAGTGAGAACATTTAGTTTAAACCTCACAATGACATAATATGAAATAATATATATATATATATATATCTTTAAGTACAGTTGAACTAGCGACATCATTCCTCTACATAGTAAGTTTAGATTCATGCGGTGTCGGTTAAAATGTGGTGTTCTGTATTAAATATGAAATGTATGGTGAGAACACAGCGCCGAGCACGCTACACACGCTGATGACTTTATTAATTTTAATAGCGTCTTAGACGAGGAGAGCCTGGGTTTATACTTGTAAGTGGTTTGTTAATGAGATCTTAGTTTTTCGCGGGTGTTTATTGAAATGAAGCTAATGTTTTCGGATTGTTATTAAAAGTTTAAGTAGTTTTTTAGTTTGTGTGTGTGTGTGTGTGTGTGTGTGTGTGTGTATGTTATTATAGGTATGTGTAGAAAAAAATTCTGTTTGTAACATTAAGGTACACGTTTTCTACTCGTATCACCTGGATGAATACATGGTACATACACCAACATACTATTATTTTATCTTTTTTATCTGTCCGTCTGTTCCGACTAATCTCTGAAACAGCTGAATCGATTTTGACGATACTATTAATTATGTAGAGTTGATATAAATACTATCTATCTCATCCTATTTTAATTTTAGTAATATATACGTAGAAAAAGAGATAAAAAAAGAAAAGACGAGCTTTCATCTCTAATCCAGTCCCTAATATCCCTAATGCTAATATATATACACATATATATATATATTTGTTATTGGAATGTTAATATAATAACTCTCTATATGTTACTATGTGATTAAAAACAACATAGTTTGTATTTAATAGACACTTTATAGTGTATGAATGTCATCTGTGACGTCAGCAGGCCTGGGGCGATGACGTCACAGACCCCAAACATTATATACATAATAACTATTAAATAATATATATTTAATAAATTTATTTAGGTTTGTTATTGCCTTATATGAAATATGTGATATATCAATGATTTATGACCATATAAGGAATTAAATCTCATGATTTTGTGGTAGGTACTTTGTAGTATCATCTATTGTGTACTTATGAAAAATATATTAATTCTTCTCAATATTATAGTATATATATATATAATAACATAAAATAAAACATTTTCAGAATCGATGTAAATAGATATTAAGTTACGGACGTATAAAACATTTTTAATTATATATATATATATAGGAATTAGTTTATTTTTATTTTCACACAAAACATACATACATACACTAAGTCATATTGAAATTTATTTATAATAATTATAATTAATAACATCTGTAATATAACCACTAGGCCTCATCTCTCTCTATCTCCCCCTATCTCTGTCTATCTCCATATAAACCCTCAACTAATATAAAGTCAACCTTAATGTAAACAGCCCGCATCACCGAAAAGGAAATATCCCGACCGATAAGAACTCATTTCTGAACGTCTGCAAGACTAATGCCCCCCAAGGCTTATCACAAAAGGCGACACCCCAGCCCCCACACCCCCGGGAAACCGCCCTCACCCCCCCGCAGCCCCTCTTTATAGAATTTTCGGCGTCCGGGGGAACCCCCCTTTTTGCAGTACATTTTCATTTCCTTCATCTTTCCGCGCTCGATCTCACCAGGTACGCATTCAGTTTGATACGATATTCTAAATTAATTTTCCACACTATACAACCCATTAGCGTATGTGATAATGGCGTCAAATATATACAAACCTATTTACATAACAAAAAATAAATAAATAAAATGTTTCGATCTATGCTCATTGCTGATCTATATTTTCCCAATAATACATGATACTATTATTACTGATGGTGTAATATAATATATATATATACAATTCTTGTTTGAGTCCGTCCCTGTATCCAATTCCCCGTCTTACAACCTTCCAGCCCCCGTTAGTTAGCGAACTTTATACTTTGTAATATGCAAATGTCTAAAGGGATATAAGTCGTCTTGGAATGAATTAATGACACAGGTATCAACTGACACACCTACACACTCGTATAGATATAGATGTAGATATAGATAGATGAGATGGCTGAGATATTACGTATTGATTGTATGCTTAATCAAGAATGATTTCAATTTATTTATATATATATATATAATATGTATGTTTAGTTTAAGTTGATAGGTAAAATATGAACTAGTGTCTACATAGTTGGTTAAGGTTGTTTTTATATGATCAATATTAATTAACGTCTACGACGTAGCACGTGGCTACGATTACGTAGCATAATGCTACGTAATCACAAATTTCACCTTCATTTAAAATTAATTACGACTGTTATTGAAATGTTAATATAATAATGTTTATATATTTAAATAGATGCGACTTAATGAAATATTTATTTATATAGAAAAAATTTGAATTTATAATAAATAAGTAGCGACGATAGACAATTAATGAAGGTGACTTAAGATCCATCTGCATATATCTTAAGATATTTAATCTTAAGATATTTACAACTTTGTAACATATAAGTAGGTATAACCTGTCAAAATGTTTAATGACTGTGCCGACATAAGTTGTGATTGACATCTGAGTTTAAATCTTTTATTATACACAAGTGAAATCGTAAGTAATAACTAGTTTGTGATACAATAAAATAAACATTTGATTCAAACGAAATAAATGTAGGTTTGTTTTTGTTTCGTTTAGTCATAAAATATTTATATATTTATATATATATATATGTGTGTGTGTGTAAATAAATATTAGTACTAATATAAATATTAGTTTAAATTAGGTTAAAAAAAATAATATTATTAAATTAAAATAAAAGTAGAAAAAATATACAACATTTTTTAAAAGTGATCAGAATTTTGTTTGTTTATAATATTTATCTTGTTTCGTTGGACGTTGTTATTGTAATTGATTTCTATATGTTCATATAGATATACATATATATATATATATATATATATATATATATATGCAATGTATTACTAGGTTTTGTCATTAGGATAATGATATCTAAGACTTTCGCGGATCATTTAAATAAAACTAATATTTTTCACGACTCGTCTGGACGTGATCACGGTTGCTGGAAAGTAACCTAAACGTCGGTAGTATGTAGTGTTTATAGTAATAAAATACGCGTAGTAACATCCGAAAAGTATTAGTTTTCTTCGTCATTAGGATTTACTCGATATGGACGAATTTTATTTTACTTGATTAATTCAATGTTTCCATACATTTATTTTTCATATTAACGCGGATAAGTTAAATAAATTTTATTTACTTTAATATATACGTACGACACGAATAGAATACCTACCTTTTTTTTAAAAAAAACAAGTAAATAACAAATTTAAGTTATATGAATTTCTTTTTCATTGTCTAAAATCATTTTAAAATTCATCACTTCCGTATGAAATTATACCACAGATAATAAAATTTATATGTCAGTTTTTGTAAATATTTTTATAATATTTTATATATATTTTTATTCAGCTTTACGTACGCGTCACATATCAGAAAATAAATGAGCATCGCCGGGGCGACATCGTTG
Source organism: Danaus plexippus (assembly GCF_018135715.1). NCBI lineage: Eukaryota > Metazoa > Arthropoda > Insecta > Lepidoptera > Nymphalidae > Danaus > Danaus plexippus. The sequence goes on along the minus strand of NC_083552.1, from coordinate 1,529,021 downwards.
TATCGATAGAATATCACATAACGAGTGACGCCGCTGACTCCGCGGAACCAACACCAAGCCGTGTGAACCAGGAGATTCCTGACACCACACGAGCTGTGGAAGGCATTGCTGTCCTAACATCGGGGCAATATAGTGTTATGTATAGGTTACGAGTTTTAATATGTAATTCTTATTATAATATACATATAAGTAAGTTTCTTAGTTTTCCTGGAACCCCCGGATGCCAGCCCCATATATTTTTATATGTTCCTTATAAAACATTGTTATAGAGCTATCATCAAGTCTAACGAACGGTTCAATCTCAGTAACCATTTGTAGAGTAAACCAATAACTTGTCATATCCGGTTTTCACTGGATATATCCGGTTACTGTGAGAATTTATTTTATGCATTGAAATAAAGTTTAAAATGTAAACTTGTTTATAAGAACAGGTATTACGTATGAGTTATCTTTAAAGATATAGAAAGAAAGAGAAATACATTTATCTTTTATGAAGGAAAATAAATTTTATTAGTTACATGCATAATTTTATTTTTATAAATAATATTTTTTTTATCTGTAGGTATATAATAGGTAGTGATATAATTTACTTGTATCTAATAAATATCTATTACTTATGTTAGGTATATGAGAAAGAAATATATAATCAACGCAGGTAGAACTGAAAAATAATGATTGTTAGAATATTTGTTTATTTGTAGGTAGGTGTGTGCGTTAGTGCAGACTAATCTCAGAAACGGCTAAATCGATTGAGATGTGGTTTTCACTCATATGTACATACCAATTATTTCCCTGTTTAGTATCGTTAACTAAACCTTTACTCCATACAAAATTATTATTATAAATACATACATACGTAGTTATAATTTATAATTCCAAGATAACAAAGTCGCGGGTAAAGATTGTTTAAAAAAAAAATATATATTGTTAAGTTTTTAAGACACTTTCGGTTTTGTTTTTTTTTTCAAATTTAATAATTTTTTTTGGTATTCCAACTGAAGGTATATATATATAAACAACTAAATGGTCACAATTTAAACTCACCCTCGCAGTAGGTACCTGTTACTATCAATGTGATGGACATGTTCTCACACAGAACATCTTGATCCGGTACAAACCGGATATAACAAGTTATTATGAAATGGACAATGATTCATGTAGGTCATGAGAAATATACTAACATGCGGACTAACAAGCATTAACTAATCATGTAGAAAAAATATATCGATTCTTTTTATTTAAGTATAGAGGGATTTTTTTTATCGTTCATTTCTTGAATATTTTTTGTCAAGAAGAATATTTATTCAGTGTTTATAATTTTACATTATATATATCTGTAAAGCGTCCATCTTAAATAATAACTTCTTATGATAAAGTTCTGTAGGACTATTTACATATATATATATATATGTATAAGAATTTATTAGCTAAATTTTTTAATTTAATTCACATCACAAATAAACATAATATGTACATTCAACATATATTTATATATATTTTCCTTATATATAATTGTTTTAAGTTCAATACAACAATAGTTTATAAGGTAGTACCTATCACAACCACAGCTCACACCAATGACCGTCCTTGACCCAATGTCCAAATTTAGATTCACAACATCACGCTTCTATAAATACCTAAACGAAATATCACATTCATATACTATAATGTATCTATTGTACGAAAAATATATTTATATGGACGTAGATAGAGTATTGAAATGCTATTGATAATAATTTTGTTAAATCCGGTTGGAACCGGTCCGAAGCGGTTCTTGTGAGAATTTTTTTTTTTTTTAATTTCTTAACCTGTCGCAGGAACAGGTATTGCATTGTTACATGCGAGGGGGTTTTATAAGACGTTCTGTAATTCATATGATTTTATTGAAATTATTATTCAGCAATAATGTTATGAGAAACACTTTTTTTGATGTAACTTGTACACAACACGGGGTAAGTACATTAAGAAAATATGTAAAATATTTTTTTAATAATTACATAAGTTATGGCAAATATAAAACTACCGTAACTTAAATATAAAACAAAGAAAGCTGTGTTTTAAACCTTATTGGACGGCGAAATACAATTTCCATACAATACAATTAAAGCGCTTCGAGGCGCTGGAGCCGCTTGATATTGCCTACATAAACTAAACACCCCACCTATATCTCTCAGAAATTCAAATTTCGAACGCCCGTACACCCGCCATCTTGTACAAGACGTCGATAGTGTTCGAGGTGCCGCGTATTTTTTTCCTAGAACGTCTTAAGTTGAGTATTTTTATGCCACTATAGCTCTTACGTCTACACCTTACGCCACGGAATCGCTCGCGGAAAAATATCGCTCTATTCAGTTTTGGAATAATATTAGAAGAACCGAAGAACCAAATAAAGCATACGATTTTAAACTCAATGACATAGTAATAAGGTTGCTATTTCCTTGATACAGAGCAATGACACATGACATTCCGGAATCAAAACATAAAACTACATTAACAATGGTTGCGGTAACAGCAGCAGCATCTCGCTTCATAAATAAATTTCCCCATAGGGTAGAAGGAGATGGGAACAATATAGTGGTTGCGTGTGGATGGGCGGGGCTAAATAGTTTGGATAGTGGATCAAGTTTGGAAGAAGTTTGAAAAGGGTAGGTTTTTATTGGATTTTCGCTTAGTTCAGTTAATGGGAAGCCAACATCGGAATTTCAAGATGTCTGCTTAATTAAATTAAAATGTAATTTATTTATTCTTATAGAGTTTAAATGTTATATTGTATAATGTAGATTATTTCAGCGACTTCTTGAGATGTACAGAGATGCTGTTAGTGTGACATTATGCGATATTGTTAATTGTTATAAGTCTTAGAAAATGCAATTCTTAAATAGTTACCTTGAAACAACAGGTCATTGACCTTTGTTAGAAATTGATTGTGAATATTTTACAACAGTATGGTATAAGTACAAGAAAAAATAAATGAGAATCAAAAATAATAAGTTTCAATATGAACAACATAGATAGTGTTTTTAAAGTTATTATTTATATTTATTAAGGAGAATAATATCGTATTTATTTTAAAGTTATATTTTTATATCAAACTATGTTTCGAGGACAAGTACGAAGAAAAAAATACGTAATAGATCTGATAATGAATTTTGTATAAAAAAAATAATAATAAATATTTATAAATAAATATATATTAACATGAGAAAAAGCTATTTAAACAAAACTAAGTTGGTAGGGACTGTATTTTGTGGATTAAAGCCAATTTTAATAAAATTATCTATATATATTAATTTTGAATATATAAAAAAATAAATAAATGAGACTGTTGTAAATAAATAAAAATAAAAATAATATATTATTTTATAAGTAATTATTTTGTTTTGTTATTTATTTAGGAAAAAAATAATAATTTAATAGAATTATTATTTATGTACCTATAGAAATATATTTAATAGTGACTGAGCTTTTATAATATATAAAATACGAACATAAATTATATATATTATTTTTGTTTTTTTTTTTCTCATTTATTTATAATAATTTTTATAATTTATGTATATGTATTTATTTAATAAAAAATGGTATAAAATAAATTGTGTTCTAAATATTTTAAATGCATTCTTGATATTTGAACAATATATTCGAAAAAAATAAAAATAATAAGTAATAAATATATTTTTTTAATTTGAAATGTAATTTAAAAAAAAAATTCCTTTTATTTAAAACGATAATTCCTTTTTTAAATTAAAACGTTCTTTTTTTTTGTATTTCATGAAAAGGAACAGGATGAGAATAGTCACAAATATAAAAATTACCAACCTATAAATAGAATTATATAATTTATAATTTGTTTATTTAAAATTAATTATATATAAATATTTTTATATGATATATTATTTTTCGACAACATATATAAGGATTGTTTTTGTTTTGTTAATGTTTTGTAAAATGAATGTATTACATAAACGTACCTAATCGTATTACAGTCGTCGGCTCCATATATTCGTGAGGTCATCGACCCGACATTTGGTCAGTCGAGATTTATATGGACACTAGAGCTATTTATATGGGATATTCATATTTAAGTAAAAAATATATATTTTATTATAAAACATTATTATAATTTAAATGTGATTATGTTGATAATTTTATTATTCAATAATGGCTCGGCCAAAAATTGTCTATAATCCTATAAATATTAGGCACATGTCTAATAAAAGTATGTGATGTTTGTGTGTATATATAATTCTTTAGTTCCTCCGAATCTTATTTTTATTTCAAACATTAATTTAAAATATTTAAATATTTTCGTCGTTTTTGTTAAAATTATATTTTTTTAAAATCTTTGTAACTATTATTTCACCTTCCGTCGGCTGTTATTTGTTTTGTATAAAAAATACATATTAATAATTAATATATATTAATTAATAATCATTATTTCTTACCATTTAATAAAATTAAAATAATTTTTGTTTGATTTTAATAAATATATTACAAGAATTAGAAACATATTTTCAATTTCTTTATTTTTTAACAATTAATTTAAAAAGATATAAGATAATATTAAGTTAATCTGATATTATATTAATTAAATATTATATTTATTTCTATATAAAAATACTTTTGAAATATTACTGTTTATTTCATTTTGATATAAATTAAATTTAAAGTACATTGAATTTTTTTCTTAAGGATATTTACTTTAATATTGTTTTTTCATACAAAACAACATAATAATTTTAATCAAAACTTTATCGTGGTATATTAAATTTCTCTAAATATTTTTTATTTAAAATGTTTTCAAAATATTTCAGAAAATTAATATACAAATTTTTTATAAATATTATTTCTTATAACTTTCTTTTTTTACTTATTCAATGGATTAATTTCTGTCAGAACTATATATAAATAATAGTTTTATATATTTAGAAACGCGTCTATGAATTAGTAAAAATGTAATATAAAAAATTACCTACAGTTATCTCAAACTGTGAGATTTTTCAGGTTGTACCGAGTCTGTATATGTTATAATATTTATAAAATATTATTTAATCACAAAAATACCTTAATTACTACAATACATTTCCTTTCTTAAATTAGTATAAAATGTATAATACAACACACAAAGGATGGAGGGAGCAAAACCTTGAGGCGCCACTAAAGGAGGTAATAACGTTTGCAAACTCACTGAACACTGAATCATTTTTGTTTTCGAAGTAAGGAAGGAACATGCATTTTCAGATTCATGTGAATGAATTTGGCGGAGAAAAAGAAAAAAAGGAAATATGTTTTCTATAATAAATTAATATAATTTTAATTTGTATTCCCTTTTGCGCCCCTCACATGTTTATCGCCCCCTTAAGTATTGAAAAATATGTAATATGCTTAAAACATGAAAACAGATACTAATTTGCAAAATATATGACATTTATTTTAATAAACCTTACTGTTTTATACGTTCAGAAATGTATGTATATTTTATAAAGTTAAAACTTACGACTTTTTGCTTTTGCTTTTCGACACTAGATGGAACTAAAAGAAGTGAAATGAAAAACCATAATTTTAGTACAATTTCTAATTAAAAATATATTTCATATTGTGTTTTTGCGTAAAAATTTTCAGCTTGACCTAATTTAATAATTGAACCAGTATATGGAAACATAAAACTACTAAAATATTTCTACTGATCAACAGGTGGCGCCAATCACAGAACAGAATATAGGTGGCGCTTTCTAGTATGGCTTTTTGTTAATAGATGGCATTACTAGTCTAAAATTTCTAGCACCCTTTAAATCAATTATACTGCAAATCGTTTCTTTACTATTTAAATAAAATTCTGTTAAATTATTTGACGAGTAAAAAAACTCCTAAAGAAAACATTTTATTCACATTTCTTATAAGACACTTGCTTCTTGTTCGGGCAATCTAATTCTCGTTGACTATTTTTCTAATATGAAAAGGACAGAAATCTCATTATATAATAATTTAAATACACAAAAACTAAACCATATATGAGATGGTATGACATAAAATTTTGTAAATAAAAATATCTATTTTTATATATACTAAGCATTAAGTACTTCAAAGACGGTTCTGATGTTGCCAGTCGAATAATATGAGGGTGTTAATAAATGCCTATCATCAGAGAGCGGAATAATATATTTTATTTTTATAAAAAAATCAATTAAAAACATTATTAAGTATAAGTATATATATAAAAAATATTAAGGAATAAAATAAATATGTTACAACAAAGATGTTCGTGGGATAAATCTTTAGGATGCTGTAAATTACTTCTGGAACAGAAATAATGTAAAGTGATATTCTTAATACAAACTTATACAGAAGATTTTTTCTATTGAAACCTTCAATAAAATTAAATTAATTAATATATTTGATTCGTTTATTGAAACAGATTTTTTTTATTTCAAAGTAATTTATTTATTAATTCGTTCTATTAAGATATATAAATTTTAAACTTCGTGAAAGGCTTTTAATAACTATATTATTCTCTATAATTGGTTAGATACAGAAATAAAACAGAAAAAAAGTAAGTAAAAATATTCATTTTTTTATAATCTTACGAGAAATTCATATATATATTATTTATTTTTTATCGTTTCGTATTAATGGCTTCATCTTGTTGTAAATTTTAAGTAATTGAAGATATTTCTTATTTAAAAATAATAGAGAATATAAATATTTATATAAATTAATTTAACAAATTTAATATCAATTTCTGTTCAAACGTAATAACCTATAATTTAAAATATAATATAAGTTATTATTAATTATTAGGAATAAAAAACAAAATTAACAAGAAAATCAAACAGTCCAGTCAAAATTAATATATATTTTTTTAATCTTGCAAATAGGTTTTAAATTCCATTAAATATATTTTCTGTAGCATATACCAGTTAAATAAGAGCATAATATGTTTAGTAATCCATCGGATGTTTTAAGCAAATTATAGGTCAAAGGTCAAAGGTCAATGGTGATATTAGTGATAGCGCTCCCCGTGTTCCCACGCTGACCGACGTCCGAAGGGTCTCTAACGTACAAAGGAACACGTCTTGGCGCAAACAAACCTGTTCCTGTTCTCACAAACGGCACCAGACACTGGACAGTAGACAGTAGACAGTAGACGGTAGACAGTAGACAGTAGACGGTAGACATCACATGTCAGCAGACAGTAATTTTCTAATGTTCATTCTTTTAATTAAATTTCAGTATTTATTAAAAAAAAATATTTAAAATTTAATCATTATAATAATAATAAAAAAAAAGTGTCGTGCTGTGTTCTGTTGAATATTTTTTGTTAATATATTATAACTAAGGTATGTGGTGTTTATTATTATTATTATATATAATTAAAACATAGTAATAATATATATATTTTAATAAAACATATATCGCTTGTAGATTCAATGTGTTCAAGAGACATTAAACGCGGACGGAACCGCGTGCTGTACTAGTTAATGTCATTGTATGTATGTATGTCTCACATTAAATCTGCTGAGATCGAGTTCACATGTTTATATTAAAAAAAATAATTTTGAAATACATGAATATGTTTCAAAATTTATATATATATATATTAAATAAAATATATCTTATGACTCTAAACATAAGACATGACGAAAGTATAAATCCAATTATATATATATATATATAATAAAAAATATCAGTATATTTATTACTTTATATATATATATTAATGTTTGAATGTGTGGAGTCGGTTGTTATCTTACGTCTTGTCACCAAACGAGAAAACGAAATGAAACTACTTGCATTTTACTCCAGACATCAGTCACCACACTCTCAAATGATAATGTCATAAATGAAATATTATTTAAATATTTATTTATAAAATATTATTATTTATATACTTCTCTTATCAGTGCGTTGATAAGAAATCTCATTTTTCTTGTACAAATATTTTCTCTTCTCGTGATCTTTAAATACACGAACGAACAGAATTTTCATTAATATTATTTTTTTTCAAATATATATAACTAGTACTTACCCGAAGATTCGTCTGTTATAAAACCACACGGTTTAGTATATTTATTGGAATTGAATAACAGACAAACAGACTTACACTCTACGTGATAACGATGTCACATTATTCATAATATGTATTCATCAGCGGAGGTTTCGTTGGACATTAAAGAGATTGTTACGTAATAAGTTAACATTACGGTTACATTTATATTGAACGTAATAAAAAAAAAATCATCTCATTATATTATTAAATTTTTCACGTGCAACGTTATCATTACAAGACGTTGCACAGAAAACAAATTACAAATCATCTCGCGAAGACGCTCCGCGCCAAATGACTCAGTTACAGCTAAATTGCTCGTAGATTGCCGGCGAGGAAAATTTCCGTTAAATTTAAAGCTGTTATAGTGATTTAATGGAATTGTATCGATTTAATTGTCGGCTACATCGACCTAGACCGGAATATCATCGATATCGATTAATTAAGGTACGGAATCTTAAAAAATATGAACAGGTTTATTAAAATATACTATAGGATTTATAAATTAAGTTTCCATACATATTTTAAACGATATATTATTCGTGTAATGTGTTTGTATGTATGTATGTATATTTATATAGTTTTTTTGTCGATAATCAATGTTGGAACACGCTGTATACACCTGATTACATAATATGACCCCAAATACGTCACTGTCAGTGTTTCTTAGGGGTCATTAGCAGAACGACTGCCATTCTGAGGCCCATTTAGATAAAATGTCGGAGATTTCAACGAAGATTCTTAGCAGCCCCCCCCCCACCCTCCAGTGTAATGAGTCGCGAAGATTTCGGGGTGCGAATGTATAGGGTGTTAGTAATCACAGGAGGTAGTAATTGATTTGTTTATCGATATATATTTAAATATATTTGTAATTAAAACAACATAAACTTTGATCACAACCGATATTAAATTTAATTTAAATTTATGAGATGTAAGGCTTTCGCGAGTCTTCATTTAAATGAAACTAATATTTGTCGGATACTTCGCGTATTTTATTATTTTCAAAACTGAATACTCCCGACGTTTCGCTTACTTTGCAGCAAGTTTAAATTATATTTTTATGTATAATTGGAAGGACATTATGTTATAAATATTTTTATTGTATATTAATATAATCAATATAATCAATCACCCTGTATATAAATTCCTCTGAACCCCAGCACTCGTTTTGTTATCTTTAACTCTTTGCTTCGCGACGTCTTTGACTTTTATAATACATTATTTAGAAGGGTCCCGTGTTTGTGTGCGCGTCTGTGTCTTTCTGTGTGTGTCTGTGTGTGCGTGTGCGGAGTCTAAAATAATTTATTATTCAATTACAACTTCGGATGAGTTTAAGTAAGTTTTAGAGCGTTCTTTGTTCCATGTATGTATGTTTATTGATTCACGTTCAGACGGTTTACAAACATAGCAAAATCTTTATATTATTACTTATAACGTTATAATACATAATAAACATCCATTTGGACAATCAACAGTAGAGCTTTAGTATGGAAAATTTTATTTTATGCTAATTATTAAATAATATTATAATGAAACGTAAAATTCTAGAATATTTTGAAGGATTATATCTTATGAAATTCCATTAAAACTTGTAACTAACCATATTCAAATTAAAGTACCAAAAACTGTACCCTTTTCAATACTTAATACACAACTAACCCCCGCCTTGGGGCAATTCTTCAAAGGGTGAAAAAACCCCAGCGGGTCTACTCCAACCCCCAACCCCTAAGAGCCCGCCTTAAAGTAATTCTTGGGGAGAAAAAAGGGGTGGATACTTAGCAACGAATAGAATGGCGCGTTTTTGCTCTGTTCGGTTTTAGTTTGAATTTGGAACGGTTTTTTCTTTCGTTTGCGGCCAGAGTTGTTGTGACTGGTGAGGGATTATATACTCCTTTGTAACTATTATATTAATATTAGTGCATAATATGAGATATTATACTATTTATTATTTTTGTGTAATTAGAGATAATTCTATAAAGAAAATTATTAATAGTAATTCATTTTAAGTTATTACCATCGTATGAATATTTCACTCTCCGCAAAAATACGAAATATACTTTAAAAAATATACCGCATAAAGTGAAAATAAATCCTAGTATATAATTCGTAAATCCAGCAAACATAATAACATCGAAAAACGAGCTCAACTAAACCCCCCAAAAAACTTTCCCATCCCACTAGAACACACACATACACACACACATATAAAAATCCCCACACGTACACAGACAAAAAACGTTAACTACTCGCCCGAGGGGGAGCCCTCATATCCTTGCAGAATTTGTTTACTCGCAAGGAACTCACTATACGGAGCAAGCTCGGCAAAGGGGATTGGATTGCGTTCTAAGTTTAAATACTATTAGTCTTTTTTTTATTTCAACTAAACTGCCAGTTATTTTTTATTTAGAAATGAGGTTGTTTAAGATTTCGTGTTCGTTTTATGACGTTGTATATTCGCTAAGTAGTAAGTTGATATTTCTATGGACTATATTGTATATGTTATTAAAATATACAATCTTTGTATATATGCCTTTATTTAGTCGTTTGCTTTGATATTTTTAAGTCCACTTTAATCTCTGAATATCCAAAGGCAATATGAAAACTCGTGCTTCGAATACGGGACGCGTTCAATCCAAACTTGAATTTAAACGTGGAGTTGTTCCAAGTTTCCAAATTTGAAAATTAGAGCGACTTGGCGGGAATTAAATACAATATGGCGTCCTCAAGTTTTGCATGAGCAAACTAATTTAACAATACAAAGAAAAATTTTAATATATTATTATATGAATAGTTTTGAGTCATTTCTTATAGTAATTTCCTTGCTATTTTCCTTTACACATCCATTTCATTGTCTCCCCCCACGCAAATAACATCTCTAAGAGTCAAATAAGGCGGCGCACAGCTGCGCCTACAGAATTTTCGTTTACTTCACCTGTAATTACAAAATATATTCAGAACTTGTAACTGGATTTAAATAGTAAATTAGTGATGGGATTCATATCGATTATGATTTATCGATATCATATTTAAAATCATAAATCTTTTTTTAATATTACGATAAGAATATTTTTTTTTGGATTAGTTTTCTAAGAAAATAAAAAGTTATATATTTTTTTTAAAAAGTGTACATTTATAGCTAGATGGTTAGGTATTATAAATTATTCTACCTCCGGGCTATCAGCTGACTTCCTGCAATCTCTTGAGGTTTTCCTGCCTCGCTCCAACACTGGAATTTATGTTATAAGACAACAACATGGCCGTCGCTTACTCAATAATGATAAATATAACATTTTTTTTAAGTATATATTGATAACAAAATTATTATTTATTTTAATTTATAATTAAAAAATTCTGAATATATCTGTTTATTTATTTCCTGACATAATTCCAATTTCATAATTATCACATTAAATTTCAAAGACTATTGGATATCAAAAATAATGTTTACATTCCTTTCATTTCTATAATAGAAATAAAATAATTTGACACAATAATCTATATTATGGTACATCACTATCGCAGTACCTACAAAGAGACACTAAGAAATTATGTATTCCCCTTAGCGGAGTTTCGGCAACATTATTGAATTTATTCATTTACATGCAATACTTTTCTAAACGTCCGTGTGTAGAATAATACTTAATTAATATAGTAGAATATTTAAAAATAAATTATATTAAACAAACCTCTACAAAGATAACTTATTTAATATTAAAGAAACCTCATCCTTTTCGAAGTCGATTAAAAAATATATACATCGATTTTTCTTTTTTTTTCACTAACTACCAAATGAAACTGGCATTCCGTTGACATTATAAATCCTGTTATATGAATTAAAAAATATATATAATGTTTAAATTGGTAGCCGTTGATTACAATGAAGACCATTAAAAACGTTCATGAACACATGTTATAAAGCCAGATAAGAAATCGTACCCAAATCTTAACAATGTTATGTAAGCATAATATAAATGCTTTGAGAAAATTCAGTGACAAAGCAAATTGCTTTCCGTCGTGTATAGAGAAATTTATTGCCTCCCTCAGAGAAAACGAGATAGGAACTATAGAAATTAGCGAATTAATATGACGCAATTATGTCGCCATTGTTAGGAGTATCAACATTGAAACGGGGAAATAAAAAATATTCCAAATACAAATATTTATAAAAAAATGATTTTTTTTTTTAATGTACATCACACACAGAAATACACAGGCATATTAAGGTGTGAGCGTTTAATGTTTTTTTTTTAAATTCAAAATGCGTTCTAAATTCGAAATACGGAACTGAATGATGCTAGATAGTATTTATGTACGAGAAAAGAGTTTTGTATTCCTACATGGAGCAGATTGTAAAATTAATTATTATTATATAGAATAATATATGTAGATTATTATAGTTATAATAATTTACAAATAAAAATAAAATATTAAATATGGGAATATTATTATTTAATTTTTTTTATAAAATAATGAACAATACTTAAGAACTATAAATAAAATTAGTCCCTGCCATTACAATAAACGCCTTCCGAAGAAACCGTTAGTGATAACGTAGACTTATCGCATGGTTTACAGGGACGTACTTTACAAAATTCATAAGTATGTATTAATTAGTAAGCTGTTTTACTTATTAATTCATATTTTTAAATCAAACGCCATTGTAAATGAGGATTTCATTATAAATCCAATACGAAATTTTAAAAATATAGTATATATAACATTATAATTCTCAAGAGGAATTACTTACAAACTAACCATATGAATGAAAATTTTCTATTAGGTAGGTAACTAATTAAAACCAAAGTCCGACCCTGTAGGACCCGCGTTAGAAAATATAAATTGGAATTCATATATTTAGGGGTCTAAAAGTGTTTTGAAAAGTAGTTTGGAAGGGTCTAATTCCTTTAGTTTTACTGCCTTTTTGGGGGTTTTTAGATCCACCCGATGTTTTATAAGGGTCGATGTTTGGTTAGGACCTTTTTTAACCTTTCGGTCCGTATAGTTTTAGTTTTGATATAAAATTTTGCAAATTCTGTTGGCTTCCGTACTCGTTACTGTTTTTAATGAAGATACTTATGTCGCTTGTGTTCAAAATATTTCATATTAATTCTAAATAAACGACTTTTCATAGTAATCTGTATATTTAAAAAGATACTAACTTTACAGATGAATGTAATATATTTTATTCCTATGAGGAAAAGAATAGATTACATTATATATACAGCTGTTATTCTTACAACATAGTATATTCTTTGTTATATATAACAATAACAATTATAGTATGCATATAATGTATGGAATTATTAATTAACATAACCAAAAATAAAGTTAAAAAATTGATTAAAGCTCGCGTCGACCGCCACGACGGAGTTAGTTCACGGAAACGTCAAAGTTTCGCGAGGGAGGGTCGGGTGGGGGTCGGAGGGGGTTAGACGTGGGGGTTAGGGGTCGGGGGTTGGGAGGCAGGGGGTCAAAAATGAGCTGAGCGAAGACGGATCGGGGAAGTTTAAAATTAGAGTCCCACCCTGTTCTTTTAGATTCTCAATAAATAGTGCTTGAGAGTGATTCTGTGATATAAATTTATCGTTGCTTTCGTTTATGTTGTTATAATAATATATATTTACAAGATACATGAATAAAAAATACAGAATTATATGAAGGAGTAAGTTTTAAATTTTTATTTACGGGGGAGTTTTTTCATGATATACAAATCGCTGTAACAAAAATAATACATAACATACTCATATTAAGAGTTCTAGGAAGATAATTATGTATGTACGGTTATATAATATATATGTTTGTTTGTTTGTTTAAATATGTGTATGTATGTAGATATATAATACCATGTATGTTATAATACACTTTGAGTTATGACGTATGTATTATGTGGGTATTTTTCACAAAATATTATTTTATATATATATGTATATATAAATATACAAACAGCGATTCCGTTTCCACACTCGCACCGAATAGTGGTAATTGAAAATTCTATCAAAACTTGCTCGCAGTCCGCATCTTTGACAATAAGAGAAATTTAACATCTGGCGAATTAGACTTATTTTTTATACAATTTTAATCTCTAGCACCATACAAATAAATGCTAGTTTCGTATTATGACGTAATTATAGTTCCTTGCCAATATTTGCTACATTGTCTACGATTGCATCTTCAGTGCACTTCAAGACTTTCAATTTTGTATGCAACCTCTTCCGATGTCTTTTTGAGTTTATGTAATCTGTGCTCATTCAGTGTTTCGATTATATACAAAATACAAAGCGCCTTCTCGAATGTTTCAATCAAAATTTCTATTAAAACTTGCAGGATGTGACGTCACGTTTACCTCTGTTAGTGAATACATTTCTTCGTATTTCGTCCATTGTATTGAATCTTTCAGTTATTTTTGTATATGTATTATAACCTTAAGGTAATTATATTAACATTTTATTTATGAATTAACTGAACAAAATTATACTTAGAGATTTTTTTGATAAGATGATGTAAAGCATTTTTTTAATATATATTAGAATATTTTGGCAAAAATCACAATTTATTATAACAAATTATATTTAAAGGACGCTTAGATTTATTAAAAACATAATTCTTTATATAATATCAAATGAAACATATCATACATAAATGTAAATTTAAATAATCTCCCACTGATATGTTACAACACATTAATTCGTATAAAAACAGTAACCAGACAAACGTAATGTTTATCTCTGTATTAACATCTCAAATACAAAACTCAGACTTCACATTTGTACCTTCTGGGGCAACTTTTCACCCCACCAAGACGGAAAATTTACATAAATTTACAAATTTCACAGCAAAAGGCACGATATAGTGCAACCCCCTCCCCCAACCCCGTGCTGGGGGGGGTCGTTTTTCATGTTTAATTTTAACTTTGGTTTTAATAAATCCTGTGACTGAATATTTCATATCACATACCTACATACAAGATAAAATTAATTATGTGGGTAGTTTTAAAATGTGACTTTGAATATTGATTTATTGTGATTATTTAGTATAATAATAATAATAATTATGAGATATTAATTATATTGTTCTTGTTTTCTTCATTGGTTTTTGTTCTTTTAAATGATAATAATTTTTTTTCTTGTATAAATGTGATATTGAACGAAAAGTTTTGAAATTTGAAATAACAAACAAGTACGTTATAGATGTGTTAATGTCATCATTATATATTGTACTATATTTGGTATTAGCAAGTGCATATTAAGAGTAAAGTCAGGTTAAAAATATCTGTATGCAAACGGCATTCGAACAAAATGTAATATAATATTAAAATAAATACCTCAATATCAGGGTCTAGGGCTGAGCCGTGAGCCGTAAAACAAGGAGCGGAATATTAAAACGGTACGACGAACGAACGCCATTAAAATGCGTAATTGCTGGATTAGACCGCCCAAGATTCCACTATCTCGTCCGTGTACACTTACACAGATTAAATATACAGTATTGAAGCACAGATTGATAACTGCCTTTATGGCTGTATGATTTGATGCCATTGTTTTCGTTAGTTGAGAGAATGATTTTTATGCATATTTCTGTTTTTGTTACAGGCGATCGTAGCGAGGAAGGGGATGATGAAAGAAATTTATAGATATTTTATTATTGTTATATCAAACATAAGATACGAGGACGCAATAATATCGTGACAGTTTTTATAATTAATGAAACAAAACAATTACTCTATGGCGACTCCAAGATGGCGTATTGCTAATTTGAATCTCGCTCCGTAGTCGACGTGCTCGCCATACATCATGAGGGAAGTCTCAAGATTACGCGATTTACAACGGCTTTTTCGAATTTCGAACCATCTCTGCGTTTTATGCCTCCGCTCCGGAACGCGGTTCTGAATTTAAATTAAATTATGTTTAATTCGCTCCGCCCGTTCCAGCCGGTTTTGTGCCAGTATTTTTTTTCCATATGAAACCTTCTTTTTTATACAAAATAATCTTTTAATTTAAAATGAGAACACCGGGAAACTGATTTGAAACGATAAAATTTTATCATTTTGGTTGTATAATAGGGGATAATTGATGTAACATGGGGCGTTTCTGTGTTGTGAAAAGGAGAAAAAAATAATACGTATTAAAACATTCATAAAACGGGCCAGCGAAAAGTTTTCTCCACCGGGGCGTGCCACCCTCGGTACATCTATAAATCTATATGACGTCATTAAGAAAACTGAACAGCAGCCTCTTATATACAGCCGTCTCTCTCACACCCACTCTTTTAAGTATGACGCGGTGCTTGGATGAGCGAAACGTCTTAAGAAAGAAAAGAGTGAACGTTTCTCTCGCTCGGCGCCTTACAATGGAGAAAAGACGGCGAAAATTAAATAATACTTTGTCGTTTATTGAAATTGCAGGGAGATGCTGTGGGGAGGGGGGGTTGAGGATTGTGAACATTTTCGAGGGTAGAGGTAAAAAGGTATTGATTTTAGTCGGATTATACGGTGTTTTGAATTTATTCTGCGGTTAAGGTCTTAGAACATAACCAGGTTAAAACAGCAATTGTTATATATAATAAACGCCATTAATGTTAACCATGATAAATACATCGTTTTCATTGTTTGTTCCACTTGGGAATAGTTCTTAGGGATGAGTTCGTTGACTTGGGGAATGTTGCTGGAATTTTTAATAAATCAATTATGCAACAACCCTCTAGAGCTTTTAAAACTTAAAGAGTTTTATTTAATATAAAGTTATCAGTACATATAAATGAAATTATTTGTTTCCAAACCCGCATGGATGTGGAATATATTATGCCACTCGACCCTTTACCAACATGACTAGAAAATATATCCTAAAATGTCTTCTAAGATACATTGAATTGAAAACGGTCTTTTTCAGGCTTCACTTCCACGTTCTTTATAAAAAATTATAGAACATTACAATGTATCATAATAATCAATATACCTATAATTATGTGAGAACCTTATATGTACTAAAATATTTTTTTGCTGTATGTAACAGACGAATCACGTGAGTATTTTATCAACGCCGTTATCATTCTTCGGTTGAATAAAATTGGCAATACAAAAGCGGGAGGCAACTTAGCCCCTTACAAAGGCCGGGCAAATAAGCCATTAAAAGCGTTGCGACGGTACTGAGCTATAAAATCTCTGCTTCTTGCCCCCCCCTCCACCCGGGGTGGTCCTCCCCCCCTCGCGATAAACTGCTTTTATGCCGTTCGTACTATAATTAAAATGGCTTGACGTTTTCTAGCGAGCGCACGATAAAAGACCTAAGACGGGCTGCGTTCGAAATTTAATTTTCCAATTTTAATTACCGAACGTCTCACATGTCTGGGGGTTCGCGATTATAATTTAATGAACAAATTACATAACGTCATTTAAATTATTTTAATTAAATGAAAAGCAACGCTTATAACAATAAAATTAATACTGGCATTAAAGAGATGCTAACATGAGCCGCAATTAAAAAGTATAATCAATAATTCTAAATTCAAATGAAACCGGTTCAAAATTTGACCAAACTAGTTGTGGAGTCCAGTCAGAGAGCACGTGTCCACTAGACTGGTCGTCGGAGGGGTTACAACTAGATTCCTTTAGTTGCATTTTGTATCAAAACTTGATTTTTTTATAATTTTAAAAACCAGATTGACCAGTCAGTTAGGACACGTGTAGGTCGAATTGCAGTGACGCATAATGAAAAATAAAACGAATTTTTTAATATTCTTTTACAGATGCTATATATTTTTTAAAAGAATAAATAAAAAAATATATACAAATAAAAAACGCTATTTTGAATACGCGACATTTGTCTCTGAAGTATTATAACAGCGATTAAAAATTAAAATTATTCAATGAAATTGACATAAATATAATATGAAATTAAATTTAAAAAATAGCTTTATATTATTCACAAGTGTATAGTCAAAGAAAATGTTGATAAAAATAAAAAAAACATAAGACGTATTCTAGAAATATTTATGAATATTTTTTAATAAAATGTTTAAAAAAAAATCCTTACGTAAAAATACAAGGTTAATATAGTATTTCAAATTAAAAGTGGGTAGTTGAATTTTAGATTGTAAAGTAGAACGCGTTAATTAAAGTGGTGATCAAAGAAGAACCGAGCTATTGTACCGACTTCCTGTTACACGGACGACGTAGAACGATGCTACTGAAACATCGTTATATATAACAACCAGAAGAATAAATTAATATAACAACAATTACAACCTCTTTGTATTTTATTTTGTAAAAAAATATATATATTAATAATCTGTTTGTAGTTTTTCAAAATTCCATAATTTATAATTTTCAAATTATGCATTAAATATCCAAAACTATGTATTAACCATTTTTTATATAGAACAATAAACGAATTTAAAAAAAAAAAAAGTTTTATTCAATATACCTACAAAAATCCACCTTCGCCCGTCCCATTCCAAAGCGAGCGGCCGCCATCTTGAAAGGAAAACACAAAGATGCTGAATAGAGAAATTTTCTTGTGTAATTTTCGCGCTCACCCCCCCTCTCCCACACTGCCTTAGGTAATTCGTGGGGATCCACCTTGTATGTCTATTGTTATTCTTTTATATATCAATTTACATTTTTACATTCTAACTATATCTACATCAAATTTAACATATTAATTGAAAATTTTTGACAAACATCGTAATAAACCTTTTTTTTTAAATTTAAATAAACATTTTTATACTGTTAATTATCTACTATTAAAACATGACACACAATTTGTTATGCATATCTAATATATATGTACAGAGCTGAGGGCGCGAGTCCTCCAAGAAAATTAGTTATTAAAATTTCACTGACGCTACGAAATTTATCTCAAACGCGGTATACAACGACGCGTCAGTTTTGACAGTTGACAATTAACAATATTCATTTTTTTTATGACTTTAAATATTCAGCCAAAATCATGCAGCCGAACTATTTGATTATTTTAAAAAATACAGATCGGAATAAATTCGAGTATAAATAGATAGTAAACCAGTTTTAATTTATAGGTAGGGTTTAAAGTAATTCTTTATGCGAGTTTCTTAATAATGTAAAACGGGTTTAGTACTGACCATCCCTTCACAAAAGACATCGGACAGTACACTTATGGTCAACCGTGAGAATTTTTTTAGACCGTTTAATATTTTTTGGTTTAGTAATATCATAAAAAAGTAAAAATTTAATATTGTTTAAAGTATATATTTCATATAATAATACTTAAATAATATTTTGTTATTATTTTATTTACATATACTACATATTTTTTGTTTACAATTTTTTTAATTATTTGATTACTAATATGAATTAATAATTCTCATTAATAATATGAGTTGAAAGCATTTTGTATTGATAAAAAACTACAAGTAATAAGTAATTTCACCCTTCTTATATAAAGTGTAAGGATATCTCGAAGAAAGTATGAGAATGTAAACCAGTTTTTCTGGATGTTCTGTGTTGTGTCATAATGGACAATGACCAGCGTCATCAGATGGTCATCGTGGGAAAGGAAGGGTCAGAATGTGTCAATGACCAGAATAGAAAGTATTATCATATATTAAGAACGAGTTTTTGGTTATAAAAAGAAAAAAATATATAATTCAGTTTATATTGTTACCAAGTTCAGACTGCCTTTAAGTTTTTAAACGTAATATAGTATTTCTATTAAATTAGTAATAAATTTAATACAATGCGAGTATTTGAGTGCGAAAACTTTCTAATATTTTTTCGTTAGTTCGTCTTAGAATTACATAAAAAGTATATTTAAGTATATGGTATATTCTATCAAATATCAATTTATTCGGTTGAAGTACATAACGAAGACGCCGTTAAAGTTTTCCGTGCTACTTTCGCGGCTCTGCAGAAAGTTGTGCCGAGCTCATTACCACGCCACAGGCTTACATTGGCTGTAAAAAGACGCCACAACACAATATAAAATATATTATAATATGTAATTTTTTTTTTTATACTGCAGCGTTCACTCACACTTCAGTTGTGGAATATAAAGCCAAGGTCGACGTCTTTATTTACTGAACTTGTTATAGTATAATTTTGATGAAACCCAAACGGAATTGGTCTAATCAAATTATGATGATTTGTTTTTTAAAGTTTCCGGAGGATTAGAATTTTAATATTTTTTTTTTAAGTTGCCTCCTTTTGACATTTGCTATTCGACCTCTTTGAATGTGTCAGTGTGACATTATTATTTTTTTCATATTGCCTTTTTCATTTAAACAAATTGATCGAATAGAATATAGTAAATCTCAATGAATTCACATATATATATGTTGTAATGATATTCAGTCACATATGACATTATTAAATTTCGTTTCTTAGTTATGTATCTTAATTACTACTGTACTTGATACAAGCGTCTTTTCCTCCCACTGTAAGTCGACCTGACAGTCTCCCGCCTTTATACCCCGAGGCGTTTATATAATATCTAGAAGATAAGTTCCACTTATATATGTATTGACAGCACTAATATTTATTACAGGCTTTTGTTATCTGGCCATATATCGTTTACTTGATGGATAAACTTGCAAATAACAGAACTTTAAAGTTTATCTTTTACAGAGAGGGACGGATATAACGAAAGAGAGAGATGGATATATGAAACATATATAAATATATAATTAAATTATTTTACTAGTTTTCAAATTTTAAGTTCCTTTAAATGTAAGATATAAATTATATTTAAGAACTATACATATGTTACTTACATTAAAATAACAAATTAAAGAATAAGTAAGCCGGCTAGCTTATGACATGTGTCTTGTAACAGATAGCCGGCTGGACTAAAATGCAAGATCAGTTAAGTGATTTATGAAAAGGTAATACTTACTCAAACCCGCTGATAAATAATGTGCTTTTCAAAGATGATTTTTAATAAAAAAAAAAAAATGTTATAATTTTAATTTATCGAATTTTAAAAAGCACTAGTTAAGCAATTACGGCATGGACTGATTATTGATGGGTGACCAAATCAAGAGCTTGTAAAATCATATCCAAATTTTTAAGCCTTTGAAAACGTCTTCTGTTTGAACTTAAAGTAATCAAACAAACTTAAAACATACAGTATATTGACAAATAAGGCTTTTAATATATTCATATATATATTTATTAAAATATATTATAATCGATTATCTCTTTCATATCTACATTATACGTTATTTGGTTCAACAATAACCCGATCATTTCCACGTCGTGTGTTGACGCCTCGCCTCTACGTTTCTTGATAAATTGCCGGCCGACGTTTTCTTTAACGATCGTCTTATATACAGGGTGATGTATTTAACTGTACATAGAATATAAAATTATATTTATAATCTCATTGAATGTGACCTGCTAGTTATGTTCTGAAGGTATTCATAGGCAATTTTTTTTTGTTCATTGTCTCAGGATACATATGAGAGTGCCTGTGGACTCCGAAGTCTATTGATTATATTAACAAAGTTATATGTAGTTATGTTTTAACTTAAAATGCAATATAATCACGTTATACTACCCTAATTTATATCTTTTTAAAAAAATACCCGCTTTTGTCTTTAAAAAGGGCGAATATTGTGCAAGCAAAGCAAGGCTTCATTGATTGTGTGGATTATATATAAATCTTGGATTGTATATAAATCTTTTACTGTGAAATCTGTTTTAATGTTCTC
This sequence comes from Danaus plexippus, assembly GCF_018135715.1. Classification (NCBI taxonomy): domain Eukaryota; kingdom Metazoa; phylum Arthropoda; class Insecta; order Lepidoptera; family Nymphalidae; genus Danaus; species Danaus plexippus. Next base: position 1,507,297 of record NC_083552.1, on the reverse strand, counting down.
AAACAAATCACAAGTAAGGTATCACAATAATAGGCCTCCGACATACACACACAAATCATACAAAAAAAAAATGATTCACTAAGTTAAAATTATTCCTTATACATACATACAATTAATATTAAGACATTTTTATTAACGTATTTATATAAACCTGTAATTTAACATAATTTTTGATATATTAAATGTATATAATGATAAACAAGTTCGACTGAAGACCATTAGTAGAACATCCTGTATATGGTTAACGCGTGTAATTAACGACGAAGGAGGCTCACAAAAACTACGTTCTTAGTGTCAGACGCACACACCCACAGTGACACACACAAACACACACACACAACATATTCTAAGGATTAGTTGGGGTGAGAGCAAGTCGTTTTAATAAATTAATTGATTCCTTAATACAAAAAATAAGTTTGCTTATATATACTTTTATATATATATATTAAAGTTATTTTATATAAAGGCTTTACACACTCTTTCCTGTCGCCTAGTATCTTTCTTTATCTCACTAAGTGTTTTATATCTCGTAACACATTTACGTAATGCTGTCTTATTTTAAGCCTTATTTATATATTTAGGAATAAGTTTAACTGTTATTCTGTAACAAGTATTTAAACTAGCACTAATTATTGAATTTGATGAAAAAAAAAAATTAATAAAAATGTGGGTACATTTAAAACAGGTAACATTTTTTTATTTCATCTCCAATACAGGTGAATGTCGCTTGTGTTGTTCTTATCGAAGTAATAGTTTTTTCATGGAATTACGATTTTCATACGGAAAAAAATATATCTCCAATAATCGCATACATATATTAAAAATTTATATTAAACTGTATAATACTTTAATTCATTTAACGAAACATAATGACTTTATTGTATGAAGGTGCTTACCAATATATATATATATATATATATATATATATATATATATATATATGTTCGTCTATTAATTAAGAATTAACATATATATATATGTATATATATATAGATATCATAGTTATTTGTAAGATTAAAGTAAGAAAACACCGGGTTATATTATCTCGTTTATCTGAAACTCTTATAAGTGCGAATAATTTGGGGTCCGGGGGGCCTGAGGGGGTCTGTGGGGGTCTCAGGGGGTTCGTTAGGGCCTTAATGCCGGCAGACATTAATCATTCCTTTCATAAAGAGTGGGGGTCCGTAGATAAATAAGTGTAGTATGTGTTTTCTTAGGGTACCCTTCTTGAGATGCTGCTAGAATGATGTGGATAAGACAGCATTTGCTGTACATAGTAAGATAAATTATCACTAAGAAATATTTCTCTTAAGAATATTTTATATAAATAACACAAGTCTATGAACAAATAATTTTATATTGAATTTAAAATATTCAAATATAGTATTAGTGATGTTTCAGCTGGAAAATATATGTTTTTTTAATAGAAGCGATAACTTTCTTATGTTAAGTAATGTCCATCAGTTTCTATTTTACCTTCATAGTACCGCGCGCTCTGCCACATAATTATTCATCTTAAATTGCACGAGCTTGTGTGTGTGTGTATGTATGTGTGTGTATGTGTGAGTGTGTGTCTCAAATTACGTTGGAAGAAAGCTCGTTGGATGGAAAATTTATAAATTTATTAAGATTTCGCTCTGAGTTATGGAATTTAATTATGTTGCTACGGTATTGAGGGGCTACTTGCTGATGACGTCACACGAAAACAACCAACATTTAGACACCAATTTGTTATTATATATATATGTAAATAAATAAATAACATTAGCTACGTGCTACGCTCTCGTAGAGCATATATTTTCGTAGCCGTAGACGTGCTACGGTTACGGCTACGAAAATGTATGCGGTTCCTTTAAGAAATATGATATAGACATATATACTAGTTTCAGCTACCGACTCCGTCCGCGTGAACATCCGAGTTGCGTGCGGAGAGAAATGTATAAGGTGTGTTCAAAAAATAACTATTGTGAATTACATTGCAGCTTTTTCATTTTAAATCACCTAGATACAGTCTGCAACGCCATCTGCCGTAATGATTCGTGAATCTGAACCATTAAGAACACCACCTAAATGTATAAAAAATTGCATTCTAATCGGTCCAGCCGTTAAGAAGGAATTCAGTGACATACACACTTACAGTAGTATTATATATATATATATATTAAAAAAAAAATTGGATTCGACGACATTTCAATTCACAATTTATTAAAAAAAATATAAGATTTCCTTAAAATCTATTCTTATATTAATGCTCAAACAATTAAAGACAATTAAAAGTTGAAGTGGAACGTTTTGTGAATCAAAATATATTTCTATATATATTTAATGAACATTCAGTAACGTAAAGGTTTTATATGAAACAAAAAAAACAATAATATAAACAACAATATAGCCCTTGTGTTAGTACATCAAGGTCATCACATTGCTGTAGTGGTATAAGCAGGGTCAGCTATCATCGGCCCCATCAACGCCGGTTAGACGGCTCGTAAAAAGAGTTTCCTTGCGTCATCATAACAAAAAAATTAAAATGTCAGCCATCATCCAGACAGACGCGTTTCAGAAGCAAATATGGTCTGATTGTTACGCGGTATCTTAATATTATCATTGTTTTCATCTCGTCTCTGTGATCACGGCTGCTGCAAGGAACCGAAACGTCGGGAGTGTGTAGTAAAATAATAAAATAGCAATCTGAACATTTTTGTATCATTTAAACGAACTCGCTATCATCTCGATCTCATTATGCCCAGTGTTGCCATAGTGATATTCGTATTTATTTTTTCAATTAATATACTGTGTATATATTATGGATATAACTTACAGTGACATATCCTATTTAAATAAATGATAGGGTTTGTGAGGATGTATGTACGGGAATTAGTCGCTCTTTCAAGCATAACTACTAAACAGATTTTGATTAAACTTCACATTAACGTAGCTTAGATTTCAGAAAACAACATTAACTATAATTTATCAAGATATTCCGTTATTTTCGCGTGGAGTGATATCAATATACTGTCCGTTGGTAACCATATCACTTGCTTAACTAACTGTTACAAAATACTTTATTTCTCTACAAAAAATATTATAAAGTTTACGCCAACGTGTTCGTCGACAAGGACTTGGTTGTAATTTTAAGGAATGTCTAAAATTATATATTTTAATAAGAATATAAAGTAATTAAATTATTATAATGTTTCTTTATTTTGTTTTATAAAGATTTTATATGTATTCAATTTCATTTTATAACTCGCAAAAATATAATATTAATTGAAAATATATTAACTCTGTTCTCATACTTGTGATAGTTTTATACCTTCATATGTCCTTAAAGTAATTTATTAGATTTAATTCTGAAGTAAATTAATTGATTTTTGTTATTTGTATATAGATTTATTTAATTTAAAATTATTATAAGTGTGCAGTGTGTTTGAAAAGTCATATTTTTTTTTAGGAATATGAAAAAAAAAAATTAAAACTGGTCATATATAAATATATATTTTTGTTATTTTTATGGAATTTCTGTAAAAAATGTTTACATGTTGAGCGTAAATTGGATTCCAAATAAAATTATTATGGAAAATATCTTTAGGGAATATTATTGAAGTATTTTTACATTTTTTTTTAATTTCCTTTTCGTTTTGCAATTAATAATAATAATAGTAACTGTAAACTTTAAGTAAATGTCACTGAGGATATTTTTCAATGCATATGAATTAATACAAATATAATTCTGAAATAAAATTATATTTTTACATTTCTATAAATTATACATTAAAAATAAATATTCTGACTGAAGCCTTCCGTTCCAGAAATAGACTGAAAATTATATATATTTCTTCCTTTATTATATTAATAAATAATAATAGTGCTTTGCCATTAAGTTTAAAATCATAAGTCTCAATGAAACAATACATTTAAATAAACTGCCGGACAAAATAAACTACACTCTCGATCGGGCGCTGTATAAAAAAAACAATTTATAAATGAGTGGAAAAACATGTGGCTAGGTTAACCTCAGTGTTAAATTAACTGGCGGTTAAACAACGATTAACAGACAGCGGTAATCACTGCCCCTGTAGGACGAAAAAATAAAAACACTCACTGTGGAAATGGACTTGTTTTCTTTGAGACAAATATATAATCCTACATGAATTAAATAGCTATGTCTTTGGATTGTGTTTTTGCGTTGTTATTATTAAAAGGAGCTTTTTTATTTAATGTACAATAACAGAACATTCTAATGATATGTATTATGGAGACCGTACTCTCGGTAGACAGCTGAAGACTCCGTCTCCATATAAGGTGTGCCGATGTTCATACAATAAATCACTGCAAAGCGCTTTAAAAAAAACCTTCCATCCCCTAATGAAGACTAGCTCGAGGGGAGTTTTTTACACCACGTCGTTATTTCCTACCGGGAATTGTTTACGCTAATTCAGAAATAATCGCTTAATCTGAGGCTTTTCGGTATTTTCGGGAACTTTTTGATAAAATTATTTCACACTCATTGATATTCATTATGATACTTTTGAGTTATTTTTTTTAATACGTTTTATCACAACTTTTGATTTCGAAAAGTTTGAGGTAATTTTTGTTTAGAAAACAGTTTGTGATTTAATAATAATTGATATGAGTAATGAAATTTGTTTTACGTATCATGAAGAACTTTAAACAACCAGACATAAGTATTAGATTATTAGAAATTAAATGTATTATATGTAGACCTTTATTCTAAGTGAATTGTAAATGACAAGTAACTAATAAATATAGTTAACATTAATCAATACAGCTTTAAGTTATTAAACTAAATTGTGTTAGTAAATATCTGTATGAGGTAAAAAATTATTTAATATGTAAAATTCTTACTGGACGCTTATTAGGAAAAAGGCGGTGCAGACTTCATTTTATCACTATGCATATATTTGATTTTTTCTATTGGACAACAGATGGCGCTTTCAGCAAAAGATATAAAAATCATTTAGTTGTTTAAAAGTAATGTTATAAATAGAATTTCAAAATGAACTTGGTAAAGCATTTATTTTTATTGAGTTTTGTATCATCTATGTCTAATATAATATTTTAACTTCTCGGCAATAGATGGGTCTGTTGTTTTCATAGCAGTTCATATAAAATCCACCAGAGGCGCTGTAAACAAAACAAAAGAACTGAAAACATCTGACCCAATTCAATATTCATTTCACATTGAGCTGCGAAAACAAAACAGAAAAAGTCGCCCCTCAAACCCATCTCACTTACAAGCCAATGAAGCGAGCAAATAAGCGAAAAATCCGCTCGTGGAAAAAGAGATAAATTGAAAAAGCGGTAAAGGAAAAACGCGGCAAAAAATACGTCATTCAGTGATGTTCAGTCGCGTGGCGTGTAATTGCAAAAGGTCGGGAAAAAAATATTGTAAAGTTTGAACTGTCTTTCCGAGTTGGGTTCCGTATTGCACTTTTATTAAAATGGTTTTTTTAACGAAGTCCAATCTAATTAGAAAACTAATGCAACTGAATCATAAGAATACAAATATCTATACATGCCATATATATGTACTTGAATAGCTCATAAATATTCACTATTGCTTTTACAAAATTACAAGTAATTTAATATATTTCAGTGATAAAATTTATTTGGATATTATATTAGCGGAATTCCGTGAAGATCTCTAGTGTATAAAAACGGTCCACGAGGGGAAATGAGAATGGCATTGATATTGAAAACCTTTTAAAAAACTCTTGCCGTCAACTTCTATCACGTTCATTTTGACAATTTCATCTGTTTTATCACAATGTACACGGCCCGTTATAATTTAATATTCAAGCGACAATCATTATGAAAACAGGATTTGCGTTTAAATTTCTGATAATAATTTGTCTTTCTTAATAATTAATAGGTATTTTGTTGTATGTTATATTACGGTTATATTAGGGTCTCATTAGTCTCAATCAAAAAAAAAAAATTAATAACCGAATAGTCTAGCTACTCAGTAAGAGGTGGCGGTAGGAGAGTTATATCAATAATAATATTATTATTGATTGAGGTATGAAACACAGGAGAATTAGTTTGAATATAAAATAATAAAAAAAACTATTTAGATATTTAAAGAAACTACATATCACAATTCTAGTACCGCTATTCAATACTAGATGGCGTGCCGACTGAATTATTTCCTAGTCTTATTAGGAATAATTTAAGTACTTTACTAAAATCATACTTGATTATATCAATAATTTGATATATAATAAATAGTTTTGCTCATACAAAAACACAGTAATTATTAAGTTTCTTAGATTTGAGATGTCTTTACAGTTTCCTATTTTTTCAAGTATAATAAAATACACAGTGACATTTAACTCAATGTTTGTATTGAATTTTGATTAAAATCTAACATAAGACTATTAACAACAAATGTATATTGATATTCTAATAAGACGATAAAACTAGCAACTATTTTGTTTTGTTAGATTAATATATTTTAAATAGTATTTTTTATAGAATGAGCTGAGTTTAGTTTAGACAACTCTCCCTTGAACGGGTTTTAAGGAAATAAAGTGTTTTTCCGTTGCATGTAATTGTCATAGAAATTCTCTGATGTCGTCACAAATCTTTTAAATAAACCTGTTTCGTAATTTTAACTACAGATTAGTTTAAATAATATTTCTATATTTTGTATAAAAGTGATATAATTTTATTATTTTTTCTCTAATTCTAAGCTGTCATTGATGTAAAGGTTTCAAATGATGTATGCATGTTACTCAAATACTAGAAAATTACAAAACTAATTAATACTTTATTTGAAATAAAATGTGACGTAGATTTTAAGCAGACACATATGTATGTTATGTAGTTAAGGCTTCAGAGACATCACGTTAAGCCGAATAGAACCGCTAGTTTTTTATGACAACGAAAAAAATTATAATATTTTTGTTATAAATAACAGCGGGCATCCCTTTACCGGTATCTTTCGAGTCGTCGAGACGGCACTAATTTCTAAATAAACCTCTCGCTGGATAAAATTGAAAACCGGGATGGAAAAAAAAAATGAATCCGCCCGCCCGGGATAAGGGAATGTAGGGAAAATAATTAACGGAACGAGACGATACTCAGACATTAATATTAAAAACTTTAATGAAAAAAAAAATTTATTAAAAACATCCTTTGGATTTCGTCCTGAGCTTTAGGATGGACAGAAAAACCGTGGAGCTGTGCGAAATATACAAATATATTATTATAAATAGAAAAATATCTATATATAGTATAATGAGCGGGCTCTAGTTGTTCTGTATTTAATATATATATATATATATAATGTTAAAAAATTTACATTAAATAGTTATATATATTTATATTATTATTTTTATGAATCAGACCTTACAATTCACAGTCTCATACGTGGGACGAACTACGTAACACTCTCTATTGAAAGTCCATCCTGGAGGTAAGTTCTACTTAAGTCGTTACACAATAAATGTTTCTGATGCTTGATAATTTTTCCGTCAGGTTTTCCGTCGGGACGGTGGGTACGTAAAATTTTTTTTTGAAAAATAAATATTATAATCCCCGGATTCTCCAATTACTGTGGGGCGACTTGGATGCCGCGGGGGGGGGGGGGTACAGGTGAGGGATGAGGGGGGAGCTTTTTACCCTTTTTCCTTTACGTCCAAATTAAATACGGTAAAAACGCATTCTTTGTTACGTTACACATTGTAATGATAGTATAATTTCATAAACAGAATTGAAAATAACGTTATTTTATCACATTTTTTTAAATTTTCCTCACGCTGGCACCCGATCTAGGTTAAATTCTAAATTCTGAAACCTTAAATTCTACCTGAATCGCGCCTACCAGGTATGCCCAAGTACATCAAGTTGCGTGCGAGGGCTTCAAGTCTGAAAGCTTTTAACAATTAGGCAAAAAACAGGAATTATCTCCTAAATTCACTTACAGCAGCACAAAAAGTAACAATGGCTCTCCCTAATATAGTCTAAAAATGCTCTTAGCCCCTCCCCCCGAGGGTGACACCCTTGTGGGGTGACACCCTAGGGGGTGATTTTTGCAAGGGATGCTTTCTTGTACCTGTGAGTTTTGAGGAAATAATATTTTTTAACGTAATCATATTTAAATTTAAATTATATAAAATTAATAACTATTTCTTTTCTTAATAAAAAAATTTCAATTAAAGAGTAAATACGCCTTTTATATTATATAATCTGAGATAAAAAAATCTGAAACAATCAACACACGAGCGAAGCCAAAGGAAGAAACATAACGGGCTATAAACAGTACACTATTAAAGTGTTAATATCCTTGACACTTATATCCAATCGCTTTAAGACACCGGAACAAACATATTTCTTAATATATAAAAAGTATTAGACCGTGTAACAGCTCTTTGAATATAATAAAAGGCGAGCATAAATCCTCTTTATATCTAAACTTTTTAAATGCGACTCTAAAAATATGGCGCGGGGATGAACGATAAGGTACAATTTATAGAAACGAATCTTGTGCCAGAGGCTTTCGCCGTCTGTGGCCGCCATTACCGGCTCATTATATATAGAGAGGGACTTTCATTTGATAAAAATATTAATTTACCATATTTACATCTGTATGTAGTTAGCTTCATATAATATAAATAATGATAACTTTGCATTTTAAACTATATAATAAAATCAAATAAAATATCTTATAATACATTTAGTGTATAAAAAAACGTCTTTAATATACAATTATTTCTAATAAGTTATAAGATAATTAATTGTCAATGTAATTTATATTAATATAAAAGTCCATCTCCGTAACAGGTTAACTTTTTCCGTCCCTTTGTCTTGCGAGCTGTATTTTTTGTCTATAATATTTTCATTTTATATCATTTTCCTCTTATGGAGGAGGGATAATAAAATTTTCAGGCCCCATTCTTATTTATGGGGTACGGTTAAGCCTGAATATGTTCTACGTTCAGTAATGAGTTGAATTATTAGGGTTGTTTTTGAGATTGCGCGAGGATTTTTTTTTGTTACCTCTCCGAGCTTCTGCTTGTACGAGATAAGTGTTCGTGCGACTGTCCGTATTCGAGCTTTATATTCTTTTTGTGCTTAACATACGTCCTTATCTAGGTACGAAGTATATTAGTATCTTAAGTATGTATATTTTTATTGTCTCGTACGTGTTAATATTTTAACAGCTTTACTGTAATAAATTTAAACGTCGAACAAATATAATTAAATTATGACATAAAGGTATATAAAAATATATATATATAAAACCTCAATCGTAGTAAAAAAGAAACGTTCCAAATTTAAACGAAGACAAAAATACAATCTTCCGACGCGGGCGAGGGAACTTAACGTTCTAAAAACAGCAATTTAACATCGAACAATGAGCGAAACAAAAACACGACACTCGCAACATTACGCTCGAAATTACTCGGCTTAAAAACCATTAATAACATTCCACCCCCCAAAAACTCCTTGGCGGTATTTTCGAGTTCCCGTTTAAAACTGTAGAAAAACACCTCCAGGGGGTGTCGGGGGGTGCCGGGGGGTGCAGGGGCAGTCTAAAGAAGAAGAAATATGGATCAATAAAGAAATAGCGCTGTGTCCAATCGTGGCACCGGCTAGCACGCACACAGCGACGGGCGCGCGTACGTACGCTCACATTTATTCTTACAGATGAAAAATCTTGTATGTGTGTGTGACGCTTGTGTAACCGCAAGAAAAATTCGCCGGGGCTTAGACAGGGCTTTAATTAGTGGGAGGTTTAAGATTTACTTTAACAATAATAATTTATTGTTGAAATATCTTTCTTTATCTTTTAACCTGTAACGCTTGATACATACATGTGACGTATTTTCTTTATTGTTTGATTTTTCCTATATCTCCGTCATCTTTTAGTTTTTGTAAGATATAAAATTTTATTTTAATTAATAATTTCATTACCTTTGTTTTTTGTATTATATATCATGATTGCGTTATATTTTTGTCAGCCAATAATCCATCTAATCAAATTCTCGATAACTCAAATCTTTTACTTTTCTTAAATAATTAATGTTATTTTATTAACACTATAATATTCTTTTATTTTTCATACCTAATATTCTGGATTTAACAAAAAAATTATATATATATAAAAAAACTGGTGATAGTTTCATGAACAGGGAAATCTTGCCAAATCCGCAGCTCGGGGCGAAAATAATGCTGGGTACATTAAAACAAAGATAAGGTTACATTTGGCAAAAAACATAAATTTGATAAAACATTGCAGCCTGCATTACTCTAGTAACTCATAATATATGTAACATTTAAAATATATACGTATAGATACAAATAAATTAGTTTCCTAAATATTTTTTTAATATCTCTATGTATAAAACACAACAGATATAACATAACCTATCTTCACGAAACCCCATAAGGATGACATAGATCATGATAATTTTGTTATCCTACATTCGGCGTTTTTGGGAGTAATTTTTTTTTAATTCTTAAGAAGAACGAGAACTTATGAATAGAATATATTTTTGTAAAATTTTCAATCAAATAACATTAAGGTGTTATAATATTTTATAAGTAAGTATAGCCACAGAACGGGCCCAAGCGATTCAATGGCTCACAATGAACTTAAGAAATATGTAAAACGAGGCGCCCGCCGCGACAGACAGACAGGGATTTGAAATTATTATTATTAAATATATATATATATAAACATTTTTCATAAAAAAGGCTTAATATTATTTTGTGAATATGAATTCAGTACCTCTTCATTCAATTATATATATATTTAAAAATATATATATCAATATTTTCTCAGTGTTTTAATATCAAATATTTGTAGGGTAATATAATAATGTATATAATATTAATATTCTTATATTATTTCTATTCGAGTCCGCTCCATCGCAGTCCGTGGTAGGAGGAGGTTCGTCCAACACAACGCTCCTTTTTAAGTTCCTCATGAACAGGGGTTACCAACATTTATAATAATAAAAAAATATATATATATATATATATATAATATATTAATTGATTTACTTCATGTTATATATATAATAAAATTTATGCCGTTTATTTAATGGGAATTGTAGTTTAATTGAAATTAAATACAAATACAACCACGAATTAATTAATTAATTTAATTATTGTTATATTTTACTTGTATTAAATACATATATATGTATGTATATTTTGCTATAAAATATTCAAAAGAACGATTATATAGAAATGTACCCGACCCCTGGCCAAGAAGGTGTGAGCGGCGCGTTGCCTCAAGAATGCTACAATTTTCCAGAGTTTTCCATTTCTCTGCTCCCACCTCACCCCCCACCACCCCGGGGGGAAAAAAATGGTGGACGTTGCTTAGCAACGGGAGAGTGTTCCGTTACTTCATTTAAGTTCCGCTAGTTCCGTTTGATTAAGTGATATTCGATTACAGTTTGTTTAGACTCAGATATTAAACGCTTTGTACTTTTCGAACATCCTGTATAGTAAACACACTTGGTGCTATATCATTTTTTGATCACCCTATACGTTGTATCATTGCCTATACATATACAACTCCACATCTGATAATTAAATTTCCTTCATGAAAATAAATTAAAGCACGCCCGAAGACGACGTCCGCCTCTCAACTCAAATTTTCTCAAAACAAATCCTTACTCTGTAAGAAATAAAAAAAAGTACTGCCAGAGGAGCCTACATACCGAACTTAGGTGACATTCAAAAACCAATCTTATTTAAAAGATGTAAAGCTGAAATTAAAAATGAATATATAGCATCTCATCTTAAAATATGAATTATTAAAAGAGCATAAGTAAAATTTTCGTACGATTGAAATTTAACCTAAAATTAAAAGACATAAAGTTGATATTTGGTTGAATTTGTTCAGTGGTTACGGCATTTAATCCGCTTAAGGTACAGGCCGTTCAAAGTGTCGGTGAGTTTCCCCGAGTGGCGCCCCCAACTTCTTTGCGTCGTTAATTTACATTTTAAATTGCACTTACATAGCAGAGGCGACTTGGATGTTTTGTAGAGTCCGTACCTATAAGTAGGTTTGTGTAAAGTTAGCTTTCTCGTATATAAAGTAGGATAGGCTTTTAATGCGACTGGCCCCGTTTAATATAACCGATTAAATTAACGGAGATTTGATAGAAATTTATTTAGTGTAGCCAGTTTTAAAAATGTTACATTAATATAGAAACATTGGTAGGTATGCATATAGATTTTAACATAAAATTCAATTTAAATACTTTTTGATATATTATCATAGTTATTGACAGATTTAAAAACGTAAGAAATTTATTTAAATACATCAAAACATTTAATTTGATTCAAACTGGTTTAGGTTAAAAAGAACAAAAATTGTTTTAAGTTAATTCACACCTATCTTACAAAAAATACGCGAAACTTGTTAAAAATCTTGTAATTATCTTCCAAGTAACTGGAACTGGAAAAGAAGGGCTGTAGTGTAATTTTAATAAATAAATCATCACAGCAAAAATCACAAATCCTCATATGATTTAGGAGACAGAAATCTGAATAAAAAAGAACCATTCATCATACTTAAACCATTGTATGCAAAACTAATACAAAAAATATATAACAGGTGGCAATATTTATAGATAATAAAAGTATACAAATCGATTGATTTCACTTTCAAAATCAACGACTTCCGCCCCTCGAACATCAGCTATCGATAAATGAAAGTCATTCTCTATAAATATTTAAATTACATCCAAATAAAACCTTATTGTATACATGTACGAATCAATTTTGAACACCCTGTATTACGTCACAGATATTGTCTGTTGACAGCTGTCAAAGAACATATGGACTGCTATATAGGCTTATTATGATGGGGTTAAGGTTCAAAATGATATTTATATATTTTTTTTTAATTCCTATTCTTAATATTCAATAAATCGCTTGTCTTCGCCACCCTGTTAACGAAGGATTTGTTTAAAGGACACAGATAAAAAAAAATATATTGCTATTCGAACTCCATGGAGTTTATTTTTATAAATGTTAAAATAGTGAACCCTTGAAATAATGTCATTGTACAATACATTTATATTATGAAACTGATAATTATTTGTTATATAAAAATAAAAATATTATTTTCTTAAATTCCGTATTAATTTGATAACCGAAACAAACTAGCAATATTATTAGTAACATATATCGAGTGTACCGTACATGTATCCGCTTGTATGTCGGTATGCGAGCGGAAGTCGACTGAGTGGGAAGAATTCGCGAAAACACCGACGAATTATTGCAGACTTACACAGATATGCGGTATAGACGAAGGGTATTAAGGATGCGAGTTTAGTAGCGCACAAGTGGTGGTCCACTACTTGTGTACTGTAAGCTTGATACTAGTTTGTATCTTCGCTACACACGAAGCGTTTGTAATTTGTCATTTGATAACCCACTTTAATAATATAATAAAAAAATTATTGACTGAAAACTATATTTGTTTCAATGTAATGAAAAAAATATATAGAATTAATAGCCATTAAATACAGTATCTCCTTTGTGTGTACCCAGCAGTTCTAATGTAAGATTTACACCGGTTATCCGGAGAGGAATAGTTAGCTCGCTGGCGGATATCCGGTGACGTCACACTAAAAATTTGCTTCACAAATTGTTCGCGACACAACCGGGGTATTTGAAAACTGGCTTACATTTGAACTTAGTCGAATCGATTCTACACCTTAACTACAGTTAAAATTGTAACTATGGATTAATCAAACCAAAAATATATACTTCAACATATAACTTATTATTTTTTATAAACAAAATCATTTAATATTTTCTTATGTTAAAAAAATTATTAAAAATCTTCAACGCCGTTTTCGAATTAAAAACTAGTAATAAAAAGCACGGGTATAACATTTTATTAATAAAAGCCAATGCATTTGACATCTGCTGAAGGTGGCTACAATAAGGAAGGGTCAAGCGAACAACTGGCCGGATCTAGCCGGTTCCGGAATTAACCGGTTTGAACTAGACAATGCACACCATGATCACATGTGTTTTGGGGACTTAAATTTTATTCAAATCATATTGTTTTTTTTTAATAAATTCATGTAATTTTTATAAATTATATGATAGTATTAGTTAATTTGGTGGAATGTGTGATTTTTTAAACGTATAAAAATCCTTAAATATGTGAATATATTTCCTATAGAATCTAATTATACAAAGGTATATATTTCTACATAGTTACATGTACATTGATGTTCTAAGACTATCACAGGTGGACAATATATATATATATATGTATATATATATCTTTTTTAATATCCGCTAACATATGGTCACCTTTAACTGACCGCACCGAAATTGCATTCAACAGTATCTATGTTATTATTGTTAATACAAAAAAACACAAAGTCCGAACACACACGGACACATTCAAGTCTTACTCGCACGTAACGCAACTATTACTAAAGGGTTGACGTGTTTTTGTTCACGCATCATCCGGTTTGTTACTTATATTAATATATTGAATACACCTTAAAAATATTTTAATATCATATGTATATCTATAAATATTATTCTCATTTACGATCCACTAAATAAAACACGTTTATGTTTGTATGGTTATAGCAATGAATGTATTTTACGAGACATTAAATCTAAGAAATGAACGTCTATTAAGGTCATACAAAAGCCTGACTGAAAATAATTCACCTCTAATCAGATGGTACCAACTACCGAGACTGAAATAAAATCGATAAAAACTTACATATATCGATTAACGTTTATCGAGAACTCGCGTGATTGTCGAGTTTGGGATCCGAATACAAATAAATTAAAATCATATATATACGTTAATAGTTAAATTGTATGGTTGTAAAAAACAATTATCATCTTTATTTCGCATTCTAACGGAGGACGTCTAATGACAGGGCTGGCGTAGTAAATTGTTTATACAGTCTTTTTCAAATTACACGTCGCCTGTGTGTAACTCATACTAAATGCAGTTTTACCGACGACATAAATTATAACTATCCACACTAACCGCATTTCCGTTTACCTTTAATATAACATTTGATACTCCGATGCTTTGTAATATATTAATATCAGCTCGGACAGCTGCGTTGGATCTCAATGAGCACTTGGATTCGACATCAGCTAGCTCCGAACTGGAATGACCAGTTCTATTCAAAAAATAGACAATAACGGACCCAGTATTGACCCCGGGGGGACACCGGTCAGTTTAGCGTGTTTTGTCCAAAACCGGTATTAATTTCAAGGGGTTATAGTATAGTATAGTATTATTACTAACGTCTAACATTTCTAGCGGTCATCGGTCAGTCGGGAAATAAACTTTGACTGTGATCGTTGTGAGAGTCTACATTAAAAGCGTTAGATACATCCGCGTGTATATCACTGTGATTTGATACGAAATTTTATAATTTGTATCTCTTTAAACGCTATATAGGTAAGACAAAAACGTCCCGTTTCCCACGGAAATAGCTCGCACGAGAGAAGAATCACGGTTTTTCCTCAACAATAAAAAAGTCCCCCTACAATTATCACGCGCCCGTTTTTCTCGGCAAATAGAATTAAGCTCGAATTAAATTAGCCGGTGAATTAACAAGGATGATACTCGTGTACACTTTTTCCTTATTTTTGGCGCCTTTTTAACCGTCCGCCCGACACGTCCCCCGCGACCAGGGAAATCCAGTCCGCAATTTAAAACGACAAATGTTGTGCTCGCTCCCTTTTAATGATATTTTTTATACTAACATGAATTTTAAGCTCATAACACATTTTTTCACATCCATTCGAGTTCGTCATCACATATGTTGATATGCTTTTTAATGTTTATTATATTCTGTTCTATATTCAAATTTAAATTTTAAATAAAGAATGTATATATATTTTAAAATTCACGATACATACAGATCATTGTACATTAATACCTGCCACTTAAATAATATGCAGTCTTTATAGCTACTTTTTCATAATTTATTAAATACTCTTTTGTATTAACTTTTTTTTTTTGTGAAAACATTAAAACTTATTGCATTGTTCCTTGGCTTATTATGAGCTATATACTCTTAAACGATATCGGGGTTCAAATAACATTGATATAAAGATTAACGAAGTATTAAATACAAAGCGAGTTACACAAGATTTTATTTTGTTACATAATTTTCATAAACCTTTCAATCAAATAATAATGATAATTTAAATAAAAATATAAATATATTTTTTATATGAAAACCTAAAATGTCACATCCAGGATGTAATTAAAAGGAAATGCTTTGATGGGAGATTATAAGAAAAGGGGTCTTTAAAATGTCGAAAGAAGGTGAATTTCCCTAAGGGTGCTTACACCCCCTTAATTATATCTTTAAATGTCTGAGTGCATTTTTAGATAGGGTTATAGCGTACATAACGGTGCTGTGGAGGGTAGTATTGAAGTTTTTCGTAAAATTCCACCTTCTCAGGGAGCTTTAATTGTCGTTTAAGAATTGATTAAACGTTTATTACCCTTGAAGCCTTCTTGAGGTGAATTATTAAAAATTATTACATTAAAGTATTAAAACTATCTGTTATATCGGCATGTGGTTGTACACTTAACACATACATATGTATTATAAAAATCTCAAACAATCTCATATATTAAATAACTTACATATAAAAGTTATTCCTGTCATTAATTCGACATTTTTTTTAATATATTAAAAATAATTTCTGCATTCTGATAAACTATACTGCATATATATACATGTTTAATAATATACAAGAATATTTTTTTTTCCTGTCTGTTTGTTCTGGCTAGCCTCTGTAACGTCTTGATCAATTTTGAGACGATTTTCCCCAGCTGATAACTCAAGGAATGTAATCAAGGTTACTCCTATTTTGAACATTTTATTTATTATCAATATAAATAAAAACTTACTTTAATCCCACCAGCGCTTCAGTTTCCGCTAGGAATTTATTTATTAGCGTACTAAGGAGCCACGTTTGATCATTTTGAACGAAATTAGAGATTTCCCTTACAAAATGTGGGAAATGCAACTTTCTGTAACATAAATAACATTTATCAAACTCAAACGGGAAAGTAAAACCCCATCTTGCAATTTAAAAGGGGTACTCATTTCTTCTTTTCTCCCTTAAAGGTGACCAATTTAAGTTGACCTACCCTTGTTACCGATCGCGTTATATTTCCATTTATATAAGACGATGTTGTCGGGGCCGAGGGATCGACCTTGGCTGGTCCATCGTAAGGGAGGTAGCATCCCCTAAAAAACGGAGCCCCTTTTAATCGAGGGAGGTGTCACGGTAGGATTGCTTCTTATTATTATTACATTTTTGTTAGGAATAGGTATTTTACTTTGTTTTTGAGGACTGTATTTTATTTATATGACAAGATTTTTATTTCATATAAGTTTCGTTAATTCCTTATTAAATTTGTTAAGACGAAAAAAAATATATAATATAAATAAATTTTCTTATTAAATGTGTTCGCGTGAGATATCTCGATTTATAAATAAATTAATATATATGTTATTTCAGTACATTTAATGTTCATAAGTTTATTTTCTTCATGATTTTTAATGACTAAAGTAAATTTCACTCACATTGGGTGATGTGATATTTTTTCTCAAACGAATTTCAAACTTTGTCTTTAAAATGTTCATGAAAATTGGTATTATTTGATTGTCGTATAATTTATCATCATATTTGTTACTATAGGAGAGCGAAACCGCGGGATGTAGCGAGTGTTTTAACAAAAAAATCCTCTTACGTTAATCGTTATATACCTAGTTGAAAAGTAAAATGGTTTTCAAGTTGTTTAACAGCTAAAAATCCTATTATTTTGGATGTTTACTTAACTATAGTGTACTATATTATTTTATTTGTCTTTTATATTCAATAAATAATCACATTTTATATGAATAAAATATGTACATATAGTTAATATCTATTTATTTAAAAAACTCTAACTGCGTTTGTATCAGTACTTTTTAAAATTCAATCGCCGATAGTTAAAATATTTCTATGTACATCTGTTATTTATATATTAAGTTATATATAAGATATTTTTTTTACTATTTCATTCTCAAATCCTTTCAAGTCTTACTCCACTTTGAGAATTATTCATACGTATTATGTGTGTGAGATTATATTATCATTTGAATGAAACTAATATGTTTAGGATACACTACGAGGATTTTATTATTTTAAAAAACTACATAATCCCGACGTTTCGGTTACTTTTCAGCAACCGTGATCACGGTTTATGTAGTTTTAAAATAATAAAATTCGCGTAGTATATCCGAAAATATATTAGTTACATTGAAATGAATAAAACTCGCGAAAGTGTTAGATCTCATTATATTCTCATAAGTTATGTAAAGCTAGCCGCGGTGTATTTTTTGAAAAACAAAATACTTTTCAAGCAAATATAGATTTAATTGTCTTCAGATGAATAAAAAGACGTATATTATAAGCCATGTACCATAAATGTTTATCATAAAAAAAAAAAAACAAATTTCTTATAATATCTTAATAGCTAAGTACAGTTGTATGCTCGTTTTTATTACATCAACATAAAATTTTATAACTTCAAATTTATATAGGATAATAATTAAATAATTACAAATTTTTTCGATTATTTCGTCTGTACTATTTTAAGTTACAAATATTTCAATAATTAAAAAAAAATAATACCGATTCTAAAATGGCGTCTCTAGATGCCCGCGGAATTTGAATGACGAATTGCGGAGGGTTTTTCTTGTTTTAAAAACCAATTTAAATTTACCGTTCATTAATAAAACGACAAACGAAACTAGATTCTATTCGAGTAACAATAGGGTAGTACTGTGACGATGTAGCTGTAAAGATGATTGCAAGATCTCCCCGCTGTCTCCGGCATGGATTTATCTTCTTCCAAGGGGGACATGTAAAAATAAGAAAGGGTTGTTTTTCCTGGGGGACTTTGGGGGGATATTATTCAATTAGGGCGGGTGGGGGCGATTAATTATGCTTACAAAATTATGGCGGAATAAAAATGCAAGAGTCATCTCTCTTTGTTACATCTTAGTTTGTGACGAAGCATTATTTAGCGCTAAGTTGATCGTAAGACAATATATTTATAATTCGTATTTGGAACGTTAATAGTAAATAAATATCTGTGACTATTTTTATGTTGTTCCGATTAAAGGAGACTTGAAATCACTATAATATGTAAAATAAATGGTCACATCACTAGTTATATATATTTTTTTATATTTAAGATATTTTTATGTTTAAATCATTTGAAAGGTTAGTCTAGAAGTAAGACGAAAGGTGACTGAAAAGCCTTGACATGGGATAGTTTTACTTCAAAAAATATTTTGTTTATATTAATATTTAAGATGTATGATTTAAAATTAATGTTCTCACGCGTTTTTTTATTATTTTACAACATCATGAGACGATTAATTTAATTTCATCTCGTCTGTCCGTCATCAAGGCTGCTGCGAAAGAATTTAAACGTAGGTATTACGTAGTTGTAAAATAATAAAAATTGCGTAATAATATCCGGAAACCTTCGTTTTATTTCAGCGATTATAATAGTTATTACAAAGAAAAACATTTATTTAAAAGTTGTTATTTCTATGTGAGTATTAAAAATAAAAACCACAAACAAACATACAAAAAACACTCATATATGAATATGATTAATAACTATCTCTAATATTTATTAATTACTTGTTGGAGAAATACTTTCTATGACGTCACTAACATTAAATGTATGTTAGTGGTGTGTGACGTCACACTGAAGACCTTTAGTATCGTACATTGACCTACTCACGCATATGTGAAGGTTAACGTACGCGGATTAATTAAAGATTCTATCACAATAACGTAAAGTTTATTTTGTTTTTTCGTAACGGAACTGTTTACAGGTCCGCGATTTACCATACACATGATAAGGATAATACAAATTTTATAATCGTCATAAAAAAACATACGTAACAATATACCTAACTTAACGCTGAAAAATATTCGAGAAGAAAAAAAATAATAATATGATGGGGCCGCCAACCAATTAAAATTTCGCCGAATCGAAGACCCCACCTTCGTGAGGTACTTTTATTTTGTCCACCCTGTATAAAAGAAGCCATCTTGGGTCTAAGGGTGAGGGGGTTAGGGGGTTAACGGACTGCCGGGTGGAGGGGAACGCGTCTAAGTGTTGTTTTAATTCAGCCAAATATCTTTTCGCGAATACCTCTGGAGAACTTTTGAAGTAATATCCTCGTTATGTTATGTAAGCGGTTATCTATTGTATATTAAATATATATATATATATATATATATTAACTATGAGAATATTTAAAAATTATATTCCGATATTATCTGTGGTCGTTAGTTATTAAATTTAATCGTGGATAATTTAATTTAAATTTAATATGAATTTAAGTTAATTTTTTATTTGCTAGTTGAAGTATTTAAGAAAGCCGAGTGTCATCCACATCAAAGCGGACTGTAATGGATGAATTTGCATACAAATTAAAATTAACCTGTCCGATAGTGGACTGGTGCATTTAGATTTTATACTGATCTAATATATTGATTTTAAATTTAAATTCTTGCAAGGGTTTATACGGTTACGAGTATTTAAATCTTAAATTTAAAAAGTTTAAATTGAATATTAGCTGATTTTTTTTTTGTTAAAAAAATATACACATATGTATAACTTCCTTTATACCTTATTTCATTTTATTATTAAAATCTTTAGTTCGTTTGATTAGTTGTATTTCAGTTATTAGTCTGTTCATAGCTTTATTTTAAGGATATTAAATTATTAATAAAATACATATTTTTGTTAACAATGCGTTTTATTTAAATCCTTATATATGTTTTATATCTATATTTATTGTTAGTAAAGTTATCAATGATATTACAAATTTGAATATAATGAGTGTACCTATACCTAAAAAATTCTTCAATACGCTCCGCTTATGTTCCACTACCATTGACTATTTATAAATTAAAAATTTAATAAAATCATTTGCTATTTATAGATATAATACAATAATGTATACATATATATATATTTATATATATATAAATAATATGTTATTTACCACTCATCTTAGATTTATCAAACAATTTTTTTTCTTGTGACGTATATAAGTCATAAATTAATAAGTTATTGAAGTAAATAAATACGCATATAAATTATAACAAGAATTTTATAGAACATTTATAATAATATCATTATCATGTCATTATTCATTTCGTATGTGTGGTGGAACGTAAAGGCACACAAACAAACATAAAGTCTTTAAGGTTTTAAATTCAAACAATGACACTAAATTATAAATGATATGGGTTTGATAATAATCTTAGTTTGAACGACACTCTCATTTGTCAGTCAAATAATTTTCACACTCCTTCACGATTGTCACTCAAATATTTAACTATCGAGTTTACATCGAGAACCGTTAGTTGGTCCCAACAAGATCACGTCGCTATCATTACCAAGTTTCGGCGTTAGACAACTTTTATTACCGTTATCTGTGAAAGAATACTTCGATCAAGACCATACGAATGTCTGCTTTTAAAATATCGATCGAGTGTACATCTTTGTCAGTACGACTAGCCTTCAATATCTGGTAACGTCTGAACAAAGAACGGCGCAGAAAATATAAAATCCTATCCCATTAAGTCTGGTCTTAATGTGTCGAGGACTCGTCCGTTTGAATTGAGACGAAAATCTCACGTTAACTCTGTCACGCGGTACATATCTCTGGCATTATCACTCTGTGACGTATTTTTATATTAATTACTAAGTCCTTATATATAAAATCTGAACGAATGACCGTGAGGGGTCGCGGGGCGGTCGAGGGGTGAGGGGGGCGAGGGAGCGAGGGGCGAGCGGGGCTGAGGAGTTCGGGGAGGGAGGGGGGTTTACGACAATGCCTATAAGAAAACGGCGTCGTGTTATAAAATTTGCATTCGGCTGGCGATGTGATGCAGGCGGGGTGGGGACGCGTGTGGAGGAGGCTCGAGAGGAACCTATCTTATACACAGTGGATAATAGAATCAAGGATGGTTGGCATGCGCATTGTAGTACTTGCATCAGTTATCAGCATCTACACTAATACGAGGAACTCGATCTCTCATAAAATACATATTAATATAAATAGATATAAATAATAAGAAGCCGTTTCCGCATGATCGTATCCCGGGAGGGGGGGTGTCCAACCTCCCGGGGGGGAGGGGGTAAACAGGAAAAAGGAGGGTAGGAAAATTTCCATTTTCTTACGTCTTTGCGCCCGCTCTGCAGCAGTTTTTGATTAACGGACGGCAAGGGCGAAATTTCATTATATATTCATCCCCCGGCTTATTTACTTTGCGAGTTATTGTTCTTGATATCGATGGAGATTCTTTTGTTCCGCATGTTCAAGATTATAACAGAGGCAGCACAGACACAGACACAGGCACAGGAGCAGACACAGGCACAGACAAAGACACCGGCTACACCTCTCCGCAGTATATGACAAGGGATATTCAATATTCTAGGACTTTTCTTATCGGCTTATTTGTTTCGTTATGGAGTGTTTTTAAGTTTTTGCGCGTTGTTTCAAATACATTTTTTGTCTTGTTGAGTAAACCGTTTTTATTTACTGAAAACAGGATCAGTGCCCGCTTTTCATACATTGATTTATATTTGATTAATAATGGGTAAGACATTTTTTTTAGCATCGAGTGATTAGACCAAGAAAAGTGTATAGAAATCTTTTTGTTTTATTTGTCTAAAATAATTTATGTGTCAACATTAATTACAAGATCGTTTCTTGGAATTGTCGCTTTCGGTCGATTTGTCCGATTATATAAAGAACATTATTATTAATTAATTATAATGTATAATATTTATATGTGAAACACAACTGTTCAGTATCATAGTTCATAGTTACTACTAACTAGAGCTATGAGGGAGATGTGAAGAAGGGCAGAAAAAATATTCTGCGTATAGCGTTACCTGTGTAGTAGGTTATTAGTTATTTTTGTATTATATAAAAATACTCACAGAATAAAATGTATTCATTAGTTATTAGATTTATTATATATATATATTATAAATTCAACTTATCTTTCATTACATATTTCTCAAGTAATAACAAGTTGTCCTTCCTCGTCTTTGCTTCCGAGACATATTTCTTTATCGACTATATTTCGTCGAGGTGTCGATTTTATAAGTGTAACTAACAAATTTGCTATTCAAAGTTATAATCTACACCAGAGATAAAACTCATCAAAATCGGTTCAGCTTTTCATTAACAAAACAACATTATTAAGAACAATAACAATGGCATAGCGATAACTAAAAACGTATTTTAATTCTAGAAGTCGGCACGTAAGTCCTTGTAGTAACCAGTATACAAGATACAACTAGTAGAAGCGTCGTCAGCTATTCTAGTATCGCAGTAATTATTACACAGCTGACTTGTTGTGATTCGGGATTTATGCGGAATTAAAATCCGCATCGGTCCCTGGGATGATAAAAAACAATAATTTCATTTGTTATCCGGTGAAGGGAATCATCCGGGATGGATCGGTGACAGGTTTCAGATAGAAAAATGTCATCAAACGTAAACGACACAAACAACGAAGACCGTGGTAGGGGACAGCGATCTATTATCGTATAACAGAATAAATTCCAATAGGTTTTAAATTCTCTTACACTAGGTGATGTTACCAAGTATTTTTAAATATACGTGATTACGTGATTATTATGATTTGATTTCTTCCTTAAAATCTGATTGAAAAATAGGTTGGTTTAATTATATGTTGAAGTTATATAACGTAGGAAAAAAAATCTAGATTTATATATATATATATAAATAAAATATTGTGAATTTCGTATAAGATATTGTTAACGTGTGAATCGTTACGAGAAAAGTGTGCTATTTACGTATAAGTAATAAAAATATATATGTTTTTAAGACATGGAAGCGTTTTATTTTTTTAAGAATCAAATGAAACTAATTGAATATTTTAATTATAATAAAACTTTATAAAAAAAAACAGTGAACTAAATATATTAAGTTTATGTTTTTTAACATAGATTGTTTGTTTATATCAACGCTATAAGATGGTTATGTTTTTGTATTTAATTAATAAAATATATTCTTATAAGAATTATCCTTATATCAATAAAAAACCAATTACCAGTATATGTGTGTGTGTGTATGTGTGTGTCTGTGTGTGTGTGTGTGTTCTATTTTTACTCAATCATCTGAACTTCAAGAAATAAATTGAATGATGTCTTAGGTCCAACGATAAATAACTTTCGATCCAGAAGAAAAAATCTTATCAAAATCAGTGTTGTATCCGGTCGTAAGACAAGTAATGGTAAGGGAAAGAAAGCTGTTCGGAGGTTTTTTTTGTTAGTTTTAAACTTGCTGACCAATTTGGTACTACCTTTTATTAAATAAACAAATTGACAACTCGACATTGATTTTGTACGTTTTTATGTGAAACACGAAATGTTAATAAATTAATTACACATGGATTGAAAATAAGATAAAGCAAGAAAAATATAAGGTAATAAAAAATAAACTATTATAAAAATATAATTGAGAAGAGGAAGAATAATAAAATTAGGAAATAGAATGCCTTGAGGTTGACCTTTACTTCAGCTATTCAATAAGAGATGGCGCCACGAGACGTATAGAACGTTGAAAATAATACTTTCCTTTTTAAGAGAAAATTCGTGATATTAAGTTCATAAAATACGTTTTGGGATATCTAAAAATAATTAAAACCTATGTAAGTTATAAATGTTTATTCAGTTCCAGTGTTGCCTAATAGGTGTCAGCACTGAGCTTCAACTTTGGTGTAGTTCTTAGACTTATGCAGTAGATGGCAGTATTAATAAAAAGCAATAATTTAAAATATTCCAATATTAAATTATTATTATATTGGCACTGTTTCAAAAATAAATAATATATAAATAATAATATTATATTCAAATCAATCTATGACTTTATTGTTTTCATTTAAATAATAAAAAAAAAAACAGTTAATAAAATACAATTAATTTTTTTTTTTTATAAATCTTAGCTGTCAAAATTATTCTGCACGTGTCAATTAACTGTACACATTTCTTATCGCAAATCATAGTACTTCATCTTATCGTCATCTCATAGAAGGCATCATCACAGAATAAATTTCAATAGAAATGTCAAAACTAAAAATTTATTAATAATTTTTATTCTATTTCCTGGTTTTATCATTCATTACATTAAATTGAAGATAATATGAATTATTTTGATAAAGAAAAATTATTAATCTCACAGATTATAAAGCAACGGTAATAATAAAAATCATACAATTTATATAAAATAAAAATTACAATATTTAATTTAATGAGATCTAAGACGTTAATATAATAGAATTAATTTCTATCGTGTTCTGCGATAGGGCCGTTCGACTTTTGCAAGTAAGTAATTTCATACCTAATTAAATCCAACATTTAGTTATCGCTCGTAAATCAATTAATAACTGAAAACGTAACCCAGCACACTGCACTGGGCCCGACGCTATGAGTGTGGTGACATGAGACAAAAACAAAAAATGTTTAATTACATCATAATATATTTCATACTGTACAATGTATCCCCGGGAGATTTAAACAGTAAATTGTTATACTTCATAAGAATTATATTGTTATCGTAAGTGAATATTTTTGAGGTATTTTTTTTTTTATTCCAGAATACGATCTTATAATAATACCGATACTGAAAGATGAAGGAATCAATGAAAATAGAAAACCTCGGGCCTTTCATAGAGATTATAGGACGAATTACGATAGACTGGACATAGGGGACTATGAGGAAGCGACAGAGGCCTTGGATGTGGACAGCTTCGGAGACACCAGCAGCACGCTGGACGTGTCAGGGTTAACGGGTAGTGGACCACAGAGATTGGGTTTGGATTACCCTTTGGGAAATTACGAGGAAGATAAAATAGTGGGAGGTTTTGAAGTGGATATAAACCTCTATCCTTACCATGTGGCGTACGGCACCAACTGTGGAGGCGCCATCATTGACAGGAAGTGGATCATCACTGCTGGTCATTGTGGGTGAGAGCCTTCACATACTATGAGACAATTTTTGTATTATTCAAGTCATATGATGAGGATGATTTTGAAGGGCTCGTAAATAAATAATTTTTTTATTAATTCCGTATGTATATAATTTTTAGTAAGAAACCATACATAAAAGCGGGATCCAAATATTTAAATCAAGGCAAGAAAATATCTGTGAAGAACAATTTCATCCACCCATCGTGGACGGCGAAGGATAAGGAGCATCCCTTCGACTATGACTTCCAACTCCTAGAACTGAGCGAACCCTTGAAATTCGACGACAATATACAAGCCATCAAAATAGCTCATATCGAGGATATGGTGATCGGGAAGGTGGTTACAGTCACCGGATGGGGAAACACAGAGGAGAATGTTAGTTTATTTTATATATTTATATATATATTTGCATTATTTTTAATGTAATCAAGCCAGCTTTCTCTACAATTTCTTTATGTTTGACGATTTATTGATTAATATATGATAATTTATACCAGCGTTGATATAATCATGAATGTCCTTACGTTCATTTAATGTCCTAATTACTGTATATTTTATTCAACTTCACGTTAAAGTATCGTTTGTTACCAGGGGCCTTATTCTAACGTACTCCGAGCGGTGAGGGTCCCTATCATATCTAAGGAGAACTGCCAGCAAGTGCCGTTCCCATACTTCAGAGGCGCCCTCACTCCTCGGATGTTCTGCGCTGGATTCTCAGAGGGAAAGAAAGATGCTTGCCAGGTAAAGGAACATTAGATATGGCTTATTAGATTATTTGCATATAGCTGTGGGGCTTACATTCATATACGTCGTAAATCTATATTTTTGTAATGAGGAGTTTGTGGCTAGTTTCAGTTATATTGATCTAATTATTTTATAAGGTTTTTCCCCGTTTGATGTTCATCCAAAAAGATTGACGACTAAGCGGAGACCAAAAAAACCTTAACTCGATCCTAGCAAAGAAACGCTCGGATGATCACCTCCTCTGACCTTATGATATCGTATGAAAAAGTCACGCCAGCTGTTTAACTATCTGTCAAACGGTTATTACTAAACATAAATAGATTCAAGTCAAAATAGACTCTATTTATATGCACATAGCGATAGTTTTTAATGAATATATATTATAGAGTTTTGGAACTGTCTTTGAACCCTTCCCGGTTACACGTAATTGATCAAGTGAGTTCCAATCTTGTTTCTTTTACGCCAGGGTGACTCAGGGGGTCCGGCAGTGGCGTCTGGACGTCTTCTGGGCATGGTGTCGTTCGGCTACGGGTGCGCCACCCCCGGCTCCTATGGCGTTTACAGCAAGGTTGCGAAAGTCAGGTCATGGATATCACAAGTCACAGGGCTTAGTCTAGAATAGAATACATTAATTAAACATTTTTTAAACGGTGATGTTTTTTACTTAATTATATCTTTTATCTTTTTATATCTTTTTTAACTTTTTATATCTTTTCTTTAGTGCAAAACAGTTGTAGATATATAAAATTTTTGTGGTCATCGTAAAGTCTGAACAGCATACGAATTAGAAATAGATTTTATAACGTGTTTTAGGATTTGGGGATCTGCCAAATATGATCATTAGCGATTTAACTTAATTGATAAGGCAAATAATCATTTTACTGGAAATTTCACGGTAATTTCCATTTGGCCTAGATTATAAATATGAGTATGTTGAGGTTGCATTCCTAGCGATTATTTTTGAATTAATTTTTGTGGATCGTGACGCGCTCTGTGGCGCTAACCCTGCTGCTGGTTCTGTGATGATCGCTCCACCTAATGCTGTTTTTGGGTCGACATTTTTCGTTTCGAGTTTTTGGTTTGACTACTCACAGATTATGGTAAATTTTGCAGTTCAGACTAGAAGCAGATCTATCAATTGACCTAGCTGTTCTCTTTTTGTAGAGTTCTTAAAGTAAAAACTTCAAATACGTTTGGTTTAAGACTATAATTTGGATGACTTTCTAAAAGTCATAAAAATTGTCGCGGACGGATTTTTAGTATGGTTTGGATGTATTGTTCTAAATAAAAATTATAATACATAAAAAAATTGTTCATACATATATATACAAAGGTTGACTAATACTATAATGATCTCTTTACTCCTCGTAATATTTAATTTTAAATACAAATGATTTCACATACGCTTAAGAGAATTTTGACGTAAAAGAAATATTTAAATTTAATTTGAAATAGTACGTGAATATCAGCATAATTAATTTTAATTTTTGTTATTAAAATTTTAACTAGTTAATCCTGTCTAGATAATAATATATGCTATTATTTTCTCTTTTATTTTTTTTTTACTTCTGACGTGAAATAAATTGACTTTTGTCAGTTGTTCCATGTATAAAGAGGCTTTATTCATATCAAACTATGTTCGCGATGTTTCATGTCAAAACTTAACAAAATAAACAAGTTTTTTATGAGAAATAAAATTTGTTATTTAATGTCCTAATTATGAACATTCTTTCGATTAGTAACATTGTAGGTTTTAGGAAACTTGGTACTTACCGTTTCCGTAATATTAAATACAAACTGTAACATTTTCGTATTTTTATTATATTAATTTAAAATTGATGATTTTAATATTGAGTAAAAGTTTTAAACATAATTTTCGATGTAACTCACAAAAATCACTCAAAATATAACGTAGTACGTATTTTTTCATTTTAAATAATTTATAACTATATCTATATTATATGGGGAAATGAAAATAGTAAAGAAACAATAATTTCGGCAAATCTTTATTATTATAATATGATTATTTTTATATGTGTTTGTATAGTTGTGAGTTCAGAGATTACTTTCGTTATCGGGTGCGTATTGTTATACAGTTTCATAGGAATTGAATTTAAATAATATTCAAGGTATTATTTTTTCCTATATATATAAAAGATAAGATAAAAAAAATATCACATATTTAAATATAAAAGAATTAAATAAACTCGTCGTTTAATCCGACAAAACTTACTATTAGCTGTTATTATTTATTTTTATTTTTTTATTTTAAACATAGCTTCATTATATAATATTATGATTGTAGTATCCTCGGAGGTCGTGACGTGACAATAGACCGTGTCCCGCACCACGTCAGCTATGGTGATATCTGCGGGGGAGTGCTTGTTCATAGAAAATGGGCCCTAACAGTCGCTCATTGTGGGTAAATGATTATAATATACGCCCGAAAAAATATAAACTTTGATATCAAATGTATTTAAACAACACGCTGATATGTTTGCTACAAGTTTCGGAGAATATGATAATGGTTAAGAATATATATATATATATATATATATATATATATATATATATTTATATATATATATATATTTATATATATAAAAACAATATTTTTTAACGTATCTTTGGAACTAAAAAGGTAATTAGAATATTACAAAAATCATTTAATTGTATAATTGTAATTGAGTACGAGTTATACATATCTTAAAAATATATATTTTTACCCCATTATATTTCTTAGGACCCCAATTGTTTGAATTTTGAACTGAGTCGTTTTTTGTTTCATTAAAAAAAAAATACAAATTAATATACAGACATACATACCCAAAAAAATACCTAAATTTGTTATTATTTATTTATTATTATAAATCGTAAATATATTTATTATGTTAACTTTTTTGTATGGTCAACTAAAATTAAATCCGACATCCAATATCGTTAAATTAAAATAGCACATATCCAATCAATTTACGGCGCAGTTACAGACCTGTTAATTATTACAAATAATAATATAGCTCCGTAAAACATGTTCTAATAAATTGGATTTTAAATCTGTTAATTTATTAACAGGGTGTTCAAAATATGTTAGACGTGACAGCTATATGGAAATCTTATTAAATCATTCATATATACCTGATATTAAATAAAGTTAATTCCGGTTTATTAATTATTATTAATCTATTTTTTAGCACAGATAAAGATTACATAAGAGTGGGGAGTAGATACCGTTTAAAGGGTGTTCAGATTAAAATTAAGAAACATCTGATACACCCTCTATATCAAAAGGAGCACAGTTTCGATTTCGATGTACAGTTGCTGGGATTGTTCCGGGGTTTGAATTTTGGGAAAACTATCAAAGATATTGAAATCAGTGATGGAGGATGCGACAAATATATTGATATGTCTGGTTGGGGATATGGTGAGGAGAGGGTATGCATTTTTTTTTTCATCTATATATAAACAACTAAAAATCCTAAATATTATATGTAAAAGAATATATATTTTAGCTTTATCAGTTGAAATAAAAATTTTAGTCTCGAGATCCTTACACATTTTTAAGGATAGTGAAAAAACCAAAACTCCCGAAGTATATAAAAAAGTAACAAGAAAATATTTCTTGAATATCGTGATTTATTTTTTAGTAAATTATTTATCATTGGAAAAAGCTATAATTTTTTATTTTTTGTTTTCAAAATTAGGTAAAGATTTTTGTTTTTATTTTTCGTTTGAATTCCAGGTTAGACGGCTGATGATTCTTATGTTATTAATGGTCTATATACCTCTTCAGACATTCTGAAGAATTTAAAGATTATTTAAGTCTTTTCTGTTCAAAAATTATAACTATTACAATACATTTTCTTATATTTTTCTATATATTTGAGTTGGCTGCTCGCCGTAAAATAGATTTTTTTTGGGTTTTTCTGGCAAACGAATTTTTTGCTTATTTTCAATCAAGGATTCTTGCGACTCCTATAGTGCTATTAAAAAACATTATGACTTACGGCTTAGGACTTTGCCAATACATTTATCTTGTAATCTGAAGGAGGTTTTACTAACACTTTCATTGTCACGATGAAAATATAATTGGTAATACTTTCCTAGCATTATACACTGTTTCCTTACTATCAGTATAGACTGATGTTGTGGCCTTCAGACCGGATTCTGAATCACGTTCCAAATGTTGCTCAGTTCGATATGAATTAATAAATCGTATGTTGCAAGGGAAGTATCGAGCTGGGATTGACGAGCAAGAATGTTTAAACAGTAAACATATGATGAAAAACGTGTTCAAAATTAGTTAAGGCTAAGCAAGAGAGTCGCAAACTACAAAAATAAGGCTTTAGTTTTGTTTATGAATAAAAATAAGCGCAAAAATACAAAATTACACACACATATATATATCCATTGATTTCAATGAATCAAATGATATGTAAAGTTAATTCCTTCGTTCATCTGATGCATCTGTTATACTGAGGTATAATCTAGAGTGTCAAAAACGTTTTCAGGATACATACAAGTATATATAGAAACATACAGAAGTATAATGAGATCTAAGACTTTGGTTAACATTCATTTAAATGAAACTAATATTTTTGGATGAGGTACTACGCGTTATTTCATTATTAAAAAAAAATACTCCCGACGTTTCGGTTGCTTTGATGCAACCGGGATCACGGGCGGGCGAGATGTGAAAATCATTAGAATACGAAAATAGAAGTATTTTTTTTTTAATTTTAAAATTAATCAATGCACGGTTTTTAGTCAAAAGATAATAGACTTTCATATCATCATCATCATCATCATCAGCCTATAGGAGCCCACTGCTGAGCAATTCTGAGCAAAAATCTTCTCACATGGAGTAGGTTAGAGCATTAATCACCACGCTTGCTCAAGACGGGTTGGCGATTTTAATTTCATAATTTGAAATTAATGTATTACCTATTTATGTTTCAAAATAATATTTTTTATATTACTTTCCATATTCCACAACATTTAATTATCATTTATTTTAAGCTGCGATAAATTTTAACTTAAAATTATAAATTCAATCCTATGCTGAATCAATTTAGCAAATAATTAATAAAAATTCCATGATACATTGAAAATACATAAAGAGATAGCAGGTATTTTATATTTTAATAAAAGACTAATAACATACAATTTGTAAAATAATATTTAAATATAAGAGTATCATTCACTGTAAGTAATTCGTTCATTCTGACGATTCTTTGTGGCGTCATTAGTGATTCCGACAGACATTGTACTAGTGATGCGCTCTGTGACGGAACAGATCGATAATATTATAATATACAGGTAATAGAGTGTGGTTTATACCCTATATAACCCATATACCCCATAAATACTCAAAATACCACACATACTAATGCTTCTATCGTAAAAACTTTTACTATACAGCATTGGATTGTCTTATGTATATATTCGTTGGAATATCTGGCATAATCTAAGATCACTGAAACTAAGATAAAATTATATGTAAAGGTACATATATAATATAATTTTTATGTTAATGTATCTAGTACTAAATAGGTTTCTGTTAAAAAAATTGTCACAGCAATTCCGACATTATTTTTATAGCGATTAGGTCTAAAATGTATTTTATCATTAATTATTTTTTTTTCTGATATTCTTTGTTTATTTTACTGTCGTCATTAAGGTTTTATGGAAGCGCGATGCGCGTGTAACTTTTTACGGCTTGTAGGCATTTAAATGAAAATTTTAAAACGCCATTTTAATCTTAATTTGGTAATCGGAAAATTAAAACGGTAGTTAAAAATTAATAGCAGGAACATATGTGTTGCGATTCAGCTATGGGCTTAGACTTTATTGTGTGTACATTTTATATAAACAAAATAATAAACATTTATATATATATATATATATATAAAAGTACTATAGAGATTACAATTAAGTTTTATAATAGACTTTTAGACATTGTTTTGTTTAGTTTAAAGTTAATTTAATTTTATATAAATAGTTATCAGAAAGAAATCTTTTTATAAACACCTCGTGTCTTTAGAGTGATTAGTTCTTTGTTGCGCGTATATACAAATAATGACAGTATATATCAAAGAATTGTTAAAAAAATATCACGATATTTATTAATACAATTGAACAAAGTACGTATATAAATGAGAATATGAATTGTACACACTCCGTACTGATTTGGACTTTTCCGAGTGCCTTTAATTTTGCCCCCACTCCAATGCCAGTTGTAATGCGACATGCGATAGATGGACGGATAGATTTCATTAGACATTTATTGTACTGTAAAATAAAGTGAGCTTATTTTATTCTCTTTTTCATATCATCTTCAGGGAGACTACAATCATATATTGCAACAAGTAAGAATCAAGTTGGTGGTATTCGAGTTATGTCAGATGGTTGATCAGCCCTGGTACAACGGAACGCTGACCGGGAGAATGTTCTGCGCGGGGGGAGGGAGGGGCGGAGGGCCAGACGGAGGGGGTGACGCTTGTCAGGTAACGAGGATAGTATCATCGTTTGAAATGAGCAAATGTTATTTCTCAATGAGGTTTTTTGTTTGATTTAAAATGTCAATGTAGTTTTTTTCACGTGATTCTGAAAATTTTTTTGTTTATTTTTTGGTGGACAGTATAAAAAATAAAGCAGATAATTTATGATTGCTTTGAAGGGTGACAGCGGCGGTGGTGCGGTGTCTAACAACCGTTTGGTTGGTCTCTCGTCGTTCGGGTACGGTTGCGGGCGCGGTGTACCCGGGGTCTACGTCAACGTGTCCAATCCTGGTATTATATCATGGATCAGACAATACACCGTACGGTAAATTGATTACCAATCGATCATTAATTACAATAAGATCAAATCAATTAATGTGGTGCACTTAATTATCTTTATACTACTTCAGATAATTGTTAGTGTCTGAATAGATTAGATACATATATGTTATTTATGCACAAACACGTAATATTTTATTGTAATATCAATAGAATTCTTTTGTTTGCATCTGTATGTAAC
The DNA here is from genome assembly GCF_018135715.1 of Danaus plexippus. NCBI lineage: Eukaryota > Metazoa > Arthropoda > Insecta > Lepidoptera > Nymphalidae > Danaus > Danaus plexippus. Next base: position 1,473,435 of record NC_083552.1, on the reverse strand, counting down.
AATTATTTCGATGTAAATTTTACCTCAATCTCCATGATCGTATCTAGAATACCTTTTTTAACATATCACTTAAAAAGTCTAATTTATGTATGATTAAATAATAAAAAAAAAATTTTTTGCCAATTGTTTTGAATTCCGGCAGACCCCGATTATTTTTATGGATGCAACCGGCTATGAAAAATAAAAAATATTATATGAAAATTATTCTAGATTTATAGACGATCTTCCATTCGAGGTGGAGAAAGATCGAATTCGCATAACGGAACGTTTCCCATAAGTACGACGTTGAAATGTAACAAATATTCGCATTTAAACAAAACAAGCAAGATTTTTTAAGTTATTACAGCAAAGTAAAAACTGCGCTTTGTGTTAATACTTGAATGAGTATTCGTAAATTTCGTTTGTAGGCCACATGGGTGATACCGCTGTAGTGGTTACGGTTTAAAACAAATCTAATTACAGCCTTCTATCCAACAAAAGGAAACTATGAAATTATGATTAATAGCACTTTCTTAGATTATTATAAAATATATCTGTGTCTTAATCAGACTTTAGCGAGTATTACTTTAAAAATATATATATATATTTCGTATTACTAAGCGTATTTTATATCGTCTGTCGTGATCAGGGTTGCTGAAAAGTAACCGAAACGTCTGGAGTATGTATCACATACCTGACTAGATGGGTTCGGAGAGCCTTCAGGAGACGTGAGATTTAAATAACCTCTCGAAGCCCTGGTTCAGGAGGTGATGAGAGACTGCAGCACTAATATAGTTAACTTTATGTTGGAAAAGTGTGAAATATCTATAGCCCTGTGCAGTCAGGATTTTTTCAGGATATCTGATAAGCCCATTAGTAAAAAGGACTTTCAGAAGCTAACCGTCACACTCCACATATGAAGATTCATCTGAAAGAGAGACACCAGAACTAATTTCGTATACACTATATTAACTTCAAATTCAAAACAATTACTAACATACTATACGTGCATACATACTTTTTTAATGAAAATTTCAAAGCATTTTTCTTATATGTATACTCATACTAATAGTATTAAATTTTCGTTATTTTTGTTTCATGATTATCGGTATATACTAGTATATTGTCTTGTACATATACTTATGTATATGACTTCATAATTCTCTCATTCAGCGTGCGGGTGCCGAGTCCATCGCGTCGCAGGGAGAGGAGCTTCAACAGTGCCTGGGACTTGCGACCCAGGTGTAGGTTTAAGGGGCCCCTAACTAACGCGCGTTAAACGCTCACCTCCACTGTCCAAGCTCCTCTCCCTGCCTAACCATATTTGAAAAGAACCTACTAGGGCTGCCTTCGAAGTACGTTCCAAGAATGAATTGATAGTTATATTAGTAAAAAAAATAATGGAAACTTGGTATTTTATTACAGGAAAAATATTTATGTTCTTTTAATTCTCTTTGGCTCATTATTATCTTCATCATCAGCATACCACTTCCATCCACACAACTTGTATTTACTTACACTCAGTCTACTATCTTCAATCCTAAGAAACAAAAGCGAGTTTCCCTTGTATGCTTTAACGTGTACTGCTTTGTTTTTAGGGTTCCGTAGAGAAATGGCAAAAAACGGAACCCTTATAGATTCGTCGTGTCCGTCTGTCCGTCCGTATGTCACAGCCATTTATTTCCGAAATTGTTGGGATAACATAGCTGAAACTTTGTAGGTTGATGTATTCTGGTGATTGCTATATGAATTTTGAATAAAAAATAATAAATTTAAAAATTAAACGTGCTCCATACATGGAACTGATTCAAAAAAATATTTTTTCAGCTAACCTATACGTGATGGGTGCCTATGGATAGGGCTTTAAAAAATACATTAAAGTTTCTAAAACCATTTTTCGTCAAAATTAATTGTTTGAAAGATAGACGCTTCCAAAGTGGAAAAATGAGGGTTCCCGGGGGGAGGGGGCCTCTAACTTTAAAAATAAGAGAGTGAGACCACGAAAAAAAATATATGCTGTAGATTTTAATGGAAACTTTCAACGAAAATTGGTTTGAACGAAATATCATTATTAGTTTTAAGAAATAATACGTTTTCAAAAAAACGCATATACAACTTTGTCGTTCATACAAACACTATGTAAAACCAAGTTATTTTTTTTTATAAAACATCGATCAAAGTCACAACGTACTAAAATACTTTTATATTATGTCATCTACTTGCTGGTACGGAACCCTTCATGGGCGAGTCCGACTCGCACTTGTTAGAATTTTTATTTTATTTTCTTAAAAAAAAGCTTTTCTTTGTCTGTTATTGCTTCAGCAAGACTGTAGAAGTATAATAATTTTCCTATTTCTCCAATGTCTTCTGTGAGGACCATAGCATTAGTTCCAACAAAACAATGAGGATGGATGGATGGATGGACGAGTCTCTGATAGATGAATGATCTGTTTGCCTTCCTCTAAAACATCCATCTTCAAGAATCAACAGCTTATTTGAAAAGACTTAAAATAACTAATATCTATGTTAGAATATCTTCTATTTTCTTCACACGTATAAATTAATTTACATAACATAAATTAACAAAAATATATATAACATTTTATTTCGTGCTAACAGTTAAATGAGCTTACATTAAATGTACAAATATTTCTTGCACACAAATGTGCACTTATTTTAATATTGTATTCACAATTGTATTGTATAGAGGTACTTCAGGCGTAACGTAAGCTGAATTTTGGTTGTTAACGCGAGGAAATGCGGGTCGTTGACCTTTTGTTCAGGTTTTAATTCAAAGACAGAGAGGATATTATGTTGCATATCAATTGATTGAACAGCGTTCGTTAAACATTGATTATGTTATATAAGATGACTTATTTCTATACAGCATGAAGTACATTTATAATTTTTAAAACATCAACAAAAGAATCAATTTTATATATCAGAGAAATTGATTGGCTGTAAGAAACAGTGTCAAGTTTTGTGGGTTCGCTCGTGTAGCTTAGGTTTTACGGAGAAAGCGTTCGATTTGTTAACTCATCAATTTAAAAAGGCGTCAGAATTAAAACAATTGGCAATTCACTAAAACGATTCCGACCAACAAAAAATAATAATACCAAAAAGTCCATTCATTCCGTAGAGAACGCAATTTGTAAAAATATCGTATGCAATCGACGCCGACGTCCGAATATTCAACCGAAAAATCACTGAAAAAGCATTTTACATTTCCGAAGCCTCCCTCAATATACCTACATATATAACCTTAATGTAATTATCCACCTTCAATTTTGTATAAAATCACTGGCGTGTGCGTTAATTATGCGTATGTGTGCTATAGTGGCGTGTACGTACATAGAAATGCGTTGCATTCGTATGGGTTTATTTTATCTACGCCGTTTGCCGTATATTGATGTGGGGGGAGGCCCGGCCACCCCCCACCCTGGGGGGATCATCATGACGATGACGGGTCTGCGCAAGTGCTAGAGTGAGACGGCTAAACAAACTATCTAGGATACCTATAGCTCTGTTATTTCACCCTACGCTGTACATCTATAGGTAGCGAAACTAGTCATTTTTCCCTGCTATTAAACTTTATTGATGAAAGCCGAGTATTTAGCGTATTATTAACATTATTTTTGTAAAGGGCGCCACCTCAAAGGGTTTTAATGAAAGTCGCGGAGCTATGTTACTAAAAATGCCATCACACATAACTCCGCTATTGGTTTCACCCTTGCCCACTACAGCACTAACTATGCGAAATAGCTCGGCCTCAGATAGAAATTATTTAGGTATAGAGTTAGCTCAAATTACAAACCTGAAATATTAATGTCGTGGCGATGGGAGCATCTGTGGCGCAATAAATCCTTAACAAAACATATCACCTAATTATATGAGTATCAATGTTTAACATTTGACATGGAAGTTCCTTAATCGGTGAGGTATTGTATAGTTATGGAACTGTAGTTGTAACATAGCTTTAGGGTTGAATTGTGTTAAGTAAATGTATAGACAACGAAAAGTTTTTTTTTTTTATTACGAATATATTAGAATTTCAACTAGTAATCTTATTTATATCCTTGGTATAAACTATACAGACGAAAACAGATAGAATATTAACTATATTCGGACAAATAAAAAAAAACATTTAACATTAAAGGTCTGACAAAAAAAAAAACTTACGAAAAATTTTAACAGATTTTAAAAGACAAGAAAAATAATATACATAGTAATGGTTTATGTCGTCGACTATCCTTGCATAATAAAAGTACAGTCACGCACACAGACGGTGTGCAGGTGTTCACCTTATATACTCATTATAAATATAAGCATAAAATAAATGAGCGTGACTGTACTGTCAACTCATATTTTCGCGAAGCTTAACGAAAACGTCGTAGTACAGTCGCGGCCGTAATCCATTAACTGTGTTTATATTTAACATATGATAATTTTGAACGAAATTAAAATTTGAAGAAAAAAAATATATAATTGGAACATTATCATAATATTTAATTAATGATATTAATAAATACTTTTCACTAATATAACATCTGAATTACATGTCAACATAAGTAAAGCCCGCTTGATATTAATAATGACACATAGAGGTTTGAGCACCCTGTAATCGAGGGATTTACCGATATACAAATACGCGTTTTAATGCTTCCATTAGTCATACATTTTTATTCATTAATGTTAAATACATAACATATATAATTATTATAAAATATACATAATTATATACATCCCATAAGAAAATAAATGTGCCTTTAAGTTTTTTTCGAAGGGATCAAAGGAAGTTAACTTAATTAAAATCATAGTAGAAATAGTTTTTACGTATATAAAACATTTGTATTAAATAAAACGTCACGAGCGCAATAGCAATTTAATTATGAAATTGTTACTTAGAATATTTTTTAAAGACATACATACAATGACAACCCCTTACGTATTCACTTGCAAAAAATATAATTTTCAGTTCGAACGTTCTACAAAACAGTCATAGTAGAATTAATATATGGAAAAAGTAAGATTCCAATTAACATTCAATAATACCAACGGCTGTAGCCCGGCGGAAGCATTGTTGGGTTAGGTTAGTTACAAACCATACGGAGAATTATCACTAATATCGTTTCGCCAAAATCACCCTTACGGCACAAAGAAGACGTTCTAATACAGCTTGATACTAACACCGGCCACTTGATAACTAAGATCAGCCTTTTCAACATTCAGCTCGTCTTAGTGCACTCGTAATGTATGGACGATGAAAAAATTATATATAATATAAGTAACGTGGAATGGATGCTTAATTATGAGGGTAAATCCAACTTAACATATTTTCGACAAAATGGCTGCCGATGTATTATATAATTCAGAGAGTCGATCCCCATTTTGTATATTATCTTTATGTACACAAAATTCATGGTATTGATCGCACGATAACGCCTCGGCTGAAATTAATAACTAGCAAATAGTTTATTCTAAACGTCCATACAAAATGCACACTCACACACACACACATATATATTGTAATTTGTAAATTGAATTCCTCGGCCAGGTTCTACTAGAGCCTACAGGGGCGGGCATATATATGGAGTTTTATAATAAACACACAAAATCATTATTTGATGATTCCGAGGTGAGCGTGAGGAGGGATGGGGTAGGGGGTCCCTCCAACCCCCGGCTGGACGCTGCAGCATGCAACCTCCGGCATCAGTGTGGCCAGTGAGGCTGATGACGACGCGTGTTTACCACCTACGCAAGGCGCGCAAAAAAAGCCACCGCGCAACAAAACAATATATAAAATATCTAAAAAAAAAATTCAAACGGCCTAAAACTCAAAAAAATTATCGAATATTTAAAATACCAATCTTTTGGTTTAATAAAAATTTCGAAATTCCGCGCATGCGTTAGAGTCATCGCTGCCGCCCGCTGACCCATTCAAGTGTTAGTTTTATTCAATAGACTATAATCAGTTTTTTCACATAATCATCTTAGATTTTAAGTGGTTTATTAATCAATAGTATTCAGCAACACTTGAACTCTTGCAATAGATCGGAACACCGGTTTGATTTCTGTAAACTATAAAATTAGTGTTAAGGCAACTGAGAAGCAGTTCAGCTCGGATTCGTCGCAAAAGGGCTAAAAGAACATCGAAGACCATCCGGGAGGAACAGCTGACATAGTTAACAAGAAGATCCATGGGAAACACACGCAAAAGACCGTGGAACTTCAAATGCAAAATCAACTAAGTTAAATGCGCAAGAACCTTAAAGCAAGCAAGATTTTATAGCTAAAGGAAATTTAGAATAAACAAATAACAACCATCGCCATTTGACGATAAAGAAACACGTTTTTTCGCAATAGAACAAGTTTTACGTTTATATCAACCGTTATTACAAGGAAACAATAGAAAGAAGGATTTAAGAATTTAAGTTTTTTAAGTACATTTAAACAACACTGGTTATTTTTGGAACTTTTCGATTGATTTTCCTTAAGTTTTATATACAAACTCTCCATATATATATAGTGAAATTAAATAAGTGACTCTGGACCTAAAAGTAAGGCTAAGTGATATTTGAGACTTTTGGCAAAAAAGTTTTGGAAAAATTTCGACCAATTTTCATCTACTACTTCAGAATATATGGGAGGTGAAAATAAAATTAAGCAAAATAGCAAAAAACATGTGCCTTAAATTGGCCTTAAATTAATATTAAAAAAGGTAAGATAAAATTACGCCGAAAAAAAAATAAAAAAAAAATCTAAATTTATCAATTTTACCTACCTGTTGAATGACTTCTAGATTTCTTTAATAGTACAAAATTGAAAGTAAATTAACGTTAAGACTTAGTTAAATGTTTTTGTTATTTCTATACCTGTAACGTTTTATATGAGTATAAAATTTAACGGGCTTAAAAATAAGCAAGGGCTAGATCTAATAAATTAAGACAATACGACATACAAAGAAGATATCATCGAGATAACTCAAGACGGGTTGGAAACTAAGACAACCCACGAGAATATTCTAGAAGATTAGAAACACTTAACAAACAAACTTTTACAAGGACTGACACAAGAGCTACGAAGACTTCAAAATAGGTAAGTTGATTCAGATCTCAAAGGTTTTTTTTTTAAATTAACGTTCTCATATACGTTAATATTACAAATAGTTGTTTCATGGCAATCGCTCGTCTAAAGTACTTCTGTCTCTCTTGCTCTCGCGTGATCGTGAAGCGTTACCAACATTTTGTTCGCGATCATCGTCTCATTTAACACCTACTTTAAGCTTTCCTACTCTTCCTACGTCATCATAACTTTAAGTCCCAACGCTTCCTTAACGACGTATTCCTATAAATTAACAATATATTCCAAATGATCTCCTTAATCTGCAATATTTTTAAGGCGTGTCCGATATTTGTTTATAAGAAAATCAATTTCTAACGTTCAAGTGTATGTAGGTGTACGTTCGACACCTCATGCGTGACCAATGCCAAGAATGGCATAGAAACATTCGCCTCTAACTTTCGTTTTCGTCAAGTCAAGTTCAGGTTTTGCCGATGACTCGGGCGGTAGTCAGTGCGCATGCCTAAGTCATCGCAGTCATTGCCCAGCCAAATTATTGATTGCGGGTAGTCGGAAAACTGCGGGAGTGGGGGGAGCGTCATTTACCAATGTGATAGTTTTCACAACGCTCAATTATGTAGGGTGGTGGAGGGGAGGTGGGGGAAAAAATGTATATATCAATATGGCGGATTTCAACGGATTTTGTATTAAATTCTATCGGCCCCGCCTGCAGCCGGAATTTATGGATAGGCTTTAGCGGAACATTGATGGGTTTTCATTAAACGTATTAAATATTTTATGTTGAATATGTAGTTTTCCAATATCATCATCAATATTGAAATTGCTTTTAAATATTGAATGCGGTTCATTACGCGTGTGTGAGTTCAGATTCGGTCTGCAATTATTTAATCTGCTTACACCAGATTCGTTTCTGGAGAAGATTCATCTAAAGAGAAATATACAGCCGCCAATATATCCTATCGAATGGACGATGAATTAAGACACAAATCTCAGCGATCACGATTGATTTGTTTGGCATTATTTAAACGGCGTTACGCTGGTACAAGCATACGTACAGACATAGACATCTCACACCCTAGGTCTAGGGTTGGGGTATTAATAAACTATATCCCTACATTCCTGCCACTCACCATATACATGATACCTATGCATGAACAGACTTTTAGGCTTAAATTATCCCCATTAAGTTCCCCATTTATCATTGGCTTTCCTCCTAATGGTGAATAATTTTAATTTAGGACCTGGAACCGGTGTGACGCTGGGCCCTTGTATGATGGTTTGGTGGATAAAAATGATCATTGAAAAAAAACATTCCTGAATTTAAAAATAGACACTTCGCCATATTTTTTATTGTTAAAGCTTTTTTCCGTAAGACAAAAGGAGCTCACTTATATAAAGCGGGTAGTTACAAATTGTTATTATCTTTGACAGCGTTATTGAGGTTTTTAATCGTTAAGTATAATGAAATAGAATTGTTAGAAATATATTCTCTCTTAAGACTATCCAACTATTTCTTCATTAATATTCTAATTTTTTGTTCTGTAAACGTTTTCTCTGGGTCTGGCAAATAATATTCAGATCTATTGGACTTAAAATATTATTGTGCCAATACAGGGCACTAAGTAATAATAATAACTACTAGGTATAACTAAACTAAATGCATTGATTGGTGTGAATAATCAACATAAAGCGTCCTTTAATATAAGAAATAACATTTCTAAACGAGAAGAAGCTCTCAAGATTGTAGCTTTCGTGCTGAAAGATTTATGGATCTAAAATAACTTCAAAATGTCTAGGATTTCGCTAAAAATTATCGATCCCTAAGTATTTGTCTCGCCGAAGGATGATCATAAAATAATAAAAGATTTGAATTTCAATTTGCATAATTTGATAGACTTCTTGAAAAAAAAAAACCTACAGCCAGCAACAAAGCCTCGTCCCAAATCTAACATCTAAATGGATATGTCATATATAGTAAGCCTTTTTGAAATTAATTCATACTCTACATTAAGCAACCGGCATACAATATCGAACTTTTGAAAAATAACAAATCCATCAACAGCTTGCGGAGTGATTAAAAATAAAGCAATGAAAGTAATGAAAGCAAGGAAAGCAATGAAAGCGAATGAAAGACTTTTAAATAATTTAAATAACGAACAGTTTTTTGGTGAACAATTTCACACTTTAATATTCAACTCTCTAAAGTGTTTTCAAATTTTTAAGAGTTTCAGTATTTTATTGCTGTGTTGCTCATGAATGTGATGGATACTATCCTATTTTATTTCTATGCAAATACCGGTAGAGAAGTAGGATTTCTTCAAATACATAGGAGCTAGAGAGCAGGGACAAAGAGTATTTTTTCGTTCAACATCTTATTTGCAATGTTTTGAAATGTCCGTATATTTTCTTACAAAAAGGAACCGCTCTTCATCGATAAATCTATCGATATGGAGTTCTTGCGTTTTTTTTAAATATAGCTTTATATAGCGAGATGATTTTTTTATTCGAATCATTTTTGGTTGAGGTAAAAAATATAGGTACCTAGTAGTTTTTCTGAATACGAGTGCACCTTAGACTCACTGAAGCCAGGGTTCTAAGACTTAGTAACTTAATTTCTCTTGAGTTTGAATGATAGTGGTGATTGTTACTACCAAAATTAACTCAGATCTTCTTAAAATACTTTTTATAGTAGCTAGATGTATATCGTTACAAATGATTCTTTAGCAAGGATGCTTAAGAGATCCAACGCAGTATCAGATCCGACGGAGTAGCGACCAGTCTTACAGATTTGTGTCGTATTTTTGGGATTTCATTTCGTGTATAGAAAATCCTGAATAATTGTTTTTAAAGCCTGTTGCTGTATTATTATTTTTTCTAAAAACTTTTAGATTAAAATAGATTTAATAGATAAGAATATTATTTTTTTGTTAAAATCCTAAGTATATTTTGTTTTCTGCATCAAAGTTGAATTTTATTTTATATAAAATGAAGGTTTTTAGTGAAGTTTTTGAATTTACAAGCTTTATAGAACTTTATCTTTAACCGTCAAGAAAAGATATTCTGTTTATTATCTGAAGTATATTTTTTAAAGTCAAATTAAAGGAAATGTTTTATATAATATTAGTGTTTCGCCAAAGTCACTTCATTTATTTACTGTACCTGTAGAAAAAAATAAAAAAATATATATAATTTTTTAGTATTATTTTCATAAATTAATCAACAGTTATGTTCTAGATGCAAAAAAAATCTAAATGTATCCGTCGGCGTGTTTGTTACTTTACCAAGCAATAACTTTTCTAAGCCAAAACCAGATTTAAGAATAAATAGGAACTTTAAACAAAAAATAACTCTATATTTTTTTATTTTATTTTAAAAAAAATTTAACTACTTTCAAAGTTGTTTGATTCGGATTAACCTAACAAGACTAGTGTTAAATAACCAAAATGGCAAATAAATAGTAAGTTATTTTAAAATATAAGTAAAACCGAATAAAATATAAAGCTTTTCTACAACACTTTATATAATTAATTATTAAACTAGAGTTTGGTACATATAATTATATGTAACGGAAAATAGTGTTTAAGATCTCAGAAAACTTCAGTTAACGGCGCAGTTAATGTTATCCATAACCGTTGTTAATTTAATCTTTTTAATTCTAAATAGAAGCTTCAAAATCTCATTATATCTTACATTAAATCTTAGGCAACTATTTCTCACACTAACTACTATTAATTTCTAATATCAAGTAACTTTGCCGTCGCTTTAAAAATTGGCTCACGATCTTTTATATGTTATCATTTTATGTTTGACTACAAGCGTTTATTAAAAAAAAAGTGACTTAAATGTCTATCCCCGAGTATTCTTAAACTAGAAGTGCAAAAAGCCTTGCATTCTCGTAATTCTACTATCCCCGAGACCTTGCTTTGCAAACAGATATATTCTTTCAGTAGTAACAATTCATAGTTGTTTAGCAGATTAAAAAAATATATTTATTTATTTCGACAGAAATAAAAACTTCATGGTAACGTGAAAATCCAGCTAACACACAATATTTATCTCGTTTAAGGATATTAAATACGTTCATTATAATGCCGTCGGATGCATCCGGACTGTGACGCGGTGTCATCATTTCCATCATTAAAAGAGGGGGGATAAATAATCAGAGAGAGAGAGAGAGAGAGAGAGTGAGATAAAAAGCGTTTTAATGAGAACCTTCGGGAAAATTAAGGGCTTAATATCTTTGAGTACTATTGCAGTAGTTTTTAATTTTTTATATATCTTTTTTATAAAAATAATCAATTCCAATCATATATGTTGGATAGTATTTAGAAAATTAATTAATTTTTTACAGTACTAATGACAGAATCTATTAGTTAGTTAAGTAATATTTTTTTTATATCCTGGTGATTATAACTACCTATGTTATCCGCCAGAGAAGGTGAGATTATTTTATATTTTTTTTTTTTGCGTTGAGCGAAAAATATTTCTACGTATATTGACAAATATATACAAATTTTTATTGCCTGATTTAATAACATCCTGATAAATACTTTACACATTATATAACAAAGTAATTTCTCGTAAATACACTTTCTTCCAAATAAACAATCCCTTTATGTCAATTGATATTTTTTTTTATATATATTTTTTTCATATGTATACTAATTGATAGCCCAACATAACTACATATAAATAATTTCTCACTGAAGTATAGATAGGAATAGTATATTTTATTTTATAGGTTTTATTTGCTATACAATTTTAATAAACTTACAGATACGGAAATTATTCACTAATAAAACGCGGAATGGACTAGCCTCTATTCAATTCAACGGCTAAGGTCTACCGGTTTAATGTATTTATTAATGTCCTGGTTGAAAGGATGGCTCCTGAGGAGAAAGATCCAGTGGTGCTAAGTCTCAATTGCTCCTAGACTAACGCTAGGCTTCAAATATATTCAGACAAAATTACGCGCCTCAACAAATACAAGTATACTACAGATTGTTTTTATGTTTACGTGAAGACGATAATTATTTCATTTAGTTATAAAACACCACGATTTTTTATATAATTTTTATATATTTAACATAATTTAAACAATATTTTAAATATATTAAGGTTTAAATTTGATTTGAATAAAAAATTCTAATACACATTTTCTTTTGTATGATCGTCAGTACGTAGTTCATTTAAGTTACCGTCGCTGAAGGGCTTATGTAAGTCAATGGTGACAACAAACATACAAACAAGCTGTCACATTTATTATACATATAAGCCGGATTAATTCTAACACAATGCTTACGTGTTTCTCCTAATATTTTTGCGTTGACTTACCTTCTATACGCCAATCCCGATCCATACAGAACTACACAATTTCACCAACTGTGTCATTTATCTTACGTATAAATAAAATTTTCTTATATACATATATTTTAAGGCGAACATGATTTAGGGCCAATTAAATTCATTAACCACCGAAATCTTTTCGTAGTCATCTCAGTGACATTAACAATGTTAATAGACAAGATAGATTTATTGCCAAAGCCGCCGCGTGGGTAGTTTACTTGTTTTGCGCCGAGGAATGCGATGTTTGCAGCGGTTAAGAATGCCAAGTAAAAACTTTGTCAGATGTATTACGGCTGCAACGAGACGATGCTCCGCTTCATAATATTATTTATTAATTACATATTTTCGTAGTTTAAGAATTTATATGAGTGTAAAATAAATTAACTCCTAAATATCTGGAAATTACTTCAAATGACAGATGATTTGTGATTTTTATGACAAGATATTTTATACTTAGATTTATAACAAAAAATATATAAGATTACTTACTAATCATAATGAATTCACAGATACTATTAATATAGAACTATCTAAATTATTACGTTTTTTTATTTAAATGAAAATTATCATCATATCTTTTAACAGGATTATATTATTTGTTATAATGAATTCACACAAACACAGGGTAGAGCATCATCCAGTCCAGCACTTCTCTGAACTAGCATCGTCAATTCTCTAACACCATTAAGTGCATATATGTTTTTGCATAAGAAAAATGCGACTTATTACATTAAAGTGGTGTTTTGCAAACATTTGTATTGATGGATGTCGGAACGTGAGTCGTTACGGTGGCCGGGGTTCTGTTCCGGGGTCGCGAATATAACTCATTGAATAGAAAACACTTCTTATATGTAAAAATAGTAATTTTATTTATGTTTAACAATAAGATAACTAATAAATTACGTTATAACGGATGTGTGTAGAGTGTTCGTAAATATGTCCGGTTTATTTATGATAAAATATACATATATATTTAATATAATTTTAATGTAATGGTAAGAAATGGGTGTTATCGAAGTCTTTATATGATCTTTTGAAGGCTTATTGTTTAGAATTTACGGCTAACAAAGTATATTTTTATAACGATAACAAAATACTTTGTTAGAAGCGTTTGAAAAATTTATTAACTTAAATTATATATAATTCTGGGAATCTTAAAGTTCTGAGTTGTAATATAAAAAAAGTATTTAATACAAAAAATAATAATTTTATACAAACAATGATTTTATTTGAATAAAAGAAAAACATGGGAATTCATTTTCTAACACACTACAATCACTCCTATACACACACACACACATATATATATATATATATATATATATATGTGTATATATTATACAACACATATATATGTATATATATTTATTTATTATATTAAGTATACTTTTAGTTAACATTATAATCGTTTCAAAAATTTAATATATTTTTTTTTTATCTAAAAATCACTGATAAATACTAAATATAAGTTTAAATAACTTAATTTATCTTGTTATAATATATTATTATTCATTAATTAAAAATATATAATATTTTTTTTATCATTTTCATATATATAATTATGTATATATATATTCATTTAAGCTTAATTTGTATGTACATGTATGTAAGTGCTTATATATTATTTATTTATTACACAGAATCTTCAAATATCAGAATTTAAATGGTAATTCTTTTTATTATGAAACATTACATTTCTCTCTGTCTAAGGTATGAATCTAAGCCTGTACCTGATTTAATGAAATCCCCAAGCTCTTCATTTTTACTACGAGTCTGAATTCATGATTATTTATAATAATTAATAAGTACTATCATGACTGTAGTTTTCTGAGTGAAAAAAAAACGGAAAATACTCGTAACTAAGTGTAACTAGGTATACAAACGGTTGGTAAGAGAGTTATAAATTATAAATTAAATACGTCGGATTTTTTGTACATAAATATATCTATATATGTTTGTATTTTTTTTGGACTTCCACTTTTTTTGAAGCTTAAAGAATTCATCTTGTTTTCTTATAATAATAGTCCCAGGACATAAGCGTCTTAAGAGAGTAGTAATTAGATTATCTTATCAGATAACTTTTTTGCTGACGGTTTTCAAATTTTGTTGCTAACGGTATTTCACTATCACTTACTGTTACTTTTTAGCTAGTACCCACAGTAAAAGACTCTTTCATATAAAAAGAAATTAAATAAAGCGTACTTAAATTTTAAGGCTAAATAAAAAAACCCTGTATGCGTGTGTGTGTGTTTGGATCGGGATGAAAAGAAATCTGAGACGAGACACAGACATTATGCTAATTTAACGTGATCAAAGATACGTTCTCTAAGTCAATAATAAAAATAAATATACTGCTATGCCACGTTAAACGAATTATTCAGAATAAACGATATATCAAAATAAATAAATTCTTATAAATAACATAACAGTTGCAATTAGATTTTAATTCAAATTTAGAGAAAGGTTCATTAAAGAAATACCTTATACGGAAAATGGCAACAAATTAGATGGCATAAATAAATAATATACCCTTTCACGAGACCATCCTAATAATAATTATACCGCTATACAGCGAAGATTTCTACCAGTTGCCGTCCTACAAACCGAGCTACGCCTACAGACGAACATTTCTTTCTATACCTAATACTATAGCTAAAATTCATAGTGAAATAAGTATAAGAACTAGCTTCTAAAAAACCTATCGCCGCGGACGGCGTAACGAAAACACAGGCTGCAAGGAAATTTTATTATTATCACAAATAAAATAGAGTGTAATTTGTGTTGAGCGGTAGTGAATTTTGTTTCCTTTTGTTATGTCAAAGAATGCGGCAGTACAGGCCAATGCACGATGCATAAAACTAGTGTTGAGTCTCGCATCGGAATAGTGATGTCCGTTAGATATTATAACGTTAGATGAAATAATAGTTTCGTTTGCAAAAAAAAAAAAAAAACTTGTTCATACATCTCTTTGTACAGAGTTTCCTTCTTGTTGATAGAATCATTAGATATGTCATCCTTATGCATGTCCGGTCTTCTTTTTACACATTATTTATAGTAAAATGAAAGACTTAAATATTTTATTATTGCAAAAATCGATATGAAATTAATTTATATCTAGATCCTTTGTTGAATGTGCGTTTGTTATACTATAAGAAATATTATTATATGCGAGATTTCACGTATACACAGGGTTGGACACATTCAACATTAGTGAATATATTTTTAAAGTAATCACCTACATCAATACACGCTGTCGTAATATCAACCGTGACAAGAGAAATAAAACGATTTCAAAACTTTAAAAGCGTTTCATAAATATAAAATAAACATTTAACTAATAAAACTTTGTAATTACGAAATCCTAAAACTGGTCGATACATAAGTCTGTCTAAAAATAATCTAGGCAAGTGACGTATGCAAAGTCGATGCAAAAGGAAGTGGGGCTCTATGTCCTAGCACAGCCCTACGCCCCGCAGGCAAATATGAACGAATGTAAGTTGACTTAGAATAAGTATGTTCTGCAATCGAGAGCCGGCCAGTGTTAGATCATATAGTGTTGAAAGTGCCTGCGCGCACTACGTCGCAAAACAATGAAAACTAACCGGCTATCAACGAAAATTTCCAACTAAAATTCCGTCCGGCCGATCTAAAACGTTCCAACCTACCGAATAATCCGGTGTTCCAAATTTGAAATGTGACAGATATTTTTTCGAATGACATTTTTCGGTGGCGTTTGGCGGGAAATGAAATATGGCGTACCGTGAAATTAGGAAAATATGTAATAAAGTTACGCAATATTAAGTGTTAGAATTTAACTTTGGCATTTATTTTTAGAACGGTCTGTTGAGAAAAATGTAAACCGCAGACAATAAAGTTTATTATGTGATTAAGTTGGACTATTAACAGTGGATATAAAGGTCAGTTTAGTGTTAAATAAGACTTAATACAATACAATTAATATTATAAAATTATTTGGTGTTACCTGTTAAAAAAAAAGAAATATTTACGTTTCCTTTTCACTTAATATTGAAGATATGACATTACTAACTCAGTGTATTAAAGAGGACAAGAGGCGAATTTACGTATATTTTAAATCCATTAACATTGAAAAGTAAATTAATGTTTTATATTAAACAACTACGTAGGTTTTTGCGTGTGTGACGTTTAATTTATATTATTTTCATATTTTCTTAATATATTAAATAAAAAAGGCTATATATGTTATGCTCTCTTATAAGCTTATTTTTTTTAATACTTTTATTTAAAGCGAATAACTATAGAATAGTTCATTTTCAGGTATTTTGTTACATATTTTATTTATTATATTTTTTATTTAAATATATTTTTAAATAAGATGAATAATCGCGTCCAATTCAACATACATTCATTTAAATAAAAACGTGATGATATAATTTATTCTGCCAACATAATAAATGCTACTTTAAACACACACACACACACACACACACACACACACATGTGAATTATATTTTTATATATTTGTATATATTAACCTTTTCTGTTGTAGATTTATGGACATGAATTTTATTGTGTTTATTAAAATTATATTTTACACTGGTATATACTGAGATAATTATTTAAGTGTATAGAAGTAAGAAAAACAAAGAATTTAACATATATGTATATTTATTTAACATATATATTTTTATTACATGTTCCTTCAGCTTTAATAGCATTATACTCTAAGGGGTTATCTATATCAATATAGGATTTTATCAAAATCGGTCTAGCGGTTCAGTTATTAAAAAATATAACAACAGACAGACGAAACATGAACTCATTGATATTAATATGAAAAAGTATTTCTAATAAACTTATAACATTTATTAACGCTCGTTAGCTCTTGACATATTTAATTTTTTTTCAATTAAAGATAATTTTATCTTAAAAGATACTCAGTCTTTATTAAAGATAACGTATTTAAGTAACATTAAGGATAATTTTTTTGCATGATATTTTCATCGTCACAGTGATTATTTATAATATATATTTAGTATTCAAATAAGGCAAAGGACATAAAAGAATAGTTCGGCGCCTAGTTGAGTAATATGTACATATGTATGTAACGTGTGTGTGTCCATTGTATAATATACAGAGCTATATACACATAATACTATAAAATATTAAACAATACAAAAATAATCAAAACTATGAATCTCTGCAATTTAGGTAATCATATGTAAAATCAAATAAATAACATATACCGTAATATTGTGTGAAGACATTTACATTAGCTACTAGTTATAGTAGTTATCGTGTAACAGACGGACGGATAGACATACATTTAGTAATGAGTATATATATATTAATGTATCGTACGCATGGACACACAGCATTAGTTTATACTAAATTAGCATACATCTTAACAAACCTGGTCGCGGACGGTAAGTGGAAAAACTTTGTTATTCCGCCGCGTTTCAAATCGTTTTTTAAATCACATGATTAGTTTTAATTATATTTATATATGAATATATATTAATTTAAAATTATCATATGTTCATTACAATATCGTAGTATCGTGAGCGGTTAGATAAAGTTTTATGTGTACACTCATTAAGTAAGTCGGTAATATTTTTCTATGAAACAGTGAATGTTAAATAAAACATAGTTATTTGTTTAAGAAATATCGTCTGTAATTAATTATTTTAACTCGATGAAGTACATATATGTGACTGGCAAAGATAATCATCTGAATTGGAAAAAAATCCAGTGATATATCATGTCACGTACAAAATAAAAATAATATTTTTAATTACTCTCAATTACATAAAATACTTTACTTTTGAATTTGAGTAGAAAATTTATTTGTAAGTACTTAAAATTAATTCTAACTTATCCAAAATAATTACACACTGAGAACAATATATTACTGAAATAGGATGAATTATATTAAAAAAAACGTTGAAACTGTCAGTATTTAGGTTAACTAAGATTACTTCAACTAAAACTATACGACAGCATATCTTGTAATACAATTCCTTATAACATTATAAAAGCCAGTGTATCAGTGTGGGTATGTTTGTTCACACACGGAGCTGCTATAATACATGAATTGATATTCAATTAAATAGCTCAGTTTGTTAAATTAGTTTAAGCAAAAGAAATGACGAATGAGGCTGCATTTAAGCACATTTATTTTAAGAGAAATATCGTAAAAAAAATTTATACTTTCTACTAAATGTCTGGTCATAGATTTGGGACCGACGTTATGCGCTATATATATGTGTATATATACAGTTATATCACTCTTAGTTGACTTTTATACGTGTTTAGAACTGTAGTTTTCTCTGATGTATCCTAACCGACACGTCCCTACAGAGTGTGTTGTGTTACCTTATCCCCTTTAGTTTAATACCTCCACCCCGAGTTTTCTATACCTAGTTAACGAACGTCGACTACGTTCTATTGTCCTTTTTCCAGTAATCGCTCTGTTTTTGTATATTATCTAAACAAGCCATTGTTAGCCAGCTCAGACATATCGTTGTTGTAGGGGGATATTGCCATTTGATCGGTTTTAATAAAGAAATTAATCGAATATATGTTGTAATACAAGAAAAATATTTGTGTGCTCGTAGAATAGTATTTCAATTGTAATGTATGATAATTTAATTATTTATATCCATCCCGACTTGTGAGATGGAGTGTTTGTTTAACGTGTGGTTTATGGGTGCGTTCGTTTTTCGCGTATGCATCACCTAAACTGGGTGCCGTGCCAACTAACACATCGTGAACTTTGTGCGACTGATCTTGATATTATAGAAAAAAAAATCTGGATTTATTTGTTACACATTTTTTTTTAAACATCATTTTATATACGAATTATTCAGTGTAAATATTTCTGTACACGTAAAAGGACTATCAAAATCGAGGTACTCTGGACTGTCAATTGAGTGTATAAAGGAAACGATGTTCATGACTTTAAAGGGAACGACCAATAAATAAAACATGTGTGCAGTGTCACTGTCTACTAAAAACACAAATGGAATTCCTAGTACTGTTACATTCGATACACATCGTAACAATGGTAGTAAAATAAAAATAACTTAAATCATTATATAGTATCAAAACTCGTCGGTCGCGGTATGGTATAAAAAAAATTGTGTTCTCAAAAATAGTTATCTGAAAAATGATCACATCATCCGCGGACCAATCACAGGTCGACGTTCTTTGTGTGCTATGTTCCAGTGAGCGTCACGTGTGTGTGTGTTTGTGTTAGATTTTTTCGGTAATTCTATTGGTGAATGGTACAGATAATGAATGTGAAGATAAACGAATAACATATAACGCGCTTCTAACTTGCTTGCTATATACTAACATATGAGATATATGCATAAATTTAATTAATTAAATTATAATGATTTTCATAAATTTCTTCCCTCCTTTTAATATAAGAATTTTCTAACAACATTAATTATGATGAATGGTTTTTTATGCATCATAAATGAATTTAAAGAAATATTATATGTAAGGAATATATAAATTTGTATAATATTATATATGGCAATAAATAATATTTAAAAGAAAAAAATGTACAAAACATAATGATTCCAGTACAATAAAAAATAATATTTAAATCCTAAAGATGCGTTCAAGAGCATGGAAATGGGAATCTTAATTTATTTTTACCGATCCAACCTTGAATTTTAGATATTTTTGCATTGCACCCACTGCACTTGGCTGGTGTTCGGTCAATTTTGTTATAAAAAGAACGTGACGTAAAACGGATTTTTTTCTTAATATATTTAAAATATAAATATAATAATATTAAATATTAATTATAAGTACAACGATGTGAGAGCGAGCAGCAAAATTTAATCGTATGGATAATGGTACGTATACTGTATTAATTAAATGTCATTATTGCATGACAACAATTTGTTTATATGTCATAAATGTATGCTTTGTAAAACATTTTTAGTGTTAATTTTTTTACGGAATATTTTTTAATTTTATATAATAAAATAGGAATATTTTACTGACATTCTACTATCTTCCTCGTTTTAAAATGTTTTGACGGTTTAAATATTCATGGAAGAAGTATTTATACAAAGATTAAAAAGATGTTTTGTTTCGATTGAGCGTCTTAGGTAAAAAAAACTGGTTGAAATAAATAAATAAACATTAAAATATATGTATCTTTATTTTTTTTTTAATTTTCTTTTAAGACTGATAATATTTAACATGGACATTCCGCCTTCTCCATATTATTATGATGGAAATATATGGTACAAAATATAGTTCATAAGAACATGAATAGCTTTTTCAACAATATAATGACTAAGCCCAGTCCAATCTGTACAGCCAACGTCGGTAAAACAACTTTTCGCGGACAAAGCCGTTCCTGATTAACAACTACTTATATACATTTAAACGAATATGCGACTATTGAAATAACTAATGCCAGTTTATATTTATATATTAATCATTATTGAAAAATTTCAAATCAATGAGATATAACAACGAGCATTTATCATATAAATGATTTACACAATTTATAATCCGCCATGTTTTTCTATGCCATGAATCACTAGGAGCGGCCAAACCACGCCTAGGCGAATAAATAAAATTTGAAAATAGAACGCGCTTCCTGCGATTCGGTTCTAAATTTAAATGTAAAAATGGCGGGCGTTTCATCCGGCGGCCGCAAAATTGTGCATAAAACTGCACTGCGCATTACCGATCTAAACATCAAAAATAGAATTCGATATAACGCTGTGCTCACATTACGCTCATAGTTATATATTATTTTATAAACTAAAAATAGAAGACAAAAACGTGCTTGAATTTCTCCAGTGGGTAGTTCGACATTTGAACATTATAATATAGAAATTCCAGTCATGTGAGATTCAACAAAATGTCATAATTATTAAATAAAGTGCCTTGCTAGCAAAGAGGTATATTTAATTAAAACCCGAGAAAGTAAATATTAAAAAAAAAACGCATTTTTTAAAAAACGAAATATAAAAAAACTTTGCAATCTCCTGTCATTATATATTATCTTCTTGAACTAAAATTTAAGCTGAACAAAATAAAGAAACAATAATAGAAAATATGTGGCATAATAAATTGAGTCCGTGTGTTATTCGAGTGTAATAAAAAAAATCACACTATGAGTCCTGTCCTGTGCCTTACAACGCCAGATTGCCTTCTTTCGTCCAGTTCAAACAAACATTGCGATAGTATGCAGCTCTTTGGTTATATTTCAGTAAAACAACTGGTTATATAACACACACACACACACACACACACACATATATATATATATATATATATATATATATACATTGTTATATACTAAATTCTTTAAATATTTAAACCATTGATTCATCGTTATAATTTAATAATTTTGTTGCCATGGAATATTATTAGCCTGAAATTTATTTGTATATTGGCTATGTTAAGAGTTTGTTGTTAATTTGTATGATATTATAGAAATATCTCAGAGTACGCCTACCTAAAGTATGGTCTTAAGACACTTCATACTTCAAATATTCGAATTATCATATTTTTTTCAACTACTTTAGCGATTCTTTGATACACTATAGAGGTAATCTCCTTACAATTCATATTTCATAAATATTCTTTATATAATAGCAACATTAAGTGGGTCCTTACATAACTAAAGTTAGCCTAAAAAGATATAACATTGTAGATGTGCTTTAAATCTTAAGTTATCTAAACAAAATGGCGTCTAACGCCTAATAATGCCATTGTCTCAAACTAGTAGAATTTCGGTTGCAAAATTGCGCCTGCGCAAGTTGACTCACGCGAAGCTATGTAGGGGGGATGAGTGCATTATATTATATTTGAACCTTATTTTATATAACATACGAGTTATATTACGGTGATAATGTCTTTGAAGGCTGGTCTTACGAAATCTTACATGAGTTTTCGTTTTAAAACCGAATCGGTTTAGATATTCAATGTGAGAGGAATATTTAAGGATTTCTGAACTGTTCTAATGGCATCCCATTCTAATTAGTTTGCGTAACGAACATAGGATACCTTAAGCCTTAGGACCGGGACACACTGGGTGAGAAATAATTATATAGTTGCAAATTTATAAATAATGAAAAATATTTTCTTAATAAACAAGAGAATTTTGATAAGATTGAGAAAAAATAATACCTTGAATACCTTTATTATGAGACTGTTTGATTTTTGGTTTTTGTTTTTAAATAAGATTCATTCAATATCTTTTAGGGAAGTCACCAACATACATACATACATCTCTTCTGTGTACAAACAATAATCACAAGAAGGAAACAAGACTGCTTGACAAGCGACTGATTAAATTACATGTTAATTACAATACTATTAAATTTAAAATAGAATTAATAACAAAGTTAAATGAGGCGATATAAAGAACGCCGGAACACACAGACGTACACACATCACATATAATGCATATGTATAACTATATCATTATAGTTTATTTCTCACAATACTTACAGTAATAGAGATTGTAACAACATTAGAATTAGTAAAGTGATATAGAGAAAAAACAGGTTGTGCGACTCGATATTGTATTACATCAACAAATTGAACCTTATTTATACTAGCATACGGGTTATGTTAAAGAAAAAATATCTTACACCTCCGTGTTCAGTTTAGAGTGACGCTTGGCTCACTTCCATATATTTTAAATGGATTTAAAGTAAAAAAACAATTTATCTGTATTACAACATTAACTTATAGAATAAACTTTTTTTTAAATGTACTTTTATTACTTCAAGAAATTACAGAAATTAAAACGTTAATAAATATTGTTGATATAGCTAGCTGTGTCCTGCGTCTTCGCTCGAGATCTTGATCCTTATTATACCTATCCAAAGATTATACAATTCCGACGTATGATCTATATTATTTGAAAGTTTCGTAAATATCAGTACAATGTTTTTTTCGTACATCAACAAACATATATTCTTCACTGAACATTGGATTATTTTATATATATATATATATATATTTGTACTAAAATTTTTATAACTATTACGAGAACCAGCCGAAGGATTAAAACGAAACGACATTTAAAATGAAGCCAATCACATATTACATTAAAAGTCCTTATTACATGTCGACAAAATGATTCCTATTATATGTGATGCATAGCAATTAAAGTTATAAGGAAGTCATATCCGTAGATCATAAAAATTACGGCAATTTTATGCTTTCATTACAACTAACTTTAACATTATTATATAAATCACGTTATGTTAATAAGTAATTGAACCTTAAAAATATTAAATATACGTCTATAATTTATTTAGGCCTTATAGAGGACTTCATTAAAAATTCTTATACTAAATCAAATTGCATGACGTTTTCATTAAAATTAGCGGAACAAGTATGTACCTTATAAACTGGGTATTAAAGTAGAATTTACATCGAGCAAACAGCTAGGAAGACTTTACACAATAAATTCTTGGTTCTGTTAAAATTATTAAGTATACTTAATGTAATGTTTTGATATTATTTTAATAAACATGGATACGAAGACAATAATGTATTTTGATATTCTTAACAAATTTTGTTTTTAGATCTTCTGGCTGTGCACGAAGAATTGTTTAAATTATTAAAAAAAAAAAAAAAACTTTTTGAATGCAGTAACGGCACGTTCAGATTTTTAATGACCCACAGCCAAACTTCCTTTATTACGTTCTAAGGAATATATAAAAAATGTTTAGTGTCAAAATATTTCACACCGACAAGTGTAACTTTAAATAATGTTATTGATTACATTTCTTTATAAGTATAATGGATGAAAAATAAAATGGAAACGTATAACGTCCGAACAGGAAGAAATTTCCCGGCACACTAGCGCCTCTAGCGGCAACGCACGGAATCCGATAACCGCCAACTCTTTCGCGCTTTCTTTTCTTCCGTCTCGCTCGCGCTCGTTTAATTTCTGACCATTTTTGGTGCTAGAGTGAGACGGTTGCAAAAAAATGGCGGAACGCACATGTGCGCAGGCGTTCGTTTTCGTCTTATTTTTCGTAGTTCGTTCACCCGCGGGTGTATTCGCGTCCGCTGAGCTTTTTTTCTCGCTATGACTTTTTCGTCTCTTTTCCTATGTGTGTGTCCGTTGTGCTAGCTCGTGCGTGGGTGTATTAGAATATTTTTCATTGTATTAATTAATTCAACAAAATCCAAGTTTTCAAATCTGAAATGCGACAAGTTATAATAAATTAACTTAAAATAAATCCACCAAGGAAAAAAAAAATATAACAAATTGTTATAATCCGAAATTAAGTTTCCATGTATCCTCTAGAGTCTAGATGTAGAATACTTCATCTGCCACCAACTCCAGAAATTTCTGTAATATAAAAATAAATATCCATTACAACACGTAATGTCACTATTATTTATAACAAACGTATTATTTAACGTTTGACCGGATGTGGTCAATTAATTTTAAGACAAAAACAATGATAGCAGAGGTATAAAGTGGTACAGTGAAGCTGGGAATGTACATATAAATATATATTTGCTTAATTATGATTAAGTTATTGGGAATGTTGGTACCGCGTCGTGTACTATCTGTCAGTTGGTACTCCCGATCAGCTGGCCGTTAACGATTTGCCAGATCTGAGTCACAGCTTTCAAATTTATTATTACAGTAGACATTTTGACCGGATGTTATCGTATGTACCATTAGTTTTAATAAGTTTATAATTTTATGTGATTTATATATATATATACTTGAATATTTGTTAATAATTCAAACGCTTTCGTTTGTTTCATGTTTGTAAAAAAAATGTTTTATCTGATTGCATATATAAAATCATTTAATTTATTTTTCATAAGCTGTCCTTTATAATAAAAACAACATATTTAATTTCTTTCTTTAATTGGTTGAACAGAAATCTCGTAACACATACACACAGACGATCTTCCACCATATATAAAACCTTCTAATTGCTTCTCCTCTCTTAATACCTCTATCTTATTTTGCCATTTCTTCTATCCGGGTAACTCTTTGTTTTTACAAACTAGGTCCTTACAACTATATATATATATAAGTATAGTGTATAGTGTATATATATATATATATATATTTAGTATAGTATAGTGTATGTATGTATGTATATATATATATATATATATGTATCCAGCTCCCCGTTAGTTCAGTATCTACTCCAATTACCGGCAAACTTCGCTGTGCATGAGATAAATCTTTTTGCGCTCGCCGATTAGAAAATACCATTATTAATTGAATGCAGTAATTAAATCTGTTTTTAATATTGGCTTTATAATGTATTGCATACTATAATGTTTTTTTTTAACAAACCTACCATAGACTATATTATAGAACCGTTTGTGAATAAAAAAATAATTTGCTACTCTCTAAAATGTACTACATATATTTTATTCTTTTGTTAAAAATAATTATTTATTGATTGAATATAACTTATACATATATATTTAAAAACTCACCATCAATAGTTTGGTATAACATTACTTGCATCACTTTTATCTAAGAACGCGTCTCAGTACCGCACAAGATTCGTAAAATGGCACAGAACATAATAAACTTCGCTATGCGCTTTCCAACTAGCGACACAGAGGACACCGTGTTCTTAATACGATCCAATAAGAATGAATTGCTCGGACATCTTTTTTAATCTTTTATCTTAGCTTTGGAATTCATAAATTAATAGTTTCAACACAGTGTCGGGTTACTGATAGATTAACATCATTAAAGAAAAAGATACGAGGAAATTTTTGAGTTATTTTAACCTAAAAATAGCAGTCTGCTTAGAATCTTATTAGTTAAGTCTTGAAAGAGTTAGTTAATAGTAAAAAAAGGAACTTTTTTTTTACTATATTTACTTCATAATTGTTTTTTTTTATTAATATCTATTTAAGTCTCACTTATGTGACACTGTTGTGATTTTTTGTTAATCGATTGGACCTGAACACAATGGATTTTTAAGTAAAAAATATATCCATACAATGATTGTATTATGTTTTCAAAATACGTTCTCAAACTGTTAGGGTTATAACACAGTTAGTTTTTAGCCAATAAACGTACCTAGACAAAGATAGCAGTTATCTAAACCCTCACAAAGATACCTTATGACATATAGGAATACTAAGTCCCATGATAACGTTACAGCAAATAATAACTTGCCGGTCAAACAGTTTATTAATAACAGGGGACGTATTCATAGTGAGGAACGGAATTTCATTAATATAGTTACATGGCATGCAACATTGATATAAATAGAAAGCATTCAAATCACGTGTTTTGATTTTGAAAATTATGTTCCACGCTAATTTAGTACGCGATTAAAAAAAAAAATTTTTTTTCTCATATGTTTAAAAAAAAAAAAATTGAAGCATAAAAAGAGTCAATGTTATTTGTTATGAGCAATAAAATGATTTTAGGATGTAATGTTTACTTTTTCTAATGCAATCAAAATTATGACAAAAAAAAAATTATGAACCAAAAATTCGTTCGCGCCTATAGATGTGCGCGAGGAGCTTTTTTTTCATTCCGTCCGGACGGGGTTATCAAGGAAAAGTGGAGAATTTTTCAAAATTTTATCAACGTACGTAGAATAACTGATAACAACACAAGCATAACTAGTGATGTGCTAACGATGCACGGCGTAGACGACATCGATTAAACATATAAGTTAATCGAGTTTATAGTAATAATAATTTATTAGATTTACTTGCATTTTTCAAAAAGAATACAGTTGGAGAATTTTTTACGATCAGTTTGCAAATTAATATAATATATTTAAACTAAATTGGATGTTTCTACATTTCTTGTTGGTATTATATTATTCGTATAAGAGAACCGTTAGTCTGTGTACAGACTGAGCTACTAAGACGCGGTGTCACATCACTGTAAACTAATAAAGTAGTCCAAGAAATGTATAACGCGACACTAGAGGGCTCACGGCCATTTTCGATATTAATTAATATAAATTTTATGTATATTAAAATTAAGTTAAAATCTGTTTGCTCTCATCTGTATATAGGATGTTCTGTTTTGGTGCTATGTGTATTTTTTCGTTAGAAAAAAGATAATGAGCTGTGTGTTTTAAATGGAAATTTTATAAGTTGTCGCGGCGCGGGTCGGTTGTTTTTTATAACGTTTTAAGGTAATTTCCATTGTTACGTAATACGTTTATTTTTAATAATTTATATATATATATATATTTTTTTATTACAATCGTGTGTGTGGTGTTTCGAAATTGAATGGTTTGTAAAAATGTTTTTTTGTTGATTGATATTGCGAATTTAAATTGTTATATTTGATAAGTCATTTTGTTAAGTGCCCTTATCGTCGTACAAACACATTTTATTAACTTGTTATTTATATTATATTGCTACGTATAATAAATACATGTATAAGTCTCATTTATTAAATCACTATAAAACAGATTTCTAATGTGTGTTAATGTTCTTGCATTCTATTTATGTGAAAATAAAAACAAATACGAATCCCGAACGTTCAATAAGTCAGTATAATAACTCGTAACATGATACAATTACACGTTAAATATACAACATTAAAACCCACATAAATACGGTACAAAATTATGCAGCGCTAACAGCTTTTAAAAGGTTATAATCTTAAATAATTTGTCGGCTGAACGCTTCGTAATTGTCGCAAAAAATGCACCCCACAGGTACAAAAAGTCATTCAACGGAGAGCGGAGTCATGAAAAAAAATAAAAAAAAAAACTAGGGCGGCACGTACCAACAATTAAGTCGTTCTTTTTTCAAACGATGCTGGCGTTTTTTTTTTTTTATTGGTCGATCTAATGACAAGGGGAGGTTTTTTCTGCCACTCCTTTTTGTACATTTCTAAACAAATGTGTCAAGATTAACTGGGTGTAACTTTTTTTTTAAACAATTACAGCGGTGGGTTCTGACACGCAATATTTGGATAGGGAGTTTTTTTTTTTTAATTTTTTGTGTAAACCTGGCATGGTATTCGGCTTCTGTTTAACGGTCAATTTGTTGGCGTCTTTTTTCTACCAGTCCATTGATACTCTGAGTTTTTTATCACTTTAACAAGTGAATCCCTTGTTAGTACTATATTATATTGTATACTACTATTGAAATACTTCTATTAGTAAAAATATATTTTTATTGTAATAAAAATTAATATAATTGTTGTACATGTGGCATGTGAATTAAAAATTCAGTTCAGTAGTTATTGATCGAACAGACGGACAGTTTTGTTACGGAGGTATGACTTGTCACGGAATACTACCATCAATATTATTGTACGTACACGATAACTAACTATGGAAACAACTCTTTTATTGTTTTTATATATAATTTAATATTACAGTATCATTATCGTTATCAATATTCAATGAAGAAACATATATATATATATGTATATTTTAAACGACTTGATAGTACTTAAATCTCAACCAATTTCTTGGTAGGTGTAGTAATAATTTCTTTACATAGATTTTTTATAATAAATTTTAAGATATTATTGATAATATCGACATCTATCAATTCTATATTTAATTAATTCATTTAAATATTAAGTAAATAAATATTTTTTTTATTTAAAATGTTTAAAAGATATAATTTCAATATTTTTGTAACCGATATATCTAGAGGGTTAGAAGAGAAAAAAATTAAGAATGATTGGACAATTAAAAAATATATATTTGACTATTTTCCCAAAAAATTCTATAAAATGTAAACAGCCAAAGCTATCTTAGATCTCATTAAATGTGAGCAACGCCGGATGAGTCACGAGTTAATGTTGTATTGACAAACAGCACACAGATCTCGTACATGAAGTGAAAATTATTTAATGATTTCTAAATCAGAACTCATTATAAAAAATATTTAAAAAAGGCATACGATAAAATTATACAGAATTTCTTCTTCCATAATATTTCAAATTAAATTATACAGCCATTATAAAAAAAAATCAGAGTATCTCAATACTTTTCCGAATACTAAAAACGAATATTAATTTTAGAATGATAATTAATTTAATGAAACTCTTTCTATATACAGGGTGTTTCCCTTCGCGTTCTAAAATCATTAAAAATGTGTCTTGGTGCGTGTCGGTCTTCCCACTGTACATACACTGACTACTTTTTAACATTACTTACACATATACAATATAGGAATATTTTTATATTTATAACATATATAACTTTATTTTGAAATTTCATAAGCAGAAATAAAAAAAAAAGAAGTCTCTTTATCTTTATTTTTTTTTTTAAGAAAAGAACAAATCCCAATACAAATATATTTACTTTCATTAATCACAAATAAACGGAATATAATTTTAAAATATAGTAATTTTAAATCTCGTCACCATTTTAATTAGATCCCATACGTCAAAGTATTTGAACGCATCTTCCGTCCAACAACAAATGGATGGTGAATAAAATTTTTAATTAATGAATTTCAAAACGTAAATGACATATGATTGTTATATGTTTTCTCACGTTGAAGACAAAAACCGCGGACACGAACATAATGAGCCCTATCTAACATCTCAGTTCTCATAGATACAGTATGAAACCGGAATTAAAACAAAAAAAACAGTATATTTGCATTTGAAGGGACTTTTGTAAGCAATTGTATAAATTTTTTTTGCTAGTCTGCATCAATGGGATCTGGATGAGACGAGAGCTGGTTTAATTCGAAGGGAGTTCAATTGTTAAGATCAAATCTATTATTTTAATTATAAATTTTTATGTATTATTAAATATGCGCCTGCAGTACTTTTTATAATTAATCCCCTTTTATTATCTGTGTTTATATGACATTTTTGGCTCAAAATAATTGACTTAGTTTTTTTTATTTTAATATAAATAAATGTCCGATATAAATCCTATCAAAAATAGTTCAGCCGGTTTCGAAGACATGAAAAACAATAAGACTGTTTTCATATAATAATTTAAGAATTATTTTTTCCTACAAATGTTCCTGTGTATATTTGTAGGACAGGTAATACAAGTTTTATTTTGACATCAAAGCATTTTTTTTCGACGCTTCTCAATACATTAAAGTGTCGTATTAAACGACAGACGGACATAAAACTTTTATATACATAACAATAGTCAGTTGGTCGTCTGTTAACAAAGGCATGCAGCGCAACATTTAACAACTTACTAAAAATTTTATTTCGTCTTGAATAATTATAAAGAAGCATTCTTTTAAAAAAATCAACTAATTTTGAATTTTAACTTAAATAAAAAAAAAAAAACTAAGTTACTCTCGAGATATTATTTAATGAAACTTCAAACGGGCTGCCAGCAAAAATTAAACACTTTTAATAATTACTAAAATTATTTACTTACAAAGGAACTAAATATTTTTTTTTTATCGTCTTCAATATCACGTAGTAACCCCCAAATTGTAGGGGTCAAAGCTTCATCCGGATGTTGCGTTAACGGCTGCTACGTTTAAATATCCCGGACGATTTTAAAATTAACCCCCACATGATATAAACAATATACATTATAATTTATTAATATAAAATAAAAATAATATTGATTAATTAATACTACTAATATTTTTATTTGGTAATAAATATTTTTTTTATTTTTTTAAATTATTTCCTTATTCAATAGACTCGTTTAATGTTAGGGTAAATCGTGCTTGGAGGTTCTATTATAATTCAATACTACAATATGCCTGATATATGTATTGCATATATTCAGATAAATGTATGTATATTAACAATTTTTTTTTTTCATAATATTTCATAAATACTTATAGGCTATTTTCATAGGGTTCTTACAGAAGTATACCTAGGTTTGAATCTAAAATCTCGTTTGGGTATTGTCCGAGGGTTGTTTTATAAGTAAAGGGTTGCTGCACGGGTCGAGATTGTTTTAGACATCAACCCCGTAGCTGTGGGGTTGTTTAAAATGTCGTGGTTCATACCGACGTTTGATTCGATATTCAAATATTTCGCGTTCTTTATTCCCATCATGTCCCAGAAGTCGTTTCAATGACACAGTGTCAACGTTTTTATAATCAAGATATATGAAAATATTTTTATATGTCTGAGAGGATTTATTAATGATTCTTTGTGAAAAATGCGTATCAAAGTAAACTAGCGCCCTCTATGGTGATCATATACCGTGGAAAATATACTCCCAATGTCGGCACGCCTCGCTCTCTACATTGTTTATTTGGTGATGACTTGACTGAGGTGATAAATAATACTGGGTACATCTGATGATTTGGTATAAAAAAAAGGTTATTTTATTTACTTGAAAGATATTTTTAATAAACCAATGAAAACTTTTTGCGAATGAGTATTTTTTTTGACATTGGAATCTGTAATTCTTTCATTTTAAATAAAACTGACTTTTATATAATATATTTTTAGGACATACTCATGTAGGAGGT
This sequence comes from Danaus plexippus, assembly GCF_018135715.1. Lineage (NCBI taxonomy): Eukaryota > Metazoa > Arthropoda > Insecta > Lepidoptera > Nymphalidae > Danaus > Danaus plexippus. Next base: position 1,441,641 of record NC_083552.1, on the reverse strand, counting down.
TGATTTATTAACAAAATATTTATCTTGTGTGTTGCAATAACAATCTAAATGTCAATCGTAGCCGGATTCGTAGCAAGCTACGCCATCTTTCGGGGGGTAGCGACATGAAAAGTTTCGCTACGGTTAGCTTAAACAGTATAAAAAAAAACACAATATAGATCAGAACCTAAATTTCTTTATTTCTTTTAAGATTTACAAAATCAGGTGTAGGATATGCGTAAAAGAACAGCAGCCATGCTGACTTTAAAGAACACATATTAAATATAACGAAATATTCAAGTGGTAATTATCTTGCAGTTAAAGTTAAATGTTGACTGGACACAGAGATTAGGTAAAATAGGGAAAAAACTCGGTGTTAAGGTCGTTGGCTAAAACCTCGTCTGCTAAGCTCCGCCTGAACAGTTAAAAAAAATACAATAGTAAAAGAGGCGTACCGGAAACAAATACTTAAAAATGCTTAACGAGAACACGCTATACACGAGCAGTTGGCGCGAGAGAGACAGAACATTAAGAAAAAATCAGAAAGAAGGCATTCTTTTCTATTTCCTCCCTCACTAATAGCGGCTTAGAAAAAATCCCGTAGTACCCGTCCCGTTCTAACACAGGGGTGAGAGCGGCCGGGGTCGGGCGAGCGGACGAGCGAGAGGGGCGACCCTCGCTTCGCGCCCTTTTTAATAGTTCTTATTTCGTCCTGGGTCCGAGCGGTCCGTGACCACTGGCCCGGGCCGCTCGGACCGCGGACCCGGCCGCCAGCGTCGCCGTCCGTCGTCGCTCCTCGCCACCGTCTTTTCCTTGACCGGACGCATTTTTCCGCGGAAAAAACGCGGGGCGCGTGCGCCCGACCACGGTGGGGATGTTCTTCGCGTCGTCTAAGGCGGCGGGGGCGGCGCCGCGTCTTGCTAGTTGGAGCGGCGTCTTCGGCTGGCGCGCGCGTCCGCCCCACCCCGCAAGAAAGCGTCGCGGCGCTCAAGTTTTCCACCAAGAAGTTAGTCGTCGCCCGCCCGCGCCTCAAGGAGGTCTCGCTTCCGCTTTCCCTCTGATCCCATCGCGTAAATAAACCACGCGAAGTTAAAGATAACTCGGAACGGCGAACTGAACGGCTCGTCCTTTACAGATCCGTCGTGCGTGGACGCGCACCATCGCATGATTTCGTCGTGACCATACGCCCGAAACTGGAATTAATGTTGAAGTACTTCAATGAGAATATATCCCTAGCGCTCCAGGAGAGGTACAGGGACCTCCATGAGTATCGGAAGGCGGAAGTAGAGGACTCACCGAGGGAGGCTAAAGTACCGAAAATAGCGGAGGAAGGTGAGGCAGTCGGCGGCGAGGGCGCTTTCGAGCCAGGCGCCGCGCCGCCGTTCCCTCGTCTGCTGGAGCCGCCCAAGGAGGAAGACAACTTCGTGACCAGCTGGCTCCACAACTCCTTCAAGATGACGGCCGCTGAAGGGAACAGCGAGGCCGCGGCCGGGGGCAGCGCTCTGGATCTTCGTGCTGCGCCCCTGTCCCTACACATACCGCTCCAGAATGAGGCCCAGCGGTTCAAAATGCAGGACTTTTGGAACCGCAGCAGACCTGGCAGCCCGGCCCAGGAGCCCACAGACCACAACCAGGCCGGACCTGCGCCACCAACACCTCAACCACCGGCCACACCTGACCACAAGATTATAACTGAAAAACTCGTCAATGAAATACAGGTGAGTGGAAACATGTTTTTCTTTTTGCTCGACAAGTAAGGGGAATTCCAAATTTAAAAAAAAACATAATACTGATGTATATAAACTCTTTCAAATAATATTTTTTTTATTGTAATAGCAATAATTTCATTTAACGAATAATATTAAAAGGAAGTTACTTGTTATTAAAAAACTAATATCACTGCCGCACGTTCCGGCGGTAACTTGTCAAGTAGTGATAGAGAACTGATAGTGATTAGAATAGATAAAAAAATAAATAAATCAAAATTATTATACTTACCTGAAAATAATTACGTTATTATAAAAAAAAAATGCTATTTATAATTTCTTTATTTGCAAAAGACACAACACACAAAGTTCAATGAAGTCCTCGAACTCGATGGAAATTAATGAATATTTTATAATTTCTGATTTAAAAGAGAGACTCGATTCCGACCATCTTCAGCAGAATATTTCGATAGACTGACCTCAAAGAGGTCTCAACCGAACTCGTTCCAAATTTGAATGATCCCTACTTCCTTAAAAAAAAGACACAAGGCGAAGGTAACATATTGTAAAGCTTTTGTTAACCAAGAAAGGGTTAAGGGCCGCGTCAAACTTATTATTAAATCGTTTTTGTCCTTATGTCGCATCCGGTTTTACAAAGGATATGTAAATTACGATAATCAGTGATAATTCTATTATTTCGATATTAGCTTGTGATCAACTTGTCGACGATGCTTGAAATTCCATTCTTTTTTTAATTTTATTTGATGTTACGTTAAATGTTTGTTTTGGGCATATGGCTATTATGGGTTTTGAAAAATAATTTGGAAGTTGAACGGAGTGATCCCTATGTTTAGGCTCATCGTATGGTGTATCAAAAAAATAATAATTTAGAATTAACGGCAGTGCATGTGTTTTAAAATTAAAATTTCAAAAATGGAAGACAAAAGAATATTACTTTTTAAATTAGTTTCGGATTCGCTTACCTTGCATTTGTCTGTTTCCCACGGCACGGATTAGGGGCATTGTGATTTTATTTTTCTAATTTTTTTTCACCGCGCTTTGTTTCACGGAAGGGGTGTTGACAGTTATTTGTTACGAATCTGTTCCCGGTTCATTTTTTTTTGTTTTAAACAATGTTTGAACATGGAACCGGTTTCCGATATTCATATTTCGCATTCATTGGATTTTTTTTCCAAAATAGAGATTTAACGGTTCGACGCGGAGAAGTAGTTACTTTTGTGGTTAAATTTTTTGTACCATCAACTGTTAATTAAAACTAGTTTTGATGTTTCTCAATGGCATTGTCTGTTCAAGTATTTGTTATTACAATGAAATGGTTATTAAAAAGAGTGTTCCGGATATTGCATTAACGTTTAAGATATCATAGCATTTTAAATAATACTTAATGATAATAGAACTGGCAGTATAAAATGTTACCGTGGCCAGAATAAAAAATAATATTGTATATTTGTTTTAAATTTTGGAATGCCGTGTATATTTCAAATCACCTTAATATATTCCCATCTCTCTCTTCCACGTATGTCTTCCTGTATGCGTGACGTGAACAGCAACAACAGTCGCCGTCCGCGGACTCCACGATGAGTGAACGCTCGCTGGTACCCTTTGCTCTGGTAAATTTACTGTCCTCACTCAATAATATTGATGTAAATATATTTTATTACATATTTGTGTGTGTTCAATATTTTATTTTTCATTGTGTGTGTTCAGTTCCTTCATTTCCTTTATTTCATAAATAGTATGACGAAATTCTAAGAAGTCAGTTTATTTTATTATTTTAGACATGACTTGATTAGAATTTGATTCGGTATTCCAAATGTGTGACTAATATTTTTTTTTTACATTTAATTTCTTTATAATATATTATATTTAATTTCGTTTTTTAATTATAGAACGATTGACTAAATAGTTTTCTATTAACAAATTACTATAAGTAACATTAATGTAAGCAGCCAGTATTATAAAACTAGCACCATATCCAACCTCCTTGGTGTTTCTCAGCCGCAGCAGCAGTCCCCATCAGGCGAGGCTGATCGCACCATGCTACCATTCGCACTGGTAAATGTCCTGAATAGCCTGAATATCGATGTAATTATTTATTTCATTTACTCTTCTATATTAACGGAGTATCGTTCGATTCAGTTGTTAATTGTTTTATACTTTTAATTTTGATATTATACAATATAAAAAAAATACTTTAATAAAAAAATCTTTACGGTTGTTTATTCAATTGTATTAATTATCTTGAAAATTAATTAAAAATTTACTAATTTATCTAAATATGGAAGCTCCATAACTTTCGTCATGATCATGATTATGTTCATGACGGTGAGAATGTTAAGATTTTAAATTTAACTTTGACTTCTATAGTTACGTATATTTTATATTATCATTGATTTGAATTCCTACGAACGAGACTCCGTTCTTCTTTGCTTTATACCGCTTGTATGAAACATTACATCGTAATTATTACTTAATATTACGCTGTTTTGCTTATTAATTATACTAAATCGATATATTATTTGTATTAGGTATAGCTTTAAGTGAAATACGAGTTTGCATCGTCGACCTCAAAAACCAATTTATTCAAGGTTTTCCATTCGCATATATTTTCCTGTAATCCTAAAGCAGAGGATTCTCGAAGAAAATACTTTATTCAAAACTATTTATTATATTTACGATCCAAAGTCGTATTTGGCTGAATATTTTCGGTCACGTCATTCATAATCCATAAAAGGCTTTCGCTTTATTATCTGTTGTTACATAGCTACGTTAATCTTGTATCTAATATATCTATTATCAACAGCAACAAGCCCGCTCCGGTCAGAGCATCAGTGAACGAACGCTGGAAGAATGCTGGTCGACACTTCAGCGAGTGAGTTGGCACCTGTTTCAATGCGTATCGTTATCTTCCAAGAGTAGGGGTTGTGGTGGCGGGTTCGGTGTTCCATATTTGAAAATTACCCATCCATTGATAGACATTTGAAATACTAGTTTGAACATAATTCCATTTTTGAATTATATATACTTTTTTATATGGCCGTTGATATTTTTGACGTTTATTTTTGTATTATTTTAAACGTCGAACCCGCCGACACACCCCCTGAGGGGTTTTGGACCAATAACTCTTTAGTTGTAAGTTTTATTTGCCATAGATAAATATCGATGTAAGATTTTATCAGCAACCTAGGTGGTGGGGAAAACGATTTTTTTCACCACAGGAACTACGATGTATCTAGCTTGATCTATCTTGAATATTCATTAGTGTGGCAACATTTCGCATAGAATCGATCAAGATAATAAAAATGTTGGATGCGATAAAACGCCTCGGGCGTGTTAACAATTTATTTAAATCGAGATTCACGGGCGATTTTGTTTTATTTTTTCTTACGTCGGAGGCAGCACCATCTGCGTTAAAGGTGGTATTACCCAGGAAGTACTTGTACTGCAACATGTGTATTTCATTGACTTATTGCATACAGAGTGAAAAAAAAAACAAAACAAAACAAAAAGTATTGCAAGGGTTAAGGAACAACTGAACGTCTTATGTAACATAAAACATAAACTTGAACTAACTTATGTAGGCGTTAAATGTTATTTAAAACAATTGAAAGGAGTTTATAAAATGTCATACATATTTAACATTAGCGCCGCGAGCGTCGGGTTAATACGTATTAAAAATTATAAACAGCACAATTCAAGAGACAATAACTAAAAACGAGCTCATTTTATATTCCTCGTATAAATTTTAAACACTCACCCAAAAAATAAAACGTCCGAAGCAAAACCTTTCTAGTCGACGAATCCTTTAAAAAAGGTTCTTATCGTGTACATTAGCATAAGAACATGCATGCACAGGTGAAAAAATAAAGCCGGCCGCACGTCGGATGTTGAACGGAAAAGTGCACCAAATAAGAACTCCTTCGATCGCTCCGAACAACCCGTGTATAGGGACGGCTTATTATAACATCTTTAATAAACATATTCATTTAAATAATTGTGATATAATAATATAAACATAAAATGTGTTTTAGTTTCCGTGCGTGAATATATCTGTAACATTTGCCGGCTCCACATATTTTTGTCCGTAACAAAAGTACTTGACATGCGTTGTCGAAAAAATCCACATTTGCATGTCGATCCGCAATGAATTTATCGTTATTGCAAAAAGATTTATTGATGCGGCTTCCCGAAAAAAAAAATCTTAAGAAAATAACCGCGTTCCAAATTTGAAATTCAAATTTCGACTTTTTTTTCAAATTGAGACGATTTTGACATCCAGCCTCGACATGTGCTCTTTGTTTTTTCCGCTGTCAGAACGCACAGAGTATTAAATACTTTTTTTCTGGGCGCGATAGTAAATCAATGCTGTTTTACTTTTGTTGCTGAATGTAAAATGGGTTCTTAATGTGTACAGAGCGGGCGTTTAGATACTTTTTAACGTCGGTATTTATTATGAAAAGTATTAAAAGTAATTTATATCAGAGGAAAGAGTTGGGACTAATAAAATTTTATTTTTAAGCGGGTTTGACTAACATCTTGTAACAAGTAGCCGGGGTGAGGGGTGCGGGGTGAGGGGTGGCACGGTAATTATGAAAAGTGTCCGAGGGTGGAAAAATTGTACTACGAGAAGATGCTTAAAAAAAGTGCTTTAATGACTAAACAGCTTTTAAACTTAATTGGTTTTGAAAGATTCTCACTTACTGCCTTCTTAATAAAACTCGTCGGACGCGTTATTGTAGAGGACATTTTATAATTAATATGTATTAGAATAGTCTAAGTCTGGTCTAGACCTGTTTAGATTACTTACGATGTTTTTAATATAAAATGCATATAAAAATTCCTTTGCCGTAGAGTCATTATAAAAATATAATTAATGCTATTCTTAAATCAAAGCAATAACTAACGTATAATCGAGATTCATAATCTAAATGTTACATAAAAAAACTTTGTTATAAAGCCTCCGAGACGGCGGCCTTATAATCAACATAGAGCAAATTACTTTTTTTATGAACTAAGCCTAAGACTAAAACATTATTTCAAATACGAATAACGTTTAAGCTTCTTATAACAACGTTCGTTACTTTATCTATTTTTTTTTTCACGGTGTCATAACTCACGCCACGGAAGGCGTTTTTTGGCCAAACTTGAAAATTTATTTCGCAATTAGCGGTGAGAGTCTTAACTCGTCGAGACATTATTAGAAAACTTTCTTATAGCTCCTAAAAATTACCACTTTTTTTTCCTACACCTGATGTCACACCGTTGGCTTTGTTATGTTAGTAATTTAATGTCCAGCCTAAAACTAAATAAAAAAAATAAGATTCAACAAAACACTGTAAAGGCTAATTCAAAGTTTTTGTCCATGGCATAGTCTCCATAAATCAATCATAAACGCATTAACTTTTTGTACATTCAACTCTAGCATTTGCAATGAGAAAAAAAAAAATGTCGTTGAAAATTATAAAAATGGCGTCAACATGACAAACGTTTAAAGCAACATTTTCTCAAACACTACAAATTGGCGGGAAAGCGCCCCTGGGACGGAATGAGAGAAAAACTGGACAAAAATTTGATTTATACAGCTCATTGGACTATTATAATTTGATACTTGGCATGACTCAAAAAAAAATACTTAACAATTCTCATTTTTCCAAAGACGTATTAATATATTTATAATCGTTAATAAAATATTTAAATGCTATATATTATTGCGTTCATGTAAACAAAACAATAAAGAGCGTACATTATTAAAAAAAATTCAACAACAACGTTGCTGTGTACATCAAAAGAAATATGTATGAAGTATGAAGATTGTTGGTCGCGGTAGACGAAGCTAATGGCCCGCACTGAATAAAAAAGACGACTCAAAGATAAAAATTAGCTGAAATTAAAACAGGCTAACGAACGCCATTCTGTCTTGCTGACAATTTCTGTTTTCTTCAAAAATATCAAGAAAATATGTATTTTATTTAAATTAAACTCGTTTGTCTGGATCCTGGGCTTATGAATATGACTTATTTCGCTAATTTTGAATGTAGCATTCCATTTTTGAAATTCGAATATCGAATTGACGTAATGTGTTTTTTTTAAAGCTGTGTTTAAATAAAGTTCACAACACGGAGCGTATATTATAGAAAATAACCCGTTATTTCGTTTACCTAATTTAAGACATTAGCCGCTTGGGTGAGTTCTAAGTAAGACCTAGGCGTATTTTTATAAGCCATTGAAGACGTCGTTTTTCTTTACATGTTATTAACCCATTTGACGACGCTTCCATGCGGTTAATTGTGATGTGGTCATAAAAATCCTACACTAGCTATTGTTTAAAATATATATATGATAGCACTTTATATTTATAAACTGAAGACCACCGAGGAGATCTCATAAAAAATACCAAACACACTTATAAGGAGCAAAGCAAAAACCGGAGAGAAAAAATATATAGAATTCGATATGAAAAACTACAGTATAGCCGTCCCTCTCACTCATAGAGGCACAATGGTCGCAATACGTCCGGCTATCTAAGAACGATTCAAACGTATTTTTTAAATCACAAATGTAAAATTAAAAAAAAAAAAAAACTATAAAACTATTATATTGTAAATGAACATAAAAAAATATATGATTACGTAACGAAAGCATCAAGTCGAAGCTGAGGCAGAATGGATAACTGAGTATAATAAAAAAGTTAGCGCATACTACAAGTATAGTAGTTACACCAGAACGCCTACAGCACACGGAGGGAATGCACTGCGATTTTTTGCACATTTGAAAAATACATTTTGACGATAACGCACATATTATTTGCTAGTGATGTGATATTTATTTGTGATAGTGCTGTGATGTGATCGTTTCCGGCTATCATAGATGCAGGTAATCGGTTTTTATCATAGTGGCTGACTGTGAGTGTATGTGATAGGTTCTAACTGATCCGTACATGCGGTTAGGGAAAGTTAACCTGTGAAACTCAAAAGTTCAAGCGTAATGTCAAACGGCGACATTCTCTTTTTTTTTTAATATTAACATAGAATATGTATAACATCTTCGATGGAACGGGTTTTTGATTGGAAGACTACAAATATTCAAAAAAATTAAAAAAAAAAATTCAACTCCGTATACAAATTTGAACATATTGAGGGACCTTGAAATATATTGAAATACTATAAGACGGAGTAAACAATTTTTAAGTGTGTAACATATAAAAAAATGCCTCCAAAATTAACATTCACAATCCTTTTAAATGTACCTACTGACATAACGTATAAAATTATTTTTTTTCATATTAATATCAAAAAATTTATTTATCATATATCTACATATGTATTAAAGTTATAATAATATTACTAGTTTATATATTTATCAATTTCCTCTACCGTTAAATGTATGTTTTTCTGTTAATTAAGTTTTGTGGTCATAACAGTCACTCAGCTTATAGTGATTGTAACTTATCTGTTTATCCTTTTTCGATAACACAAGAACAACTATATATACAAGTAATATATAATAACAAGACTATATTAAAACGAAATAAACTATTTTTTTATATCTAATTATAGATAGTTATTATAATTTCGATGAAATATTAATTAGATGTTTTGTGAAATTATATAAAGTATATACATTCGTTTTCCTCATTAATTAAATTTTTTATTAATTTTTTTTATCACAGTTAATTAACTGATATATTACGACTTATTAACCATAACGAAATGTGTCCAAAAAATATTGCAGCGACAATAACACCCTTATCATATTTTTTTTAATAAAAAAGTTTCAAATATGCTGATAAAATTATCCTAGGAACTTATTTGTTTGACATCATTTCCGCTCTTTATTAGAGACGGTGAAAGCTTACACAATATAACCCACGATGCCATTCCGTTTCAAGTGCACGGGTGCTTGTGATTTCTTCAAATAGATTTCTATTAACACAAACAAAATTGTTAGCAGATCAAAATACGCGCAGGATTTATTATGTACAATGTAATAATTTAGTTACCTATGAAATGTATGTATGTATGTGTATTGTATATAGCTCATGAAGCTATTCGTAGCATTTCTTGCATTATAAAAGTTAGCAATGAAATCACTTCCACTCTGCGGCCTATGAACCCGCTGCGAAAAATAAGGTCCTTAAGACAAAAAAACTAAATTGATCAGCCAGTTCTGATTGACCCGTGTGTATAAAGGACTTGCTGCTAGATATAGACTTTCGTATATTGGACAATTTAAAATTAAAAAGTACTTATATGTTTTATTAATAAATAATAAAAATTAAAATAAATCATGGTGAAATGTTTATAACTAAATATTATGAATACAGAAGCTTAAGTTAAGTGTTGTTACTAGTGTAAGTACAACGTATATTTAACATAACTCAACATGTCATTTATATATATATAAAACGGTACAGCGTTCTTTGATCCGATAAATATAAACTTCTTTTGTCCGTCCGTAGTCGAGACTCCCAGCGGGTGGAAATAAAAAATACAAACATTGAACATATTTCTCTCTCACACAGAAATTTTGATAATTTATTTTAAACCGCGAATCAAAGTTTTGATTTAAGGACTACATCATGCCTTTAAATCTTTATTATTATTCCGACTGTTTTGAATAACATGCAAAATTTTATATGAAAAATGCACAAATACAATAAAAATACAAAATTACATATAAAACGCGAAATAGACAAACTTTATAATTGAAACAAGCAGTCCATATAAATTAATGAGATTAAAAAGAGTTTTATATTGAATATAAAAACACTGGCACACAGCTCAAAGGTATTGCCGCGAAAAAAAAAAAACAAAAAAAAAAGAATTACGTAAGAGCATCGTCATACAACGTTGTCTTAGGTCAGGCCGCACACACGCGCACAGAGTGCAATGCACGCGAACGGTATCGTATTTTGCAAATATAAGTTTTTTAGCTATAGCTATGTAATTTAAACCTTGGTTTCCTTTCTCTTTCTAATTGGTACATCGTTTCTGCTTATTCGATGTTCTGCTTGTTTACTAGTACATTTGTCGAATTAACTTAATATATAAAATGTTCCGTGACATATGAGACCTACACAATGGATGATATTTAATGTATGAAATGCGTATTAAAAGCGGGTCTAAAAAGAGAAATAATATTTCTTCCGTTTGTCTAAACTCGTTCGGCGCACGCGCTGGTCGTGTATGTGTGTGTGTGTATGTGTGTTTATGTATGTGTATGTGTGTCTGTGTGATGCGTAGCTCTTGTCTTAGGTTAGGAAGGTGAGCGACCTCTCTCGTTTCGCAGACTCCTATTTATTTTTATTATGGCAACACGTGGACTGTATACTGCGCCTCCATTACGTTATCTGTCTTTGTGGAAATTATAACACACTACACTTAAATTATCAATTAACAGAAACAATATCCGTCCTTAAAAATATTCACACGACTATGCGTAACTTCAATAAAATTTTATATAATACAGTGAAATCGATTATGGATCGGTAATAAATTTAAAAATAATATGTCGTATAGTTGTTCAAACGCGATCTGGTCTTTGAACGTGAACTGCGCATACGCATTAATACTGTATGGAAAAGAACCATTCTGTATTAAAAATATAGTCTCTGGTGAAAGATTTAAAAGTATTCATTATACTTTTTATTTCTTAACACAGTCTGGACACTCGTTGCCTGTACGTAATGTGTGTGTAAATTCGTCTCAATGCCCAAACTACTATAACTATTCTGACAAATGGATAGTTTGTATATAAGAGAAGGATATTGAAATATTTTTTTTAGTGAATTATGCAAGATAAAAGCGTACTAATTGAAAAAAAATCTTCTAAAGAGTCGTTATATAAGACCTCACCTCAGTAGCATGTATCGACTTTATGTTTTAAAACCTTCGACATACATCAATATCAGTTAGTCACAGTTTTTAAAAGAATTCCCTGTCCGCTATCTCGGGTCTTAAAACGCAGGGCTAACGCACCTTCAGGGCTATTGATAAGAAAAACAAAGCGCTATCACAAGTAGGTATTACGAGTTCATTGACCTTAGGTTTTCTTAAATTGTATCACAACCAAACGAACCAAAACCAAATCTATTCCTATTACATAAGGTGCGTAATACTGTGACTAATAAAAAAAAAACTCAATAAAAATTCAAAGTGCATCACATTTCTTCGATAAACACTGTTAGATATTGCATCATCGTTCGATACGTAAAGAATAATCCCGACAGACGAATCTCGCCCTAATCACTTTACACGAAAGTGTAGATTCGCTCGAAATAATTTATTAGTAATGTCATTTGTGCTTCTCGTCCACGTTCGCGGATATTGCCAATTCTTTCACTATTCATAAATATAACGAGCAATTATAGGCTTATTTTGCATGGAATAGAAAACAAATTGGCGTGAATAATTTTTCAGTGTCGTCCTGTGATGCAATTGATGGACATTTTTATTATGTTAGGCTTGTAAGTGTGTGTACGGTGACCATTATTATAGGTCTACTTACGGCTATTGATGTTTATTAGAAAATATTTATTATTTATAATATCTATATAATAACATAAATATATATAACATAATAAAAAATAATTTCACTTATGAAAACTATGTAATTTTTTCAGATTTAAATTTTATTTTACTAAATATCCTCCCATATTATAAGTAAAAAGTATCTAACAAGTACATCCTATATTAGTGTGCGTGTGTGTGTGCGTAAGTACTGCCTGTGTGTGCGTGCTATCACTGAAAGAAATGAGGTTATCTGAATGCGCTGTCATTGTTTGTGCAAGTGATACGAGCTCGGTGCGGGAAATAAAAATAACTCCTTAACCTTGGAATACTGAAATGCACATTTTAATGCATTCTTTGTTTGACGTTCCCGAATATGAGTCACGTTGCATTTTTATATATAAACAGAATCCTCTACTTTCTTAGGGATATCTTGTTCAATGTTACACAGTCAAACACACCCGACTCCCACACACACACGTGAGAGTGTATGTGTTGACATAGGTCAGTTTACTTTTATTCCCACATCTTTATAAGATACTGTTACACATAACTACATTGGAGTATTATGTTTATTTAATTGCCTATGTGTGTACATATCCATATATTAAACACTCACGCGTATATATTTATATACTTTTTTCAACGTATAATGCAAAGAATAAGACTGTAGTATTTGTATGCCAACACCAAGCTCTATGCTATCAAAAGAATCAATGCTTTCTTTATAAAAGACATTTCATTTGTAACTTTGATGTTGCCCAAGGGTCTATAACTGGGTCAGTTAAACATCAACCAATTGATCGCAATGAGATCCAATAACTAAAGCTTATAGGCAATATCAATTAAAAAAGCAAACAATTCTTTTAAAACACACTCACAGAAAGACACGGAATAAAATATAAAAAAACAATCTTAACGTAATAGAATAGGGTTCAAATACCGTTGTTTCTGTAATAGGAAGTATGTATGTGGGTGTAAAATCGAGATAGTGCAATCTTAACAGGGATCTGGCCAGACCGAGCTGTCTCTTTCACTCACAATAGCCTACATTCTTGAAATAGGGACGAATCATTTATTTACTAATTCTAGGATTAAATACATCTACAGATCCCACTCTACAAGATATTGTACATAAATTCAGTCTCTTTTATACTCTACATTTCACTTATATAACAGATATCGCAAGATCAACTCTGATATCTAAATGCTTTAATATGAAGACATATTTAATTGACCAAGTAACTCATATTTACAATAAAACAGACATAAAACAAACTCAACAGCGTATCCTTTATATAAAAATAATTTCTTTGTTTACGAGCTTCATCCAAGGTTGATGAGTAACTCCTTGAACCGATACGTCGATAACTTTAAAAACTGTTCTTAATGTTTCACATGTGACGTGGCTGTTTACGTTAAATCATATCCTACAAAAAAAAAAAAACTCAAACATGTTCCGGACAGATTCTATTTTCAAAATGACATACAATGCCACTACAAAAAAAAATATTCCGGTACTTAATTATGCAGACTACAAAACTATTAATTGAGTAGACTAAAATCAAACCAATGTGAATAAAAAAAATCGATGTTCCGCGAAGGAAGACAGTTTTTTAATTATTGTACATTTTTACCCCTTTTAAATAACATGTTAAGTAACAACCAAATTGTACGGTACACGGGAAGTGATAACTTGTTAATTGTTACTTTGACACCTGTTCGACGTGACTGGGGTTAAAAAAAGGTTTATTGACTTTTTTTTAATCTATTTCAAACAAGGAGTTCCCGCGGTTAGATCTTTTTTTATTGTAAATGTAAAAATCTGTCATAATTAGTGAGACTTCATTTAAAATACTCATATTGAATTTTATTCTTGTACACTGTTTATTCTTCTAGCTATAAGAAAATATATATTTTTTAAAACAAAGGACTGAATACAAAAAATTGTATATATTTTTTATGACACGAAGTATATTAAACTCTATGGGGTCTTTATTATCTAACTCTATGACTCGCTATACGGATTTAAACAATTTATAAAAGCACAGACAAGTTCCAGAGTGTTAATATATAAAGTCTTAACAAATCCTTGTATATATATATATATTTTTTTATCGCGCCAACATTATTTTTAGCCGTGCCGACCTGCGCCTCTGACACTGGACGCATTTTTCTGAACTTGACTCAAATCCCATCTATTTATATCATCATTACAAACACTTTTTCTTGAGAACATTAATGTTGGCATAATAAAAAAAATATTAAATTGCTTGAGCTAAATCAAGCGTAACATACAAATCAACTGACCACAATAAAATGCAATTAAAATTATAGTCAAAAACTACATAATAACACATATTTTAATAAATGTCACCAGAACAGATTGCTATCACGGTAGCTATCAAAATAATTAAAAAAAAAACCCCCGAAAGGGTTGGGATCGTTTTTCTTAATAGGGACTTAAGGCTCGGAACAATTTGCTGAAATATTATGAAGCGTACATTTTTCATGGCTTTGTGTTCTAAATTTTTTATGTCCCTAATTACACGGGACGAGTCACGTACAGAGAGCCACGTCGTTTGATGTGTTTCATTAACGCCTTCGTTAACTTGTAAACTCCTGTTAAGTATATTTTAGTTAATCAATGTACTTATATGTTTTATTGTATTCAACAAACTATCTTTACTTTCCGGGATTGGAACCTTAGACCCATAGCGTATCAAAAGCATAAATTCTTTGCAATTTCTTCGTTGCGTGATAAACGGCCAGTTCCACTTTCTAACACGCGTGAAAGGGCTACAGCGCGGGACAGATAAACTATACAATAACATTTACCAATAATAATAATCAATATATTAATTATTTTATAAGATTTAAAGGTCACACATTGTATGATCTCTGAACAATAAAATTAATTTTAGTAACAAACAAAGCGATCTTTTCCTGTTGTCTGAAAAATAAGCGTTTATTACAGGAATTAGATAAAAAAATATATATTATAAAATTATTTATTGGATATATTTTCCTCGAAGGAACTTAAATGTTTAATTATTTTGAAGTCGTCAAGCGATGCGCGCGCTTTATTGTCAAGAGATGAAGTGTGATTTGTGGGGATATAACATGTTCGATAATGCATCAATACTATCACAGGTATATTTTTATTTATAATTCTGCAATATACAATAAAATAAATATATATTGAAATTTAAACTAATAATAAAAAGTTTATACTTATTTTGTCCTACTTCGCATACTTGCGTGTCTGAAGTCGTTTCTTTGCAATCGCATAGAAGTAAGGTTTTCAATAAATATAGCTATATATAACTAAGCAAAATTCAACTTAAATTATTTGTTAATGACTATAGTTTTATTCCTATGTTTATACTCGTAAATTTTTATATATTTGTGTATGAATATTATATATTTTTTTTTGTTTAAACAAATCATATATAAATTCATTAATACGATCGATTATTATTATTATTAAACAAACATTTATACGTTATTTTATTAACGTTTTAAGTACATATACATACTCATATATTAAAAATAAATGGAAATAAGTGTACGTCTACCCAACATCAACAAGAGTCACATATCATATCAAAGGCGGGCGTGCGATAAATAATTTTAAGTCCCTATAATTCCGCCTTATCTGACTCAGTGGTGGAAAGCAATTTCTTTGCCATGGCAAAATTATAGGAGGCCCGCGTGAAACTTTGCACCAACTGCACATAATGTTTTCTACACACGTACAAACAAACTCGATACGCAAATTATATAAATATATATATATATTAAATAATAATAATGCTAACATTTATACCTATGGTTGCTTATAAGGTCTTTCATGTCTTATATTCTGTTGTCTCTAATAACACGTGACGGATCGAGTTACATTTGTTTTCAATTACAAAATATTTGATTGTTCACAACATTAAAGTAACTAACGTGTCCCACAAAACATTAAACTAGCCTCCATATTAGAAAAATAATTAAAACGAGAACCATATGTGACATAATAAAATCCAGCAGATAATTCTTACGTCAGAACCCTTATGATATGCAAGACAAACAAAATCAGCCATCCCAAATTACAGATCTTCATGCACAAGAACGCCATGCAAATGCATGCACGCGAGCTGCAGCGCGGCCTCGGTGGTGAGGTGAAGCCGCACCAGTGCCAGCAGTGCTTGAAGTCGTTCAGCTCGAACCACCAGCTCGTCCAGCATATCAGGGTCCACACGGGCGAGAAGCCGTACAAGTGTTCCTATTGTGATCGACGGTTCAAGCAGCTCAGTCACGTTCAGCAGCACACCAGATTACACACAGGTAAGAAATATAAGACCTCCAAAGAAACTTGCCAATTTATAATTTAATTACATACTATTATAGCAAAGTTTAATTTTAATCTATTTAGTAGTTTCTGTGTGAAAAATAACATACATATAAACTTCTATTCTCTTAGTAATGTCATGATTTCAATATGATAACTATGTCATAGTGATATATAAGAAGTTCACACACTTGTATGATTTCAGAACGAGTTATACGAATAATCTGACGTACCTAAATAGTAAATATTGTAATAGCTTCGCCTTAAGCGGTTTCAGGCAATATTTTAAGACATTTATATATTGATTGAACTTCAAAACAAACGATTTTAAACCATACAATACGTTTATCCAATTAAAATATATTTAATTTTATAACGTTAAGGAAGTAAAGTGGATAGATAAGGAAATACACACACACACAATGTATTTCATCAGTGTAATTTATATTCCTATTACATAATAGATTTTGTTGAACGTAAAATAAAAAAAACGCACACATTCGTACAGGAACACACACATACGAATACAGTACAGATAAAATAAACAAATTTAATAAAACGAACATACATCAGGGCATACGGCTTGCGTCTTCAATTCCAAATTTAAACCACGCGGCCATTATAAGACAGATTGCATCGCTGTTTAACCAACAAAAATATGTTTAATATTCAACTTATGTACAATATAGGATGTACTTAAATAAATTTTATGGCTGTATGAAACATGATCTGAGCCTACAAACATTAAGTTGTTAATTAAAAAAAAATAAGTTATGTAACGTACGTACAAAAAACAGTATAAAATATATTTTATATAGTATATAAAACAAGTTATACGAGACCCACATCCGCCGCAAAAACAATCCGTGACTAGAACAACTTTTATAATTAAAACTACGTTCCAACCATTGGTCGGAGTTTCCGCGGAAAAAAAACATCTCCTCTGCCGTATACGTGAAAAGCGGGAAAAAAATATGAGCCAATGGCCGCTTGGTGTTGACCAACGGACCAATCAGAGAACAGCACTCATATACGTTCTACGTGTTTTAGAAAAAAATATATTTTACGTGTTTTTCCATTCTCCAACTAGCCAATGGGCGGCGTCTCGCTCCGGTCCTATGCCTCTTGTAATTGGATTTGTGACTTTTCTGTAATCTTTAACTTATAAAATTGCACCCATACATTATGTTCATTTGATGATTCTTATAATGAGATTAACAAAATAACTTTATGAACATTTAGGATACAGACTAGATTTAATTCTAATAATTATACCACAATTAACATTCAATGAATATACAATACTATTTATAAACAAATAAATAAGTACACTGTGATTAAATATTATCTAATAATATACAATTGTGTGTGGTATTAGTATTACCGATTTTTAATGAAAAAAAAAAAATGAAACAAAACGTTATTGTTCCCACGTTTTCTTTTCTACTGGCAATAATTAAATATTTATCCTGTATGCCGACGATCGTTGCCTGACGTTTGTAATGACTTTTTTAATTGTCGTCATTACAATGACACGTGACAGTTACAGTTTGACATCTGATGACATATTCACATTTGATATTTTTGACATAACATATAAATGTTTATATAGCGTCCGTTGTTTTATGTTAGATTCGTATTTAGAATGCGTGGATTTGAATGTGGTCGTGAACGGTCGTAGTAATTATTTGTTTTCAACGTTCTATAAAATTATATAGATGTGAAAGTGCTGTTTACCGTGGATAACGTTTGTATTTAAATTAAAACAAATTATATGAAATTCTACTAATACTGGGAATGCGAAGCTTGTGTTGCTTTGATATATGTTTGTTTGTGTCTGTATTTATTACTCTATAACAAAACTGCTAATATTATTCGTGCAAAACTATTTTTAATACAACAAAAATCTTTACGTACAAGTAATCTTTTGATTGGTTTAAAAATTGTCATATCATTTGTAAATCGAATGATATGTATTGACATAAGATACCGAATGTTCATAAAAAAAAAATTACAACGACAACTTACACTATTCATAGACTGAGGCCGCTGGTCCCAATGAGTCAAAAATAAATAGGACACATGCAATGAATTCAAGCTGAACATCCTGTATAAAGCAGAATAATAATTCTTTTTGAAATAAATTTTCCTATCAAAGCCGTAGATAAAAGCATTTGAGTCCGGAATTTTCTTTGATTTAACATAACAATAGAGCGAAAACAAATTTCTTAAAACTCTGACTGTATGAATAAAACATTACAATATATAGAACGACGTCTTACAACAACACCCTGTACATAATGAATATTGATTTAAAGACATTTTTTAAAGATGTCCTCGAGATCTCTCGTTCGGAAAACGTGAAAACTTGTTACTGGAGGCCGGGAAAGGTGAAAATGTAAAGCGCGAGACGGATTTTATATTATACATTCAAAATATATGATCATTTATTATTTTCATTACATTTATTATGACGTCATTCTTAAATGGACAGCAAACCAATATTGTATCATCTAATAATGATAACAAAAATTAATATATCCCTTTCGCTGTTCATTTAAAATGATTACTTATACGTTTTAATATAATTAATACATGTTATCATGGTAAGAGTATTAGTAAAACGTTTATAAGGCTCCACAATATCACCAGGGAACCCTAAAAAACGGAGCAAAGACTGTCCGAGCGAAAAGTATTTTACTAATTTGCTGAGTTTCATCCCTTTTGAGATTGTTAGGAAGTTTTTTTATTAACATTTTCTGATATCACTTTTGATCGTCTGACCCCGCCAGCTGATTTTATAAAGACATTTAATTTTTAAACTCTCACAATAACTTTTTAATTTCATACTAAGTATACATCAATTCATTTCCATTCACCTGTACCTCTTTAATTATAATTAAATTCATAAAACCATGGTCACTTTACTACATAGTCATATTTACTCATGCCACGAAAATGTAGTTAGGGGGTGTTATATAGATGGGGGGTCATCCCGGGGGAGGCCGGGGGGAGGGGGCAGGAGGAGGGAGAGGAAATCAATACAATCATCGCGATGACGGTACTACTATACAAATAGTGCACGCAACTTTAGCGTTTATCATATAATAAGTAAGGCACATTTTAGTTTAACATTAAATTATATACATATGTGCGAGCGGCCAGTGATCTGTATCGTACTTGAATACTAATTTTGAGCTTAAATTTCCGAATCACAATGATGTGTTCATTATATGATGGTTAATTTAACCGACGCCATATAGTTTAAACTGCCACTTAGCTATAACGTTTTATAAACATTGTTAAAACAACGACAGTGCTAGCCGAAAATACTAAATATGTATTGCTTGGCAAAAAACGGAACATTTAAAATTATTCCGACGTAAAGAATAAACACACACATATATATATATATATATATTTTTTGTATCCATTATCAGTTCATAATCAACATCTAGACCTGTAATACTAAATATTAAAAGGTTCACAGTAAAATACAGTATGCAACCGCAGTTGCGGCTCGGCTAATGCATTTCCTTTAAATTAAACTAAGCTCTACCGAATAAACGTTAATGTTCGATTTTATAAACTCTAATTACAAGGGATTTGTAGTCGTAACCTGCTGTACAATTCACAAACAGCTGTGATTTAAATGATATATATTATATATGGTTTATACAATTACAATGAAGTCTGCATGTAGTTGTCGGCCATATTTATTTAATTCGACGGGCTGTGTTGTTCGAGGAGGGTATATTAAGCCTTGTCCTTCGGGATTTGAGGTAACTTGAGCACGTAATCCGTCTTAACGTTTCCATAAAAAGATATTAATGGAAAAATTTTGTACGAGAAACTTCAGCCCACGGGGGGGCGATGCAATCGGTTTTAATATTTGACGGATAGCGAATTAAATAATATATAAAACGGAGATAATGTGGACGGATCGCACATAGCACTGTTATATAACTAGAGAATTATTAAATTTTAATTAAAAAGTTCAACAAAAACATCATTTTATAAGTTAGTTCTGTCAGTGGTACACGTGGGAGCTGGCTGGAAACAGTTCAACAATTTTGTTTTACAAACTTTTTGCTAGTCGTGAAACCATTTTTAAATTAGTTTAAGCAATGTTTCGAACAATACGCTGCTAGTCATTCGGTCGTTTTGATTTCTTTATCGTGGCTGATGATATTTTTACTCGATATTTTACAAACAAACAAACCAATGGAGATGTAATTTCAATGATTGGTCCCGAGTCCCCGTCGCTTATCTTTTTTTTTTTATTGTAATTTTTTTGTCCGCCGCGTCTTCATGCTACCCTCGACTAAGGGAAGGATTCATCGACCGTATCATCTTGATACTGGCTATGTGTATTGAATACATTTTCTGCTTATAAATATGTATACTTTAATGTCACTGAAGCGAATCATATTACGCTGTGTATATACATAGTTTTACGATTACAAATAAGAATAAATGAAAAAAAACATGATGGCGGTTCTGTTTATTAAATAAAATATCGCATTTATTTGAATTATTTTATCGTTATAACATGAGACGTATTGTTTAATTAAAGAAAAGCTATGAAAAAGCAATAAAAGAAAAAGAAAATCTATAAAAGCTAACAAAAACGTATTGTTTAAACAAAGAACAGCAATTTTTTAAATATAACAAAGTATCAAGACATGTCGTGTCATCTATAATGAAGGCTATTTACAGAAGAGTCGGAAAAAAGGTTATTTCGAATGATCGGTTTTTATTTGATTTCAGGCGTGTTTGCGTACAAATTAGCGCCACCTTCTAAATGTTATGTCTTTTTTTCCATCATCTTCCCTTCGTTCACTTCGTTATTTTTTACGTGAAGTTCAGTTAGAAATTTTGTTATCGAGAGTTGTTTTAAATAAAAAGTATCCAGAACTTGATCCGTTTACCTTAAATTTAATGTAAACGAATCATAACCCTTTTTTGGAGGAACCAACTCCAGTTATCTTTCAATTAACTTCAAGTGTTTTTCTTATTCAACAAAAATCACTCGAGAAATTATTGTAAACGCTATATAAATGAACGTTTTTCTTTCGATTAAAAAAATATAATAACAATACAATATTATTCATTATAAGACATATCTATTAGTTTAACTAATTGTTAATATTAATAATATTTAAAAAAAAAGCTTTTTGAAAATATACTTAAATCGGATTTACGGAAATATAATTATATTTCCGTAAATGGAATTCACATAGGGCGCAATACATATATACCCAGCTACATATCGGCTGGGGTCTAAAGTGCCCATCAAAATGAAGAACATTCAAGTGTTAAGTAATGAGAAAGAAATCACGTCCCCTCGGCCCCCGGCACAGATGTCGTAAGATTTTTGAGACAAAATGAGCTTTTGCCTAATTTATTTTTTGCCGCCTTTCTTTCCCCGCCCCGGGTAAATATTGACATGATGTGGTGAAAGAATATTGTGGATATCGTACTTAAAAAAATACTGTTTTTAAATGATTTTTTCGCATGTACGAGAATAATAAATATATATGAATAAAATTATTACAATTTAGTTATTTAATAAATATTATTCCAATATAAAACAATCTATTTTAACATGTTCTTCAACACCTCATCCACTATAATCGAATCTTGACATTTGGGGACATCCAAGACGTTTTTTCCCCGGAACCGGACTTTCGGCTCGACGATTAGGAAATTATATTGAGGGAGGAATTCTTCCTTTTTTCAAAGTGTCAGAGGCGATTGGTTATTAAATGGGACTTAGAATTTTACATTTTTAATTGTCTCAGAATCCCATCTAGATATTGGTTCAGTTTTATTTATATATATTAACTTCACCGCAATCTCACCGACAGTTCAAGTAATTTTTAACTGTTATTCTCATAGCAATATTGAGATACGTCCTGTGACTTCGTTTGCATTAATTAAAAGAAAAAAAAAAGGAAATAAAACAATAGAGAACAAACGCGTTTATAAAACAAAGTATCAAACGTACCGCGAACAAAAACTGAAACAATTTAATCAGCAGCGAGAAAAAAAACAAAGGAAAACAGTCGGCGTCTTGAATTCATTTTTATTACGTTACAAAGAATACAATTAATTGGTGATATTAATTATATAGTGCTTTGTTTTTATTCTCGTTCGGTCCACGAGACCCTAACCCTTTGTTATGCCATATGCTCTCATTTAAGGGTCGAACTTCTTAATTTTCTCCTTAATCATAACATTCGTGTTCGCCTACTTTTATTTTATTTTTTAATAATAATAGCTCTATTTTATCAATTATTCTCTATATAACCTAGTTGCTGGTGTTTTTATAAGTGTGGCGAATGTGTGTATTGAAGTGAGATGACCGTTTTAACATAACAATGATGCCTTGAGACAATATTGCAACAGAAAAACAGGTTTCCTGCATTTCAAATATGCATGTTCTAGAACAATGTATTTTTAATAATGGCGTTGTATGTACCGAGCACCGAGCACCGAGTATGAGTTATGAACGTCCAACATATGGTGATGTAGCTCTCAAGCCGGAACCAACCCGTCGATATCGGCGGTGATTCTTTTTTACCTGACCCCATGAACGTAGTAACAGGTGCGAGACGGGAATCGAGATATTCTTTTCGGCCAAATCAAACTTCTGCATCTTCTTTATTAAACAAAAACAAACGAATCATCATCATCATCACTGCTGAGCAAAGGCCTCCTCTCACGTGGGGAAGGTTAGAGCATTAATCGCCACGCTTGCTCAAGACGGGTTGGCGATTTCAATCTTATAATTTTAAAATTATAAGAGCAGGTTTCCTCGCGACGTTTTAACAAACGAATGTCCCAAACGAATTCCCTAACAAATACAAATGAATAGGACATGCAAACTCGCCCTCAATCCTCGCCTTTGTTTTTTTTCTCCTCCAACTTGCTACTTAGCGTCTCATTCTTCCACCGTTTCTTTAATTAGCAACAATGGGATTGCGTGCTTTACTTTTTTAATTTAATTACCGTTTGAAAAGACAATGGAAGCAACATGTTCAGCCATTAAATATTTGTAGCGGCATTCGAATTTTTATTATGCTACATAAATATAATATAATCATTAAAACGTTAGCATGCACATATATTTCTTGGGATAAGTGCACTATTATGTTATTACAGGCATCAAAAGTTGCATCAGTAAGAGCTAACGGTATCGTGCAATACCGTGGAACTGGTTCTTGAAACTAGGTATGGCGTTTGGTTTTCTTTGCGTGTGGCCTAACTGACCTTTGCTGCTGAAGGGTTAAGTTGTTTATCGTGTACACCTCGCCTTAACTCTGGACACACCTTAATTAAAACATTGATTCGTATTAAAATTATCAACGAATTATCTATTCAATTAAAAGAAAAAAAAATATTCAAAAAATTATCACAAGCCTCGTATGAATCGCATCTAAATCAAATCTCACAAAAGTTTTTTCACTTCATTTAAACTTAAAAGATACTCGAGATAATTGCTCCGCTTTCACCGATGCCAGATAAATCGAAGGAAAGTAATTTTCACAATTTTCCCTTATTTTTTGTCGTTCTTAGTGGGACCATTGTGAGCAAAGAATCGGTGATTAAAATTCAATTTGGGAACAATCGAACGGATAAGACGCGGTGCATTCTAATTGGACGAATAATTACACAGTTAGGATATCTCTCGGATTTAATGTTTTATCTTTATAATATTAAATGTCAAACAGCAACACCAATAGACTGATAGTTTCTTTACCGCCTTAATAAATTTTAATACTTTATCGTTAAGTATTTCACGTTATTATAGCTATACATATATATAACTCAGATCTAAGCCAGTCATTATTTTTATTAATATAAGATAGGGATATTATTATTTGAGCTTCGCGAGCCATATGCATCAATCCATCAAATTATCCACACACTTGGTCAGAATTAAAAAAACTTAACCCGGCGTGTACAAACATCGGACAATGGGGTCCAACAGACCCCGGTCTACCTGTGAAATAATAGCTTCGCACTTTATTAGCATAATAATAGCGTTAGAACTATTATTTTCGGCATATTGGCTAACAAATGGACAGCTGCAGGCCATTTTTTCTGTTAGGGTCATTGTCCACCGGAATTTGGGCGACGATGCGTTCAAAGGTCACCCTTTTGGACGATTTTCGAAACAATAGACAAAATAGGATACGCTTCTGATATGAAAGCGGGACGTGTGACGTACACAGACACACACACATAGTAATAGTAATGTTTCATTTGCAAATTATTATTATTATTATTATTATTAATTATACCAATGTTTATCTTAAAAATATGTGCAACGAGAAACATATAAGTAATTTATAATCTTAATAAAAAGCATTGCTTAATTAAAAAAAAAAACACTAAATTAAAATAGGATGTGACATATACATATAGTATGTAACATATCGAGTGTGTCCGCGATACCCTCGTCAGTAATAACAGGTAATCAAAGGGTTAGTTCCCGGTTAGACGAAAAAAATATATCAAGGGTAGATTCATAGTTAAAGATTTATACGTATTGTGTTACACGGTTTTTGTTGAACTAACGGTCAATCGTTGAACGAAACGGTTAAATAAATAATTTAAATTTAACTACTGTTTGCTCGTTACAATAATTCAGTGAGTAATCTTTATAATAGTTTTAGTATGTTTTTTATATCTAACCTAACATCGATTTCAGTAATTATAAACATGTATTATAGAATATTTTTAGTCTGTGTAACTAACTCCGGCAGTGCAATCGCATTTCGAAGTTGGCGTTGTCTGCAATTTAAATTTTTAAAATCATCGCCGTTTCAGAATGTCGTCTACGAATTAAAACTAGACCGATGAATAAAAATAATATCTGGACTGAGACTCCGTCTATAGTGACACTAGGGTTGGGAGAATATAGTCCGATTAAGATATATGAATTAATTATTATACGTATAATGAAATAAAATAAAAATAATTTTATATTTTTCAAACACTCATACTGAAATGAAACTAATATTTTCGGATTACTAGGTACGCGTTATTTTTTTTTATCGTTTTATTTCCACAAACTTCGGGAGTATGTAGTTTTAATAATAATAAAATAGAGCGTAATAATATCAAAAGATTAGTTTCATTGTTTAAAATTTTAATTATATTTTTATTATGTTGGAAAATGTATTGAAATCTTTAAATAACGTAAACAACCCTAACAGTTTCCAAGTTAAAGGAAACTTGCTAACTATAGTTCTGTTCTTTTTGCATTTTTCTCGACAAACGTTTATTTTTTTCTTCAGTTCCTCTCCGCTTGAATCTTTTTACTCTTGAAACGTGTACCCTTTACAGAAGTTGGCCGGCTATCTTTCTTAAGTTGACTGTTGAGAACAAAGAATGAATGGAGATTGTGCTAGCAATTAACAAACTAAATAAATTATCATCAATGTGAAATGTTTTAAAATTTTCTCCTCATTAAATATTTATGAACGTTAGATGCGGTCTATCAAACGTTTAGTACAACTGTCGTAATATTTGTAGTAACATCTCACAAGCGACGTAACGTTTGTTTTATACCGAGTGTTTGTCCGTTTTGCCTCACGATGATAAATAAATGAATACAATAACGTTCTGATATAATGTTTCCACTTCGACTGTTTATTTAAAATATTCATATCATTTTGAATTCAAACAACTCTCCAAGCATTTCCCTGTTCGTTGAAAACTCCTTAAGTTTTTATTTGACCACTGAAGCATTCGCGAGATAGCGCCGCGGTGAAAATTAAAAAAAGCATTGAGAGATAAAAAAAAAAGTGTATACTAGAGAATTCCAGTCGGAATAAAACTTGAGCGGTGCTCGGAACTTTTATAGCTTTTATATTATTGTTTTAATTTGATAACAAAATGGCGTATTAAATTCAATATGGCCGTCGCATACATTGAACTGAACGCCAATACGCATCGCCCGTCGCTGGTTGAATACTATTATATTTTTCCATGCCCACTGCCCACCCTTGAATAGTTAGGGTGAGATAGTTGGGGGGTAGTGCGTGACCCCCCCCCCCCCCTCCCACACGACCCTCGCCCCCTCAGACCCGCGGGGGGTCTCAGCCACCCCACCCACACCCGGGAGTATGCACTTACCGTGTGTGCACGCAAATTCATGCCCAATAATTTAAATTTCCGATAGCTACCCATTAATACATAATTAATGTTATGTAAATCACGTTTTGTTATATAAACTTATTTTATATACTTATATTATTATAATTCTATACCTTAATGACATGATAAGATTATTATTCTTTTGTTATTTTCTTTATCTTTTATGATAAGTCTATTCTGAAACATGAAACAATTTATATCTAGTGAATATGAACAAATTATAACGACTGTCTCCACTTGAAGCCGTTTCACGATCAAAATAACTTCAAGGATAAAGAAATAAAACACAATAATAAGAATATTTACGTAACCGTATTTATTTTTAGGATTTATCTACAATTATAATACAAGATCCGCTACAACCGTTACCACCGAATCCAATGCTATAGTATCAAAGACATTAAACAGATTGTCTATCTAAACAAAATGTACAGTTTAAGATATAGTTCTGAAAACAAGAATTCAACATACAAGTCAAAATGGCGAGTAAGATTGCGTTCCAAATTCAAAAATAAATCCGCAGCGCGCCGACGGCTGCTGCGTTTTAAAATCGACAAAGAATGTTTTTAGCTTATTTTTCACGACGAGAGTAATAAATGTAATTATATATGAAAAAAATAAATAAATGTTGAAAAACAACAATTCCAAATTTAAAAATGTAGTTGAACCAACATTTAAAGTTTTTTTTTTGTGTATTTCTAAATGTTTTAAATTTGGTGAGTAATAAAATTTATTGTAACATTTTTTTTATAACACGAGCCATGTTTTGTCTGGAATGCCAAACCTACGCTCAGTCAAAGGCAAGACATAGCGGGGAAGTACTTTTGTATGTAAATAGAATGCGTAGGCTTTAGGCCGCCTAGCTCTTGTGAGAGCCTAGATTTCGATATCAACAATTGTTACTTAAAATTAATTACCATTTTATTTATTATTCTAGTGCTGTGCAGCTTTCGACATATTTACGAATCGGATTATTGGTAATGTTTATGTTAAATTTGTCTTTTATACTATAAATAAGATCATAAATAACAGTAATAAATATTTTTAACACGACATACAAACGGATAATTAAATTAATTCCTTGTAACCAGGGGAATTTGCAAATTAATACCAATAAATACTACAATCTAAGTAGATACCATCCTTTGCGAACATCGTTCAAACTGTGCTAAGGCAAACGCCTTTCCCTTTACATTTATTCATAGAGAAATAACAAAAATATCCATAGACAACTCTCACCAGTCTACCTCGACCCCCCTCTCCTCTCTATCTCTCAATAGTTTCTAGGGCGAGGGGTAGTGCCGAGCGAAATGAAGGGTCACTGTCGGCTGGACGGTTTTACGCGTAGGTTGTATAGGTTGAAAAATGGCTGGTCGGCTACAATAGTATGGAGAACGGTGAACCCGGAAGAAAATCGCTTTGGACAAGATTAAATCTGTACTACGACTAGTTTTTTAGATAATATCCGGACCCGGCGTAGAAACTTATATTATATTACTTAACTATACATTTACTTTGACCGAAACCAGTCTATATATAAACTTAGTTATTTTATAATTCACAATATAAAATGATTAGAAAAGTTATTAAAAATACACAGGCGGGGCACATACTATACAGACAAATAGCCATTAACCGTATGATATAAAGGAGCCAGTATTTTACATAAATATATAACACGGCCTTGTAAAATTTAGTGTCAATAAAACTTACAACTTTTACGGTGCATTAGAAACATTCTCTCACAATAACCGGTAATGACGTTATTGATGTATTATAATAATTTAATTGTACACAAGAGCTATGCATAAACTACAGAAATGGTTCCGTTAATGCATTCAAATGATATATATCTGTATGTATGTCATATTCATATATCGTTGGTGGCATCTAGGAAATAATTCTACAATATCTTTCTTAAATGTGTGCACGCGCATTCTTCTCAAACATGCAAAATACATACACACACACACATACAAAATAATGTTGTTGTATGTGTGCGTGCGTTCAATGCCCTATGCATTTGCTTGGTGAGGCTAAAAGTATGCGTTCGTTTTATTATGGACTTATTTTAAAAATGAGCTCGCTCTTGGGTTAGGTCGCGGTTCGTGTTACGTTTCGGTATATTTGGTGAATGGTCAGTTACACCGTCGGCTACTTCCAACCTTTACTTGTATTTTGGCGGTCAATGTGTCAATTGTCTGTTGTTATATTTACGTCTGCGACGTCAGAGGTAACCGACCTACATTATTAACATAATCGTCTAAATTTTTTGTTCTTTATATACAATTCGTTAATTTTAGCTATATTTATTAATCTTAGCTTTATTTCCTAATTGGGTCACAACGGAACTTCAGCGGACCACGTTCAATGAACCATCCTTTAATGAGATCAAATTAAAACTGTACGAGAGATACGATACTGTAGTGTTATATAATAAAAAAATCAATTAAATATCTTAAAATAATAACACAATAACGAGAATCACGAGATGTATTAACATTATGAAAGGCAGACGTAATTTCTATTAAGTGCTCGAGTAGGAAGTGGCCAGTTGAAAAATCTGAACCAACGAGATGCTTAAAATATCATTAGTCAAGTATTATATTATAGTAATTTAAGACGCCATGAACATGCGACGTAATGGATTTTTTTATGGCATATATTATTCACGATACAACTTGTAGGTCTCATTTACGGCGTGTGTATAGATTGTCTAGAACCGATCGTTTGATTATTCCAGGGGAGCGTCCGTATAAATGTCATTTGCCTGATTGTGGCCGTGCCTTCATCCAGCTGTCGAACCTCCAGCAGCATCTGAGGAACCATGACGCTCAGGTGGAGAGAGCAAAAAATAGACCATTCCATTGTAATATCTGTGGGAAAGGATTCGCGACTGAGAGCAGCTTGCGTACTCATACAGCCAAGGTGAGCATCGAAGTACATGATCCACAGATCAATGAAATAAAAAAATAAAAAAATTGCCAGTAACATAAAAAATGAACTAAACTCTTTGAACGATACTTTTTTAACGTTCAAGGTGCAAGTCCACCGAGAATGACATAAGTCTGATCGAAGCTGATTCATATGAAATGACTAATTTGTTACAGTATATCATTAAATCCTTATCTAAATAAAGTGTACTCCTTCACAGATCGTTACAATAATGTCTACAATATACTTTATAATTCATTTTATAGCAATATATATTTTGAGCACCATTTATTTTATCTATGTATATATAGGGTGCGTTTTTTTTTTGTTTAATTTTTGTTCGAATCAAAATTCCCTTTGGCTGTTATTGATTTGTGTTCCGTGTTTCTTATGATTTCAAAATTCCTTTTGTTGTTGACATCATGATCCTAATCTTTGCACTGCTATGCCCGCATCGCCACCGCCCGGTGGAACAGGAGCTTCAGCTGCACCTTGGTGTTTTGCAGCAACACGCGGCGCTCATGATAGGGGGCGCTACGGCCACCCCGTGTCCTATATGCCATAAAGTTGTTTTCGGGGGCGAAGCCCTAGTAGAACATATGAAGAACACGCATAAGGACCCGAACGCATCCGGTGTTGCGAGTAAGTTTCAGGCTGTTCGGCTTTATTGTGGGTCTAAAAGGAATTCCATCTATTGTATAGATATGGTTTCTTCATTTTGGTGTTCCAAGTCTTAGCTATAATTTAGTTTAAGCATCTTTTCTGTTATGAGTGTTGTTGTCACATATGTTGTCTTGTATGGATACATAGTTTATATTTAGCTAAAAATCTGATTAGCTCGAAGAACACTCTCACGGAAGGGAATTTAGTTTGTAAGGAGGGTTTCTGGAAGGCTATAACTGCTTTAAAATACCTAAAATTTAATTCCTTAACCAGATATTGTTCTGTTTTACGTGACGAAAGCCTTCCAGTTGACTCTGAGCCATCAGGGGTGTTGAAACCAAAAACGTATCGTTTCCATAGCTTAAGTTACCTGGTACATAGTGTAAGGCACACCGTCCGTCTAAGCAACTGTTATTGTTTCTCAAACGTAGTTTTCAAAACATTTGTAACATCAACCGTTCTTTGGACGTTGTTATTATCATAACATGTTTTGTTTATATCATTTCTATGCTCCGTACTTTTACTAACTTACTAACGTGAGGATGTTTTCCCCCCTCCCCTTCCCCCCACTCCTCACCGGTGACTGGTAGGTCCGCCGGCCACGTCACCGTATCCTAAACTGGACCCGTATGTAGCGAAGCGGCGTACGGCGAACCACCCGTGTCCTGTCTGCGGGAAGCACTACGTGAACGAGGGTTCGCTGAGGAAGCACCTCGCCTGCCACCCAGAGACACAGCTCACCAGCGGACTGAGGATGTGGCCCTGCTCCGTCTGTCAGGCCGTGTTCACACATGAGAGCGGTGGGTATACGAACATACAAACCAATAAAGACTTGCCTTAGAATAGTTCAGCTGTTACGATTTTAAATAGTCCCAAATACATAAAAACATATCTTGAAGTAAAAGTAGATAAAAAAGTGGCATTTAAATAAAAAAATCTTGGGCATGGAAGCCGAAAATAATTTAAAACAATGTAACATTATGTTACATCAGCAAATAGTAATTGGACCATCTTATTAATATTTATTTCTGATGATTTTTGCGATAAAATAAAGACGTATTTGATTTCTTGAATCATATATCAACTACGTTCATAACGACGCTTTAAGCTACTTTAATGTTCTAAGATTGGATGAAAAAACTAATTGCCTCAGTTGAATGTTTGTATATAGATAAAAAAAACGACTATTTCCTTTGATTACACATCATATTATTCGAAGCGGTGAATGTCATGAACAAGAAGAATGTCAGTTATGAGTGTGAGACTGATAGGCGAGAATGGAAGAGAAGAACATGGTGCGCGCACCACACATACCGTGGGACCAGGGCAGGGGAAGAAAAAGATGTATCATTTGAAAGAAAAACACCAATTATTTACATTTCCAGGTCTTCTATCCCATATGGAGCACATGCGGATGGAGCCTAAGCATCAGTTCGCTGCTCAGTACGTGCTGTCACGAGCGGCGGCCGAGAGACGGGAGAGAGACCTCATCGCCGCTGTATCATCAGCTGGGGGCTCTGGACTCTTGAACCTGGCACCCCCATCACCAGCACACTCCGACTCATCATCCAACGGACGGCTCTCATCATCCGCCGGATCTGACGCCGGCGCCGCCGTCAACAAACTATCAGATCTCCTCCGCGCCAACAACGGCCAGTACGGAGACGAGAGGGTCGCGGCCATAGCAGCGGCCGCCGCCAACATGATGAGCCAACCAGGTGAGAGCAACAACGCTGTACAGGTAGCCGCTGCCAATCTAGTAACGGCCATGAGACAACAGCTGGCGAGGGAACCGCAACCGGAAACACCTCCAGCTCAGGCGGAAGCGGCGCTCAGGATACAACAAGCTGAAGCTCTGCTACGGAGTCAGGCGGAGGCGTTACGGTTGGCTGTGTCACAGGCCGCCGCCGCTCATAACACCGAAACACCCAGCCCCTTGCGACACAACGGGGGATTCCCCCAACCGAACGACGCCAGCGGACAACTATCACCTGAATTGGTCGAAGCCTTCAGAATCGCACAGGAACAGAGACTCGAACAAGCGCTGCGACTTCACGACCCGAGAATGTTGGGCTTCAACATACCGTCGCCGGTACAGGCGGCGCAACAAGTCGCCGCTCAGGCTCAGGCTCAAGCCCAAGCCGCCCAAGCCGCCCAGGCCGCTCAAGCCGCTCAGGCAGCGCAGGCCGCTCAACAAGTCGTACAGCAGCAACAAATTCAAGCGGCACAAGCAGCACAAGCGGCACAAGCGGCTCAACAAGCTGCACAACAAGCTGTCCACCTCCAACAGAACCCACAACCATGAAAATTCAGTTATTACTAATCCGACGCGATTTCGTCACTTAAATTAATAATAATAATAATAATAATAAAACAAAAACATATATCTTAAAAAAATATCTTAATTTCCATATATTTGGTAAAAATTTTTTTTTGGAACCGAGCGAATTGAAATCGCCTCTGGTTAGTGATTACCTTTGTCGTGATCGCAACACGAATATTTTATTACGAACAATATTGTTTGACGTGCGGAGCGGGTGGGGCTTACGACGAACTTACTGACTTAGATAGAACTAACTATTGTATATACTAGAGGGAAACGGAAATGGGACAGATTGTTATGTAAATATTACGAAAAAATTATAATAATAATAATAATAATTTAATACATTTAAAAAAATAGTCGAATGATAAAATGGAACAAAAACTCGCCCGAACAAATAATTATATGTAGACTTACGTGGAATTCAGTGCAATTCATTAAATATTTGTTTGGTTGTTTGTTTATTGAACATATATATATATATATATATTATTTTTTTATTAGCTTTATAGAACAATGTATTTTTTTAGCTTAGTTAAAATAACATTTTTGGATGTGCCAAACCCGCACGTTTTATCGCGTACAGCGAGCCCTCGCAATATTTATTTGCTAGTTTTTATTGTCTTATATAAAAGTTGACTATTTCCACGCAATAACACGTCTCATGCTAGTCAGGCTCTAACGCACAAGCTCTTTAAAATATATCCAAATTTTTACATTTATTATTATTTTTTTTTTATTATTTTTTTCATTTATCTATGTTTTTCTTGGCTTATATATTTTATTCTAATGCCATATTAGTGATAACTGTAAATATAGCGGTTAGATGTTGATATATATATTATTATTATATTATTTTTTTTGTTTAGAAGAAAAGAATAAAAAAATACAAGTTATTTTCATTATTTCGATGGTAAAAATATAAAAGATATCAAATTATTTACAAATATTTTTTCATTATTATTAATTTTTTTTTTTTTTTGTATATTTGTAGATATATAATCGAATTATGTTTTTTCAGAAGACTGCCGTTATATATATATATTTTTTTTTAATGTAAATAAGGCATGATTGTTTATTGATAAATAAAAATAGCGATTATTCACTGAATCGACGTTCCCGTCGTCCGACGACTACCGGTAATGACTCGTCGAATAATATTACCGTGTTCGACGTAAATTTTTTGTCTTGAATGGACATATAAATAGCACGAGACATTCTTTTAAACGTGGACTCAGACATAGCCCGATGATTATTTTAGTTTTAACACAGACTCGTAAACAATAGCCCGAAAACATTTTTTACTACGATATAATATGCAATATGCTTTAAACAAGTTGCCCGAACAATAGATTTATAACTCACATACTCAGACGCTCCGACGTCACATCGGAGCGCCGATTACTGTAATAAGAATGTCAAGTGTTGCCGAATATTAATTCTTTTAATATTATCACCGTATATTGTAATTTAGTGTCGTACCGTCGCGAGCGCGCCTCGACCGCGCCCGACCGGCGCGCGACGGTCGGATCGTAAATGTAATCGTAAACTAGGTAAGGTAAAGTAAGCTGATTTAATGTACGTAATTATTTCATTCTTGAATTAATATTGATATCTCTGCGACGGTAATCGTTCGATTACCATCTACGAGGTTTCAATGTACGTAACGATAAAAAAAAAAATAACAATGCAATAGCCCAAAACTCGTTTTTATTTTTGAATTAGTGACGTTTTGGTTTTGGAATAATGATTTGACGATGGTTTCAAGTTAGTTAATTTGATTTCATGAAATACAAAAACTTTCGGCCATTTTTATATATTGTTTGGAATGCGATGGACAGTTTGGCGATGACATAGTTTCTGGGAAACGTTTGATGTAGATTTGGACACATGTTTGGACTGAATATATTATATACAAAAAAAATAAAATAAAATAATACTAATGTTACGAACACAATAACAAATATGAAGTGAACGGATCGCTATTTATGTAAAGAAAATCCTCATAAATTTTAATACATATATATAAATAAATTTAATATAACAACAGAAAAAGTTCCTATGTATAAATGGTATTTGTTTTAAATTTAGGTCGTAGGAGATGGAAAATAAAAAAAATTTATTGAAGTTCGGTATTTTTAAAGTTATTAATAATCCATCGTGTAAGGAACTAACTCGTTAGAGTTGTACAAAATAAGAAGCACGGATCGAGTATCCTACACGTAGATGTTTAGAAAATGATTACGTTTCCAAGAAAGTGTTCAAAAGATATTCGGCTGCGTTTTTGTGAATCGTTTGAGATGATATTTGTAACGAAATAAAAATAAAATAATAATAATAATACAAGTATTTTCGAGATATAAAAATTTTAATATTAGGTAAGGTTTTGATTAATACAAAAAAAACAACTAGCGACCATATATGTGTATTTATGAACAAAAATTATTCGCAAAAATGCAGACAGAAGGTACTCTCTGTGATCATCGAAATGGAATAAGTCTTTATATAACATCGTGTCTGAGAATTGTCAGAGGTTATTCTTAAGTTTTGGAAGGTTACATTTTTTAATGTTAAATAATTAAAAAAAAAAAAGTAATAATAATAAAACAGAAATTTTTTCTACATTTATTTTACGATGAAAATTCCATAGTTAAGCTGTGTACATTTAACTATATGAAGCCTAATTAACGATTAAACGAAAGGTTAAATCTATCGGTTAACGTTCAGGTTTTACCGTTTACATTTCATCTTTCGTGTTAGTAACAATAGCTCTGGTTTCTGTTGTATTACCACAGATAACCGTCGTTACGGTCTCACGCGGTACGTGCGCTGTTGGGAGGTTCTATGACAGGAATGGATATGACGTCACAATGTTGTAGTTTACTTGGCATTTAATGTTCGATATTAATTGTTTTATGTTACGTTATTAGGGGAATAAGTTGAACTCGATATATAAACAATAGTGACGACCCGCGAAATATTTCGGTACCGATTTTTATTATACGATGAAATATATATATATACAGATGAAATTTAATATAAATTATACAATGTTACAGCACTATTGTTTATATATTATGGTATGAAGAAAAAAAAATATTGGAAAAATTAATAACAACGAGCGAGATTACGTTATAGTAACCATCAGTTGTATAGCGACAGTTGCATGGGCTGATAAGTTGCTCTTGGTTACGTGGAAGGTCCAAGGTTCGACTCGCTCTCAACTTGCGATTACATTACATTTCTTATTTGAACATGATGTTCGCAATGTTCCTCGCTGATGTTAGCTTCCTAACATTAGCGGTGTCGTGTGACGTCATGTTGGGTTGTTAAGTTTTTAACAATGAATTGCTGTTGATTTGATTACTCATCCTTAGTGAAAGTTGTTGTTTCGTTTGAACGCTTCATTATTACGTTGAAGGTATTTTTTATATTAAAAAAAAAAAAAAACTATTTAGTAAAATATACATGTTTATTAACCGTAATATAATCTTAGACAGGATAGCCAGGTTTTCATTGTACCACATAGTAGTAATTTCTTGTATCTCATATAATAAGTAAGTATAATTAATGTAATGTAATACAGGGCTCTTTTATAAAACTAATTGTGGCGGTATATTTTTATAAAGGGGCCCGCAGCGGCGGCCCACGGGCAGGGCCGCGGTATCAGTGTAGTGAACAACGAAAAATCATATAAATACAAAAAAAACTCCGTGTACTTTAACTTAAATGTAATAGATTATTGGTGTTTAATGAGTCATCCAGCCGTCATATCCATTTGGGAGTAGCGACCGCGGTTTGGTGAGAAGAGATCGCGACGGATGTTTACGTCCGACCGTTGACGAAAATATTAAAAAAAAAAACAAAAAAAAACAGGCAACACTGACGACAACGCATTTAGTATTGATCGAAATCATACATGAAAAATTATATCATGTTTAAAAGAAAAAAAAATAATCAGTTGTCTGTGTTTTTATACAAATTTTACCAACAGCGCACTACCTTTGTCTTTGTAATACCTCGCCTCGATAATGTCACAGAGCATTGACGTTGTGCAAGCACAGTTAGAATATTATTTTTTCCCACTTCATTATAATCCTGATCGAAATTAATTCGTTACTGTG
This sequence comes from Danaus plexippus, assembly GCF_018135715.1. NCBI lineage: Eukaryota > Metazoa > Arthropoda > Insecta > Lepidoptera > Nymphalidae > Danaus > Danaus plexippus. The sequence continues at coordinate 1,404,874 of NC_083552.1, read as the reverse complement.
CTTCTACTTCGTGTGTCTGAAAAATTTATACAACATTATTAGAAACCTATTTTGTATCAAAATTAACTGTTCGTTTGAAATCGGTGGAATCTAGTCTTATTTTTATTAAATTCTCGTTCAGAATGTCGTGTTACTAACAACAGTATTGGGGACGAGCGGAGAACACTTTCGGGTCATTTGTAAATTGTGAAAAAAAAAAAATTACTTGTGTAAAAATCAAAATTAAGATACCTACCTATGTTTCGGAGTAAGAAATTGTAAAGTACGAGAAAAATTGTTTAGACACTAGAGTAAATTAGGTAGAAGTCGAAAAAAAACATGTTTGGCGTCGTGTTAAAGTAATATTAATGAAATTAACAAAAAAAAAAAAATTGTAAATAATGTTTAGGCATGTCGTGTGAGGGTTACGGTTCCGGACCTTAGCGATGTCAGGCGACCTTAGCTCACTCAGTACTCTGAACAAATTAATAATCAAAGGAATGTCGGCGAAGATCACTTGCTCCACGACAGTAACCCCCAAAATTACTTTGTATTTTTGTATAGTTAAGTATTTTATTAGTTATGTTATAGTGATTATTTTTTTTTTGCGATGCCATGTTTTAATTATATTAAGCCGCAATGTGTTTATTAAATATTATATTTTTATAGAGGTTATTTTATATTTTTTGTACTCGCAGCAGTCACTCTTCAAACTTCGAACTCTGTATTTAATAGTTAAGTTTTAGCGTTGAGTTATGTTATGATATATTATAATTTACTATTTAATGAACAAAACTTAACCCATTACATTTATGTTAAATATTATTTTTAACAACGGAAAATGCTTACTGTGTCATTAAAATGAGAATAGTAATTATTATTGCCGAAACGGTTAGCTATAATTATTTTAAAAAATAAAACGATGATTCATATCAGTGTTTTTCTTTAAGCTCCCAATGTTTCTCACAAAACAACAAACCGTTTGTAAAATAAAGATCAATACGTAATTATCGTGAGCGCCATCTATTGGCGAGTAGATGTATTTTCAGACATTATTTAACATTGATATTTTTTCAAACATTACACCAAAATATTAAACAACGATTAATCGAAATAATAACCTAAAAAAAACTATTTTTATACAATATAATATTTAATTGTTTGTTGTTTAAAGTTTCAACCTAGAGTTCAGATAAAGAGACAAAATATAAACTAATTAAAATAAATATCCAGAATGACATATTATAATTATTATCAAAATTTTATCTATTGTAAAACAGTGTCTATCTAAAACTCAAATAATGTTCTATACACTGAATTATTTGGAGTAATCAATTAAGTATTAAAATAAAATAATTAAATAAACGATTCAGTATGATCTTAAAATGATAAAATATACTTTTATGGAACCAAATAATTAAAGGTACTCCTACCATTTTAATTTTATTTAATGCCCACTTTTACAAACAAACATTATTGGGTAAATTTTTATGACATCTAGCGGTTTTCAAATCAACTATTGGCTTTACTAGCTTCACTAACTAACAACAATGTTTATAGAAAGCAATAGATGGCGCTAAATAAAAAGTCCTATCTTTCAACAGAGGGCGACTCGCAAGGACAAAGCAGAACTCCTTACCTTGATAAGTTGTATCCTTGTGACACTAAGTTGTTTAAATTAGCTGTGTAGATGTCGCTACTGTTATTATCAATGCTTATTTGAGAAATGTCATTTTCCCTGCTTTTCTTGCACTCTATAATAACATATTATATATATGTCTTTGAACACTATTAATAAAACGCTTTAGAGTAAGAATTTCAAATAGGAAGTTTTAAATTAAATTAGCTAATATTATTTTATATAAATTAAACGAATACATAATAATTTAGTGAAAGTGATGGCTTAGTAGTAGCAGTTTTTCTTCGGTTAGATAGATTTTAAGAATCTTAGAAGAATGAAATAATGTGGGAGGCAAAGGTTTGTAACACACTTCAATAAATATAACCTTAAAACTCGTTTCGTGAATATTTTAATTAAAAAATAGTAAGCATCGCCTCTGAAGCGCGTCTGAAGGTGTTGTTACAATCACAATACAACTTGTTAGAATATCTATAAAATTCATTGACGTGTTATATCTTAAATATGTCCTCATTGTTTTGTATACAGCATACAGCACTATACAGCACTCGGGGCCTGTCAAATGAAATACAGAATTAAATAAAATAAAATAAAATAAAAAAAATATGGAATTAATTAACTGTAGTCTTATTTTTAATTCAAAGGATGTTTGTTAGTGTTTTGAACAAAAACGAATGAATTAATTTTTAACCAACTTTGCAATAAAATATCGCTCATATATTCATATACTCCATACGATATAATTCATTGCGAAATTCCTTGTGGTTCTTGTGGGAAAAATGCGTGGCAGATGTGTATTGTGCCAACTCATGGAATAGACGATAGATGGCGCTGGGAGTGGGTTACATATCTATTTAATTTTAAACAAACGTTTCACAATTTTATATAAATTCAATTCCAGAGCTTAGCTTTAGAAGGTTGATTTTAATGCTAGAGACTAATATTTTAAAATTTCCAATTGGAATATTTTTCAAACCTGTGAAGTTCCCGTTCAAATTGTAAGTTATTTATAATTGATGGTTACTGGTTACTGGTTACTAACTTAATGAGTTATTTTAAGTTACATGAACAGAGTACAGACACACAACAATACAACAACTATTCATTATTGTTATAGGTTTACTACTATTATTATTGTGTAGTTGTAGTCGGCATAACATGCTAGTAGCTCGTATCTAGTATTGATGTTAGTTACTAGCCTTGCCTTCTATATTTGATCAACTTTATCTAGCTATTTATCTAGCTCCAGGTGAGTGACTGTGGGTTAAGACTCTTCTTAGTTCTCTTCTATCAGAGTCCTATTTTGTTTTCCTGAACATCCTATGACGACAATAGTTCTCTCTCTCGTTATATTCTATACAGTTATTCGTTAGATGCTATTGATGGGAAACAAAACAATGAAAATATTAACTTAATATGATTATTTCAAATTTTTATATTGTTTAATATTCCTTGAACATGCACGAAACTATTTTTATATAAAATTATTATTTATTACATAAATACACGAATTATTAACTGTGCTCATTGAACGGACATACCAAAACTATCTTTGAAAAAAAATTATATTCAAGTGTTTTCTATTCATTCCACAATCCTTTAAAATACTTTATTTTCTTCCACTTGAAGTTCATACAAAGAAATAAATGCCAAAATCAAGTACGACACAGACTACATACTAAGTCTTAAACTACTGACTTCAGTATGTCAATTATACTATGTAGTATGTTGGTTGACTTCATTAAATAATATATTGTTATTTGAATAGTTCTCAATTCACACGCTACCAAAATATTAAATATTATTATTATTTTGTATGATAAAGATCCCTAAAACTCACTCTTTACGCCATACGGGTGTGTCAAAATTGGTCAACTAGTCGATAAAAATTTTTAGGTTTTATTTATTGTTGTAAAGAAAAAATCAACAAAAACAATCACAAGACTGAATTAAAACATCTCTTCTCATAAAACATTCAAAATCTCAGACCACAATGATACGTAACTAAAACATAATCTGTGAATAACGTGTTTATATTTAGTAAGTTTGTGATTAAACATAGAAATATATTCACAAAGAAATGGAAAATAACAATAAAAAAACTATAATACGTTAGTTAAATTTGTTACATAAATTATATAAATATTAATATCGCATATATTTTTTATTAATATCGTGGTCAATATATAATTTTCGCCACATTTATGACATGTTATAGTTACAAGGATTACGAGCGCTGACAACGGAGCGTGATGAATAGTATAATGTATAATAAATACTTTTAGGAACTTTGAGACTGTGATATAAAGTGGGGGGAGGGGTGGAAGTGGGGGCGAGAGGTATAACTTACATCAATTCATTCTTCATTCTTAGAACGTACTTCGAAGACAGCCGTGGTAGGTTCTTTTAAATTTAGTTAAGTAGATAGAGGAGCTTGGACGGTGGAGGTGAGTGTTTTAACGCGCGTTAGATAGAGGCCCCTTAAACCTACACCTGGGTCGCAAGTCCCTGGCACTGTTGAAGTTCCTCTCCCTGCAAAGCGATGGACACGGCACCCGCGCGGTGAATCCATGGAATGACGAGAAGTTTCGTCTCCATAAAGATAAATTGTCTATTACAAAGAAAATAAATATTATAGTATTTAAGTATCTCTGTGAAACAGAACAAATCCTTTAGCAATAAGTTCAAGGCGAAATTGATTTTACGATTTTATTTAGTGTTATTCACCCACAGTGTATGTAAAAGGTGTTTTAAATTACTGCTAAGCCGTCCTGAACATTGCTTTGTTCATTTAACATTTGTATTCCGCAGCTCAATAAAGACAAACAGTTCACAAAGCGCGCTCCGAAAATTTTGTGTTCATACCGAGTAAAGAAAAAAAAATTAATTTACTTACTTACGACGAATATAGGAAAATATTGATTCAGTATAATGGTGAGATATATATATATAGTCAAGCCCTCTCCATGCTGAAAGTAACATCGCGTGCAACACTTATCAACTAAGAGTAAGTAAAGTGGTATCTCAATGTTTTTTTCTAAGCAGCGATAATTTCCATTCCAACTTGTTTTTTCTCAACTCAGAGGCGCTTTACTTAATTTTTTTTAATTAATTCTTACTTAAATTACATCACGGACTGTTTTATTATTGGGCGATTTTTTGTATTTTCATATTAATATGTTTATTAACAATTTCGTCTTAAAGATATAAATAAGCTCGCAATCAATCATTGGTATTCAGAGAAGGTCTCTTGATAATTTTACTCGAAACAAATTATGTAATATAGATTTTTTTCGAGAGAAAAATATCAAAATGCAAAAAAAAAAAAATCCTCCTTAAAGGTTGTGCACACCACCGTTTTTCCCGCTTCCAGAGACACGGTCTATGGTTTTGTAACAAATAAGGCTATTGCCATCTATTTATATCGAGTTAATTAAAGTTGAAAAAAAAAGGAGCTGACCCTATCGCAGAACTCACCGTTATTGTTAAGACATCTATCGGCTTGCAACCGCCGTACATTGTATATTATTAATATATATATTTAAAAAATGTTTTAAATGCATTAAATACTGAATCTATTATAATTCCGTTCTGTGATTGAAACCGAAATTCTTATAATGTATGCTAAGTTAATATTTCGAGAGACATAGTTTGGTAAAAATATATATTTTAAGGAAGGGAAATATATGTATGTATATATATATATATATATATATATATATATGTGTATGTGTGTGTGTGTGTGTGTAACTTTTTATTTCATTTAACACACACGATAGTGAGGAATAATAACTTTTATAATAAGTTAGTTCATAAGTATATGACCTAGAATGACCTATAAGTTTTTTATCAGCGATCCAAGCAAGCGTGTCCGGGGGAGGAATAATAGCTGTTATTAATTAAAAACAATGTTTGTTCTGACGCGAGGATTGTTTTTTGATATTTAACTATTATGAAGTCACAAAGCACTTTCGTAATTGCTCAATGTTACACACCGTGACATGTACCACGCCACGGACAGATGGAAACAAGAATATGTATATATATATATATAGATAATTTTATATAAACAATTTTTTTTGTTACATAAAATTTTTGTATGTTCCGTTATAACGGAAATAACATATATACGCAAAAATATTAGTTAGACTATGTATCAAATATAAAATATATATCTTTATAATGGAAGACTTACGTATCCTAAATAAAATAATAATTATATATGTTTAACTGAACGTATCTGATCTCTAACAATAACTACGACAGAATCTCTATCTCATGACAGAAGATGACCAAAATATATTTAATTTTTTAACTACGTTTTTCTTATTATATCGTGTCGTCATCACGTGTCTATATCCACTATTTACGTGCAGAGACATACGCTAGAAAATAAATAAATCTTTAGAATTAGATGACAAATAACAAGACTAACTGACATTCACATCACGTCTTCGTGATCAGCTGCAGTGAAGTAACCGAAACGTCAGGTTATGAAGTTAAAACTAATCAAAAAAAGTTAAGTATCCGAAAAAATAATAAATAGTTACATTTAATATAAATCATATATATTAGAATAATCAAAAGTTTCAACGGAACGCAGGAAATCGCAATACAATTTGCAACGTGAAAGCTAAATGCAACTAACTGGTTCATATCACGGCGTAAAAATAAACAAGTCGTAACAATTACAAAGATGAGATACAAACCGTGAAATTATATTTGTATATCTGATGTTAGTGTCGCCTGTGTGTATGTATGTACGCGTCCGTAGCTCGTTAGCGTAACACGATAGAAAACGGTGCTAAATTTTGCGGGGAAAAAAAAATTCTTATAACATGACTAAAGGTCGGAATGTTTCAAAACATAAATTTAATGAATAACATTGAACAAAAAAAAAATTTTTTTTTTTTTATATGTAAAAATAATGCCATTTTCCCGCACTCACATTGCACGGGCGCTTTTCATAGTTGCAACTAATTACAATACAATCAGCGCTCCGGATCTCCGCCGCTCGGCGTTCCTTCTTACAGATCACGCATACCCTTTGATATTAAAACTATCCATCAACTTTCATATCGAGACATCAACTCACACTTATTTCACAGCGAGTTTGTTTTGTATTTAAATAGAATAATGTTTTTTTTTAACCGACCGTGACCGGCCATCTTGTGATGTTGTGGCGTGTCTCCCTTTAGTTAATTCCGCTTATAGGCTATTTGGTGCCTTGAGGAAGGTGAGGAATCTTAATTTTGTATTAAGACTTTTGTTAAGGATATAACAAAGCTGTGATATTAATATTTATATATATATGTTGTTGAAAAGATATTTAAGACCTTAGTTTGTAGTGTCCTAAGAAAAAACTACTTAACTTTAAGTAGGACTTACTGAATCATTTAAATCTACAATCGTTTAAGTGTCTTTCATATCTATCTATGACTATATTTGCCCTTCGTTTAATATCAAAATTAGTGATAATTTCTCTTTAAAATATTTTAAATGTGTAGTTTTGCAAACAAATTGAAACATTAAATTGTAAAAATTTAACTATTGTATTCACAATCAACAATAATTCCATCTGTTAATATACGAATTCCTGTATGTCAAGTTACTTTAAGTATCATTTACTTAATATTACGACTATTTTTTTATACATTTTTTATTAAAGTAATAGTCTTTATAAGCAAGTTTGAGATAGCGAATTAATCGATTGATAGAGTTCAGTGCTTCGAAACAATAAACACGCACACATACACACACACACACACACACACACACACACACACACACACACACACACACACACACGTACACACGTATACACTATATTATCAATAGATTTAGACACCTACTGAAGCAGCATGATGCATGCATGATAGTATTACTTGTTTTAGAATCCAGAGCCATAGGAAATAGTGATCTCCAACAGTAAAACAGCATATAAGTTTCAAAATTCATTGAAAAATATCCATCCTAGTCTTAAACAAAATGTCAATTACACTGTAGTCGATGCAGATGTGTGGAGTATTCTCCAGGCGAAGCAGCCAGCCTTATACAAGCTGGAAGCCAAGCTCTCATAAAACAGGAGTTATAATGGTCGCTGAGGCATATTAATTCAATACGTCTGTGATAACGACAATGTTCGTAACTCAGCAATAATCTATAATTACAGTTCTTAGAAAGTAGTTCCCATTGCTTTAAGTTTCTACACGAACTATTGTTCTCATAGAGTCTATTTTGCACAGACTAATGAAAACATGTACATTACGTTTACATTGGCAAAGTGAACGTTCGTCTGTTTGTTACGATAAAAATTATTGTAAACACAATTCACGCGGACGAATCCACTAACTTAACCTATAGAATACCAGTATTGATTAATTTATTCTTCCAATAAATGTGCTATATTTAAATAAACAGAATTTAATGTTATTATGAATTAAAATTGAGAGCATGATTGTAAATAATATATGTAAAGGAGTAAAAAACTATTTTTCGCTGTCCGTCCATATGCTAAGGTCAATAAGTATTACGAGCTCACTAATAAACCCACTAGGAATAGGTTCGTCGTAAACTTGTACGTGGTAGAAGTAGAAGCGAGAGGTATAACAACTAAATCTCTCTACAACCTGCTAAAAGGCTTGGGCCTGTCCAGAACTGACATCCATTCATTTTTAGAACGTACTCCGAAGTTTGGCTTAAGTAGAGACATAAGCTCGGACGGTGGAGGTGAGCGTTTAACGTGCGTCAGATAAAGGCTCCTCAAACCTACACCTGGTACACCTGGGTCGCAAGTCCCAGGCACCGTTGAAGCTCCTCTCTCTACAACACGATGGACCCGGCGACCGCACGCTGAATCCGTGAAATGTTTAGAAATTATATCTCTTGAATTAATTAATTATCTTCTTTCTGACTGTTAGAACTTTTTAGACCTTACTTAAGTTTTGTCCAGTAAAGATAAAACAATTTATAAAAATGGATAAAAATATAAATACGTTTTACTTGAAATATCTGTATTGTAACGAGTTTATTTTCAAAATAAACGGTATGATATATAAATATGTACTATACACACACTTAGTAGATTTTATTAATTTTATACAATGACAAAACATGGTCACAGATTAAAAAAAAATCTAGAATCGTCATCGTCCAAACGTTATGAGAGAACTGAAAGATCTGTATCTAAATTATCTAATATTCCGTTATATATTAAAATAAAAATCGTGAGTAAAAGTAAAGAAATAAAAGTGCTATGTGACACTATATTTATTAGACTATGTACATATAAGATGTGGATTGATGAAAAGTAAATAATTCTAGATTATTTCAGTTATCCAGTTTTTTAAAACCTATTAGTTACGTTTAATAATAATATAAATACATTGAAAACAAAGATTTTTTTATTCATGTAGAGAGTGACAAGGGTTGAATTCTTTTCACGTTAATATACGATTATATTAAATATATTTTATACTTAAAAAATAAGTACATTGACATATATATATTTATATTTGTATGTGTGTGTGTGTGTGTATGTGTGTGTGTTATTATTTTTCTTGACATTACTGTGACGGTCTAACTCAAATCTGGTTCCTAGTTTTCCTGTGCAAGCATTACGAATGTACTGTCAAGTGTCATACATACATACATTAATATTTTAGAGGGATCCACATTAACTGGATTGTCAATAGACACAATTTACAATCGTAAGGTTTTTTTTCAAATAATACTTCTGAAATATATTCAAAAGGTGAAATAAAACAAGTGTGTATTGATCTTGCAAAGTTTGCTGTGAAAATTATAATATTGAACTTTTTTTCCTATGATAGAAGCGTTTTTTTATTTCTAGAAAGTTCTATGTCGGTGTCATACGACTTTGAACTTATTTTGGAAATTAATCTTTAATATATTAATGCGAACGAGTGATTTGCTAACAAATGGAACTTCATCAAGGAAAAGCTATTTCAATTTATCTGACATCATTGATTTCTTTTACGGAAATCTCACGTTTAATTGCTGTTACGTAATAGTTCTACGTTATATGTTACGTTAAGATACGTTACATTACGCTATGGTGACGGGCTTGTTCGTTTGTTTGAAGTCTTATAGTTCTAGAATGGCGTGCTAGGCTCTAGTTTAATGTTTCATTAGCAAAGCTGATGAAAACCGTAGAATATATTATTTGTAAAAACATTTATTAAAATATAAAACTTTGTTAGCAATTAAATTAATTTATTTTACTAAAACACTAACAATTCTAAGAGTATTAATTTTTTAATATAAATAATAATAAAAAAAAACTTAACGTATAAAAAAAAAACATTAGAAAATATTTGCGACTCCATTGCATTTCCATTGGAGCGAGCCAGCGGAAATGTTGACATTTATATATAAAGTTAAAAGGCTCGGTTATATTCCGTTTATTGCATAAAAAAACTAACGCTAAAGGTTAAGTGTGGGTGACCTGCGCCCGCGCACCGCACACAGACGTCAGCCACCGCGAGTACACACGGCATAATAAACATTTACTATTGAAGATGATAACATATTGATATGAATAATCACAGTATTATTGTTGAAACTGCGAAATTAAAACAAAAAACATATAGGGGGTTAGAAATAAGTATATATATATATATATATATATATATATATATATATATATATATATATATATATATGTGTGTGTGTGTGTGTGTGTATAAAGGCTCTATTTATTTGTTGTTAGTATACTCACAACATATTAGGTAACTATTAACTTTAATATGTTAATGAGCATTTGTCAAATTCTTTTAGTTGAGAAATGGCGGAAATGAGAAGCATTACCAAAACGGTAACAGCCAGTCCAGTTTCTACATATGGTGTTTGTTTAAATACTGAAAATCTATGTCCCTTGATAGCTGTTAATTGATACGTGTGTTTGCCTTGATGTTACGAATTACTACACGTAGCTGTTAGTATTTAAAATATGTTGTAAACAAAGTCGACGCTGATCGACATATGAAGAGATAGTTCAAGTGGTTATTGACATACCTACTGGTACATTATAGCTTAAGATATTTGTGTATACATATATAAAATGAAAGTTTAGTCAGGGATATAGCTCCCAGTTTTATTATATCGACGGAATAATATAATAAAATAACATAAATACATATAAATGAAAAACATACGTAGTTAATTTTTACATAAAAAATTTTGCTACGTTCGAGTGTCTCAGGTCCTCTTAAGATGGCTGTAGTTCAAAGCGGCGGTAATTTCCTTGCCAGCTATTGAAATGACCTTTGCTGTTTTGATAATTCTACAGGATGTTTTATTTTTTCACACTATTAAATCAAACATGTCGCTTCTGTTGAGTTTCTTCTCTTTTCTAAATATTTATTCCCCCATCCTATTACTAAGAATGTTGAATGAATTACATTATAATATATAACCGAATAAGTTTTTTAGCTTATTTTTTTATTTCTCTTGATATTAAAAAGTAATATTTTTTTTTACTCTGTGCCATTAAATTATTCTTATTGACGTTATACGGATTCTTGGCGACTGAATGCTTTTATTTAAGTAAGTTAAGTGTAAAAGAAATATTACTAAGCAAAATATTACATGTATTAATGTTCTACGTTTTATTCCTGGAACTCACTTAAAGAAATAAATTATAAGAAAAACATTTTTTTTATCTTCTCTTATGGAAACTCATAGAGATAAATATAAAAATTGTGTAATTATTGAAGGAGGGAAAATTCATTATTTTATAATGGCAACATTCCCATGCTCGCAGTAAAAAGCATAGATTCACACAACACGAGACTTTCACTGATGGAATCAATTGGGTCGTTTACAAAATAAACTTCTAGTTATCGAGCGAACAAAACAATTATGACATCAAATGTCAAATTTTAAAGAACCTTCAAATGATACGAATCGGTAAAATAACCGACATGTTGTATACGATTAAATACGTTTTACGATATTTATAATAACTGTTTTATATTTTATTTTTATTTTACGATATATTTTTTTTTATACAAATTTTTTAAAAAGATATTAATAAACATAATTAAATAAACAACTGAGAATATAATTTCACGGATGGCCTTTTTATAATTATTTTTTTAGAAGGCAACACTATATTCAAGCTAGACCGTTAATTACTCCGATGTGTCCGCTCCCCCATGACACCACACGAACCCCCCAAACGACTGCTCTAGCCTCCAACTTCTTTTATACGCTCGCACGTGGCTTGAGTAACAAATTTCCTATATTAAAATAAACAATATTGTGAGAATTTCATAGTATATGCCGCCAAAAAGCATATCTTTGTAAGAAAAGAGCTTGTGGAATTAATCTATCCAATCGTAATTAATAAATTAACTGAAATAGAACTTACCAATCAATCTTAGAGTACAATCAACCATAACGGTATCCTTACTTATATTAACTGTTAGTTTTTTTTTTGTATTTTTTAAACGCTCCATTCCACGCTTCGAAATAATTTATTTATTACATACAGATAATATATCAAGAATCACGTTCGTTCAGGAATTATTCAACTCTGTGCATAAACATAAACTGTCATTAGGCATCTGCCTTCTCTTTCGGACGCGATAATAATAAACAAAGACAAAAAGCTTTTTGTAATCCCATCTTAAACTGCGACCATTATAGCTGGAGCTCGGAAGTTTTATTCAATTTCCCTTTCCTCGACGATTTTCCTGAGACGCGCGGAGATGGGAAGGTCTTCTTTGGCTGGTGATAATTGTTTGTCTCGTTTCCTCTTGGAACGTATGTGATAAAATGGTGAGGACGCCCTTTTTGCGCATAGTCTGCGCTGCTAGGCGGCATATTTCTGAAAAACACAGCAAGGTGTTGAGCTGACATGAGAACTTTTATTTTATAAATCTTTTTATTAAACAAGCTAAAAACTTATTGAAAATATATATGTCACACTAGAGTGAAAACTCGAAAATAGATAGAAAATATTTTTTTGTGCTAGTCTTAATTATGTACATGAACAAGATTAAGAACATTTATGTATATTTTTCTTGTAAAGCGATTGGATGCAATTATTTGTACTAAAGGCTTTTTATTTCCTTAACAATAATAACATATTGTGTCGACTCAACGGTCGCCTCTGTCCGACGCAGATGACGGGCGGCATTGCGTGGTCAGTTTTTGTCCATCATCCGAACTGGACGTTCCAAGTTCAAATTCGAAAATTGGAACTCAAAGCGTTCGATATTTGAAATCTCAAATTTAGCATAAAATACCAACGTTCAAGAATTCCAACGCAAGATATTTTGATTGTTTGTTAATTTATTCCAACATCGCATTGAAAGTTTGCTGTCATATTTTTTTATTATTGATTTTTCATAAAATACTTTTTCGTTGCAAAAAAAATTTAACGGCTTCGAAACGAAACCGAAATGTCGTTTGGATTCATTTGTATGGTGCGATAAAAAATAAAAAACAAAATATGATTCAGTACAAGAAGAAAAGTGATGAAAATTGTGAAATTGTTCAAGCCATTGCTTGGTTACTTCTCATGACATAGTTTTAATTTTAATGCTCACCGTTTTCTAAAACACCAGACACTTTTTAAGAACGTCTCATCTCAGTTGCAGCACTTTCAACAGAATCCGATCCCCATATTTATTAACTATATTTTTTTCTAATTGTTATAAAAAAAAACTATGTACATCGTTCTACTCTATTTGTGTATATCATTTATTTTTGGTCTTCAATTCATTGAACTTATTATAAATAGTTTAAATAATTCCGAAAAAATACATATTTTATCCAGTTTTCTGAGAAAACTACAAGCAGGACATCAATATAAAGATAAGATTTTGTTAATGCTTTTAACACAATTATCATTAATTCTAACGATTTTTTTATACATCCTGAAATAATCGGATTTTTGGTTTGATGTTTTCTACTTGACGGAATAAAAGAGGTTTTAATGTACAATTAATACTTCATGTCATCCCTTGAAGGCTTTATACTAGTGCTAACACATTTTTCCCTTCCATCTTATGTCTGTGATCTATTTAATGATTCTAATCTGCTGCAAAAACTTACAAAACACTTTAATGACCTGAATAAAGTCCTGAATTGTGTTGAATCGATAAATCTTTTGGACTTGAAGTAAATTCTTGATCAAATCAGACAAAAAATCAGCGTCAGATCACTTCAAACTGTCAGTTCAAAAATGTCATTACACTCTCACGCCACGCTGTCCACGCATTGTATGGAAAAGTTGAGAAATTAAGATATTATTCTGTATTAACCTAAGACTTGACTTTCCAAGGACTTTCTTGCAACTGTTCGTGCTAAGGTGGATTAATCAATAATTTTAGTTTTGACTGATGCCTCCTTTATGATATCTTGATGTATAACGTATACCACTGTTACTGAACGAAACCTTAGTAGAGAAGTACTGATCTTACTAGTTGCAAATTTTGGGCAAAAAAAGGAATCTAGAGAGAGGATATTTGGGTTGGTAGATAAAGGAGCTTGGAAGGTGGAGGTGAGCGTTTAACGCGCCTCAGATAGAGGCTCCTTAAACCTGCACCTGGGTCGCAAGTCCCAAGCTCTGTTGAAGCTCCTCTCCCTGCAGCGATGGGCCCGGCACCCGCACGATGAATCCGTGGAATGATGAGAAGTTTCTTCTCTAGTGATCAAGAGATCTCCATACTCACTCCTTCAGTTTTTCTGTTCTCCTATAACGTAGGTTATATGTAATTTTATATTAAATACTTGTACCTTTTGTACTATATTTATTATTTCATTAATTAATTAATATTACCCAAAAAAATTATCTGTGTGATAATATGTTATTTAGTTAGAAAATTTTCTTTATTTTTTTAAACATGATTACATTTTTCTCAAATAGAATTGTATTTTATGATTATTGCAACATTACATATATTTTTTTATATACGTTTAATAATAACTTGATATTTTTGTGATAAATGTTATAAGTACGGAAAATTTCAATCACTTCAAGTCGGTTAAATCATAGGAATAAGTGTATTAAGTTCGGCTTTTATATATATAATATATTTTAAACTATTTTAAATTTTTTACTGTTTAAAAAAATTTAAGCGCCATAGAAATCGGTTCAGTAGTTTTAATTTAAATAGGTCTCGAAGGTACACCCGGTGAAACAAAACATTCAGTAAACTTTATGAAGGATTTTTTGTCATATAAGTTTCTTATGCGGGAATTGTAATTTCTTTGATCTTTTATTTGAAAATTTTAAAATTATCGGAAACTATTGAAATATGCCTAACTCTCACAAGCTGGTCTGTGTCCTTAGCATGAGTTTTGTAGTTGACGAAAATATAAAAATAAATGGAAAATGCTCCTTTATTATTAATTTAAATTGTATAAATGTCTGTTTGCTAGTGAAACACCCAAGAAACTAGCAAAGAAATTTTTAAAAATACCCAAAAGTCAACGCCGTTGGTAGTGTATAAATAGGCGAGTAAATCCGCGGGAAATTTCTAGTCATCAATCATCTGCGAAAACGATCTCGAATACTATCCTTATTTATAATGATTTGTTATATATTTTTTTATTTATAGGCCGTAGCCTCTAACATCCGGGGTACTATTACAACACACAGGAACCACTGACCACATTAAAATACCACGATTCCATAAACATTGCTCAATATATTTCCATTCGTTTCATAATATTGATTGTAATAAATAAAAACCATTAATCATATCATTAAAATATCTAAATATAATCCGCAGCTAGTGATCTATAAAATCGTGTAGACTAAAAAAAAAAGACAATGCACTCGACTCGAAAAAAAAGGCTACGTATAATATATCAGTTTCCGGACGACGAATACAGCCTTATGCAAACTTAGGCCACACCCGCCAGCACGCCTATACGGTGATCTCGCATCCCTTTCATCCACCAGATGAATGATATATCCATCGCACGTAAATGTATACCGCCTCCGCATTTTCAGCAAGGAGTTTTTAGTTGTCGTAAAGACATCGCGCGGGATCGTCGCCTGCGGAAAACTGGGCGCAAAAAAAAAAAAACGGCCGCCATTTTTTCAGCCGCGCTTTTTTTTGACAGCGCTCATCAATAACGTAATAGTGATACGGTTTTTTTGACTGGTTCTAGTGATGTGCGTGTTTGTTTTGGTGCAAGGTAATTATCGATGGCTGGCGTTAAGTCGATTTTTATCGTGAGTTTTTTTATATTCAACTGTACGTAGATTTTGATGAGGTTGGGTTATATTTGTATTTTATTTCTTTCATATTATCAATGACCATATTATTGTTAAAGATTTTAATTCCGGAAATTGAAGCTAACTCGCTTAAAATTTTATAAAATTCTTAAAGCAGACTCGATAAATCTGTAACATAACTACGTAAAAAAAGATTTTTCAATTTTCAACCTCATTAAAAATATAATGACTATAACAAAAAAAAGGCAAACATATAAAATAAAATTTTAAAAATCCGGCGGAAACACAAAGATATACTTAAAAATACGTGTTCACTAAAGTTATAAGTAACTATATTTTATTTTGTTTTTAACTATAATAAAAATTATATATGAAAAACCGAAAATTTAAATAATATGCGAGGCATAAAAAACAGAAATTTATAATTTTATTAAGTTATTGTTGAATTTAACTTGAAATAAAGTTATCATGTGTCTAAATTATATTTAAATGAGATATAAAAAAAGTTTATAAAAAAAAAAACACAAAATGGTAAAATTGACATTTTGTAAAAAAATATAACAAATTATATTTAATCTAATAAAAACGTCTTAAATCGAGTGTAGGTTTTACAAAAAGACAGACCAGGAACACGAAGTTTTCTCAATCAAATCAAAAATACATATAAAACAGAAATAGTTACAAAACACAATGCATACATAGTTGTAAAGTATTTTTATGAGTTAGGTCTCAAATAACTTTACTAATAATGCACTAAAGCGGTCGTTGAACCCGCTGAACTATGGTTAACTAGACATTTTTGACGTTTCGCAAAATTTGTTATCGATTTTACACGGTGTGTGTCAATCGTTTTATGTAACATGTAGATGCTACAATTAAGTCGCGGTTATAATTTTAAATTGTTTTTATTATCATATAATTGAAGTATATAATATAATTAAATAAGACAGATATATTTTTAAGTAAATAACGTTTAGATGAAGCTTTAAAAATTAATAAAAATTAATCTGTTTATCAAGAAATATAACACTATTAAAATTCATAGATAATTGTTTCAAACAATGTTTTTTATATAAAAAAATGCTTGTTAGGGTGAAATAAACAGAAATAAACTAATGTTCGTTGGAATGTAAATAAAATTAAAAAAAAAAACTCGCATCAATATATTATATAATCTATATTGAAATCTAATGATTTGTTGAAATTTAAGTGTTTTTTTTTAGTTTTTCAAACGGTATAACGAAAGCGTTCATTGCCAGCATTGAAAATATTAATGAAATCTTCTTGGTTTTTATTTAAAAGCTTCATACCTATATTGTTTTAAAACATACGTCTCGCTGTTATAAAATTAAATAGTTACATGGTTAATGAGTACATCATTAAAACAAAGAGTTGTACTCGGATGATCACACGTCTCAGTAGTTTTCCTCATTCAGAGAAAACGGGGCTAAATTTAACGAGTTCAAAGTTAAAAATTGTTTATATTATGTAATCCACGCAAGGGATATCTACGAGATTACTTCAAGACATTTATTTATATAGAAAAGTCGATAATTTTGTATTGTATTCACGAAAAAGGAATTCGTGTTACCATATTTATATTTATATTTATTTTATAATATATTTATCCCGAAACTTGTCTATCTATACTTAAAAGCAGCATCGTAATCTGTTCTGCCACTTTAGTGTAATGTAACAACAAACACACATACACATATCTCATCTCAATTGCTTTATATTGTCAACACTTTTATTCCTATAAGGCTATATCTAGTTTAAAATAAATAAATTTTTAATATAAATTCGGTTTAAAGATAATTTGTTTATAAATAACTTACCTGTCACCTGCGACTTTGTCTGTTACCTTCAATAAAGGTTTTAGTACGTGCTAGAAAAGGTTATGTTTAAAAAATTTTTTGTCGAATAAATAAATTTATATTAATATAAAAATAATGAGTTTGTTTAAATATCAAAGTTTATTAGATACGTTGATTATAATATTTCCTCGTATATTATCTTCTCTTGAAGTGAGTATAGCTACATACTAATATAGAGTTAAAGTATTTTTTATATATAAAATATTTATTGTTGCTGTTAAGATTTTATAAGTATATATTATTAAAATATCTGATTGACTTAATATAAGGTGAAATTATTATATTGGAATTATTGGCATATTTTTTTTTTACTTTAAAAAGTTATAATGGGTAATTAATATTTTTATATACAAGTTATTTTTTTATCTTCTATACGTTTTAATTAAAAATTAAATGATTTTTTTACAATGAGTTATTTATGTGATTTAATATTTTAACTGAGGTCGTATGTGAATGATTTGTTATTAACATAGTTGCTTCAGTTTGTGGATTACATCAAAATCAGTCCATCTTTTTTGCTTTGGAAATACAGAAAATGAAATATAATAATAGTTTACGAACACAAATATATTTTTGGAACGAGTTTTTTATACTTACATAATAACTGAACGGCTGTTTGTGAGTTTGTTTAGTAAATAAATATTACACTGATTTCGATGCAATTTTATGTTAAGATAGTTTATAGTTAAGGATAATGCATTAAAAAAACATGAAACCCAAACAAGTAGTTTAGTTTATTACATATATATATAATTCGACAATTTTTTTTTCATATAAATTATAGATTTTCCTCCGCAGCCTCTATGTTTTTGAAGGCATTGCAATCACAATCTGTTAAGCCTTTGTCGCCTTGATGAATAAACGTTGGATATTTCTTAATTTAATAGTAATTATATTCGCTAATTATATTATTTTTAATAAGTATGTAGAACTACGTTTATATGTGTGTCTGTATGTTTGCAAAAATATATAATATATGTATATATATATCTGTGACTGATATTCCGTAATACGAAACTTTTTGATGTCATATCTAAGTAAAAATATCAATTATTATAATTGATAAATATAATATAATTATTCCGATACTAAATTATAATATGTGTGGGCGTGCCTGTGGGCGTGCCGGTGGGCGTGGCAAGCCCGGTCATTGAACCCACGGATGCGATAACACGACTCTATAATATTGACTCTATATGGTGTGCTTTAGTAACGTCATTAGCAATTCTATGACGGCTAACTACGGAAATAGATTTGACATACAATTAACAGCCTTATTATATATAAATAGAGATCATTATTGAACGATATTAGTATTCAGGTTGACAGTATGAGGCTGTTCCTATGAATCGGTCCTGAATGAAAGTACAAAAAAATATATGACTAAAGTGACCTTTGACATTATCCAGTTAAATTCCAGTGTCAAATGAAAGTTTGTCATAAGATTGTTTGAATCATACGGATGCGGGTGGCGGGTTACGCTCTAAATACATCTCTCGTTCTGAATAGGGATCCGTCTTACGGGCTATGATATTTTTTTTTAATTAAGTAGAGATTTTTATTAAACATTACTATAACACAGTTAAGTTTCTTAAATATAGCTAGATATATCTTAAAAAGAAGAGAAAACACGCGGTATATCAGTTTAAATAACCAAACAATTATTTAATATATAAATATATATATATGTAATAATTTATAGCGTAATCTAAATACGGAAAAAATAATTAAAACCTTTTATGTTGTTAAACAAGAAAACGCAACGAAACATACGTATATTTTATTCAATAACCAACTAATCTAAGTTTAGTAATTATAGCGTATAAAACACACATACATACCAACATACTAACATCAGTTCGTCCGTAGTAAACTAATGTTCTGATTGTTCCAGATCGCTTTGAACATGAAATTAAGAGTCCAGCTATGATACAACCCGCACAGATAATGAACAGTGACGAGTGCTATACATAAAGACGAAATGATCTGCTACGGAATAGTAATTTTAAATTAATATATAACATCAACTTAATACAAGTTACATAATTGTACTCGTAAAATGACTTAAAACTTGTCATATATAAAATAACCTTTTGGTTAAGTGAAAAGTGTACAGTGACATAGTTCAAAGTGTTGTGTTTAAAATTATGTATTTATGAGCGACTGTTACGACGCGAGCTGCGGTATGTACACCACGTGGTACAGCCGTGGTGAGGGGGGTATGCACCACCACCAGATGGGTCAGCTGTACCACGGGGCCCCCATGATCAAGACTGAGGCTGGGGTCAACAGCGACTGCATGATGGCTGTAGATTACGCACCCCCCATAAAGGTACGTGGTAACGTCCAAGACTTTCGGAAGCATTCGTTTGAATAAAAATAATATTATTCGAATAATACCTACTATGCGTATTTTATTACGTTTAAAAACTACGTACTCCTTACGTAACGAGAGTAACGGAACTTTGCAGTAACCGTGATCCCGGTGAAAATAATGAACCACTGCCTGTGTTTATAACCTAACCTAATGTGAAAAATATTAGTTTTATTTAAAGGTACTTACTTGTTATCTCACATAAATAATTTTCATATACACACAACAAACGTACTGTAGGCAAAAAAATAATAGCTACCTATCTATCTAAAAGCAGTAAGTCACAATGTCTCACTGGTTGTACTGCGTGTGGACCCTAATGTTCAATGTATAGTTGTTATTGGCTAAAACCACTTCTTGATTAGAATAGGATCACACGTTTGTTCTTTTTAACATTTAACATGAACATTGTTCAAATCCTGTTCGTATTTCCTGCACTAACATATAATATACATACGTGTGTGTATCAAGATCCAAAATTTTAATAACAAATAATTTTAAAGTCTCTATTTCATATGCATATACTAGTGCTTACATGCGACTTCATCCGCGTAGGATTAGTTATATTTTAAAAGAAAAATGTACCATGTATTGAAAATAAGTATGAAGCACAATTGATAGCGACATCTACTGTCCATGAAACAACTATTATTTCATGATTCTGCGGTTAGTACAATGAATTTAGGGATAAACTACTACCTATGTCCTATTCTGCTTTCCAAACTACATAGCTATCGAGTTTAATCAAAATCGGTTGAGCAGTTTTTGCGTGGAAGAGCAACAAGCGTCCGCACATACATTCACAACAAAAACAATCACAGTATTTAAAAAAATGTCTTTAAGACAATACCTAGCCACATCATATGAGTATAGTTGACGTATAAAGTGGCTAACAGCAACGATATTAATTCAGCAAACAGATAATAAATTAAAACGACCACGCGTAACAAAACACTAAATAATTTTATATTAAAATAATTACACATATTGAATTCAATCAAATCTAACCTTTTTTCAAATGTTTTATTTTTTTTTTTTATGTAAATAGTAATTATATAGTATTTGTTAAACTTACCTTTATAACGAGTTAAATTTAAAAAATAACTATACGAATGTTATGAATAATATTAAAAATTGTTGTATGTTTGTCTATTCGTTCGTTTCTCAGGTATAATGCAATAAACTAATAGCATCTTTGAATAAGAAGCAAGTGTACGGCAAAATCATTTCAATTCAGTAGATTATAATGAGGAAAAGTAACAAATAATACTCAAATTAAATTACTTAATTTTTTTTGTTAGTCGAACAAAATATTAGAATTTGTAATAATCACCTTACCTCGCCCAGAAACTCTTCATTTGTGTTGAACACACACACACACACGCGCACACACACACGAACACGTGTATATATATATATTAAAGATTTAATGGTCTATTCTTAAAACTACATATTATAAGTAAAATCATATTTAGAAAAACTAATGAATAGATTAATTATTAGTGAAATGTATTAAAATAAAATACTTTAATCCAATTAATATAATAGAAATATAAATTCTGTAAAAATATTATATTTCAACAGTTACCTTACATGTAGAGTTTTATAATATATATACATATATATATATATATTTTGAAATAGTCTTAATCAGTGTAAACGCCGCTTATTAACGTCCATAAATCTATCGGGCGTGAACAATAAAAGATAAAAGATAAAAAAAGATACAATTAAATAAATTATGCAAATAAATATAATAAGCCAACGGTTGATTAGAAAAGAAATACGCGTATATGTAATGACGTTAGCTGGAATATTTTTTTGTGAAAATTTTAAAAGAAAATCTATGTTATTAGAAAAACTCACTATAACTGTAAATACATGAAAAAATTAATGTCTTTATATTAATTAATAAAGTTCAGTAACGGAATGGTTCTCATTCACAACGGAGTTATCTAAATTAATTTTAAATTTTTGTTTTACAAAACTTTTTATATTAGAAAATTATAAATATTTCAATTAATATCGGTGTTATGTCTGTGGAGAGTGATTTTGATCTTCTATACCTGTCATGCGCCGCTCCACAGGTCGCAACTGTTCAATAAAATCCAAACAACCTGACAAGTTTTACGCACGGCTGAATCCAATTCTCTATGGTTTGGCATCGGGCGGGCGATATCTTGAATTATCTTCATGTTTTTTTTTAAATCTTTTTTCGACTTATCTTTTTTTTTTCATTCGTTTCTATTCGGATGCGGCTTAAAACTGTCACGTTGTTGCTACGTGAACAATCATCTAGTTATCTGTTGATTTAGCCGAACGGTGAATGACCACTCGCTTTCGAGTATAGCAATTAACGAAATATTAATAATTTTATTGATTTTCACGAAACTTTTGCTATCCCGTCTTTTATATTGGTTTTGCAATTGTTCAATGACACTGTCTGTATTTTTTTTGTGTACCTAATCAAATGATTCACTTCTAAGTAAGTACCTAACATCAAAGCAATGGAAATATCCTGTCTTATATTTTATATAATATAGCAAAACAACAAAACACACAAAACTACTTATATCATAAAAATGAAAATATTACACATAATGCTTTATTAATAGATTATATATAAATGAATTTATAGTACATGTACACTAACCTTACTTCATTTCAAAGTTTCTTCACATTTTCCTAATTTTCCTTCATATTACTTAGCCGATTTCATGAAATTTATCATATACAAACCATCTCATGGAGATATTTAATTTTGCAAATAGGAAAAAAAACACAAAAGATCAATTCAAATATATTTAGATTAACAAAATAAGGTAGTGTACACATGGAACATTTAATCGGAACTAGACAATGGTAAATAAGTTCTTAGGTTACCGATAACATTATGATTTTTTACGTAAGCTCTAAATATGTATTAAATATGAGATTATATCTCTTAATATAAATATGATTTAACTTAGAAATGCTTTAAGGAAAATGTTATTAGTGTCCTGTTAAACGTGTCCCATACGAACGGTATATACATACATATATATATATATATATATACACACACCAAGTTGAATATTCATGAAGTGAACATAAATGGTAGTAAGGAGTTATGTAAAGAAAACAGGCTTCTTATTTTACGGTTACACTTTACATATATATTTATATTTGTCTCGGTGTAACTCGAGAACTGTTTTTGTACATAGCCACCTTTTATTCCATATCTGCATTCAGATATTTTAATTAAACATAGTTGTTGTCACAATACATATAAATAAATTATATTATATTTGACTTTGTGATACATTGTCTTTGTAATGAAGCTGAGGACAGGACCCGTTGTATATTTTTGTCAACCTATCTTTGTATGTCTCGTGCATAAATAAGTTAATTCGTTTCCATGCTTTAGCTCTTCTTTTAAAGGATATCTCTGAAATAAGGCTTTAGATGTATATTGTATAAATTATAAATGAATTTTCTTAAACGGTTTTTAACTAAGTGTTTGTTATAAACAAAAATTCAATTAAAGTATTTATTAAACGAAGCTTTCGTTTGAAAACACTCATCAGATATTGAGAAACATTTTTTTTTAATTTAAAATCACTAAATAACTAATGTCTAAGTACTTTAAGAGTGCAGTATTGATTTTTATCTGATTTTTTTTTTGGAAACCTTTTAATAAATTACTTTCCAACTACTCCTACAAAATATTAAAAAATAATATTGAATTTAGTTATGATAGTGTGACTCCGTAGAGATGATATAAGTACTTATAGTAGTAACATGACTGTGTAATAAATATTGGGAGTAAAGTTAGAGTATCATACATATAACACGAAAATAAAGGTATTAGTGGGCTTGTACTGGGCGTGGACGTAAATATTGTTAAAGAGAAACATTATTATTGTACGTAAAATTTATTACTATTGCAGTTACATGAGTTTAATAGAATAATTCTGAACCATTACAAATATAAGCGTATTGGAAGTTGTCTCACTTCAATTCATGTAAACGTTAAGGGCCAGTCATAAACAGTTATGATCAATTCTATTCTAGTAAACATCTTCGTTGCCTGAATTATGTTTTTTGGTACTCATTGTCTTCTCGTTTAGGGCCACTCTTACTCTCTAAAACTGACCATAAATCATTTTCCACTTGATTATGATCAGATACGTGAGGTCGTACTTCGGATTTGAGGAAATTCGGAAATTTCCTTTCTGGCAAATATTGGGTGGTATCCAGATTTGTGATTGCGCCAAGTCTTTCAGCATGTAATGTTTTTAAGGGTCATAGTATTGCCAAGGATGGTATTTTGATAAACCTGTACTGTAAATTTGACATCATTGTCACACAAATACTTGTCAGTCACTCCTTCATGGCAACATTCTACCAAACATATGCCGTTGTCGTATAATTTCCACGTTTTCCTATGTTACCTGTGAAGTTTCTATAGAGATGGGTATTTTGTTTGCTAAAATATTAAATGTTGATTGTAAATGTTCTCATCCGTAAGCAAAATTTTCGTGTATTTTCCATTTTTGTATCGATTAACTGCTTACTTTCGTTTGTCTAAAGCATGATTTTTAAATTATGAGTTAGAAATGACCAGTGCGTCTCTAATAAGATCAAATTCTGAATCATTTTTTAAAATACTCAACATGGCTGTAGATGCTATCTCCATCTGCCGAGATAAAATCTTTTGGATGTGAGTTCTTCGGCTTCTTTTTCTCACTGCTTTTGTCACCTTGGTAAAAAGACATGGAAGGCCACATTTTGGTCTGTCACAAACAAATGAGGTTCCATTGCACCTATCAAGTATCTACAGACCTGTGCAAAAATATTTGATTGATACTAACTGCATGACAGATTTTAGAAAGTGTATTTAGCTAAATACATTTTTTATGTAATACAATCACAGTGATTCAGATTTTTGATCATCTAACTCTATTTAAAATAACGAAATATTATGCAAGATGTCGACGCGGAAACGAGCAAATACAAATGAGAACAATAGTATAAAAATTAAAGATTCCAAATTCAAAAGTCGTATCTTTTTTTAATTTTAACAGTATATGTGGCCAGACTAAAAATAATTTAACTTATTTGACGTTTCAGTCAGTGAAACCTGGCTATTATGGCTAGCTTTATAGTTAAATCCAAACAGTAAATGAAATATAAGATAATATAATTGATTTTTCTCTTTGCGCAAACAGAATTCATGCAAAATTCCATCACAGTTTGTGTATTGAAGAACTGAGAGTCACTTTTGTAATATTATAAGCGAAGACTGGAAAGGGAGGAAAAATTTACTTTTCTCGGTACTCTGAATAAATATGTATGTATATATATGTTATATGTCCAAAAATTATATGTCCAATACATGGAGATATTATCTCAATGGTTGTATTGGAATGTTCTTGTGAATTACAATTACAATTTTTATGGCAGCATCAAGAATGATTCACGTTCAATTGCTTTATGCAAATAACTGGTTTTTTAAACTTCTGTTGTGTAATTCACTTAACGGTGTATAATTGAGGATGATGTAGATAAAATATTAAATATTCATATACTTTCATACTGAAAAAAAAAATCGTTTAAAACGCTATAGTTTATTAAAAAGGTTTTAATATAATTTAAATTAAAAAAAAAAACAATCTACAAAATGTAATATCACTTTGTGCATGTGTGTGTAATTGTTGATATATTATATGCTTGTATGTGTTTTTATTTTTTTAACTGAAAAAAATATTTGGTACTTCCATAGATTGGTTAACTTGAAATGTACTGCGTGTATAAAGTACTGTACTATTGAACTTAAACGTAACAATTACGCATACAAAGAGATCAGATAACTGGAAGATAAGAAATTTCTCAGCATTCAATGGATACGCCGTACGGGTGTCGGGTCCATCGTGTTACAGGGAGAGGAGCTTCAATAGTGCCGGGGACTTGCGACCCAGGTATAGATTAAAGGGGCCAATACCTTTGAAATAAAAATATAAAGTAATTATGAGACGTAAATAAGAATTAAATACATTTGTATATATTTCATTACCATATTACATATATAATGGAATTCTTCTCAGTTTATTTTTTTTATAAATCTCTCGATATTGCAGTTATTTTAACAGTGAGTTCAACAAAAATATCAAAAGGAAGTTAAAATAACAAGAATAAATCCTTCTCATCCGGGGGCTGATCGTTCCTCAGTCATTTATCAAACGCACGAGGGACGCCGTTAGTGGTGGATATGTGACAAATAAATATTGTGAAAACTTCTATTACGATAAATTTATTATTTAAACTGAGATAAGAAGGCTCAAGATCTTGTTAAAAATATATAATCATAGTGTTACATAAAAACATGGTCTTGACAGTGTTACCAGTTAAAAAAAAAAATTAAAATAAGAAAAATTCAATAAATATATACTAAATCTAGTCGATAAAATATTCAACGTCATCCGATACAAAAAATCCATCTATAGGTGGAAGTAAAAATACTTTTTATATATTTATATTTAATCTGTACAACATGATAATAAAGCGTATTGTAATATTAAATTTACATTTTTATTGCTTCATATTTTATTTATGCTATTAACTATTAATATTAATATAATTTTATTAACATGAAGTTAAGATGCAAATGTTTAATAAATAGAAAAAAATTACAGATACGACATTTTCTTTGACAGCAGTCATATAAAGACGTGGCGACTGGGAAGATTTGTCTTGCGTATACTGAGGACGGCTTTGGATTTAACAGTAACTAATTGTCTTTTGTGGATTCGTTAGAAAAATAATGAGGATATAAGTTTGATCATCAGGCAAAATTCGATTCTGGAGAGTGCAAAATTTTCTTTGGTATTGCTATAATAAAAAAAAATATTAAAAGAGTTTTCATTGTTGGCCTAAATTATATTAAAGAAAAATGAATTGTCTTCAGTTTCACATTAAACTATAAACACACAAAGAAATAAAATAGCAATGATACAACATTTCATAATATGAAAGTCCGCCATTTTGAGAAAGTTGTCGCATGACGTCGCCAGTCGCCACAGATTAATAATTAGTTTAAAAGACGAACCGTGTTCGTCAGCCAATGTATGGGGTGTTGATAAATGAAGAACTGAATGTGACGTGTTGAGTTACAATGAGAGAGCCGTCAGAGGGGGTTGTCATACGGCTTTATTATATAAGAGTATTTAAATTTATTCTATTTCATAAAAGATTTGAAAAAGGAATATAATTTGAAATATATAAGTTTTGGTATAAAGCTATTTATTAAAAAAAAAAAGAGAAACACTAAGAAGATTCAATAGGAAGAATTATTTGAATGAAATTCTATTCCACTGACTGTTGAATGTCATTTGATAGTTTTGACAGATAATATAACTTGGTGATCATTTCTTTATGTTTATGTTATCTGTGACATTTTTTCCGCCAACTTTTGCTCTTAATTTTTTCATTTCAACTTCCAGTAAATCAATTTAGCAACAAGACCTTATTAATATAAACTTTTTTTATGATTCTCACGGATAATTAAGTTAAATGTCTAAGTAAAAATATCGCATGCGTTAATAGTTCTCACGTAAATTCTCAAGTAAATATCATAAGGTGATATATATGAAATATGTAAAGGCGTGCCGTTGGTGGTATATCAATAATATAAAATTTTTAATAGCATACACCGGTATCAAGCGAAGCCATTCCATGTACATGTATATATTTTAATATTACATTACTAACCAATTATGTGTATCATTTCTTAGGATACTTTTATATGATATGCTATATGGCGGCACGACACAGATTCCTATATCATAATTATTTTTCATATATTATAACCAGCCTTCAATGGTGTGAGATATTTAGTAGTTTTTTGTTGACTGTACTTGGTAGTTTGTACGAAATAAGGCTTGTAATAGAACATTCTACATAATACAATATCTCTACATATTCTATATTGCCTTAAAAATCTGTATAATATATATATACATATATTCTCTCCTTTAAATAAATATCTCTATTTGTAGTCATATAATTTTTATAAAATTCTAACGAGATTGAGAGAGTTTGAAATAGAAAAATGTCTATTATTTACAGTGACTTGTTAATATTCTTTGTATATATTTGAATTATAAGACTTATACTTAATGGTTGTTCATGATAATTGTAATGTAAAACATATTGATTTCTTATTTTGTTGATTATTACTTTTGAATAAAATCCCACATGCGTTGTCTTAAGTTTTATATATATGTAGTTTATATTTCATTGCAAAAAAATGTTCTTTCTTTATATTTCTTGTATAAATGTTACCCATAATTAGACGATATGCGACTTGTAGATACAAAGCTTTCTAGTTTATTAATTTAGTCCCATGTCGTATATCTTTATTTTTTTAAGAGGCCGTATAAGATCTCTATGATGTTCTTCATTTTAATGCAAGGTATATATATATTGATGATTCAAATCGACAAAACTTTGTGTATTAAATTATTTTTTCTTTCATATGACATATGACTATTTTGACCGAACTGGGAGGCATAAAAATAATTTTATGTCAAAACTAACCTTGCATTGACCTTTATATCTTGGGGTACTTTTTAGCAAATGTATGCAAAAACCTCGAGTCCTGACTGATGTTACACATGACACTTTTGCACGTGGAAATGAAGGCACTACCGAAAGCCTAGGAGAAGGGATATAGGACATAGAAGGAGTCTCCCTAATGGTGTACGCCAAATATACACAAATATAGCCAAATGATTGATAGAAAAAGCTATCCTGAGCCCAACAGAGGGACTGGCTTTAGGCTACTTAACCAGTAGAGCCGAAATACATTGAATTGACCTCGGATACCAGAATATCCTGACTATCACTCGTTCAAAGATAATAGTAAATCTTCAATTCTCTTAGAATTTTTAAATAATTTATTCTCTCTCATCATATACCAAGACATATTAAGATGTATTATTTCTTTGTCTCGTCAATGTTACTGGTTGTCGTTAGTCATTTTTCTTTGGAATTTCGATGCTATTTCTGATTCTGTACCCACAATTTTTTAAATTTAAAGCTTAAAAATTGTGGGTAGGTATAAAGTTTAAAGATTGGTTAAAGTTTTTTAAAATATTCAGTTACAACAATAATATAGAACCCTGAAAGTGTATGTTATGCCAACGATACGAATCCCTAGGCGGTAAAAATACATATTTTTTTTGGTCATAGAATTCAAAGACTTGATCTTTTGATAAATATAAAAATAATCAATCTAGTTTTATTCTTTTTATAAATTGACAAAGAAGTATCGTAAGCCTCCATTTTGTAATTGGTCAAGCCTCGTTAGATGTTAGTGACTATGGAAAAATTAATTAACTTACTGTAGATAGTTAAGTATTTTTTTAATTGTTTCTTTATATACTATTATAAGGAAGAAAGTTTATTCCTCTTAAATATATTAACAAACAAAATATATAAGTCACGTGATTAGAATGTAACAAAAATTATTAAATAATCTTTTAAGATGTTCTGTTTGTTCGTCTTTAGCAGTAGACCATATTTTACTCTTATACATTAAATAAATTAGCTTAGATATTTCAAGTAATTCTATTTAGTTTGTAAAGTTTAAGGTTTCAGGAAAACATGTGGATATGTCAGGCTAAAAATTCATTTATATGACGATTGTAATATAAATTTAGGTTACTACACGCATGATTCCAATAAAATATGCAAAAAATATATCTGAGAACCTTAAGGCTTTAATGGAAGTCTATGTTGATTTTGACCTAACCTGACGATCAATACACTGGGATCATTTGATGTTTTCTTAATAAACGTTTGTTAAAACTATCTCAAAACCATATACGTGGGTATTGACAAAAAAATTATGAAGAGAAAATTTCGTTGTCATTACTAGTCATTACTTTCAGTCTAAATCATTAAACGGCCACATTGGAATTAAGCGACCCGACCTTTGCTTGTTTTATTATAAATATCGATGTTTTAAAAAAAAAATCTCAACCAATGACTTCCTTCAAATGACATTCAATTTGCAATACAACTGTCAATGTCATTAAAACAAATGTAATATAAATTTTAAAACGCAATGAAACAGAACTGACATACTAACATGATACAACTACGATATATCAATCATTAAAATGATATTACCTGCAGTTCTCATTAACATATAATATTACTTGGCGGTAATTTCAATATTAGAGTAAGTGTTATTATTCTAGAGTTATAATTAATATCCTTATCGATTGCATTAATTGCGTTTTATTTTTATACATATATATTGTTGGTTCTGTCTGCCTTTGTTATTATATTGTGTGTTATTTAATTAAGAAATTCAGAAAGCATTTTTATATCGTGAAAAACATATTTGTATTGGTGACTTTTTTAAACTGTAAAAGCCCAGAACCCTTTTTTTGAACGATATTTTGGAATACTTCTTCTGTTTTCAAATTTGGAATAAAATACTAAAGCTGCTTTGTATGAAAAATATTTTTTTTATATCATAGCATATCATAGTAGCGTCTGCTAGCATATCATTATTCTTTGTTTCGCACTTTTTCAGAATTTATATATACATACATCTGTTATATTTGGATGAAATATTTTTTATTTATATCAAGAAATACATATAACTTTACAAATATACAATAATAAGCAGGCACGCTTCTTTGAGAAACTTAGGATATATTCTATTTCTAAGACCACATACTTTATATAATTGAATGTTTCATATTGAGACCTCTGACGTATGTAGAATAATATTAAACATATTACTGTACCAAAATTTTTAAATAGTTTTTTATTTTTATTATTGTAATAACTATAGTCAATGAAGTGATAACTGTTTGACGGGTAGTTCCACATAAGTCACTAACAACTAACGTGACGCGTGTACGTCACGTTTTATGTTATAGCAACTTTCACATTTACAACACCAATGAGATACATTGAATATGCTATTCTAGAAATATCAATCTGTTTTATATTAAATGTAACACGTAATTAGGTAATATTTACAAATCTGTTCGAATGTAAGTGAAATTTATATGAAGTGTTAATGAAGTTTCCTCCAAATGAAGTAAGATTTATAGCACGTTTAATGTAAAATCATTATGTCAATAATTCAATTCTACCGTCTATACAAGGCCTTACCTAATTGGTACAATTTCACGGTTGCTTGATTATATTTTTTCAATGAGTCATTGCTTTATATATATTTTTTGTGGACGCCTCATTATTAATCAAGTTAAGGCGCTTGTAACTGTATAAATAGACCTTATTATAGAGGTTCTATATGTTGGATTTCAGTTTATTTTTCGTATACACTATGTTTTTGTATGCAAAATATTCTTTATATACAAATTATATATAAGTGTATGTATAAATTAATTTTATGAACGCATTTTGAACCCTGCCTGATTGTAAAATAAATGTACTTAATATAAATGTTGCTCTCAACAGTGTAGATAAATTTTTATTCATATGTACGTATGCTTGTTTACACACAACCTACATCCGTGTACCCGTGTAAAGTACAAAACTTGTGGTTAGCGTAATGATTTAATAAATAATAAGTTAAATACACTCAAAACAAAAAATAAATGTAGACAGCCAAGCGATAGAGGTCAGCTTAAAATATATAAAGATCCCAATATAAAAAAAATAAGATTATTTTTAATCTACTGATAAAGAATTTAGTGCTTTCCTAAAATAAACACAAAGTTAAAAATAACTAAGTTACTACAAAACAGTAACACAATCATAAATGAGACTGTTATCACATCGTTAATTAATATTTTATGAGCAGGTTATTAAAAAAAAAATCTAATTGATTTATGAGTATAATATAACAGTATTAAATTTAAATTTAAGGTTGGCCGAGCGGGTTTGAGCGGTCTAAGATAAATCAACTGATATCTAATTTACTGACAGCTCTTGATTATTTCATAATTTAAACTAATAAAACGACTTTTCTTTGCACATTGTATAAGAAAATTTACGATAAAATCAGAGTTTTAGTTGATAATGATTTATCTGAACAAAATACGATCAGCTGATACGTCTAAACTGACTGATAATTGTCATTTGATTTGAAATAGCTGCAGTTAAGAAAATTCATACAAAATTTGATATAATTGAGGTTTATGTTTTGTATAATATTTACGAGAAATTATCATTTCAATAAAATATTATCAAAATCACTAACGATCTTATTAAAGAATTAAATGTATTTTATGTATGTATTAATAAATAATGTCATATATAGTAAGTAATAAATTGACCTATCAAAACAATATTGAGTTCCGTATTCCTGTAATAAAACTACACAGTAAATGTCCGTGTGTTTGTGTTTAAAGGAACATTTATTTAATCCTACCTCTGTATAATAATAGTTTGTATCAAAACGAGAGCAAAGCCAATTAATGTACACTAGTGTTAAAATTTTGCAATTGTGAGCTCGTTACAGTAAAATATTGTATTTAGAATTAAAACGTCAATTAACTGTTGCAAAGGTAGAGTTGATATATTATGTGCGGTTCCGTATATCTATTTGACGATTATTAATCAATTTCATTATTTCTTTGTAAGACAATTTACTATTTCATAACCATATCCCAAAATTCCGAATTAAATTTAATTATTTCAACACGGTCTACTTAAATAATTTACTATTAGCAATAAAAAAAATCTAAGTCTAATATCTAATATAATTACAAATAATAAATGTTACATTTTTAAAGTCGTTCTGTTATAAGACCAACGGAACCCTAACCTTATAAATGATCTGCCATCAATATTTATAGTTGTCACAGTCACTCGTATATATTTCATGTAAACAGAGGTATGTAGTGCGCACGTGCCCAGTGCCAGTACATAATAAATACATAACGCAAATACATTTATATAATAACATGGAATTGTTTTGCTTAGAATGTTTATTGGAAATAATTACGAGCGCTCGCGGTTGGGCATACTTTTACTGAACGATATCATTACTGGCACGATCATTATACTGGTTGCTGTCATTAGTTCAATTAATAGATTAATATAATATAAAATTTTTCTTAGACAAAATTGCTGTACTCTCTGGACCTGTAAGTATCTTACCTTTAAAAAAATAATCCATAGTGTAGTACTGTTAAAATGTTACGTCCATTGCAAAACAACGAAAATTGTAGTAATGTCTTCATCATTGTATTATTACTGTTATAATTCAATGATTATCATCCAAAGCTAATACATTCAGTTATTACGGTAATCACTGAACATATACAGTGCGACCTTAATAGCAACTTTACGAACATTTTAATCCTAATGAAATAGCTAAAACGAAATAAAGATATTTTTATTTATAAGACACATTTAAACGTTAGTCACTCTATACGGTAATGGTTTATCTACAGTTGAGGTTAGATTAAACTAATACAAAATAATCCAGTGGGGTACTACTGAGGGTGTGACAAAGTGTGGGTGTGAGGGTGTGTGGGTGTAAGGGTGTGTTCCTGACAGAAGATGATCGTGAAAAATCGTTTCCGTTTTTTGCGTCTTGACGGCACTGGATTTATTATCTGTGGAAATTTAGATGTTATCTGGCAAAAGTTTTCCTTTGCCTTATTACCACGTGCTAGATATCTTGAATGTTGATCGCATAAGACCTAGAGCTTTAAGGTTTTAAATTTAATTTTGTATCTCATACGAAATAAAGCATAATAACTGTGATATTTTATTGTAAATTACATTCAACGATACAGAGATTGCTTTTCTCATAAGTAACGGTAAGTTTAAGGAAAATGTTGGTAAGCAAAAGTGGTATTGTGTTTGAGACGAGACGAAAATACAGTTATACAGTAATATGAATTGAATAAAAAGTATTAATAACAAGAAATACTTTGATTTCAGCAACACAGCGCCCTCTTACAGCTTTTACAACGGTTGAACGTTTTACTGAAAAAAATGTGTGAAAAACAGTTAATTACAGCCGCAGACAGATGTCGCTGAAGCAGTTGCAAAAACGACACAAAGATATGTAGCACAACTTTTTGTTAAGGACTCTTTATATTTAAGTTTAAAAAAAAAATGTTTTTAATTAATTCACATAAATTCTATAAAAACATTAATACAATCTTATTAATAGAATCGATTCTGTTGAGAACGTCACACTTTTTGATATCCGTCATGAAAATTCAGTTAAAGATAAAAATATAACAATATTATTCATTAACGTTTGTATTAAGTGAAATTTAATTCTTTAGCACACCGTTTACGAAGCTTACAGAACTCGTTAACACTTTTCAAACTGTCACTTTAACGCCAATATAGTAAATAAAAGATGTCCTGAATCCTGATGAATTGAACGCATTACACGAACGTCACAAATATATTATATTGAATACAACAAAAATTAAATAAAATTTTGAGGTTATGTCTCTGCTTACTGACGGCACACCTAGCGCCACCTTCGCGTTGGGAAAAAACGCAACTAATTACATTATTAACCGGCTAAATGAAAAGGCTGTTATAATTATTAATTCCGTCCATTTGTATGGACTTCTCGATACGGTCGTATTACAACCGTCTTAACCCTTTACTGCGCATGTCCCTATACATAAGTAGGTGAGGGAAAAAAACACAAATTTATACCGGGTAAATTTTAAAGCTATACTTTTTTTTTCCTCTCCCGCATTTTTATGTCGATCCTTTGTATGTGTGCGTTGTGCCAGTTTTAATTACGTATCGACTTAATTTGCCTGCGAGCCCGGCTGTATCTAGGTACCTCTGAAACATTTCTTGCTTTAAAAAATCGTTTTTCACGATTTATTTACCAATAACTGACGTGTTTTTGTCCGTGTGTGTGTTCAGGTTATGTTGTTATTGCTTTGCGTGGATTCCGATACATTTTGGTGGGAAAATATGTGTCGTGTAATGTTGTGCTGATAATTATTTAATTAGTTTAGTGAATACACAAATATTTACAACGAAGATGTAACCCAGGTAAATTATTATTTCTTTTAATATATTATTACACATAGTCTACATATAGTTCAACTTTATAACAAAATACTATGATAGGTGTTTTGTTATAATATTATTTGCTTTTCCGTGTCACAGTAATTACCTACTGTTAGAGATGACGTCACACACAC
The DNA here is from genome assembly GCF_018135715.1 of Danaus plexippus. Lineage (NCBI taxonomy): Eukaryota > Metazoa > Arthropoda > Insecta > Lepidoptera > Nymphalidae > Danaus > Danaus plexippus. The sequence goes on along the minus strand of NC_083552.1, from coordinate 1,369,620 downwards.
CTGTTGACGTTTGATGTTACAAACAGTCATCGTTAAAAAGACATGATATTCAATAATAATAGTTTTAATTTATATTATATTTAGAAATATATTAAGCCCGTGCGTGGTTCTCATATAGTGTAGTCATTTTGCTGTTGATATTTAATATAGATTATATGTATGTTCTTTAAATGATTAATGATCATCCATAATAGTATACTTAGTATAGAAATAATCATTCAATAATGTTTACTTTTAATAATGACACACACGATGACCAGCGCCATTCCGAGCCGATCAAAAACCCTTAGCACTATTTGGGATGTCTAACTAGACCGAAACTAGTTACGTCAGAACTAAACTAGATGGCGCTTATCATAAATAATGAAAAGCTCAAATAAAAAGCCTCGGAATACAAATTATATAGCTGAATGTAAATGCTGTGGTATCCATATCCAAACAAATGAACGGTGTTATTTATTGGTAATATAATGAGCTGGCAACTTTACAACCCATAAACATTCAAAAGTTTAACATTTTATGCGGCACGCCTTCATAGTTTGCTTGTTAAGCGATTTTTGAGATCGACCGATGCTTTCTTTTGTTAATAAATATATATATATATATACATAACAGTGTAAATATTTTTGTATATATTTAATAATAAACGATATAAGCTACTTCATTGTTTCATTATTATAAGAAAATTTAATTCATTTTCTTCGATTCCTTGAATTTTGCTATGAAAATTAATGCATAAAAGTTTTAAGACCATACTCATAGTTAAAGATAAATTTATTTAAATAATTTTATTGTAATAAATTCCTCTCGATATTGCAACATCTCTTAGCTTGGTAGTCAGTTAAAAAATCAGCGCGCGCATTCTTACCTTACCCATAAATACGTCAAACTTTCATATTGACAGCTATGGCCGTCCGGACTTACATTTTAAACAAACAATTCATGATCTTTATTTTAACAACGATTCCTGTGAAGATTTCGTAATTTACGACTTTCGTTTATAAAAAAAATGTATAGAGCACGTTCAATTACAATCAAACAAGCAATAAAACAAATAGTTGTAAAGATCGACTCCACCAAATGAGATGTTAAGTTAAAAAAGCTAATGATACCGAAATTCGTTCCGCGCTGCACCGCTCCAGCTTCCGCTCGGATTTTGAATTTAGAACTTTTTCCCGCCGCGTTTTTTTATTTTTTTTCCGCGTTAATGGTTTCGCGTGTTTTTTTATTTTTTTTTTTCCAGCCTTTATTATTGTTTTCGGCGTATGGCTAATGATGATTGTTCGGCGTAATGCGGGGGCTATAATGAATTGAATACATTCTGATCTTTTTGGATCTCGGTTTTTGCTGGCGAAATTGAATGCTTGATGAAAAATTTTCTTAGAAAATATCGGTTATTATTTGTTTAATAAAAATATTATAATCAGCTTTATGATTTTCTATTATATATAATGGTTCATTGTTTTATATGTAATAACTTAGCGTTTAACATACCTTAGCACTTCCATCACGCGTTATATCCAGTAGTTGTATAATGCCATATCAGAGGAAGTGGGCCCATTAAGAATTTTCAATAGCATCTAGATTGCTTCAAACCGCTGCGGTGTACCGCTAACGATGGCACCCAATCGCTGGTAACGATATAAAGCATTATCTCGGCTCTATTTTGAAATGTCAAATAGATTTTATTTATCTTTCATACTATTGTTCAATTCACCAGTTATTAGTAAAGTTTCGTACTGTGTCCTGCCGTTTTCTGGCACATTATCAAACGTTTTAAGTTCTTATACATTCAAGGTCGTACTTTTTGTTATGCAACAGATAATATATTTAATATAATATTTTTTTATCTGTTGAGTTTCGTTTAAAATGATACGTTTGTAGTTATTTAAATGTAATTTGATATAAATACTCTACAATCACTTTAATCAGAGGATGTAAGGAGTTGTATTGATCGTTTAAAGTAATCACACAGAAATTTTAAGAAGCATTATACCAAATGAGAGCTCGAGTGGTTAAGTCCTATCTTAATAATTGGTACGGCCTTTTTCTGTCAAGCGTTATTAAGGTGTATGTATTACAGAGGGAGTATCATATAAATTTATTGTCTATGCAGTACTATTGTGTTTCTTCATGAATTAAAACAATAAACCGATATAAATATCCTCAGTACTACATGAATTACATACGTTTTTGATCCATATATAAAATTTTGTATAGAATTGCTGTTTAATTACAGCCATTGTATTGTCAATGTATTGAATATTTTTGGGTACATATATATGATATACAATTATATACTGGTAATAATCGAAGCGATAATAAATATAGTTGAAACAGTATTATAATATTTTAGCTTTAAAAGTCAATAATATTTAGTTTTAAGCATTACTTTTGAAACCCCCATCCTTTATAGCTATACGAGAACATCGATCACTCTGAACCGGACATCCATTGAGACGAGATAAAAAATATAAATAATATAAAAGTTATTCCAAATTCGAAAATACAATTATATTATAATTCAATGTTTGTGTACGGCCAGCTTGTTAGTCTAGAAATAGGTAAAACCGTAAACTATAAAATACCTTTCATACATAGATATGAAATTTTCCATTCCATAAAGAACTTCTCTAATGCATTATCCGAAACTATAAGTTATAGCAAGAAAGATAGCGTACAGACAACAACACAGCTATTTTAATAAACTGATTTTATTTGAAAACAATTCAATTTGTTTGATATTAAACTATTTTCGACTTGTTATTAATATCTCTGTATTCATACGTTATAAGTTTTTTTTATTCATGTAGCAAAAAAATACTGTCCGTCTGAATAATAGCATTATCGAACATAAATCGTCGTTACTTCTCTCTCATTTTATTATATTTTAGATAAAATTTGATTATATCGCTGCGAATGTATTATAAACAAACAAAAAAAATATAAAATGAGATCCGTAAGACATTTCGCAGCTATGTTTGAAATCCTCGGAAATAAATTCATAGAATATTTTATGCATTTTCTGACCGTACGAAGCATTCGTTTACACTCGCGGACAATATAACTGGATGTATTGTTTGATGATATTTATTTTACATCAGATGACAAAGTTTGAAAAAAAATTATCGTACATGAAAAACAAAATACAGAAAGAGTTTAACATAAAAATGATATTTGTAAAATAAAAACATATAATATATATTTAAATTCATTTCATTCGTGTTGTATTGAATTTGATTTTCAAATTGTCCTAATTTTCCCTAATTCTATATATATGTATATATCTATTCTACATATATGATGTATACTTTTTTGACAAGTCCGTGTATTCTTGAGTTCCAAGAAGGTCGTAAGTACGATATGAGATCTATGTAGTACATGTGTCTGTGTGCGTGTACACGGATGTCACATGAAAATATACACTGGAACCGTTATCATGTTTAATATTCATTGATATTATAAATACAAAAATATATTAAGATATATGCGTATGGACGTTTGTTACGCTTTTGCGGATAAAATACCGAGCGGACTGTAATTAAACTTTAAAGCAATGTAGTTGAGACTAGTTACCACAGTATCAAAGCGTGACAGTTGTATTGAATATTGAGTTACTTGACGGAGACGATAGAAGTCGCTGGCGGTTGGGTACCATGGTTATAGTTTTAACGAGCTATACATTTCTTTTAGAGCTAAATTCCAAAGACTGAAGCAGAAACTATTATAATATATCGATACAATGATAGTTTAATATAAACTCGTTCAATTTTTATCTAAACATTTGCTATTTTCATAGAAAATGTTTATATTGTCTATATCTATACAGCCATCATTGATCGTAAATTAATAGATAAGTAATAGTTAAATACGCTATCAGATTAATATATACCTTCAATTACAATAAAATTAAAAAAAAAAAACATTTATTTCCTAGGCCGTAAAAACTCGTGCTTTCATACTGTCAAAAAACATAGTAATTATAACAATCGTCTATTAGTTCAAACACGCAACTTTTGCACATTGATATAATAAAATATATACCATATTAAAAATTTATTAAACTTATATATATATATATATAAGTTACATCTAGTCCAGTTTTCATTTTTAATATCCGCGTCAATACTTCATAGGAGAAGGTGCATGCACGCACACATACACAAACACGTCTATTCGTTCTAGGAATAGGTCTTATAGAAATACATGGAGCCGTCAGTGTTCATAATATTTTAAAAACAAAATTTTTATTTATATATTTCAATAATAATTTATAATAACTTTTAATAAAAGGTATTTTCTTTATTCTTTTCAATAGGTATATAAAACAAATAAGTGATAAAAATTGTGAAAATTTTTCAAATATTTAATTAACAAAATTTGTATGTTTATTGTATTTTATCAATAATACTGTATATATAATATATTTGGATGTCCATACAATTATTGTCGACTCTATGCCTCTCGCCACACACACAGCCACACAGCCACACACTCACACACGCAAGCACACCTGTGTGTTACGTCTCAAGAATAATATATTTTTGTTGCCTTTATATATTTTTTAGTCGTATTTTATATTTTCTTATGTACACATAAGGTTTTTTGCTCGGTCTCTTCCGTAGGAGCTTTTTGTACGAACTCTCTGAAAAATTTTTAAATCGCTCATGAATATTAATAACCACTTACAAGATTTATATGGGATTTCTGATAAATCCTTAGGTGACCCCTAGTTTAGAAATAAACTAATGGTATATATGTATATATTATTCTTATAGGTAAAAGTTGTATTGGTCTCCTTAACAAGAATCTTTCCTGTTTGTATCAACATGTCCCATACTATTACGTACTAATAATTACGTACTAACAACATATTATACTAATTGTTATATTTTTCACCTTCTCTCTATTTGATAGACCCGCCGTCGTCTTGAAACGTTACAATACACGCGAACGGGAGATATATTAAATTTTTTATACTTTTCGTATGTTATATCATATTTTTAGCAAAACTCATACTATTCTGATGATTTTCAGGTAAAAACAAAATTAAGAAGAATGGTATAACTTTATGAAAATTTATTTAACAAATGATAACCCAATATAGGTAGTTTTATACCGCTTTACCAGTATTTATAGGTACTTACCTGTAAATATAAAGTGACTTACCTAAACTTAAGTATAGAGATTTAGATCCGGGATTTAATACAGATCAATTCTTACGTCTTATAACTGTTGAGAATCTCGTCTCCGTGATGGAGGTGCTTGCTGGTATAGCGTCGATTTAAAATAAAAAGTTATTAACAGCCTTTTAAGTAATTTAGATTGATTAATAATATTATATATAAATTAATTTTATTCGTCCGTCTGTATTCTCTCTGATTAACTAATATATATATAAATATATGTATTAAAAATCTGCATCCTAATTAGAAAATAAATTACAGACGGAGTTACATTTTCTAATATTCACTTTCATCTCATCTGTCATTTATCAAATTGCTGTAAAGTTCCTAATCGAATGTTCGGGCGAAATAATTTTATAATAATACGAAAAAACCTAGTTTCTATCGCTCATGCTAACAGTTTATAAGAGACATTAATTCGTAAATATTCGACTGTATTTATATACCAATAGGAAATTTATATATAAATCTGTCCACTTACCAGACGATTTTAAATATACTTATACGACAACACGAGTAAAACCATGTGACTAGGTTGTACGATTCTCGATTATTATAATGGCTTAATTTATTTATATGTAAAAAAAAAATTGTTTGAAATTATTTCTTTCGCCACCTATAGTCGTGGCTTTAATGCCGTTTTAATTTTTTTTTATTAAATATTACCAGCCTATAATATTTTATTGTAAAGCAAAGCAAAAATAATGAGATAGTTATCTCCATATATGAAGAATATCTTTTACATTTTTTTACATCTTGATCAGTTAAATCCAAATTTGATGTTTTCCATCTCATTTAAAAGCATAACGAAAACCAAAATAAACCTCGGGTTTATCAATAATAATAATCTAGCCAACGAGAACGAAAATCTAACCAGACTGAACCTTTATCTAAAATCTATATCTACCCACTTTTAATATTAATCAAGTCATTTCTTCACATTAAGCTTGTTACACACTATCTACACTCAGCCTTATATTTTTTAGGTCGCTGTACATTGTTTGGCAACAGAAGTGCTGTGACAACTTGTCTGTCTGTATACGTTATGTTAACACTTTATATAATTAATGCGGCATATTTCCTATGATTTATAATATTATTGACTTTTTCATTATATATATTTTTTATTTTTAACACTATTTGCTTGTGACGTCACCTATTTGATAGTCATTTTCTGCAAAAACATAGAGTTTACTCAAGATCATAGTCTCTACTTGTCTTCGTAAGTGAATATTTTTCCGCTTCACCATACATTTAAAACTACGAAGGAGTTCTAATTCCGTAAAGAGACATGCAAATTAAAAATAACTATTCAACTAACACAGGTATGAAATGTCGCCTCCTCTATGTTCAAAGGTCCTTGATCCCAAATTTATTTCGTTTAAAAGTTGGTAAGGTACTAAAAATGTTTTATATTACCAGACAGCTGAAAATACATTTTCAACGGACGTATTACTCTTTGCTTCAATAATAAAAAACCTTTAAAAAATAAAGAAAAACCATAAAAGCAGCCGTCTTGCGATGCGTTATCATTTTTATATGTTCACCCCCCCCCCTCAACCCTTTTAAGACTCCCCCATCCACCAATGCAAGCTCACACACACATACAACAGCCTCTATAAATGGGTTAAAGAAAAATGTGTCTACCTGAAAACGTACGATACATGCATTTTTTTTATTCCTCTTACATTTTCTTTTCTATCCGCGATTCTCATATCGGCGATATAAAACTGAAAAATACATTTAATTTATTCAAACCAATAACGACCGTAACGCTTCGGGTTAGAATAAAAAATGGCCTGTATTAGCTCAAAAAAACAGTACACCCATACCAAGAATTTCGTCCGCGTACACACGGAACCGCGCCGTTTAGAAAAAAAATAAAGCACACACATATAAATTGCATGCAGTTCGAAAGGGATGCACTCAGAGTCATAAAATACACACACAGAGGAAACACGCACACTGAGAGAGCGCGTCTCAAGTCTGGATACACAGACACGTATGACGCTGTACGAGCCTCTCACACACGCGCGCTCCAAGAAAACCTTCCATGTGTTGTTGAAATGCTTTTCCTTGCAGCAACCTCTCGGGAAGAGTTTCATAGCGAATACCTCGCGGTAAAGACATCTAGACGATCTCTAAAAAATTTCAAGCAAAAAATTTAATGATAATAACGTTTTTTTGGGGAAACGCTTCAGAAATGTCACATTAAAATAGTCAATCGATCGGCCACGGCCGTTTGTTATTGAAAAGTTCTTCACCCGTTTCGCGGCGTATAAAAACGCGTTCGAATTTTGAAATTAAAAAACGAATTAGAATACTGTGATTCGCGCCAAAAGGAGGACAGACCGTGAAGAAATAATTAGTTGTAGATTAAAAGTTTTAACAAACCTCCTTCGAGACACGTGTCGCTTGTATTAGTGATGTAAATGTGTTTGTTAATGAGTGCGCCTGTGTGTGTTTGTGATCTTGTTAGATTGCGTTAATCGAATGTTGGCGTGTTGTTTGAAAACGTCTAATACATGCATCCCTTTGTTAATATTATATTAAATTACTTCTTTGATTATTATTATCTTCTAATAGATTTATTGAAGAAAATATTATATGTCTAATCACACTTAATTTATATATTTTTTTATTTAGTGACGAATAATATTAAAATTAATCGAATTTTCTTTGTTTACTATCTTACAGACTTCATATGGCTGGTTGCAGAAAATTGTGTAATGTTATAATATTTTTTTTTTATTTCAATGACTCTACTGAATTTAAATTCTCAAATTATATTCTTTAAAAGTATTTAAAGATGGAATTTATAACAGTACACGTAGTTTTTAAACCGCATGTAAAAATTTCATCTATATTAAAACAATTATTCATTTTATTATAATATCATATATCAAAAATTTTCCGACTCCTTTATACCGACCGTCATTACATTGTATACTTTATGTCCATCGTAATAAGATACAGTTTCATACGTAGTTATAAAGTTAAATAGTGATATGAATGCTAACGTCATAAAGAAAATTTTCTTAGAACACAAAAAGGTTTTATAAATTTTAAAAGGACTCATTCACTCGCATTAAAGATAAAAAATATCTTTAAAGATAAATTTAGAAACGAATTTATGTTTATGTTAATAAAAATATTATATAGCATATACTTTATAGATTTCAATGTTAAAAATATGAGCGTTCTGAAACGACGACCCAGTTACACGAATACACCGAAATCGATTTTAATTTTACTGCCATTTATTTTAGGACATAAAATACTATCGCTAACTTTTCAAGTCTTTGGAAGCTATAGAATTATGTCTTGAGTTATATGGCGTCCATCACGGGATAGTTCACGGTCTTAAACTGATGGACAAATAAATATGATTATAGTTAATTGAGATATCCTTATTGGATTTCTTTGGTTTATTGAGTAAATCCAATATTATTAAACTTAAACGCACGAAACGGGTGAACATAAATATAAACAATTCAAATAAAAATCTTTAAAGATTGCGTTGATTTCATTGTTAATAATAAATAAGAGCGAGAGAACAATCATAACTTTGTTACAGCGGCCCAGCCTCCCAACCCAACGATAGTTCCTAAAAATACCTAAATAATTTTAAAATAACGAAAGAAAAAAATATTTTTATTTTTATTATAGACGCTAGTGTAAGTTTATGTGGAGATATATATTTGTGTAAGTGAATTTAGTGCCAATAATGTCCGTGACGTTGACCAGTCCGAACGTTTTTATGAAGAAACAAATGAATTTTCCAATTAAACGTGAATTCGATGACTTCAATGATGATAAGAAAGATGATAACGAGACAGCATTCAGCGACGGTAACTCAGAGGCGAGCGACGTCGAAAACAATCCCAACGACGAGGCCAGCTCGGCCCTAGACTACACAGAGAACACACTATCACAGCCAGTGGCAGACTTTATCAAAAAAGAGTTCCTACCAGAATTTGATTTCGCAAATCCATTCAGGAACCAGAACCTCGCTTTCAAGGATGGCTTCCAGAACACGAGATCGCCTTTCCTATTGCCGTCCCAGCTTTACAAAAGCTTCCTGGCCACCCTCGGCAAGAGGAGGAGGAACATCACGGATTGTTACTCGTTGTACTCAAGAAATATGCTGTTCAGTAATACATTAGGCTTGGAATCTGAGTTGCCTGATGATGAGAACTCCGACAGAATAACCAACTCCCCTGATGAGGTAACGGTTGTGAAAAAAGAACTTAGCATATAATAGTTACTCAATGCCCCTCCGTTATACAATTACGAATTAACATATTGAATCGAGAACAAGTGTTAATGGTTTTCCATATAACCTTAATTGGCTGTTATATTTGCAAATATAATTGTATAGCATATACTTTAATTAACTTTATTTATATAACGTTTTTTTTTCTGTTTAATTTGAAAATTTATAAAAATACACTTGGACTATCTTGCGTCATGTTTCATATTATTAGCAAAATATATAATTTAATTAGTTTCAGATGATATTATTAGACGGCAAGATTAAATTTTATTACATTAATTACTTACTAATTAAATTACTTAAGTTACTCGGGTACTACGAGTTTTTCTTATATTATTTTATAAATACATAACGACGTTCCTTTACAGTAACATATTACAGTATATTATTGAGTATTGCATTTAAATAACTACACAGGAAAATCTTAGATATCGTTACATCAACGAAACTTATAGGAATTCCTATCTGATTCCTATTAGAAATGTCTTGCGAGAAACAACGGAAGCTTGCAGCTCGTGAGTGTACGTTAAAGTAAGCTCTCGTCACATTCACCGTCCGCCGATCGATTCCCTGTCGTGACAGATATTTGTACTGCTTTTGTATCAAACAAAGAATTCAAAGATTCTTAATAATTCCAGCTCCCATGAAGACAACTGAATTCTTCTTTATTCAAATAAAACTCTTTTATGCCATCATGTTTTCTTCATGATAATACCATTGTGAGATCCCTCATCACGGGCTCTTGTTCCAGAAGGCTGGCGCTTCATCAGCGTTCGTGTGGAGTGGCGGGGGGGTGACCGGGGGAGGGGGCCAGGAACAGCCAGCACCGCAGCCCGCCGCCGTGCCTACTGGTTAGTGGAAATAAAATAACATCGATGCGCCCAGGGTACTTCACATATTTAGGAAGAACTACCTTTTAATAACTTTATTTTGAATTTATCAGAAGTAAATTGTTTCTGATGTCTTCTTGAATTTTTTTTTATTATTACAAAACCAAAATCTTCTAAACCATAGGTAACTTGAAGAGTAGACCTTATACTTGTACTATTAAAATACAAAATGCCTGAAAGTTTCAAAGATATATAAATCATATTTACTTTTATTCCACTAAGACTTTATCTTTTTGTGCCAAATCATTTATTTAAATGACTATAAACCAAAAACGATTGATCCCTAGGAACGTCAGGCGGCGGCGGGGCGCAGGGCCTCGTTCACTGGATGTCGGTGATGGCTGAGCATATGGGAGGTGGTCACCACGACTCCCATTATGCGCTTCCACCATGGAACAACGGCAGTGTCGATGTAAGTACCATATCTCACATCCCCTAACGCCTAGGTACCTCAAGCTACACAAGAAGTCACCTCAATAAATTCCGTGAAAATTTTATAATGAGAATGACCAGTTCATGTCATTCATATTTACTTATTGCAACGTATGAGATATAACCTTATAAATATTCTTATAAGAATATACTATAATATCAGCCTTTCGTAAGAGCTTCTTATCGTGAGCGGTTCGCTTATCATATTATTTGATAAAAATCAAACATTCAACTACATATTTTAATATTTCTTTAACAATAACATCTTAAAAATTCGCTAATACATCGATAGGGATATTCATTATGAATTTGGGCTTCATTTAAATATAAGTACTAAGTAATACGTGTTAGGGTTAATTTTAGAACTAGCAAAGATTCACAAATTACCTACCTAGTTTACGAATTAACGAAGACGGGTGAAGGTTGCTGTATCTAAGTTACTAAGCTTATGAAGAAAAAAGTGGAATCAGAGGGAGATAGAGAATTATGTTTTTAATAGAAAAAAAGTATCATGACTAGAATAGAACAGAAGTGAATTTTTTATGATATTGTATATAATGGTACGGAAAAAACTTTAAGACGGATAATATAAGTGTTTTTCATCTCAAAATTCAACGAACTAATCATTTCACTGTTATATAGATCTGTGAAAAGCAAAAGCGCTCCCTAATATGGATCTATACTTTCCATTGAATTACACTCAAAATTGCTTAACATTGTGGTAGCGAGTTATCCACTTAGTTATATATGGCTATTATAATTTAAATCAATTTCAGATTTAGCTTTTTTTTAGTTACATCATAACAGTAATAAATATAATTATATAAAATATTTTCAGGCTGACACTTAAAAAATTTGTTAAGTGATAACAATATCAATTTACTTGTAATTTTCATTTAAAAATTTTGAATTAAACTTGGTATTAAAAATTAAACGGAATATAGTGTAGTCTTCATACTTCTATATATATATAAATATTGGTGTACAAATCTAGCGACCAATAAAATTAACACTACAAAACTTGTTACGAATACAAAAATTTAATTAAACAGTGAAACAATAGTTAAAGGACTTTCACACGAAAATATTATATTAATAACATAATACAATATACACGTAGCCTTAACTTTAATATCTCAAACCTTTATCTATACGTAAATGAAATTAGTCTCATTTAAACAGTTTTAAACCTGACCTTATCAAAAAGCCATGACTGCTGATAACGTTTCATTAATTAAAATAAAAAACCTTAAAGCTAATTCGTGTGATGTAACTTACACAACATTTGTAAACTCCGGTGATCATGTAAATTACATATATTTTTTAACTTAAGATTGTATTGTATATTGAAAATACACACACACACACACGCACACACACATATATGTATATGTTTTTGTTCACACGTCAATTAATAAGCACACTCTTTAATCGAAATAATATATAATATAACAGCGATATCTGGCAACAAGAAACATTGATTTTTAATAAATTAATTAAATACGCATGCAATGATATCAAATGTATGGTAATTGGCTTCGATTAAAATTATTTATTCACATACAAATTAAAATTTTACCGAAAAAAATTCTTGACAAAAAAATTTTGATTTAAACTCGTAGGACTAGCAGCTTAGATTATAAAGATATAATATTATGCTTTTTCAAATAAAATAATCAAGCAATGACCTTTGGACTTAAATACCTGTCAAGAATATTTATGTATTTTGATACAAAATAAAGTAACCGAATACGTTCCTGTTATGTGGATATTTTTATTAATTTCCGTCCTTTAAATACCACCATATATTATTTCTGTACCATCTCAAAGTTACTATGGGAACTCGAACTGAAATTCGTACAGCGAAAGGTAATTAATAAGGCTTAATAAAAAACGTTACTCACATACTTTTTTCTCACAGATTTGCATACGCGCCGACCCTAACTAGATCATTTGTAATAAGAAAATGGATGATGTGCTCCGTATACCGAGTAGACAAAACCTGTTTAGCGATTCTGAACGCATCATTACCACATTTCTTTATAATTTTGACAAAGAAATAAGGGTTGGCACTGAATGGGATCATTATACTGACATTCTTAGAGCACTCGATACAATACCATCGACGCCCGGGGCGCCTGCAAATGTATGCAAATTCTGTGGACAGCCCTATTACGGATATAAAACGTATGCTTATTGCAATGAATATAAAGATTATTTTCCTTTGATAAATATATCATAGATCATTTACATTTTGAACTCTAACAAACATACATTAGATCAGATTTTCGGCAATCACATAGTTCAGGAGACTTTGATTAATTATTGGCAATATATCGCGAGGTCGGTTAAAACTATTTAATATTGTTCTCATGTACTAGTTTTGCATATGACAGAGTTTAAATATAATTCCGGAGATCATTTGTAACACTTGCACATACATACATACTTTATAACCATATAAATCTATCGTGAGAAATATTTTTATTATTAAAATAAGGAAAAGTTAACGAAAGACATGCGAGGAAATGCCATCACAATAAATTATAATATATTAACATTTATATTTTTAAGTAATTTCTAATCTTGTAAGAGTTTTTAAATTAAAATCTCCACGCCCGTTAAGACCGCGTTCACACTGACATGTAAGAATATTTATATTAAAAAAAAATTTCAAATAAAACCTACATATGAATTTTAATGTTTACGGATGTAATTAATAAGGTTTATATTTGACTGCTTCCGATTATTATTATTTTTTTTGTGAAATATCATCACATACGAAACAAAAATATTGGTGATTTTAATTATATGTTCTTATTTTTGATTAAAATTTGTTTAATCTGTTCTCATCATTATTATTATTCTATTTAATCTAAAAATATTTTATTTAATTTTACTGAATGTACTACAAATTTTTTACTGTTATTCTTCTTTTCACTTAGTTTTTTTTTATTTCACGCGCCTTACCACCACACCTGCATATGTATGAAACGTCTATTAAAACAAGTTTTTGAGATATGAGTGGCACATACATACAGAACTAACTAATATAAACAATAACCAACACGTTATCAGTGATAGATCACGCGATTAATAGGAAAGTGCATACCTCCACGCTATCCTGTTATCAGTGAGAGCGTCGACTCGTTTATATATTTATATATATATAATAAGAATAATAACAAATATATTTCCAGACATACTATCGTCCTGACTTTCATCTAAATATGTGGCACTGAATATAATAAATTAAATTTCACTTTATCATTTTTTATCTCTCATACATTCAACATTTCGTATGACTAAAAAACCTAGTTGATCAAATTTAAAAAAAAATGAAATTCTCTTTTCAAATTCATTTCAATCAAATAGCAAGTAGTTTAAAAAAAAATTAAGACAGCGAAAAAAATAATGTCCCACAATACATATATCACAGACATGACACCGGCGTCTGACAATGGACGACATTTTCACACATAATGAAATGTTAACAAAAAAAATATATATACTAATACAATACCGCATTGATTCATCAAAACACAATAAAAATATTATAAGAGAGTTTTTGAGTTACGAGAAAAAAATTGCCAATATATACATTGTTCTGGACCGTGTTAACGACGTTTTGATGACTGCTTCGCGATAATGAAAAAAAAAAAAAGCTCACTGCCAAAGGGTCGCACAAAAAATACTTAGAAAGCTATATTCAAACATATTGTTGATTATATATTTTTTATATATATAAAATTAATAAAAACCGAAAATATCGTTATTCTACTTATTATATATATATATGTAAATAGATTTTTAATTGTATCTAAATCATTAATCCGTCTATACAATATAATTTTTCTCACAGTGAAACATCGACTTCGTTGAACCGTATGAATTCTCTTTAAGCCAACAAAGCCGTTTAACCGACTGTCAAATCTCCAACGTCTTAATTACTGTACGTCAAATTGAATTATTCAGTTATATGTATAAGACGTATTGCCAAATCATTTATTACAGTCAATTGTGGGATATCACCCTAATTGTTATACATTGCGTTTTTCCTAACTAACTGCTGTATTATATTGTGATATGAACGAGCAATGTATTAGGTAAAAGGGTGGTTCCATTGTCTGTGGAACGCCTGATTAGATACAGTCTTATCTTCTTAACTAATTACAACATCCAATCCAGGTGTACAGTTATTTTGAATACTCACGCCTAGCCGAGTTTTTTACGACCGTGAGCGATTTGCCTTTAGCGGTACTATTGTAACTCTTTTAATATATTAATCTTATTTAATACAATGGATACCAGGTTATGGTTAAAAAAATTACAATTCACTAAGCTTTTGACTATAGACGTAAACGGTGCAACGGATTGTATATTATATGTATAATGTGAAAATAAAACTGAACAGTTGGTAAACAAAAAAATATTATAAAACATTCGTGTTCAACACCTCTTAAATACGGTAGCAATAAGGCTAATTACAAACTAATAGGAAAACCGTTGAAATAGAAAAGTCTAGCAAAACTAATCACACACAAAGAAGTCATTAGCGATATTAATATTAATAATATTACAACGATCTCTATTCTGGTGAAACGAGAGCCGAATTAGGAACAATGGTTACTATAACATATCTATGGGAGGACGGTGGCCACAATTTTGACAGGCGAGAGACCGGTCCAGGAAGATTAATGGACGGTCTACTCATCGCAGTAATGACCCCCTCTCGCGGTCTAATGACATCCAGAGTAGGGTGTGGATGACTATGTTGTCTAAACAACACGAGACCTCAATCCTGAACGTTGGAAGCTAGTTAAAATATAAGATCACCTCCAACCAAGCGTTAATTGGTCTATTATAGAGATGCTGTACAAATCAATTATTATATAATCACAACTGGCTGGACCTAAATTATTAATTACTTATAAATATTCAAAAATAGCTCGTGGTCAGATTTAATTGCATTTCATTTTCTATATCTATTGTATTTGAAACTGTTTAGTTTTTGTAAATACAATTTAGCTCAATTAGTACATCGAGACGGGATAATTATAAATAATTAATGTCCCGCGAGCCGCGAGCACGATGGTCACCCTAAACGCATCCTTGGTTAATGTCTTTGCTGTAACGAAAAAAAAAAGCCTGGCATGTTTATCTTGCCGGGACGCGGAGTCGTTGCGAATTGCCCGTGAGTTTCGGCCCCTAATCGATTTTAGCCGGGACATGTCTAATTTGGCGGATTAATCGTGAACACCCTAGCGTTCGGATAATTTCCTTGTTTATTGTAAACGATAATACGTTTTGTTATTGTTACATTTATTTGGTTCGATTCATTCATTTCAATTTTCTTTTTTATTTCACTGAATATGTTTTTCTTAGTAAATGTGACAACTGTTGATCGACTTCTAATAAATGTTGAAAGTGGCTTCATTTTATATCTTATTGTTCGTATATGTTTCTTCATTTTAAAATAATATATTTATTAGCAAAAAAATATCCAGTATTCAGATAATATAGAAAAAGTTTTTAATTCCAAATAAAAAAAATATTTGAAAAATTATTTCATATAAAATCCTAAATCTGTATTATAGTCTGTGATATTCCTAATTTAAAATAAAACTTTTTTCACGGTATAAAAATGTAAAAATGCAGCCATTATATTATATAAAAGTAGGTCTCATAGACACGATGTCCATCTGTCCAACATTTCCCAGGCCTCATATAAAAAGTCACCTTTACTGTTCAGACAGAGTTTCTTCTCCTGGGGATTTGGACAGTAAAAGCTATGGCTTCTAGTTTGATTCAGATGGCAACTGTGGGAATAGTATTCCTCGCTCATATTCTCCAGCTATAATTTATATATTGTATATGCCAAGTTTCAGAATCCGCTTGCCCGAGAACCAAGTGTTCAGATTGAATTCGAAATTTAAATATAAAAATATATATTTAAAAAAAAGTATTTATTGAGTCGTTCATTTTTTTACTTTAATGTCAAACTGTGTACAGATAATGTGAAATAAAAAAAAAAATAGTTAAGTCAAAAAACGAACAATAAATAAAAAGGTTAGTCGATAATTATAAAAAATGACATTGATAAAATACAATAAATAAAGTGTCGATACAATATTATGATGTCACAATAATGCACTGATAGTTATTATTGGGATCGTAAATCCTTCGTTATTTGGAAGGGGGTGAGCGGACCAGGGGTAAATAGTTATACCACTTACCTATAGACAGACGTAGCAGTTTTGATATATTCATATAAATTAATTGACAGTCCGTAGTTCTGAAACTACTGTATAATTTTTATTTCTCATATACTTGGTCCATATAAAAAAATATTTTACGATATATCTATATAATTAAGTGACTATTAAAGTGATCTTTATAAGCACTAGGAAAATGTTTCTTATGTGGATTATCAAACTCTACAATCTGATTATATCACACAAGACAGAAAACCGCAGACACGAACTAGTTATCCTTCTTTAATTTCATTAAAGTATCATTTTCAACTTTATGTATTGTTATCAAGTATCAAAACCTCACGGACGACCTACACGATTTGTTTCTCATACAACTTGTATGGAAGTAACCGCTACACGTCTATTTGTCATCGTCTTTGTTGGATTTCGTTATTAAAAATCTATTATAAAAAAACTTAAGACTCACGTTAATCCATTGTGAGTGTAAATACTTGAACAGTCAAGGGTTAGAGCTTCTGGTGGTAAGCCTATAAGACTTAAAGAATATTATTTCCTTTATAACTTCTGACGGTAACTATGAAATTGATGACTATTCATTAAATAATTCTTGAATCACGTCCACAATGAAATTTCCCTTTCAACTTATAGTTTTAAGACAATGAAATCTATATCTTGTAGGTAATGTCATAGAAAATATATATAATTTAGCAATATTTTTGTAAAAAAATATTTAAATACTTTTACATTCTTAAAAAAAAAGATAAGCATTCTATTTTACCCTTAAAATTTTTTCGTAGAAATAAATCAATTAAAATAATTTCCTCATATACCTTACGTAGAAATTTAAAATATGAAATAGATAAGGCTGTGATAATTTTATTTATTATTATATATGCATATAAAATTTTTTATTTAAATAAAATTATTATCAATGAAACGTACTATGTATCCACTTATTAGTAACACACAGCCTACAATTGGTATTACTAGTGTTGTACTAAAGTTACTGTTGCAGTTAGGGACCTGTGATGGTTATATACTTATATACTTAACTGATTTTCGGCAATTAAAATTATTTACTAATAAAAAACATGGATTCTGTTTGTGTTATAATCAAAATTAACGTCTCCTATTGTCTGATAAAAAAAATATTCATGCTTTATAATAGATTTGTTTACCAAAATACATTTTAAGGCTTCACAGGACCATTGAGTATCATAACACCTGGAAAGACATTATATCGTCAGTCATTTAAATCATACTATCTTTAGCGTGACAAATTAATGATTACCTTAATAAAAACAACATACATAAAATATGTAAAATAAATTAAAATTGTTATTCATAGCCGTAAACTATAATATTATAGCAAAGAAATAAAGAAAAATAAAGAAAAATAAAGAAAAATAAAGGCAAATTCAGCGAAACGCCGCAGCGACACACCCACGCCATCCATCTTAGACCGAGAGCCGGCTGACGAGTCATCACAGTAATTTGTTACTGTGGAATAGAATTGCTTATTTTAGATATTGATATCTTATTTTGTTTATATTTTTTTTTCTAATTTTTTCGTAATTATGGAATAAAAAAAATAAATCTAAAAAATTTCAAGTCTTAACAGACTTCACATATATATAACGTATTTTTTGAAATTACTAATATAATTTTTTTATTCAAAATTAATATAATTAATATATATAACTCGTAATGCAAATCTCATTCGACATTCCGAATTATGCTGTGATATATTTTAGTTTCGACATTTTTGTTACATTTGATTTCAAACAATTATCTTGCACCTTGTTGCCGATACTTATTGACGTACGAACGAATTCTTCCTAATTTTTAAATGATATATTTGATGTAATTTTAAATTATATACATATTTAAACTAATCACGTGTTAAGACAAACATCTTTATATTACTAGCTGATACCGCATCTTTGTTCGCATTATTTGATATAATATTAAAGGTTTTGTTCTTACAATAAAATATACATGACTAAATGCATTATATAACACTTGATTTGAGGAAAACATAATAATTATATATTAAATTAAAATAGTATAATATATATTTTTTAATCAAGACAATATGTCTGTGTACCCAGTAATGTTGTAATGAACTTTCGCAAGTTTCGTCTATATTTCTATTTAATTAAAATTATTATTATAATAAACTTAGCAATCTTAAAGACAATGTGAATCAAATAAACAATGTTACATCTCTGTTAAGGTCACATAAAATTTAGTTCAAATAAAAATATTTTTCTTAGCATTCAAATTGAAGTGAAATCTTTTATTACTAAACGAGGAATCTTTTCAGGACCTGTGTCAAATAACGAACATTTATATAAGTATGAGTTATATGTAAATACCTAAAAAGTATTTTATTTATTAAATATTTTTATTTACTTATAAATATATGAAGAATTAACAAGAAGTAATTTCATTATTAAATTTTAACGAACATTAAAACAAGAATATACACACATAATGTATTAGGTTTGATATAAATTCTCATAAATAAATATATGATACATTCAAAATAATTACAACAAAACCAATACAAATATATAGAGATAATAATTATTTATAATTATATATTATATATATTTTTTTAACAAAAATATGTCATATAAAAGAATATTTAATTGTGCAATAATACAAAACAATTATAATATCAGACTACCCTCCGCCCTCCGACACTGCACCGAGCCGCTTGTTTTGACGACGATCGATCAAATATATTAATATCATTGATTGCTATGTATGTTTGTGTGCAAGATATAATGAATTAAATTTGACGCACACATACATACATACACTCAAGAATCTTTAGACGTTAGGTTGATTTTTGGTAATTTTTTCCTTACTATATTATATTTGAAAAATCTATTCAAAGAAATAATAATAAAAATATATAACATTTGCCTGAAGATATACATTTTAATATATATAGTTAGCAGCTTAAGTTAGATCAATCACTCCTTAATGCGAAACCGAGTACGCTATTATATCAACATATTATATATGCTATAATTATATTAAATAAAGGAAATAAATACAAACAAAAAATTACAGCTCTTTATGAAACTGCGCTGTAAAATAGGTTATGTTTAAGGGTGAAATTCACATATTACTATTATCTAGCCACATAAAGTCGGTAGAAGCCGGGGGATGTGTCTAGTATTCCATGCCTTATCAGACGTATAGATGATCAGTTAGCGGTGACAAATGATGGTTCGTCCCAAATCGACTCAGAATGTCCCGAGACATTTAATCATAGCTTTATATTTTCCAAAAGTTTTCCTCTCTCTATACAATATTTAATTTAATCTGATGCACAAGATTTTGCGCTGCAAACTACGAAACGTATATAAAAATGTAATATAATATAATCGGTGCGATTTACGTAAATTTTATTGCCATTACGTTAAATGTAAAAAAAAACACTGAATGAAGAAAAGTTCTTGATACGATTATACAAAAATATAAGTTCTTCAACCGTACAAACTTTTTGTTACATAATTTTCAAGAATTGGTAGTACGATATATTAGTCACATTTAATTCAGTCACAATAAGTGGAAGATGTTGTGAGTTTGAATAGCTATTTTGGTTGTTACTTTCCAAGATCATACCTAACCTGCCCCAAAGGCTGGATCTAACATAAAAAGGCTCTGTTATTGATTATCTATACAATGTTATTTCAAGACCCGACAGCATAATATTTTACTACCCACACACACATACAAAACACATCTAAAACTCACACATGGATAACTTAAGAAAAATACTCGTGTCGCGGGTTTTTCTTGGGAACAAGGAAGGAATGGAGCCGTTATTGAATTTTTATTATTAATTTTTATTATATTCATAAAAAAATATAAGTGTAATGATATCCTTAAATACGTTTCATTTAGGAGCAATTAAAATATTTGTACATGATAACACCTATATGCAGAAATTAATTTAAAGCAACTTCATTCATACATTACATCAAATCTTATATAAAACTATACAAAACTCCGCGACATAGTGACAAAATGAATTTATTTCAATATAATATTTCAATTATAATAAAATTTCCCCATCATCTCCACTACCCTCGTTTTCTTCGCGTCTCACTAACACACACGTCTTCAGATGTGCGTCACACGTGATGCTGCATCCCTCTCACACCCAGCGCGATGGAGAGGAACGGGAAACGTTTAGGGCTAACATTTTATATGTTAGCCGGGTCATGGATATAAAATCGCTTTTCCCATATATATGTAATAGCTATAACGTAGTGGCATTAGAAATCTTTAATAATGGAGAAATATTGCTATTGTGTAGACTTTGGATTATACTTCTACAGATTCAGTTCTTACCTTGTTTATAAAACACTGGTTTCGCAGATTTGATATGATTAAAAACTTTCTAGGTATTATCACACAGTATACATAATACAGATAGTTTGAACGGCTGACATATCCAGACGTAATATCATGTGGGTGCACACGATGGGTTCTATTATGTAATGTCATAATATTTTTCTTGTCACAGCATTGCCAACAAAAAGATCTGGATTATGGAGCGTGGTCGCGCCCACGTGGCGCTATGGCCATCAAACAGGGCTACGAGGTGAGAATTGATGTGGTGGCCATCTTGCATGTTGTAGACTCTAGTGTACATACCACATATTATGATGGCATTGCAAATTGCAATCGTGGCATTGTAATGTTGCATGTAGCATTTCGTAGCGGACTCTTTCAATATTAGATTCCGCACAAATTTTTATCTAAATTGAGTTTTATTTAATTTTTTTATATATAGATATTCAGATTTTTGACTACTTTTATGTTGTATAGAAGCGTATGATAAGAATTTTGTAGACAATAGTGAATATATATTTTTTTTTGTACACTCAGTTAATTAATTGTATCAGTATTTATTAGTTACTCTAGATTAGATACATAACTTGTAGTTTCACTAGGACTATCATTTATTTTGGACTTCAGTATGTAAACACAAACTTGTTATATTAAAAGTTTAATACCCGTATAATTATTTTTTTCTATGATTATATAAATCTTGGGCTGGATGAAAGATGTATACATGAATGAAAATTCTGTTTGAATTGTTCCTTCATGTTTAATATAGACGGTTTAAATAAATATATTAAGAAAACAAAATATAAGATAAATATATTTTCTACAAACAACCTCTGCACTCGTATTTGATGAAAACATTGTTTGCGGAACAAATGGCTCGTACATGGGAAATATCAATCAGTTTCTATAGCGTGATGCCTTTATATTATTCGTATCTGAATTTTCGTTACATCTCGTACTGAAACATTTGAAAACATCAATTAAACAATCTAATGTGAAATCTCAAAAGTCAGCGGTTCTCAGGGGACTTATGACGTGGGGTCAGATGACAAAGAACACTCATTTGCAACTGTCCTAAGCAGGAGCCCGCCCCATCTGGAAGATTTTTGACATTTTTGTTTATCAGCATTAGCTATCATCACGAATGCAACGCCTATAACGTGTACTAAGAACGTACTGTCGTATTCCTAACACGGAAACAATACGAAAATCGTACATATTAATAACTCTCGCTACATATAAATGTGATAGCATTTTTAAAAGTTCACTACATAAACCTAAATTGTGGTTGTGGGTCTGCAAAACATAACTGTTTGTTACCGAGGGCAGTTTACGTCAAAACTCGCTATTAACTGCGATAGATGGCGCTGTACTAAAGAATCTGCAAGGAATCCGGAGGTTGACGCAAGTTATTTTTCTTTTACGACACTCTGTAAAAGTATTTTTCCTTGAATATCGCGATCTATGCCATAGTTGGAAGTAATTTAAACTATAAAGTCCATGAAGTTTCGGAGCTTTCAGTTTATTGCGAACGATGATAATAATAAATGTGCGAACACTTTTATACGCATTTATATTGAGTCGTAAAATATTATTGCTGGATCATACACACGGGACTTAGTTATACGTAAATATACAAAGGCATATTCTTCTCATCGAAGTTTATAAATATTATTTTAAAATTATTAATCTGTTTCGTTTCCGGTCAAGTTTGGTTCATTTTAAACTAACGGTTACATGGTATAATTTAACCGTAAACTCCGGATGTGATCACTTACATTTAATTTCGCGTCCCGTGTAGGGCGCTATCTTTGAAATTAATTTGTAATATCCCATTGAAACCCGAATAGTTTCCTGATTTATTGTTTGTTTACGTATAACGTAATATGATTACTTATAACAACGTGCTTACTATTAATACATTTCATATAAAAAATACAGGGTGTTGTTTTTTTTATATTTATTTTATCTCTTCCATCATACTGTAATGGCTTATACAACATTTACAATCCTAGCTAAATAAGTAAGAAAGTATCATGATTCATTTATGAGTATATTTTTATTATACATTAAGGTAAAAACCTACAGAATTAATAAGAATAAGATTATGTTTAAATAAATTAGTTTAAAGAAATTCACCAGGATAAAAAACGAACACGCCAGTTTTAAGCTCTAGTTAGGAGCATTGTGATAACAAAATAGATATTCCATTCCGAATAATCAAATAGAATTGTTCGCATTCAATAATTCACATAAAGTAAGTTTCATTATTAACAGTCGATTTGGCGCTCGGCCACACTTAATTGAGACTGTTCCTTAATGTATTACGAGCGGACTGCCCTTTGTCTTTGTTCGACTTCATTTGCCTATAGAGCTTTTGTTTACGTGTTCTCTGTACCGCTGTTATCTCATTTAGTTATTGTTAACTCGCTTGTTTTGATATATTTTTGTTTAACAGTTAGTAATCCTTATAATTGTATAAACTAAATTATTTGTGAATTGATTCATTATAAGTATCTTATACAAAGTTGACGGTAGAGTATTCAAAGTTATTTCACTTCAATAATTAATTGAAAATTCTACATCTTTTCTTAAACAATTAAATCTGCGGTAGCACTAATAGAGCCACATGTTTTAGGTACATATATATCGGCTCTACAACTAGACTAGATACTTTAAAGCAAAACCTTGATCGTAACGTCCACAAACAAATATTAAATAGCACATAAATTACGAACTATTTAAGTAAAGACAGCAAAAACAATATGATTTATATGGCCGTTTATCTATAAGTCATGCGCGTGTAGTTCTTGACAAAGTGACCGGAGGGAGACCAGTGGCTTATTTATTACGAACGAGATTTAAGGGTTAACGTTACAAAGTTACACTTACTTTAGTTGATAGGGAGATTAATGTCCGTTCGTGATTATGTTTCAGATAGGTGTTGAATATTATTTTGTTCTGGTTTGTTTAAAGTCTCTGTAATAATGTCTAGACGTATCGAAGTAACTGTACTGTATGTATCTTACAGGCCAAGATGAGCACTGGGGACGGTACGGTCCATCAGAAGACAGACGACAGGCTCGGTCACCACCAGTCCATGAGCCAGATGCTGTATGGAGCTGGTCTCGGACCAGGTCGGTCGGGTTAGTATCTATGGACCATGACACAGCTTGATACAGCCTCCAGTGAGAATTTCCCCAAAGTGTTTATGGAGTATGACATATCTAAACAGAGGATTAAGTAAGAATTACTCGGACTGTCCTAACTATCTCACAGTAGGTGTGGACTAAGACATGTACGAGTATCTTGACAGATAACAGAAATACCTCCCTGTCTGACTAACATTCGCACAGTCTTCACTTCAGGCACTTTAATCATCCGCCCGTGATCACGGTCGCTAAAAAGAACCGATAAGTTGGTACTATGTACATATAAAATAATAAAAAAATGCGTAGTATTCGAAAAATTTAGCTTCATTCCCACAGGGTCTATAAACTGTGTCATGTCTTGACAAGGTTTCGTTGGGAACTCCTCCAACTTCACTCACACTTCAGCAATATCCTTGTACAAATATCTTCATACAGGATTCAATGTAATAGACCTGAAATCATACAAATATGTTTTTAAAACCAAAGCAATATGGAACTATTTAAATAAAATAATTAAGAATGTAAAAATCATGGATTGAGTAAAGGATGCGCCAGCTCAGTCCTTAAACCAACTGAAACGCTATGTTCCGGAGGTACAGGTTCGTATCCCGGTCGTGTTGCTGAGATTTCCATTTCATATTTTCTCACTCGCTTAATAGACCTGTACTGACTCATGGTCTATCTATCTGATGACTAATGACCATAATCATCTTGATTAGGTCATACAGTAAACGCTATTCACCA
This sequence comes from Danaus plexippus, assembly GCF_018135715.1. NCBI lineage: Eukaryota > Metazoa > Arthropoda > Insecta > Lepidoptera > Nymphalidae > Danaus > Danaus plexippus. The sequence continues at coordinate 1,344,348 of NC_083552.1, read as the reverse complement.
CTTTGTTTCCACATACCTACCTCCCACTAATCAGTCTTTACAGATTTGAGCACTTAATAGTTTAAATGAATATTTTCAACAGATATCTTATAGACAAGAAAGAGATAAATATATATTTTTTTATATATATAAATGTAACTAGGTATCTTACAGTGACTTACTTTTATTTTTATTTATGATAATAAAGATATCTTGAGTGGAATGACCTGTTTGCTAAATCATGTCGATCTTCTCAATTTTTTTTTATTATAATTTTACTTCTATATTCTACTGCGCTTTTTTATATCATCGCCTAAATCTCTCCAGGATCATCCTCCTCATCACCGGTGGGTGGTAACAATACTGGCAGTGGATTGCTGGTGGTGCCTCAACCACTCGGCAAGGGTCCAACCAAGTTACAGCCTCTACATTCACACGCCAGGAAATATCACTGCAAGATGTGTCCACAGGTATGATCAGACTTTAATAGCTATTTTTTTACATTCATGTTACGAAAATATTATTTAAAATTTTAAACAAAATAAAACACTACAATTATACCGTTGCTAAAGACGTTAAAACCTTTGTTCATACTGAGAAAAAAAAAAACAAACGTACATATATATATTATATATAATGTATTTCTAGTCCAAATCCTCATGAAGGTTACCAAGACACTATCTCAAGCGAACAAATCTAAAAAAAAAAATATTTTCAATTTATAAACAATAAATTAATAATATAGATGCTAAGTTTAAATACAAAGAAATCTCTCCGTATAATCTCGGTGGTATGTTGTATTGAGTGTTTTTCATCTTAAAAGATGCTTAATATTTATAAGATATCTTGAAAGTGTTTCAAACTGGATCCAAAGGCAGCATCCGACACGCGGAAACCGCTCACAGATAAGGCTGGGGATACACACGTGTGTATCCAAAACTGACTTACCTATCACCAGAGTTATACTAAAATAATTCTAATACATAAAATGATAAAAAGGAGACATTCATTAAATAAAAAATAAAATATTTTTATAATAAAAATAAATTTTTACTAACAATTATAATAAATCAGAGAATTATAAAAAGAATTAAAAATCTTATTTAAATATATATATATATATATATATATGTATGTATATAGTCAATAATCTCAATTTTCTTTAAATTCTTACAACGTCTGAGATATCCTTTAAAGTGACATTTAATTCCAGTCTTATTATGTGGAATTAATATATAATATACGAAGATGGTTATACGATTGCAAAATTATAATGAGCCGCCTCGCACATCAAAATACGATTCGTCAACGGAGTACAGCTCACAGATCAAATATATTTGTTATATATAGTAAAAATATTATATGCTCATGGAGAAATAGAAATATTTTATTATAATTATATCAGATTACATAATAATACCTTGTTTTTGACACACATTTAATATATATATATATACATATATATGCATGTATGTCTGTATATGTCCTTTCAAAAACCATTCGTATCAGTTAGTTTTGAAACTTAACGATTATTTACTGTTTCCTTTAATAAATTTTAATACAATCTTTAATATATTTTTTTTCAACAGTCATTATTTAAATTTCTTATTCTATTCTATTTATTCTTTCTTACATTGATTATTATTGAATTATAATAAAATCATCCTCATTGTTTCTTAATCGTTAAACATACCAGAAAATGAATTAAATTAAATCTCATAGGACCGTCATCAAATAAAATACAAATATCTCATTTATTTAGAGATTTTAATTGACGTGAAATTATACATATTCTTCATAAACTATTTCACATTGACATTTTTATTCTAACGGTACATTAAATTTAATTTTCAATTAAAACGCTCCGGGTTTTTGTTCAGCTTTATTATACGATTCTAATAATATTAACGACGAAAATTTAAATTAATTATTTTAATGACTTGGGTATTACCAAAAAAAAAAATAACTTAATATCCTAAAGTGATACACAAACAACGAATACATCGAAAATAAACATACGTAAAATAGAAAAATTTATTTGTTGTCCGATAACAAAAAGCTCCGGCCATAAAATCGCTTCCCAACAATAGTGCATGAGACCATTTGACTTTCGGCGGGATCGCAATAAAAAAAAAAACGAATCCTGTGGACTTTTGTTAATTAGAAAAAATAAAACAACACCAACAAAAAATGGGCTATAATGAATCAGGATAAGGTTAAAATTTGTTTGAGCGATACGAGCCATCACGTGGCTAATCAAAACCAGAAGCTGGAGAATGTCATAGCAAAAATGCAGGATGGCCGAGAGACGGACGGCTCGGCAAAAAGTTGAATCGGCTAATACTTGGTGCGTTTGTGTAAAGCTTTGAATTCCTCACAGGAGTTGCCAAACGTTATAATTTTTTTGTTAATACGAATTAATTAATAAATTTCGTACGAACACTGCCATAGGGGGAAGAATCTCTGAAATGTCCACGACGAAATAACGAAAAGGACTGGGACCAAACGTAAAATAAATTTCTACATTGAGATCAAATAGAATGAAAAATAACAAACATTAAAGAAAATAAATAAACTCAACAATACTTCAAATGTTGTGAAACATCTAGTCCTAACATAATTTACCTTCAGCTCAAAATCATTCAGAAAATAATAAATTATTTAGACTTATTATATTTAAGGTGCTATCTTTAAAAGGTTGTCTATCCCTCGTGAACTGTTTGCCCTTTAAAATCGCCGACGGACACTAAATCGGTCAACCGCGAAAAAGATATTTGATTTTAATTACGGTTAAAAAACACATAGAAAGTCCAAGAAAGTCGAACTAGTCATATAACTTTTATTTATGGTGTATTTTTTTATTATTTTTAAGGTTTTTTTGTTTAAATATTATATAAAATAAATCTTCCTATCGGTAGATTTTTTGCCATTAACAAACACACATAATTTGTATGATACGAGGCTAAAAATAGCTTCACATATACGTATAATGTATATATTGTAGAATCTTCTCAGAATGTCCGAGGAATTCTACTCGAACAACGCACGTAATAACCTCTAACACTCAGCAAGCTATCATACAAATTTCTGTCATTTTGTCAAACACTACACCACAGTTTTATACGAACAAAACTATGCAAAAATCAACCTTAACATGAAGACATTAAGTCCAAATAGCAATGACCATTAGAATAGTCTACCCTACAAGAAAATGCGTAATATCTCGAAGTACCAAAAAAGGATCAGATTATTTTGGACTTTACCACTATTGTATAGAGTTGGCTTTAGAGTAATAAATCAAATAGTTTTTTGCTCGATATTAGACAGGCTCTTATGGCGTCTATTTATCACGAAATGGAAATCGCATCCGACTTCCGGTCATCTGTCGTCTTCCTGGAGGTGCTTAGGCGCGGTTTTTTATTGCACGCAATTTGTGATCTCCGCCATCTTTAATTTGATTGCCATTTCATCGCCCTTCGACCACTTAACTCAGTCCATCTTGTTACGACATCAGTTGCTGATATGTCCCAAAAAGATTAGTAGCCGTATTAATATATATTATCCGGTATATATCAGGTTTCTGATATCAATAAATGATACAAACTTTGGAATTTGGAATGGAATATTGGTCATTCCAATCACTAACATAAATCAGTTATTTATATAGGTCTGTTCTCATTAAACGTCAGAAATCGAGTGAAAATTTTATTAAGGACTGGTCAAACTACCCTTAAGCTTCACATTTGTATAATTATTACCATTACCAGGGTTGATTAATACCAGTGCCAAAAAAATTTCAAAAAATCTTTATTATTTTGAATTACTATGAATGTTTAGTACAAAATATTTAAATATAAAAGGAATCTTCATGAAATATGACCTATCCTTACATATTCTGAGTGAGGTTTATAAAATATTGTGGGCTTAGCATTAGAATTATGAGTCCACCAAAGAAACTACTAAAGCTTGGTCCACAAGAACCAGGTCATCATGATTCGCTACACTGCTGTATCTGGTAGATGCTCTAAACTCGATCGTTTTGATCAGGGTACCTTCTTAGACTTCTGTCTTAGATATGTACACCACTACAGCTAATGCATACTCTCTATCAAACAACACATCAGTAAATTTCATACGAAAAATATTAAAAAATCGTGCTGTTTAAGATGTGTTATCACCAACATAATAGTTTATAATGTCGATAAACTATAACATTATTTATATAAAGAAGCGTCATATTTACGGAAGTACTGGCTGGTGCTAAAAAAACATTGTCAACAACGATGCAAAATATGACAGATCATTAAAAGACGTATTTAAAAATAAAACAATAAATTGTCAGACAGCGCTTCATGTTACAGATTACACAAGAACTGCTTTTAATTGTCAATCGATTATTATAATTGATCTGATGCGAGACGTCTTTGACAAAGATTTCATCCAACTAACAGATATTTATATTGAACGCAATTCACAATTATATATACATAAAATGTATATATTAACGTAATATATAATACAAGTCATTAGTACTGTTCTTACGCCGGCAGGTGTCCTGAACGTGCGCCTGCGCAATTAAAACGTGTCACTGGAAACGAATGCGCTATCAATGTTGGGCCTCGAATGTCGCTTAAATATGATATATGTCGTAATATCACACGTAAATTATACTTTAAATTTGACAAAATATTTATGTTTATTTATCATTAAAAAAATATGTAAAAAATAACAGAAATTTCATTGTAACAATCTTTGTAATGTGACATTTATTGCACAACTTAATAAAGAGATTTTGTCTTATAGGAAAATCAATGGCTTTGATGTGATAGAAACAATTTTTGCTCCTTATAAATAACCGAACACATAAAATACCAAATAGAATTTTAAAAAAATAATTGGATTTAACATACAGAACGTATTACCTTATAACGTCAGCAGACACGTCTAGTTTCATAGCCACAAAAGTCAAGCATGCGTTTGACATGCAATTAAAAAGTGTTCACATTTAATCTACACTAACCGTCGAATTAAACAGTCCAGTTTATACAGCCGATGTATTGTTTATACAGTTAATAAATACATTGTAACAAATAGTCCAGATAAGAAAACTTTTTTGATTTTTTTTTTCTAGATAAATTTTAACCGATGACTTTAATAAATATGTTTCATAGACTATAGATAATAGAGACTATAAATATATATTTTTTTTTATGTTAATATAAAATTTTAAACTTAATAGTCGTATGTGTCTTTGTTCGGGATAGCGATAGGCTTGACAGATTTCGATAAAACTTTCGAGTGATTTTAAATGACAAAAAAGTTATCATTTAGTGCTTGTTAAATCTATTCTAATGTTACTTATAGTTCTTTACATTTTAATTTCTTCAACTGACATAAACTATTCCAAAACTCTCTTAACTTATTAACCTAAATTTATTCTCTCGTAATGATTTTACGTAATTACGTCTTTTCTTATTATTATCTTAATTAAATACAAACTCTCGTTTGTGATGAGAAAAAAAAAACATCTTTATAATTGTATGAGATATAGACCGTACAATAAGTTGTTTATGAAATTTATTTAAGAAACATTTGTTAATGTATATGTGGTTTCCATGACGTCTGTTGGAAACCGACCGCAAAGCGTCTTGCGGTTACCGAGAAAGCTCTAAGACGTTTACAACAGTATTAACGTTTGAAAATAATATCACAACTCATATTAACGTCTCAAATACAATTATTATATAAATATACATTTTAAACATGTAAATTATTTCAGCTAGATCAAAGATAAGTATTGAATCAGAATATTGTACGGCATGAAACATTTAAACTTACTATATGTTCCATAACTATAATTAATTAAGTTTTAAGTAATTCCTTGTTGAATAAAAAACGGTTATGTAAGGAGAACTTAAAATATATTTGTGGTTTCATTCAATATTATTCAATGGAAATATCTGCAGTTATATAGATGTTATTGGTCTCTCAAATACTTAACTAAACTGTCTATCGTAAAACTCTAAAATAATATAGATTACACGTAAGATACGGCCATCTTGCTCTAAAGGACAATATTATGTTTTATTCAATTTATGTGAACTACGTTCAAGGTATATTGAGATCACTTAATTATTGTACTATAGTTGCATCATTAAAAATAATATATTACATAAAAACGGAAAAAATATAAATGAAAAAGAGAGCTTACTTCAAAAATACACAGAATTACAGTCGAATATATTTTAAATATTACACTTATAAATACGTAAATATTATAAACGGTACGAGAAGTTTTTATAATTAAGAACATTTGACTGTCTATGACGCTATTTGGATCCTAGTCTCGTATCTCAAGCTACTTATATTTAATATATTCCCGTGACATCCTCCAAGCCGTTCCCGATGCAGGCTCATAAAGGGAAAGGTTAAACACAATCTAAATGACAATGTCCTTAACTAATAGGCGTTGCGGTGCGAAGACGCATTGTGACCGAGATAATCCATCATTATAATATAACCAAACTAGGGATGGAACCGGCACATGTGATTTGTATCTGGTATATATATCTTGTTTTATCGATAGTTTTTTTACTATATTATAAATACAATTCGACTAAAATCCACGTCTATAGTCAATGATACTTAATTAATTTAAATCAGTAAAGTTATTTATGACAAGGGAAATGTAAAAAAATTTAATGAATGGAAACTAAACACAGAAATGCTTGTCTAGATATTTTATATTGGCATTATACGTGACATTATCAGAGTATAACCATATATTTATCTAAATTAAACATCATAAATTTTAAACTTGCATTCAGTTAGTGTTATTGAGAACAATTACAAAAATTAAAACATCGAATAAAAATCATCGATATATCACAGCGCAACTCTATTACAGCATCCCGACATAAATCAAACAACAGATTGATCGTATTATGTCAACATGCACAATCGGGATTTTTGCATAATAATTGTAATGCTTGTCAATTATTGAATAAAACATTACTTCAAGGCGCATGGGAACGTCTTGAAGAATTTGTCATTGCCAAAATTATGTTAAGAAGAATGTAGATTTTGGATTTATTTAAATTTTAGGTTTCATTGCTTTGTGGGAATAAAAAAAAAACAGACAAACGTGATTAATTACTTCATTTAAGTTGTATAATAACCAAATACAATTTTGTGAATTCTTTAGCGCTTTGGAAGTTGTGATCGTTATAATTATCGGGCATTTTCTACATTAATAAGAATTTAAATATTGAGTTTAAAAATTATTAAAAGAAAATTTATATCTACAACAATATGACCATTCTTTTAAATGTTCCGCTCGAGAAATAAGAATTCCTAATATTTGATCGGCTCGCTTCCATAACACAAAGGTGGAGAAGGGCACAGTACTTAAATCCTTTCGCGCCCCACACAATAGATCAATACCCAATAATCTTATAATGGCATTGTAAGGGTTGAGATGTAGACAATACTTTATTGAAAGCAATCGAAGGGTTAAGGTTCTTTAGCTCGGATTAGCAAAGCCGATTTAGCCTGACAGATGTTATTGGGGCCGCGATAACAGATAACTATCAGCGCATACACTTGTCATTTAGTCATTACACAGTATTAAAATTGTAATAAGACAAGAAAGCTTTTAGTGTTGAGAATTTGGAAAGCACATAGAAATAGGTTCAGTTCAGACGCAATTTTTTCTTAATAAATACTGTGTTGAAATTTATAAAAAGAACACTATTTTTATTTTACCATCTTTGCCAAGGCATGACCGTTATTACGAGACTAATTTTAATACAACTAAGCTGATACAGCACAAAGGAGCTTTTTCGTTATAAAATTATACATTAATTCCTTAAAAAATATGTCATCCTCATAAATCTCTGTTACTCAGCAATCAGTATTATCACTAAGCAAAATATTTTTTCCTTTAACCGCTATTGTCGCCGTCTGTGAGCTATCAAGTTTCGTATATCAGCGCTGAGATCGCACGCGCCGATGTCAAACTTAATAATCAATAGAATCAATATGAAATGAGAATTTTTAACCCTTTCATACAGTTATTATATTATTGTACTCTTTATATTTACACTATAGTGTACACGACCCCTATACTCACAGTACTATTGATAGAATATAATATTACTTGCAGGGTTCATTAAACCGACAAATTAAATGGCATAAAAACATTTATTGTATATTAATAAATAATCGATGTTATTTATGAAATCGATTCCGTTATCGATCTATTTAGAATTAATTAATTTTTTGTTTGGCAATAAACCAAGATAAAGTATGTCCAAAATTGGAATTGAAATCGAATATTTTATAGTAATTATTGTACGTTGTACACCATCTAGTTTTTTACCAAAGCATTGTTTAGGGCCATTACTCACTGCTGATAGTACTGGCCACGTAGGATATCTTTTACATTGTAAACATAACCTACTTTAATACTTGCGAAGATTTATGAAAGGAAAACTGCGAACGTCCCGTATGACGTGTACCGATGGTAACTTGTGTTAAGACAACAAGATATCATACCGTAGAAACATTGAATTCAATTAATTAGAATATAAATGTTTAATAAATTAATAATATTAACGTAAAGTGCGTGTCACACCTGCGTGTTCAGCAACTATACGTTACACTGGCTCTTATCAATGCACCTTTCTTTAAAATATCATCATATTTTCTTATAAAAACTATTTATACATTTTTTTTTTATTACAAATCTTGCATACATTCATAAAACGGTTCGCTTAAATAAAACATGATTTATCGTAAAAAAATATCTAATTAATTCAAATTCTTGCCCCACTGTTCTCACGATTATATTTTTTTTAATTGCAACCCAGCAGATGTTTTGTTCGATACGAAAAAAATAATACAACCGAATATAAATCTAAATAATCATCAAACAATGAATGATCAGATGATGATGACGAGTAAAACCGGCTCACAATTAGACGCACAAAAGAAATTGAAGGGACAAAGTTCTTGTTCCAGTACTTTAATTATTCACCATAAGATCCACCCGGTCTGAGATCTCACGGAGGAGCATCGCTAATGATATAAAAAACGTGACCCCCGAAAGAATTTTTTTGAATAAAATTAATAGAACCTAAAATAAAGCTCAAAATAAACACGCACTCAAAGAGACAGTATTAAGACTTTAATATGCAAAGGAGTATGCAGAATTAGGGCGGCCGGGACTGGCTATGCAAATCACCGTGCGAAGTGACTGTAAAAAACAAATAGTCTAAAAACTCCTCTATGGCTGAATGATAAATATAAAAACAATTTTTGCATTGTCTCGTCCGTACATAAATCGTAGGGCCGTACGTAGTTCCTTGTGAGTAACGGGACAAGTTTAGTATGCAAATTGCGGATGGCTGGTAATCTTTTATTTTAAGGGAATCTCTTTGTGTTTTATCTACAGCGTATAGTCGCGCGGATTCCGCGGGGTAGGAACATGAGAAAAACTTTGTATGAGACATTAATGATTCTACATATGCAAATGTGTACTGTCTTCGCTGTGGGAGCCTTGTTCTGGGGTGATCTTTGAGAACCGTTGAATTTGCTTAACGTTTTTTTTTTTAATTATTGTCTCGAATTAACTGACAGATTTTTTTATTTTATTTTTTTTGTATATAATTTATTTCAACGTTGTATTGTTTTTAAGTTCCCTCCATACATTATATATGGATAGATCTAACTAAGTCCTATATACCTATATTTAGGGTAAACGGTAACTGATAATTATTTTTTTGTATGATTAAGTATGATTAATTAAATACTTGTGTAGGACAGTTAGTAAATCAACGTTTAGTTTTGTTATAACCTCTTCATTTTCTTACGCCATAAAAAATATACATACATATTTTTTTCGTTTTATTCTTACGTATTTTTAATATGATAAAAATATCTGGATTGTATTACTCTTAATGACAATTTTATTTTAATTCAACCTCTTTTTATATTACAGGTATGTGCAAGCAACCCTTCCTCATAAGGTATTTATCTCCCTTATAAAATCGAAAAGTAATATACATGTTTGTTTCATTACATTAACTGTAACTAGAGTTATGTTATTGCAGATATAATTTAAAATAAAAATAATTTAATACTACTGACATAACTCAATCAAACTATAGACATCTGTCGGTAGCGTAGGGAACTATTAATTATAGTTTCATAGATCTCCAATAGATGGAACGAGTGGGACGATTTACGATCAATGATGTATGTGTACGAAGATATTTATTTTATCTACCTATAAAGAAGCTTCAGCAAACATGGACTAAAAAATTTTATATATAAACTCAATAATATATTTAATAATTTCTCTCTCCGAATCAAATTTACAGCATAATTATTTGTAGTCTTCAATGCAATAAATTTTAATAGAATTATCGTTTAACAGCTATTAAACAATTAATTCTTGAATATTATATTGAAATTAAATAAATCGGCGCAAGCGCAGCTCACATACGACGATCTCACACAGACATGACGCACACGCACACATACACAGCTGTATGAGGAATGACTCCAGCCATGTGGTAGTCGCCAAGTATTTTGACGAATTCCGAATAGAACAGACATGCGTTAGAAGGGCATCAACACCAACAGAATATAGTTTTTTTTTACTTGTACACTTTTATATATATATTGCGAGAATTCGTAGTTATTTTACTGAGTTTTACTATAAAACTATACCAATGTATGCAATTTGAATAGGGAAAAGTTAATAAAAAGGTTTGATATAAGAAATATCACGTTATTCAGTTGTTTAGGTGTTTGATTACATCGTAAAATATTAACTTATTTACCAATACATTTGTGGTAAACATCATACAAATTAAGTTTCGTAAAACAGGTCTTATAATATTTGAGTTGCACTGCCGGTGTAACGTACTCGGCGCCTCCCATGACGATGCATGAGGAGGGGGAGTCAAACCTGATTTTCGGTCTATGTTGACCTTGTGGCGGACATATTACATCACACGGCTTGAAACGCTATAATTCATAACCTTCACATACAAATATAAACTTTATTTTTAACGCGATTAAGTATATATTTCAATGTCGTTACATAGCGGTTATTTAGACGTTATCAAAACGAGACGCTTCTATTCAACGGTTACTAAGTAATGTTTTCCGTCAATGTCTTTCCGCGTGTGTTTTTGATAATTTAAGGTTTTCATTGGTTTATTTGGCTTCAATTCTATCTGATAGTTCATTTTATATAAATCAATTAAATTATACATTACAATAAAATTACAATGGGAATTAATACCGATGTTATATGAAGGTGGGTTAAGACTTTAGAACTTGGATTTATTAAGAGAATTATAAAGAAAAAATTGTATATGTATAAAAGATTTCAACGAGCATATCGTTGTTAATTTTAGTTTATAAATAAACTTAATTAAAACATTAAAAACCTTTAACGACACACTCTAAGACATTTAAATTATATATATAAATAAAGAATATAACATTATCATAATAAAACATAAATTATAAGACTATTTATATCTTCAACGAGGATTCGCATTTCGCTGGACACGTTAATAAATAATTTTGTAAGATTAATATTTTAAATTTAAATAAATAACTACGAAAATTCGAAATAATTACACCTAACGTAATTAAATTTAATAATAAAATCATGACTTAAGAATAACTTTAAATAATTTTATTTCATAATTAACATTTCCTATATAATTATTATATATATATGAGTGATCCTACTCAAAAATCACAAGACGTTCGAGTACAGACAGACGTATTTAATTATATTTCTATATAATATAATGTTTTAGCCAAACTAAGCAGATAGCTAAGTCACTCAAGGTCGACGGTGTCTCGCTCGAGCGAAAAGCTTTTGAAAAATCAAATCATAATTACTAAGAACCGGATTTGAATACTGCAATTAATGTTAATATGTGTTTAGAGAACCTGCTTCACTATATTCAGTGTTTTATTTGATATTTAAAATTGATTTGTTAATGTTGTCTCTGCTAACATTAGATTGACTACCGAATTTCTCGGAGTCATTTCGATTTTTAAAATTAAAATCGATATTATAACGTCGAAAAAAAATATCGATTTTAAAACAGATTAATAACATCAGCTGTATTGTTTTTAATTCGATTATATCGCAATGGAGATAAAAAATCAAAGTATATCAATAGTTACGGTCTTAAATTATTTCATTCAAGGTCATAAAAAATATAACACTGTTATACTTATACATAAAAAACAATTGCCGGCCATTTTGTTCTTAAAAAAAAAACTTATCGCTTTTATAAAAATTTGGGTCAACACCGTATTTGTCGTTTTATTTAAATATCTGACTCAGAGCTAGCGGTTCATTCGTGTCCCTTTATAATTTTATCGTTTGTTTACATTTTTTATATATATGTATATAGAAAATCATCTACGAATTAAATAATTCTTAATCGTAATGACTAAAAAGGTTTTTTTAACGCTCGAAGCTGTTTATATCACAATATAGGACTTGTACAAAATAACACTGGCCGGTATATGAAAAAAAAAATGAATGACAGTTCGTTAGTTGAGTTATAAAAGAGTTTTCATATTTTAAAAATAAATATTAATAAGTTTCGTTTATTAAAATATACGTTCAGAAATCTTCAAATGTTAGTTGGCTGTGTTGCGTCACACCTTCAAAGTCAAGGCCACGCGGAGGTAATTAATTTTAGATATGATGTTAAAAATTTATAAGTACCTACATATATTTTTTTATTATTATTATTATAAATCATTGGAAGTTGAAGAATTACACTCCACAGACTATTATAGAGTGATTGCGTGTCAAGAAACATTACAGTCGTTAATAATAAAATGGTTTACCTTTGTTGTTTGTTTAAACAATACGAATATATACACGTATACAATACATACATACATATATATATACACATGTAAATAAGAATGAATGTCGTCGTTACATGTATTTAATACAACAAATAGTTTGTTTACTCTTTACTATATTAACATTTAATTTTATATATAAAAGGTTTATTAAATACATAAAGATTCATAAAAATATTATATATATAATAATTTTTATTATAACGAACGGATACGGATGCATGTGTTGTATTGCTATCTGTTCTATCAGATTGATTGACGTGAGGCATTAGTTTGCGGTGGCCATGAGTCTGACTAGCAAAGGATAATATTTGAATATGAAAATAAAACACAATTTTATAACCATATTAATTAAAAACAACGAATAAAAAATATGCATTAAAAAAACAATAATTTCAATATCATCAAGCTATATACGTCCATAGATTACTAGCATCATGGTGTCCCTAACGACAGGTTTTCGAGGTGTATCTGACCTCATGGTACATAATATAATATATGTAATAACACTTCCAATAACTCAGTCATTATGAACACCAAATAACGTACAAACTCCAACATAAACAATTTAATGCCTAGTTCCCTTCGTATCTCTTCGACTGTTGTGAAATCACGTGTTATTCTTAAGCCCTTCAATGATAAATATGAATTGAAAATATACAAATCATATATACGATAACAAAAAACTTAGACTTTTCTATATATAACACTACTATAAACCGCTGGATTTACGATTATTCTGTGAAGATTTTTAGAATATCGATGTATCAATCAGAATAATTTTATCGATATCTTTTTTGCCGTCACTATATTATAACTTCTGCTAATCTGTAATAACAATTCAACATAGAGATAAATCAACTCTATAGAACACAAGCGTAAAAATTATAGAGCCATGATTTACTATTCGTGTGTATGACATCATGCTTTAATTTATCGACTACAAAGAAATTGACTCTATCAGAGTCATACAACTTAATACTCATATAATGACCCTAAATGTTTAGAGTAAATTTAATATATTTTAATCACCTTTTATCTTATAATATAGATAATCAAAATCATTCTCGTCTTTATAATAAACATTTGAAGAATTTATTTTTATTATTTATTTTAAACTATTATTACTAATTTGATTTTACCCGACCCATGTTACTTAGGCCATCAATTATTCATATCTGATTGTTATCGTCTTAAAACAGAAACAACATATACTATGCATTATGCTTACAGTAATTCTCACCAATTGTTTTTTAGCAAAGCGTTTTAACCAAAAAAATAACTGTCGATCAATAAAAAGTTTTTTAAAGAATAATATACAATCTCAGTGATCTTCAATTTTAAACTAAACCATTATTCCATCTTACGTTTCATATTTAAGTCATTTTTATTATAATCAACAAACGATTTTAACAATCCTCTGTAATAAATTTTATAGAGCGGTTAAGTGAGAGCTTACGCCAATGTTTTTTTCCATACGTTTCCTGAACTTGAACTTTGTGATAGAAAACACTAAACTTCACCCCCGCCATCAATACGCGTTGATTTACAACTGACGCTTTCACATCGATAGCATAACGTGGACAAGCATGCATTTAAAATTTTATATTACTATATGTTTTCATATAATCGTATCATCGTAAAGTACATTTTGTTATGATGTAATATTGAATAATATATTCGTAATATCTCTATACTATAACATAGCTGGAGTGTCATCAAAGTGACAATTAAATATACAAATACAACGCTATAGATTTACATATATATGGGTGCATTATATAGAAACAAAAATAAAATTAATTGAACTATTTTAAGGTAAATTTTAATCGTATAACATTATTATATTATCAAAGCATTTTATAATAGACGTATATCAGTATTAGTCTAGCGTCAGCGAAGACAAGTGTGCAACACATGTGATAGACTTAGACCGCTCCTACAGTCTACAGTATGGATAAATATTAAGTCTACGGAATAATTCTTTATTTTGTGCATATTGATTTATTTAAAAGCGATTTATATATGACCGAGATATTTAAAGATCTTCGCATTATTTGGTCGTGATACAAAAAATTTAATTATTATATATAATTTTTGTTTAATATTTATTGTTAAATAAAATTGACGCATTGCATATATACATATGTATGTAAATGTATAATTATAAAATTTAAATTTGGAATATTCATAAAATCGTTAGTTTATCTCTTTTCGTATCTGATATGTTACGATTGATTAAATTGAAAAATCTCTGAAATCTTCCCACCGTCTTTCAACTAGCGTATCACCGGATCATATATAAAAAAATGCTTTAAAAAATCCCGCCATGCCAACACCTGTCGCGCCTACGCATCCGCCAACCGCTGTCTTTTATTCAAGATGGCGGACCATCTGTCAAAACTGATATTAAATCATTTAATTATTCCACAATATGACATTTAGTTTAAGGCACAAATTAATTATGTAGGCATTTTATTCCGGATATTTTTGTAATTGCAAATTGATTTCGATCCGTGACGAATACTTTATATAAACTTTAATTGCTACTACAGATCGTCTACATTAAATAATAAACGCAGAACCGACTTCACCGTGTGCATTCTAGATATTTATTGGCAAAACTTAGGCACTAGTCCATTACAGTGTTATGTTTTATTTGGAACAATTCGCCTAAAACCCAAAAAAGGCCATAGATATCAAAAGATATTTTGCAACCGTTTGATCTGACCTCAGTCTAATTTCAAAATTCTCGGCCACAACTTGACCCGAGTTATGCAACAAAAACCAACAATGACTTCACATTCCAAAGGGCAAAAACATCGTAACGGGTTCCTTAGTAAAACGAGCCCGAAATCTTTTTCTCGAAACGGAAGCAAAAAGAACTATCCACAAAAAGTCTACAATGACTTTTTGCAAATATAAACCCGACTTTTTTCCAGCACGCGTTTGAATTTTTAAAATTGTTTTTTTTTTTTTTGCT
Source organism: Danaus plexippus (assembly GCF_018135715.1). NCBI lineage: Eukaryota > Metazoa > Arthropoda > Insecta > Lepidoptera > Nymphalidae > Danaus > Danaus plexippus. The sequence goes on along the minus strand of NC_083552.1, from coordinate 1,328,468 downwards.
TTGGTTTTTCTCGTTGCCTTAGGTCATGGTGTGACATCGTTTGTAATCAATTGTCTTACAAATATTGTATAACACTTTGTTTGTAGCGTAAACATATTGTAAATGTTTTTTTTTGTCTATGAGTTTAATATTATAATCATTATTAGAAAAAAAAAAATCTCCCTCCGTGCATTTTAAAAACCTTTATAATATTCAAATAACTAAAGAAATACAAAAGCAGTATCGAAGTTGAAAACAATTTAATTTGAATTTTAATTGCTCTGTGTTAATTCTATAGTCTTTTATTTTGTTGTTTTCATCTTATTTAGGATGACGTCTTATATATTGAGATGACCTATGATAGTGACAATTAATTTAAATCTATGCTAAAAATTTTATTCTCAATTTTTCTTATTTATAAATATAAAAACTCTTTTAATTTTGTATGATCATATGATAGGGGAATCCCCTTCTTCACGTTACGAAGACGCTATAATATATACATATGTCTATTCGCAGTCCGCTTTAATTTTATGTAAAACCAAAGAATGGTAGTAGTATTTAAATCTTACTGGAGTAACCATTGAATTATAACTACGCGTTTACGATTTATTATCATATATAATAATAAAATCGCGAAATTAATATAAAAAATATAATATATATATATAAATATGTTACGTCAAACATTATAACTTATTTGTATCTTCCACCCAGCTCTTTCTATGATTTCGTTGGCATTTTCTTTAAGCTGTTAATAAAAACCAGAAATATTATTAATGTTTCAATAGTATAAATAATGTTCATAACTTAGAATATTCTGTAATACATTGTTAACATTATGTTACTCCGTCAGACGGACTTGGAACTTCCATGTTCATGCAATTAAATTAAATCCTTGTATGTATTTGCGTTACGCATGTGTGCGTTAATGCGCAGACGCAGCTATGCGATCCCGATGTTGCATACTGTTCTCACCCCCGCTAACGTAGTTCGTTAAACATACTTGATACTTTTATATATTCAATGGATATACCCTTCATTACTTTTCTACAACTAAACATTGATTGAATTACAACTATGATAGAAATATAGAATTAAATTATTACTAGTTATGACTAAAATCAGGTGAAATAGTTTTACTTTGCCGTCTCGTTTTTCCGTATATAATTATAGAAGTTCTGAATGTCTTATTAGCCTTATCAAGTCGTAAATCGTTAAAGCAATAAATAATAAATTATTCAGTTTTGTTTATTTAAGTATTTTTTTATATTATTATATAAATTCACCTGTATGTTGAATGTTAAGTTTCAAAATGGTCTAATCACAGTATAAAAGCTATGCGTCGTAGGCGTACAAGGGTGGGTCGCATAAAGGAACCTTTTTTTTTAACATCCACCAAAAGATTTTTTCTACCTGCGAACCCGAATTCTACCTGACACTGTGCCCATGCGCAGAATCTAACATGTTTAAGAAAAAATATCTAGTGTGAGCATTGAGGGGGCTTTTTGCTAGATTTTTTACTGTAACTTCACTTGCTATAAACTTTAGTTTTTGTAAATTTTTTTGATGTTTATATCTACTCGAAAGGGTGATAATTTTGTTGCTGTTTAGAGGTCATTGACATTTTGCACCAAAAAATATATACATATTTTGTGTCTAATATCAAAGCGTTCGGAATTAAAATGGCATAAAAATATCAAGTTTATTTGGCAACGTCATAGTTTCGAACTGAAATTATATACACCATTCAAAACTAGTTGACCTTCAGCGAGTTGCCTCTAGATCACTTGTAAGTTTAAATATGATGAATGATCATACCAAAACATCATTTCAATGTAGATATTACTTTATAAATTATTACGGATGTTTAATAAACACGTAATACTTTTTTTGCCTTCAATAATATTAACGCGAAGTACAGCCTTTGGTTGTGTTATATACAAGTATGGCTACTTCGTTTACGAAACGACCGACAGCACTTCCTAGTTATATTATATACAGAATGTTGGTCGGTTTTCAACTAAATAACTCCTAAATAGATTTTTAAGTAATAAAAAAGAACTTATTACTTAAACGCAAATTTAGTTCTAAATCTTACGATATTCCTTAAAAACTGTTTGATTAGTATTAAATTTAAAACGTATACTATAATTAATTTTATTCGATTGAGAAGTCAAATCAAATCCATCACGAAATAATATTTTATTTATTATGTTCACCGAAGCAATGTGTACAGCAACTCAATACAGAAGGTATCAGTTTTTAGGAATGGCCATGACTTTAACGAAAAAAAACTAGTAGGTATGAGCTCAGTGTACCCCGGCTTAGTATTAAAAACATATGAAATAAGTTACATAATTAAAATTTTAAGCAATAACTTCGACGAAACTTTTCTTAATGTGTGATATGTACATTTTTTTATAATAAAATAAATATGTATTAACATGACTATTTTTTAATTGCCGATGTAACGGTAAGTGTTAAAATACGCCAAAACAATCGTGACTTGCTGTATCGAAATCTTTAGAGGCAAGTTACAAGTATTTGATTATATTAAACGAAATATTTGCTTAGTTCCTCATATATTATTATTCAATTATATCTCAAAAGTGGATTTTAACGTATTTTTATTTCGTTATAAAATATTACAGATTCCGTTCAAATTATATGCGTATATAAAATACTTCAGTGTCAAGTTAATACTGTATCTTGCCCCTATATAATGTGGATGAAATCTTATAGTATTCTTTATATCCTTGTCAAACTCTGATTAAAATAAAAATGCCCTCAAAAAATTTTTGTCCAAACTGACCTAATAAAAATTCGACAATGCGATAACTTAAAGGAATAAATCACACAAAAAACATAATAGGTGAACAATATTTAATCAGAGACCATAAAATTGAGCACAAAGAGAAAAAATATATATTTTTCGTCGTGGGAGATTTTTTTTCGCTATTAAAAGCTTCTTTTTTTAGTAAAAAAGGGGATGTGCTTTTGTCGTGACTCAGGTGGTTGGTATGAATAGCGAATTCTGTCGAGGAATTGGCAGGAAAACTATGATGAATAGAGTCCTCGCTGAGTCAAACTATTCTAAAACAATGTTGAGGATATTCATGAAATACACTTGGTCCGTGTCACTTATGTTTTCGCCTCTATAAAATACCATTACGTATAAATCTACCTTTATGTACATATTTTTAGTACGTTAAATAAGTAAAGCAACCTTCAAAAATTTGATAAACTTATATCTTCGTTATGTTATCTTCAACGTAACCTTAAAACGCATAATTTGCGATATGAACTAATAACATAAATTAGGCGAAGTCGCTTGACGGACAGACGGACATCTGTTTGTCCACTACCCGAATATGCTTTTGTTAGAGTTTTAAAATCTCCAAAAGCACCTCGCAGGGACGATGATAAATCCCTAAACTACGGGAAACGCGCAGAGCCCTGTAGCAAATACTATTAGTATTGCTTCATGGCATCCATAAATGAAAGGACATATCTCCACAGAAGATACTCTACATTTGATCTTATACTGTTGATCTACACGACAAATTTCTTTACAATTAACAAGAAATAGGCTATTAAGTTTTAAGGGATGGTTTACAAGATGTTACAAATGATGAACAGATTCTAAACGACTTAAACGACATTAATTTCAAATAGAAATAAGCTCTATGCTATTTCAAATAAAGTAGAATTTCTGTTAATCTATGCTTGTGATAAAAGTATTACCAGCTATAGGGATGTGCAGGTAAAGAAATTCGAACGTTTGAGGGATGATGAAAAAAACAAGGGTCGATTTTAAGATACAAAGGCTGGTGTCGGCGTCAAGCTGTGCGATGGATGGAGTAAGGATGCAGTTTTAGATTCTACTGCTGATTTCGAAAATCACTTCGAGGCAGTTAATTGAATATGACCACTTGAGACTTCGTTTGAATTACTCATCGCCCACAGACCATATTATTTTGGAATAACTATCAATATTCGTATGACCAGCATATTCGACTAAGGACAAAAGCATCCATTTTTAAGTTTGATATTCATCATAATGTTTGTTTTAATAACAACTAATGAGCAATAATTTACTGAAGAAAAAAAACATTTGCATATTGAATTAGGCATCCCTTTGAAGTCATTTATGACGCACATGTTGTCTTATACGAAAAAACTTAACAAAAAATCTGATTCAGCTTTATATGTAACCCCTAATATGGGGGTAGTTGGTCCACTCGTGGGGCGAAATTTTTTAGGGCAATGAAAAACTGGGCGCCCATCTTCCGACAGGAACAGGATCTTATTTGATTATAATAAACATTATAATAAAAAATATAAAACCAGGTGCGGGACTTTGTTTTTTATTTTCAATCGTATTGTTTGTCTTGTAATATCCGATCTGTGAAACACCCTTTGGTTAAAAGGATATTTTTGAAAAAACAATTGGGGCTCATTTTTTCTCAGTAGCATTTTGAGTGTCCACAAAAAGCAGGAAAGTGAAAGTCTTCTTTACATTGTTTTTTCTTAATTGCGCTTCGTAAAACATTCTTTATCACGGCGGCTTCCTAACATTTATTGTAGAGCAAGCCAGTCCGTTGGAACACAACACAACGTCGGTAGCTTTGTTCTCGGCTATTAATAGGTTATAAAACTTATCAGCTGAGGTACTCAAATTATATTATTTCAAATCTTGTTCTTATTCCGGTTTTAAACATTTGCGTGATGAATGATCCGGCACTCGCACGCCTATTCCTTGACCACGGAATGCTGTTACTATTGAACCAAGCCGAATGTGTAATCTATTTACGCATCCACTGCGTCTTTTGTTTTAGTCATCATTACAAAATCGATAGAAAAATCAGCAACGGATATTGTCCATTGAAGCTTTGGTACTAATGATTAATGTAATATGTTTCGAGATCTGAAATGGCGGGCTCCTAAAATACAGGTTCCGTTCTAGCTCTAGATAATATGATGACGCTAGGCGATTAGTTGGCGTACATGTATTTTATTGTAATAAGTCATTATCTCTTTCCTGTTGCTTTGAGATGTAATGAGATGAGAGTTTCAAAATGTTACCAAGTAATTGGATCATTAAAAGTAATGCAACAGTGGTCTTAAAATTTATTGTCTTAAAACTTTTATTTGAAGTCATATACATTGGATGTTGTGAGTAAAAAGGTCTTAAGGGATATGTAAATCGCTAGGAGCACCTGAACCACGATTCGAATCTACCAATCCTATCCACATCCTACTTCCGCGTCCAAAACAGGTGATTTTTTATTGAAATGAAAAAAAACCATTCAACTGTCTGTACAACCCTTGCATTAAAAAGACATAAAAGATCATTGAAGCACAAACGAAAATGAAATTACGAATGTAACAACCCTGGTAATATTTTTTTTTACAACTTTTTTGACTGTTTTAACAATATTCACTATTGTTTTTTTCTTTGTTCATATTTTATAAACGTTTAACTTTTTTAGAGACAAATGTCCTACGTAGGAAAAAATTTTTAATATAACAGAACGTAAAACAATCTCACACTAAATAAAAAAGTGATAACTTAGTAATAATCATACAAATAAGGTCATAACTTTATCTATATAACTGACGACTATGTCTAGACTTAGCAACGTTGATAATTTCGGTGTTACAATAACCGGTGACTAAGTCTATTCTTATCTTTACAGGTTTTTTGTCTTGAGCACGCGTGAGTCGTTGTTTATATATTTTTTTTATATTTACTTTATAAAAACCGTATTGAATTTCTTTCTTTCATGTAATATGTAGTTTTTCTCGTGTGCCAGATTGATTTTTTTAATTACGTTGCCTCTCCATAGCCTTAACTTTATGTAAATTAATACCATCTTAAATTTAAATATCAATCATCGACTAGATAAATTATCTTTCTCATGTGTACGTTTGATGAGTTGCATTCATTAGCAAATTATTTTTATAAAATTGTTTTTAAACACGTATATGAATTGATTGTACAAATTTTATAAGAACATTCGTATTATTACACTATATATTGTATGTTCTGATAAAATTTATTTTATTTATTTATGTCAACATAGTAATCACATTGATTACTTCTGCTTACGTCTAACTTAGACGTATTTAAAATTTTATTTTTTTACGATACCCATAACAATAATAAAAATACCGTCCCTATTTTACTTTTACTTTTAAGGCTATCGATTTTTACAACCTTAAAAATTGAAAGTATAATTTCTATTAGGGGGTAATAAAACTACCCCCTTTGTTTCATTACGATATTGGACACTTCCGACACAATTACTTCTGTTTTGTTCAAAAAAAAAATATAAATATATATACAAAAAGGCTTTGAAACAACAACACATTTTCTGATGATTTGATAATATTTTATCTAAGTTTAGTTGTAAGAAAGTAATTGTTATTTATATTAAACTTTTGAAGTTACAATAACTAAAATTGGTTTCAAACCTTTTCTGTGACAGTTGGATCTAAAAAACTAAGCAAATTAAACCATACTGATATATTATGCATTTTAACTATCAATTAAAATAACATTATATGAAATTACTCTTAGCTATTAGAAAATGTTCCACAAATACATTTTTTTTCGTGAAAATCTTTTATTTGAGATCTATATTATCACAGAAACACATCCTCATATATACTGGTATGTGAACACAATCTATTAATATCACAAAAAATTGTATGTGTCACTGTTAGTACTTAAAATTTACAGGAATTTATTACCAAAACAGTTTCTTTTGTAGGTAAATTAGTGTTAAAAGTCAATATATTATTAAAATAATGTTTTTTGTGTTATTTCAATGTTACAGTAGGTATCGATTGCACTCGAATTTGCTATTTAATTATAATTTCAAATGTTCATACAAAATTTTGACCAGCCGTAATCTGATGAAAACTTTACAATTAATCGTACTTTGTAGGCTAAGCAATAATAGCTTTCAAATATTCATCACTTTCAATCCAACGTACACATGACTAAATGTTTAATTTTAAGGTAATGGAAGTATATATATTTTTTTAATAATATTATTTAGTGACCTCCAGTGACGTCTCAATATTATTATATCAATATCTTTAATATAAAAACTTTTTTGATCAACGACACAAAAAAGTCTAAACTGGTTCCATCCTTGCATACTATTAACCACCCTCATTTAAGTCTGGTCAATGACAGCCCTGTTTTAATCAATAAGTTCTTTTTCCCGTCGCGTCCTTGCTTTATTTTTTTTTTCTCCGGCGCGACATTCTGCGCGAATTACGTTTATATTAAGTGTCAATCAGCGCGTTACATTTCACGCATGACGCTACATTGACATATTACCCCATTTTCGTAGAAATCGTAAAAAAGCTCAAGCAAAAAGGCGAAAAAGCTCTGCCAAAAAATCGTCTACCGAACGTATCTCGTAACGCCGGTCTTGTAGCCATTTTAATTATTATTTAATACCGAGGGACGAGCACGTGGCGACGTATTCCCTCTTGCTTCCTCGTCAGGGGAGCAGACGGACCCGCCGTCGTCCGTCCCTCTCGCACGGAGCCCACTTACACACATAAAAATCGTGAATAATAAAAAATGTGTTCACATTTTTTTCGCTTAACCACCGTTTGTGTGTGTGAGTGCGGCCTCACGCTGCTAGAACGAGAAGCAGCTATCCACGAGAGCAGTTCCAACTTCTCCCCACTCCTATTTTTTAAGCTCCGCTGTATTTGTCCGCGTCCGTGTATTTTTTTCCACTTTATGTGTTAGTGTACCCCTCGCTCGGTGTTGTTCACTTTTTCTACTATAGATCTGAAATTCAGTCTCGTTTTTGCCGCGTCGGTCTAAAGGCGGGCGAACGGGCGTTTTGTATAACATTTTTGCTGTTGTCGAGTAGCCGGCAGCACAGCCAGGAGTATAGAGGCCGGCTTCGTAACACATGTCTTAGCGTACCTCGCTGCAATCGGTGCACGCGCAAACAGACGGGTGCGATAAGGATAGAGCGACCATCACGTGTGGATATCAAAATATAGCACACAAAAATATTGAATACAAAAAAAATATATATATTATCCGAGGATTCGGAACCTAGTAACGACGCTTCGCATTCATAACTTAACATCAGCACGGCTCGGTGTTTTTTCTCTCTAGTTTTTTAAATGTTTATTTGCCGGTCGCACGTGAATTTTTTGATATATTTTGGCTGTCAAGCCTGGGACTGTGGCCTTCTGGACTTGTTGTGACACTGTGTTACCTTATTATGTGATATTTTTGTGACATTTAGATAGGAACAAACTGTGATTTATTATGGTGATATTGGTGATTTGAAAAATGTTACATTCATTATAAAAGGTATGTACAAAAAAAAGTTAATATATATTTTTTTTTAATTTAAATTGAAGGTATTTAATTAGAATGTTTAAGAGCGAACCCTCTTGTCTGTGAGGGGAGAGTGTTTTTTACGTAATATCTTCCCCCCAGCGTTGGCTGTATGCTAAAAATCGCAGGCCAGTCGTCGTCTGTCAACGGCGACCTTGAAGTGTACCCAAACTATAATATATACGGAAACATTTGACATCAACAGTGTACAATGATTAAAAAAATAATTTGTATTCTACACTCCGGTCTACTTCTTTGTTTGTAAATAACGGGATTACTTTACATTATTTTATATTCTAAGTAAATACCTTCAAAAATTTTTTTTTATTTAAAATGTTGTCTGAATTTAGTGTCATTAAATTTTCATATTTTTTCATTGATTATGTTACATATTTAAAACAATAAGTCAGTTCTTTAAATCTAGCAATCAAAAGTATTTTGTTCTTTTTCCGTGTGTGACAGAATTAAAAGAAAATGTGTGATGTTTATGAATTTTTTTTTCGTTAAAAAATTTGTTGAGTTAATTGAGATTAATCGACGGAGATCTAAAAATGGTTTTATTAAAAAACTTAGATTGTACAATTCTCTATTATTCGCTTCAGTTACTACGAAATTAAAAATTTTGCAACGACAATATTACAGAAAATTTCAAGTGAAGTTTCCAACGAAAAGTATTGCAAAAGAAATAATGATAAAAATATAATATTAGTCGAAAAAATCACAAATATAAAAAACTATTTTTATATTATGATATATATCAAATTCAATTCTGTCAAACACTTCCCTATTTTAAGACACGTAAAGATTACAAATCTTAAATTCGATCGACCGTGGGGCCCGGTACTGAGTTCAACAAAGATTAAATTATTAACCAATATCACATACGCATTTGTGGTCTCTATTTCTATTGTATTAAGCGTCAAGGTCCGATGAATAAATCTAAACCAACAAGACTGTACGTTGGTCATGTATTCGGTACGCGCAATTATTATCTTTGACAGCTGTGTATAGTAAGCTTCACGTACAGTTAGAAACATAAGTGCTTTACGTAATTATTAAAAAAAAAATAAACATTATAGACAAAATAAGTATGTATGATTTAGAAATAATTACAGACAGAAATAATTTAAAGTTAATTTTCATAAAATATAGAAATTGTTTAAATATAAGATATGTTGTAATTATTGTAAGTTAAAAACTAAAAAATATTTATGTATTTTTTAATTAAGTTTTATTAATTGATATTAAACAACGAATCTGTTCAACGACGTAATTAATACACACCGTACCCGTGGCTGTACAAGAGCGTGTGATTACAGAAGCCTTATTCGCTGCGGCATGTGGGCTAGGGGCTAGATCATTGACACAACCTACGCGGCTAGCTCGTCACCTGCTAGAAAAAAGACGTTTTTTTTGTACTATGAATCTTGTTTTAAATATGTCCGCGACTATACGAAGCTGTCAGACAAGTTCTAAATAAACAGCTAATGTTTTTAAGACTTTCTAGAGCACTTATGCATCGTATTAAATTCGGACAACATTCTAGTCTAATGAAATTATGATTAAAACTCATTATAATATCATATATTCCAGATAAAACGAAGGATCTCTGCGAAATTCCATGACACACACATCAAATACCAAGGGATATTTAATACAGAAGAATATTTTTATATGATAGTGCCAAATAGGATTTAGAAAAATTTTAAATACATTTATTTTGATAATTAGATAGGACATAATAAAATACATCAAGATGATGGAAGGGCGCACGATCGACTACAGGCCCGACGGTGGAGGTCTTGACTACCACAACTCACCGCTCATGGCAGAAATACCAATAGACAATTACTCCCACATCCACAGAAGTATAGAGCATTTAAGATCAATAGGCATGGCACCACCGATAGATTCGCATAGACATTTAGCAGCTAACCTGACGGATCTTAGAAGATACGAACATCCTGATGATATGCCGGAGATAAAACCGTCCGTTCTGAGGCTGTCGGAGTTCAAGAGCGGCCTCCAGGACATGAGAATCCACAACGACCAAGAAAATGATTTACAGCGTCAAATGACACCCCACGACGATGGCAAAGGATACAGCGCGCCGTCGACGCCTCTATCAGAAAACGGTGGACAAAGCATCCAAGAAGAGAAGGTTAGATTTTATATATGAAGTTATCATAATTATTTTGGTATCCTTGGAACCTTTCGGAAGTTCTCGTCTTCTGACATCATGTTCATAATAACGAGGATCACGATATAAGTCTGTTCCGCGTAACAGAACATTAATCTCGCTGTAATGCTATTTTGGCCAACGTTTTTCCTAATATGTCCGAGTACACGCTTCCTCGTTCAATTATTATTTAACATTTTTACAAGTGTCTATTAACATTAGTCTGTAGTGTACTTAAAAGTCACTAGTGTAAGACTTTTTGAGTGTCCACGTATTTGCATAGCAATCGCCTTAACAAAATTCAAATATATTCAGCATTAATGGCGATATTATAAAACATTAAGTTATTAAGTTGTCTCCAATACACATTACACATGAATATTCTTATCGGATCAAAACATTCTAATACCTTAACCTGAACAGCAGTAAACAGAATCCGACATAAGTCATATAAGAATATTTCTCTAAATCAATTTTTATATTTTAATGATAAAAACGTTTTCTCTCGTTGCATTAAGCCAATATCATCTTTAATATTTGGTTGTTAAGTGCCAAAATCACGAATTTCCGAAACGAAAGCCTCCATTACGCTTGATGAGTCCGGATGTGCCTTGAACGTACAAGGTCAGCCGTACTCAGGTCGATTAGAGGTTGTAAAGGACAATAAGTACAGTCTCATGCAATAGATAAGAACTTTTGGTACATGTCGCACTCAGCTAAACTCGTTCAATCTGTACTCTCAGGCATGAATTACTTGTGTCAATTTTTAATTATCAACCTGATATTGATCTGATACAATTTACTGATAAAAAACAATTTAATTTAACATTTTAGTATACGGAACCCAGTTAGGTTTGTTCAGATCGGTCTTAACTCAGTCGCTTCCGTGAAGATCGCGAGTTAATTTAAACATTTTAAGTTGGTAATTAAGTATTACTGTGTATAATTTATACAACTTATCTCTCACATCTCACACAACTTCCATTGTTTTGATAATTAGTCTATGCATTTTTGAAGATTTTTATAATTAATGTTTCGTTATAAACTAATATGTTATTAATGACATAGTGACCAAATAACCTACCGAAAACTTGGTCTTTTGTATAAAAAACATCAAACGATTGAGATAAGGATTGACCCGGTAGAAAAAACAGAATGATATCGACATATTATATAAAATAAAACTATTTACTTTAACCCCTACAGCTAAAGATAAAGTTATCGATATGAAGCAACTTCCTCACTATTAGAAATTACGCCAAACTTTTTCTACTAAATTATTCTACACCTTACAAAAATTCTAGATGGATTTTCAACCTATAAGAATAAATGTAGGTTTTATATCTTTTATATCAAAAAAAAAATAAGAAAAATATATTTTTCAAATTAATATCCGTCCTCCATTCAATTTTATGGCTTTTATTTGATTCACACAATAAATTCAATTAAAAATATTGCTTTTAAACCATATTAATATCGAGATTCGAATTTTAACCTTTTAGGTATAATAATTATTACAAACTGTTAAAAAAATAGTCTCCCATCTATTTATCTATGTAGTAACATTACTTACAAATCAGTTTTTTTTTTTTATCAAATACCCAAGCAATTATTTTCATATATTCATAGTACTGATATTTACATCATTAAAAAAAATATACAAAGTATCTTACATCATTATTTAAAAAAAAATTTAAAATTAATTATTATTTTTTACGTAAATTAATTTTAGACCTTGTGAGACACGCTTCTTATGTACGGGTTTCTCCGCAATGTCTAAACGAAAATAGACATAACAAATGATTAGGACTCTGTTAGATGATTACGAAAAATTTATGATTTATTTGTCGTAAATGTCGTTATATCTTTACGTAAGCTGTTGCTCTCATCCAGACGGACATATAATAAAATTGTATTTCCTTTAATACTTGTCGTCTTGTTTCCAACACATCTGAATTTCAATGAACAGGAATAACCTTCAGTGTTTTTTTTTAACTTATATATTAACACAAATTTAAATCATTTTTCACTTTCCGATTTAAGGTTAAATTTAAATTTTTTGGCATCACTATAACAACATCGAGTGTAGCTAGGCAAAAAAACCGTCACATTATATAATAAAACCGGAACATCTGAGCTATATGAATCTATAGGACTCGGTTTTAAATATCTTATATGATATGGTAACCATATCGGCTGTATAAATAATATCCGATACGTATTCCCGCCTGCATGTAGTAATCTATTCTGCACGGCGAATCTATCGATAAAAAAAAAACCTGATCTGTTTCCCGCGCAAATCGCTTCACGAGAAACCGAATTTGTTTCAAGGCCGCATTCCAATTTCAAACCATTGTCAATGTCGCCAGTGCGCATGACGGATGTTTTCTTTGGCTACTTTATTACGATTTTTTAAAGTGACAGTTTCATTTAAAATAATTAAATTATACCTACAGTTTATATTTTAATAAAGTTGTTATAATTAAGATATACAAAGTTAGATAAAATTTTAAATTCCTAATTATAATTTAAGCAAGGAAACCCGATTCCGTCTTCTAGACTTTATCTACGACCGCACTTCGAACGGTCAATGCCAATAGAGTGTGCACCAGACATGTCATTTAAATGTTTTTTTTGCATATGTATCAGTAATTTTAATCTAATTAACAAACGTCTTTTTATTAAGTTCATTGACTCTGAATGTAAATTTGTTTCGGCACCAATAAATTTTATTAATATGTTGTCATTGTATAGTTTTAATATGTGTATATTAAATATTCATGTTTATATTCGTCTCGCATTTAACACTAACAATGATTCCTTATTATATTAAAATAGCAAAACATAATAATTAGTAGGCAACTCGCCACATCTTGCATCCGAACAATTTCTTGGAACGTATCACCAAAATCTTTGCTTTATATTTATCCAAAAAAAAAAAAAATCATCCACCTTATTGTAAGGCAGTAAAGTTTATAGTGTTGTAGCAAATATCATCCACGGGCGCATATCAACAAATTTACACTGTAATTTTGATTGACACCGACCATTACGGGCGAGTTAGGCCTTGCGTCATCGGTTAACTACGGACATACTTTGCCTTATTTTTTCGGCGCTACCAACATTACAATTGCAACTGATTTATAGTTTGTATCCTGATATTGAACTTTAAGACATTGAAATAAAAGTCAAGGTCGGTTTCAGTGATTACGCTATTATATTTGGTTGCCTACAGCTATTAGTGATCTCTTGGCGTGTACCATTACGTTGGTTATTTTTGTTTTGTAATTTGTTAACATAAAATGTTAATTATATATATGTATATATATAAAAATGTAAATATTATATATATATATATGTATATAATATTTAGATTCTATATACACATATATACGTTCAACGTTAAAATACAAGGTTAGATGCTATAATATAATCTTAATAACGAGTAAAATAATAATATATGTAACAAAATTACAGTAATTACAATCCTCGTCACGCGATTCGGCTATTTTTATCTCATGTGATATAATTATTTTGACGGCCCCGCCTAAGGCTAGCTCGACGATCTCTCTTGATGTTACCAATTTCTCATACACAATGAACACAAACATAATAACAGACGGACAAAATAATCTCATAAATTATATATATATATAAAAGTTTTAGTTTAAAAAAAACTTATATCATATAAGTAAATTATAGTACTTACTATGTGAAACGAAGTATACGTCGGTATCACAGTGAGATTTCAACAGGCTGAGTTAGATGTAACAAATCGCATACTCGGAATAACTTCATTGCTTCATTAAACTATTAACACATACGAATGATAATGAAAGAAGAATAATTCAAACGGTCACATATTTCGGTTTAGTCAACTATAAATCATTGCAAGGCTTAATACTTGTCAACTATCATGTTACCGCGCTGTGGTTAGCATCTCACATTGTTACAAAACAAACATACAAGTTAACGAAATACCATAACTATTATATCCCATAAACTTTCAATATTAAATGTAATTATGTTATCATTTTTTTTATTTTATTTTATTGTATCTATTATTCTTACCTTATCAAATAATTTACGGATTTTAATGGAACTTTGCAATAATATAGATTAGTATCGGGATGATACCTAGAGTATTCATTAAGCAATAAGTTAAAAAAATCTAAAATATATCTCGTAATAAGATCTAAGTCATTAAAAAATACATCTCAATAGAAAGTTTTAATCCTAACAAGATAAAGCCTGCATTTAAAATGCTATAATATACTGAAAATATAATTTACGTAGAAACATATAAATAGATAAAATACTATATTATTAAACACACCCACAGCTTGCCGGACGTATTTGTGACGTCACTAGACAAATTTAGCTCGGCCTTGGACGGGCTCAATGCCAGGAGAAATTAGGTAGCAAACAAACGTACACTCACACGTTACATAATATATAACTGAAGAGCTCTCATTGCAAGCGACACGAATGAAGGCAACCAGAGCAATATTAATGACATGAAAGATAAGGAAACCAAAAAATCTTATGTACAATTCTGATATGCATATTAAATTCTGTAAATAATATTTATATTTAATATCATAATATCGCTTTCCAAATTAATATTAGATTTAATTCTATTCCATATTTAAATTTCTATACAGAAATACAAATACAGTATTTCGAAATTAATATCCAGACGAGATATCGATCTGAATAGTTAACCCTCATGTCATAATTTATAGTTTCAACCCTTACACAATTAATTTAACCCTAGCAAGTGCAGGTCGAATTTTAAACAAACTCCAAGTCATCACTCAAGGGCCGAAGTCACCCTCAACTTTGATTTTAGAGTATTAGTTCCCGCTAATATAACTTTTATTATATTTAAATATTTTTATATATTTTTTTGTATCTTTAATTATATAGCGTTTGTATTATCTGAAGTTCTGTACTTAAATCTAAAACGAATCTATATATTTTTTTGACACAGTATAAACGTTTAAATATTTATTTCATACAATACACAGGGCATCTAAAACTTACTACCTTTACCACTACAATATATGTATATAAATATAAAGCATTTCGTTGTGTCCGAACACCCTGTACATAACAGTGTATATGGTTTAATATTCACAGTGCACTATACAGGGTGGTCTCAGCAAATAAATTATAAGCCCCCAAGTATCCCTCAATTAGCATAGATAAGCTGTACACTAAGACGATGTCTGGGGATCTAAATTTATGGAATCTAAGGTACAGCAAAAAAATAAGGAATCTGCTAAATGGGAGAAGCCATGTTATAAGCTTGTGAACATTGTCCGTCCTCCCATGTGATCAGTCAGGGTGGTCTTCTATCCTGAGTGACCTACTACCGACCAGCTGTTGGAAGCCCTATGACATTGGCACCTGCAGATTATTTGCCCATATGTTCCAAATCTCTGATAATGCGTGTAGTTTGATTTCAAGCCGTAATTGCTTGGTTAATAATAACTTAACGTGGCTCTACCTGTTACTGATTGGAGATATTTAATCTTCGCTAACTTAAAATGTCTATAAGCGATATTTTTTGTATTGTAAAAGTTATTTGGCAATCAAATTCCCAATACACGGTCTAATTTTAGTACTGACTTTACTTACGCTTGTCGCATTTAATGTAAACATACGTAAACCGTTAAATTGAAAGTAATGTTAAACACTATACGAGTGGGAAGACGGAACTCTTAAGCATCCCCTAAAAGTTCTCAGATTGCGAAAATATCTTAAATTTTAACAGGATGTAACATAAGAGGGATACGACCTGTCCCACGACCTGCAGGTGACGCAACACATGCTTACACCCGGACACACCGAAAACCAATTTTAATACATCGTGATAAAGTTCATCTTAAACGCATTATAAAATAAGGTTTTGCAGTCCGTGGCGCACATGCTCCACACAGAAATCAAACAAAAAGGAATCTTCCTTGTACAGAATAAGGTTCATTCTAAATTATACACACGGTACATCCTCGTGGGAAAAGTTTACCCAATTGTGGATTTTTGTGCATTGTACGATCGAATGATTTATCGGAATCTCACATTAGTTTTGTTAGAACTTCCTTTATTTGCGTCTATTTTTGGGGATGAATATAATATTAATAAGGCTTATTCTGAACTCTACAATACATGGGAAGTGATGGAATAATGTATGACCAATAATTTTTGTATATCTATGACTCTACAAAAGTGGAGGTGTTGAAAATTTCGATATGAATTGATTATTACGTCTCATCTCTCCCTAAAATTTCGCGATTGCTTATTATCAATCTCTACATTTATATGTATAAAGTAAAAAAATTTATGCCTTAGATATAATAACTCAATCTACATCAACTACCTAATGAATACTCAGCTTTATATATTTAATTCTAATTTTGAAATAAATCATTATAATATAAATGTTTTTATGAAACAGAATCACATTTAATGTGAAAAAGGACTTAAATAATTGCTAACGTTTATTTTTTAAGCACAACTCCTTGTTTTGACCAAATATTTTTCTGTCGCTCAACACCTAAAGCACGGTTACTTATCGATAACCTTTTTTTTTATGTCCAAGCTTCTTCTCCAATTCTCTATCTATTAGAATATCAAAACATCATTAAAATAAGTTCAGCAATGAATTAGCATAAATGATTTACTTTCGCCCATAATATTAGTAAAGACAATTCAATAATAATAGCATATAAGATGAGTTGCGCAACGGATTAAATCAGTGTATGCAGCGTTGTGCATCTGTCGTTGCTTTGTCATGACAATGCAACGGTCAACACTGACCCAATGCCCTAATAGGGAGGGTAATGCCCATAGGGATATCAATGGATCCCCATTGTTATGAAATTCAATAGTTTTGATAGATTCCTTCTCTTGTTATATTTATATAGAATAGTATATATAATTTATAAATTATCCTCATAGCTTTGTAGCCCTTGAATTACATATTTTAATGTTTAAGCCAAATTATTGATTAATTGTAACCGGTTTTGTAGTTACGTGTATATAAAAAAACATACATAAAACATAAATGAGTAAACTATAATTATTATATCGAGACCTCGGCCCAAGAGTGACGTCATGATTCCTTTTATTTTGATAAATAAACAATCTCACAGAAAATTCATGCGCGTACTGTTTTGTATGTACTGTATTTATTTTGAGCATTAATAGGTATAGATTAATAATATCAGAAAT
This sequence comes from Danaus plexippus, assembly GCF_018135715.1. Taxonomy (NCBI): domain Eukaryota; kingdom Metazoa; phylum Arthropoda; class Insecta; order Lepidoptera; family Nymphalidae; genus Danaus; species Danaus plexippus. The sequence continues at coordinate 1,310,685 of NC_083552.1, read as the reverse complement.
TAATATTTCCTATCTGTATGTTATAAAATCTTTTTTTATGACGACGACTTCCATATAAGGACAAAGACAGTTCAGTGAAATTCCCGATCACCTGTTACATGACGTCACAAGCCACAGATATTGTAATGTTTAGAAAGGGCATACTAATAAAGATTTTGAATTATATATATGTATATATTTAATAATTAACATTTGCATCACAACGTTACAAAGGACTAGTCGCGTCCCGCGACTGCTCTGGTAGTTTATTGTCTTTTTTAATATGATGTTTCATAGAAATAAGTTTAGAAATTTTCGCGAATTGTCAAGATTCTTACCAATCTCCATGTCTACCAGCTGGGCCTTTCAAGGATTAAATGCTGCTAACCTTAAAGAAGCACTTTAAAAACAATAACCGCTTGCTTTGAAAAGTTTTATCGAAGTCAGTCCAGCCATTATAATTGCTTAACAAAATAAACATCCGACATCATTGATCGGAATTCACAATGCAAAAAGTTTTTAAGCAAAAAGTTTTAATTCCTTTACTTATAAGAAGGTAGATTTACAGTCATCACGGGTGATAAGGACAGCTATATATTTTACACGGAGATAGAAAGAGACGGCATTATGAAAACTCCTTTTACCAAACACGTATAAGTTTCTCGCATTTCCTCACGTTAATGGAATGACTATTAATTGCTGGATTACTATTAAACTTAAAATTGAACACAATTTTAAACGAGATCCTTAAATTACTTACCATTTTAGGAAACTAATTTGAAAAATTTATCTCTCTCAGTATATAATTAAAGATGATTTACGACGAAAACAATTACACCGAGTCCTAAATATACATTCAAATATATAAAACATTAAAGTACTCAAACATTTAACAACCGTATCGACCTCGAGAATATTTATTGATAAATAAAATTATATTTATATTATATAAACATATATAATAAGATTGAAATTTCATATCCATGAGAGCGAGTTATTATTATATAGCTATATATACGAAATATAACAGATTTCTAAAGATACCAAGTATGGTGGTAAATCAATACCATTATCTCAAAACCACTATAAAAATGAGTGATACCAAACAACTCGGGCGGCTTTCTGCGAAACTATAAAGCTCAAAGGATTACTACCTTTATGGCTATTGTCATTAACACTAAATTCCCGTGACGAGGCTCAAGCTCTGGTCGAACCACAATTATCTGCGTAACACCAAACGAGATTGAACTATAATGTGCTGTACATTAAATCAACATTGTAATAATGTAGGCGCAAATCCATTTAAGATCTGAAACGTTCAAAATGAACCTTATACGGGAAGTAATAAGTTCGAATTTAGAAAACCTTATATGAAGTATTTAGGCCGTTTGAAATCTGTACATAATCATGCTCCCGCGCATCTCACGACATCGGGCGGAAATCTTAATGGATCCTGGAACCCCACTAACGATGGGTTTCATCGATCCAATATTGCGTTATGTTAGTAGGTAATGGCTTTTGTTCACATTTTTTTATGGGAATTCATAGAACAGGAGTTCATTGTATGCGTCCGTCAAAACAGTAACATTGTATCAGCACTATGTCCTTAGCGCCGTAGAAAAGTTTAAGCCTTTCAATGTTGTACCTGTAATACATTATAACATAATTAGAAATCATTACAAACGCCCAAAAAAAAACTTATTTAACTTCCTAAAGATGGCACAATAATTAAGTAAAAATATCTTAACCAATTTAATATTTATCGATAGCAATTGTTTAAGTACGTTTCGTAGAGATTTCTCTCCCTTAACATATAATGGACATAATCTATCAAATACCAGGAAAACCCAAAAATATTGCAATGACAAATAGAATTAAGAACTATCCCTTTTCTAGTCAGCCAAAAACATCTATCTATCTATCAATTTTGAAAAGTAATCTTTCACAATTTACAAACAGCATTAAATATGATTTCACGTCTTACAAAAGACGAAGACATCTGAGAGACTTGCGCCAAATTGGACGCCCAAAACGAATTTCCACGCCCAAATCCATCCGACTTCAATGCCAATACTGAATGGTTTCTTTTTTTTTTTTTTGTCAAAGCGCACGATTTCCAACTTTTTCTTACTTGCTGTGGGTGACAAAGTAAAAAACTACTGTGAATTATTACGTTCCGTTCTAACGTGTTTGAATTTAGGGTCCAAAATTGAATGATCGCGGTAGGGTCCAATTGGGGTCTTGGTCCCACTGATTTACCTCAATGCTTTAAAAACAGTTATTTTGAAATAGGTTTTTATTCGGCACGTGCTGATACGAACTCGTCCAAAGATTTCAATTTATCAGTTACAGCTTTGGGAATTACAAATCAACATACTACTTGTATCTCCCAGCTTTACTTGAGGATGCCATAAATATCTCTGATAGTATTTTACATATAATTCCTATGTATTTCATAATATGCCCACGCATAGGGTGAAAACTAACTAAAAATGGATTTTGTAGATTTATCTATCTTTTATAAAATTCTTTTTATATACATTTTTTGAACGTAAATAAGTGTTTGTTATAGTTAATAAATAATTATTTTTTCTAAATTATTTGGCGTAATGATAATCAATATAAAGTTTAAATTCCATTTTATTTCTCCTCCAAATATTCTTTATATCTGTATGTACATATTTAATTTTACAAGTGTATATCATCTTTTTAAAAATCATATATTTAGTTCCACTCATATTTATTGCTTCTAAAATTGTAATTTTATTAAAATTATTCTGAAATTAATTACCCAGTTATATGTTTAAAAATATGTACTTTTAAAAATCTTATATTATTTCGACGAATAATTTGTTTAGTTCAATCAAATCGTGAACAATTTTGCCTGTCTTAAAATAAAACTGAGATAATTTTACATTCTTAACATTTAATGTTAATAATTTTAAATCTAAATATATAATCTTTATTGGGTAGGTATGTATAATAAAAAAAAATGTTATAAAAAAATCAATCAATACAACAAATAGTTTCACCACAGCCATAATAAGTCTCATTGAAGTTTACAAATTATGAATATTGTAACAAAAAATATGATCTCGCTTGAATCGATTCGTTTGGTTTAGTAACAGTTGATTTCTTGCTATTTACCTGAATTATCCAGTTTTTACGATCGTTGCGCCAATATTTAACGCATGGCCAAGCTTGACATTGACAGTTTTTTTCTAAAAAAAAAAAAAAAAACTAAAGAGGTCGGCTAATTCGTTCTATCTATGACATAACAAGTACTATAATTCTAAATTATCAAAACCAATGGTCTGTATAGAAGGCCATGGAAAATTTATTGTGAAATACAATGTCTCTTAAACATCTAGAACGATGTTATAGAATTTTACACTGTATGAATTTTGCTTGTATCAGTAAAAAGGAATTATAAGATTGCACAAAAACGAACTGAAGTAAAAGTCAATGTTGCCAGTGAAATAATTAATCATTGCTAAGTTTTTTTTAAGACGATGTTTGTCACTGAGGTTCAAAATTTAACGGCTCCATATCAAGATGACGTTATAATATCTTTAAGTTTAGATTTTTAATTATTATTATTATTTTTATTTATTCCGTTAAAAAACGTTAACGTTCATACGTCGATTTAAATAAAATAATTATTGGAATAAACCGATTCAATGGTATTGATTTAATAGAAGGAAGTCTTTTAATAAATCAAATGTCAAGCTAATTTGCAATTAGTATTAGTTGCAATTGGAAATATCTAAGACTGAAACAATCACCTTTGGCTGAGCTAATTTTATAAAAAAAAAAAAAAAACTTGTACAATTTAGTACAGTAAATTAACTACTATCTAACAGTAGCAGCTGTTTCCGCCACAATACGTATTTAAATATAATAAACGGGTTTGTACATGTTGTAATTCTAAAACACATTTTTATTAACATTCATCGATTAATTGCGGAGCAGCTTTCGAACTTCATCGGTTATAAAGAAGTCATTTTTAAAGTAGATAATCTGAATCCACTGCGTTTTATTTCGGTAAGAAGCTCCGGTATAATTAATTTCATTATCCTTTATTTGTCGACCCGTGTCACTTACTAACCTGTCATGCGGATCTTAAAAATGTATGTAATGTGTCAATCTTAGGTCGTGTACGCTAGTGTAAGGCTGTATTCACACTAGAGACAAAGAAAACGCTTTGGTCAGTTACTTCGGTGTATTGTTACAAATCCTTCGCAATAGTCAAAATTGTGACAAAAAAACCTCATTACAGAACGACCCCTGAGCCTTGCAGACAAATAGGCGGGATGTATGCTGACGATAAATAATAATTTTAGGACACTGAATCTGTCCGTTGTGAGTTTTTGTGGTTGTTTTTACCGAAAGGGGCCTTAAGGAAATTAGTTAAAATCTTGCTTGTATTTTTGCAAAACATAAATAATTTATGAAATGTAATTTGTTTGTGTAATTAAACGGATCTTTTTTTATTCATAAACAGTGTTAGTGTGGACGCTTTGCCAAAATAATACATTACAACTTGCAAGTGTCAAAAAATAAGCCCCTCTTAACCTCTTTGGACGTTTAAGATAAACGTGACATGTTTGTTTTGAGGTCTAGCAATTTTTCGGGTTAAGGGTCAGTTTAAAACGTTATAATGGATGTCCGGTCCTTAATAAGGACATTAATCCCTTACCCTCACAACATCTTTAGGGGAAGTTATCTGCTTCAAATCAAAGCATTTCATGTCACCCTATCATTATACGTCAGGCTGAGCTTACGATAACTTAAATGTTTTTAAACCGCACTTTAAATAATAATAATTTTTAATTCTTTTTTTTACTTATTTTTTTTTTTGGTGTTACAAACAATTCAAAGAATTCTTAGTTTGTATATTAATTTATTATTGAACTTCACTGTTAGTTGAATGTATTTTTACAACACACTCGTGCTCTTTTTTTTGTTGGTTGTTGATCATATTTTTTGTTTTAATTTGTTTCGCTCGACACATTCTCTGGTTATTATTTTAATTTTATTTTACATCAACAAATCATAACTTCATTAGTGATTGTTACAATTGGTCGATTTTTTTAATCGAATGATTCATATCTTTTTTCATTCCACAACTCTGTAAAAGTTCTATGTTGGAGGCAACAAACGACTATTCCTAAATAACCGAAGCTATTTTAGATGGAGCGGAAGGTGCTGTTACAATACATCAATTTAACACAGATTCCTTTGCGGTGAATCAATCCTTCACGAAGTCCTATTAAAAGTCAACCACCACCTCGAATTACCAGCCTCATGCCATTAAGTGCTGCTCCAAACTTTAATTATGTTCAGGCTGTGACCAATCGGGTTCGTGTTTGCGTATTCTGACTAGTCATGCAACGTGCTACCGAACCTGCAACTCTGTCAAATAGAAACTCATTGCCATCATCATTGACAACAGCAACAATGACCCTTATAAACATAGCACGAGGAGATAAAATCATACGAACACGAACATTATTAAGATCATTTTATATTTGATTCGTTTCTAAACTGTTTTCGTCAATAGATACTTATACTTGATGATGTAATTTGAGTTTTATTTGCTTGGTTCTCAAGAGATAATTTCGATTTGAATCTATCGAAAAATGTTGTTGAGAACTTAAAATTGAGTCGTGTTTCGTCAATAGAATCCGGTGCCTGGAGGAACGTGGCCCACAGTTTCATTGTTGGACACTGAATAAACCGTCTCGGTGAGATGACTCAGAGGTTTTAGTTCAGAAACTAATTTAGAATATCACAATGAGTATCGGTGCGGTTCCGAAACAGCCTTTGATTGTGCGCCATTCTCATTATACACGTCGTTGGCACGCGTGATCTCTAGAACTTGAAGCTTCTTTAGCAACAACATTTCAAAATATATTAGCAGATAAACACAATACTGTCGATTTGATATCGGGGAACACTCGACTTGGTCAGACAAATAATAGCTTCAACTGTGACTAATTCGTTTTTTAATAATGATTTAGTTTAGAATATAATTACAAAAATTCTCCAGTAGATTAACTTTGCGGAAGTCGGCTACTCAAGATGCGTGAAAAACCGCCGTGAAGGTGGCATCCTGGCTTTATTACCGCGTTATACTCTTAAGTAAATAAAAAAACCTTGTTTCGCATAAACTACAAGCAATTCGTTTCGTTACCGGCGGATGTCGTTCAAGGACAAATTTAGTTTACGACTTGTGGCTGCATTTAGTAATAATAAATATAGATGCACTTTTTTTAAAATATGCTCCTAGTAAACCTGGTCATTATTACAATATGACTATAGATTCTGCTTAATAAATTAAATTTAACATATGTTTTTTTTTTTTGTTTTCAGGTGTTCGGCTCCAAAGCGGATCTACAGCTGCACACACAGATTCATCTCCGCGAAGCGAAGCCTTACCGATGCACGCAGTGCCCGAAGGCTTTTGCAAACTCGTCGTATCTGGCGCAACACTCCCGCATCCACTTAGGTATCAAACCTTATCGCTGCGAGATCTGCCAGCGTAAATTCACGCAGCTGTCTCATCTTCAGCAACACATCCGCACCCACACCGGCGACAAACCCTATCGATGCACTCAGATCGGATGCACTAAAGCCTTCTCCCAACTCTCTAACCTCCAAAGCCACAGTCGCTGTCACCAAACAGACAAACCGTTCAAATGTAATTCCTGTTACAAGTGTTTCACACACGAGAAAGACCTGCTGGAACACATTCCTAAACATAAGGAGTCGAAGCATCTCAAGACGCACATATGCCAATACTGTGGCAAAAGTTACACTCAAGAGACATACTTAAGTAAACATATGAACAAGCACGCGGAGAGAGCAGACAAGCGGCCGCCGATATCTGCATTAGGTCTGAGCGGTCTAAACAGGTCCCTGGCGGCGGCCGCCCCCACTGCCGCTCCATTTGCTGACCACCCATACTGGCCGAAGTCAGCCCGGACTCAGCGGCACACATGTCGGATGAGGGAGGCTATCACCAACAGAGAGAAAGCGACGAGCATCACGAACAACAGTTACAACAACAAAGGGCATTGTTCGCTCAGCACGAGAGCCAAGAAGACCGCATCCAGCCTCCAGTGTCATCAGCTGCGAATTCCGCCTTCACACCGATCAACTCGATGGCCCCTCACTTAAACGGACTGTCCCATCACAGTGCGCTGCCCACGAGACCTTATCTGTACGACCCGCTCCACTTCCAACAAGGGAAGCAGCAGCCGAACTCGTTTCCCAATCAGCTGATCTCCCTCCATCAGATCAGGAACTACGCCCACCAACCTTCCCTGCTGCCCGCGGAACACATCCTCCCCCATACTTTAGCTCACAAAGACAAACAGTAACCCCTTTGCCGTTATGTAGGTGCACTTAAACTAGAACTAATGATGGTATTATTAGTATATAAAAAAAATAACAAAAATTATTAAAAAATGTTTAGAGTCTCGCTCCCGAACAGTGGTGTGTATCGAATACGAAATTCGTTTTGACATTAGTGATGCGAAATTCACGTTTCCTTTTTTTAGAACTTATATCGATATTGTGTATAAATATTCTGAATTACGCGAGTAGACGTTATTGTAACTATTATACTGGGTATGAAATGTGATTTCGATTATTATGTAAATTGTTTTTTTTTTTTTAAACTATCGATTAGTTTTCATGAAAGCACAGTTACCAGACGATAATATTTGGTTGTATTTACTTTATTGTGAAATTTATGATCTTCTAGAGATTAATTATTTGTTACGTTAAGTTTACGTCAGCGGTGAGATCTGATGCCTTTAAGAAAACTAATCTTTACAATCGGTGTGTGGAAGCAATAATCTGATTATCACTCTATATTATATAAGAGTATTGTTTACATGCATGATAGAGGAAAGCTTTACACGTACATGTAACTCCACCGAGCGTTATATGTTCTGTGAGAACAATCACATTTTAACCTGTACCTAGTTATGAGTCTAAAAGTACTGAAATTTAAAAAAATATATATATAATTCAAAAACGATATATAAATTTTTAAAACAGGTTTTATGATCGCGCAATAAACAATAGTATATACAAGAGTTTTGTTGTCAAATAGCTATCTATATTTAATAAAATAGAGTTCCTGATCGATACATTAGTGATGTAACAATATCGATGAAATACAAATCCCATTTGAAATCACTATATATCCGTTGCATTTTTTCATCGTTTTCTTTGAGATCTCTTGAACCATCACATTTGCACTCAGTTCCTACTTAGATCGAATAAAAATTTTCTTAGATTTAATTTCTCTATTTTACGCTACTGTTAGTTATCCATGGACATATAGAAAATGTGGTCTTCCTTCAGATTAGTTTGTGATTAATACATGTATATGTATGTATGTATGTATGTATGTAAACGACATAGTGAACTAGGAGTTACTTGCAGATAAGGTTGTGATGCGATTATCCGTCTCTAACACAATCGGTCAAAGATCTTTCATTTCAATAGCATATAGTTATGAACTTATTTTATTTTAATATCACATACACGTCTTATTTCAGAAGGCTGAATACATTTTCTACGTGAATTTCATATTTTTTTTTTTTTATAATGACGTGGCCAAATCGCTTTTTTCAAATTCCATCGATGGAAACGCACTCATGTAAATATTTTGTAAATAATCTTACACATTTTTGAGGAAATTTAAAAATTTATTCAACTTTTTTTTTTGTTTCCTTTTAAGTCTTACATGCTTATGCTCAATTTTAGACTTAAGGTCGTACAGTTTTGGACACATCTCAGTTAAACTCCTGCGACGCTCGAGTCATGTCCTGTATACATGGGCCGTGTAAAATGTTGTAAATGTACTTAACAGCTGAACATTTTTATCGGTATAATTTTATCGGACAATCGGCTCACATCACTATTCCAGATTAAAGCAATATGATTGCTATATTATCGTACTTAATATTGTAATGCCTGAAAAATTTAACATAAAACCAATTTTCTCATAGAATACTATGAAATCTAGTTTAATTTTTATCGTATACGAATTCGTTTTATTTCTGATTTACGTTAAAAATGTGATAGGTGGATGTGTCGGGTGTAATAAAGTGTCTCAATGATATTGTTAGGTTGTGGTTACGTTGACTCGGTCCCTTGGGGACCTGAACGCCGTCTGTCACTATTAGCCAAATGCTAATTTTAAGTTCTTGTACAAAACATTGTTTTTATTATAATCTACGGGCAATATTTTATCTCTTCCGATAACTTAGTGATTATTGTAGTTGGACACGGCCGAGAACTTGTATTTTTTTTTGTTTGTTTTAATTCTCATTTATAAGGGATTAAAAGATCGCCAATATCTCTCTATTGTAAGTAGAAATGTGATATTGTAATGGTTTTTCTTTAGTTAAGTGTAAACTTATTATAATCATGGAATATATTTTTGTAATTAATTTCAATTTTTTTTTTTTTAAATAGTCTCGCTTCATCTAGCGGTCCCGTTTATGATAGACGAAAGTTGAAGGAATCTTTTTTTTTGTTACTTAAAATCGATTAAAAATTAATTACAACTATGCCAAGAATTATATTGATTTTATTTACCCCTTACACACACTAACATACACACACACACACAGGTAAATTTATAATGAAAAGCACTTGTCAAACTTTTATATTTTTATTTAGTTAACAGTCGCAAATACATTACTGTATATGTACTTAAAATAGGTATTTACAATATAAAAGGGGACATTATACCTACGTAGGTAAACTTCATACAGCTCAAACCATACAAAATTAGAAAGCAAAATACTTTATACTTAAAGAATTAAAAGATGATATTCATAAACAAAAGCGAAGCTGACCATAAATAATGATTTTAAAAAGTTAGTATTATTAGAAAACGAACACAGAAAAAAAAAAGATTATCTATGGTCAGCTTATCCAAAGACAATAAGGACGAATTCTTTTCACCTCAAACAGACTTTTTATGACAAAAAGTCGCAGACAAAACAATCAGAATCCGCCTCATTCAGTGGCTTATAAATAACATCTTCCTGCTTAAGAATTAAAAGGGAATATTTTTAAATAATACTTCATATGTATTGTCATTTAGTCGCCCTAAAACTAAACGAGAAACATATAAAACAGTGAGTTTATTGTCGAAATGCTTTAAGATGAAACTGTTTATATCTAGAGATCAAATCCTAAACCAGAAAACAATTCGAGAAAGCAGCGTAATCCGCGAAATAAAACGACAAGCGATCATGATTCTAGACTAGACGCTAGACTGGTCTAGACTAGTCTAGACTTCAACCTTGTAGGGGGAGCCGGGGATGTGGTCATCTCCCCACTTGACAATCACGATGTACTCTCCCCTGTCTCTAACGACGTACCAACATTCGTAGTTGTTTTTACCCTTGTGCTTCAGTTGAACCTCATCGCAAGGACCCTTGGGACCGTAGATGCCCACGTACAGAATATTGTTGCCTGCGAGATAAATATTGATACATATATATAACAATATATGAAAAAATATTAAGTGTAAAAACACTATATAAAATTGATTATCATCTGTTTCCTTATTAAGTTTAACTAACGAATAATCTGATAGATACTAACAAAACCAGAAATGCTTAGATTGCGTTACGTTATACATACGATATATATATGATAAGTAGCCACAAAAGGCCAGTACAACCAAGCCACACTTACCAGCATCCCCCGCATGGACAGTGAATTGGTTGTGTTTGTTGAGGTACGCCTTCTTTAAGCCCATACCCTTGCTGGTAACCTTTGAGGCATCCGACTTGAAGTGCGGCAACACCGGTCCCTGCTTCTGTGCCGCCTTCGAAACCTTCTGAACCGTCTCCACAGTCACTGAAGACGTCTCCTGAGCACCAATCTCCGCGAGATTCTCGCCTGGTAACAAATCTTCTATTACACTAACCGCTCTTTATATTTTAATGATAAATTTATAGTTAAATATTTTGTATAGAATTTAAAATATTACCAGTGGCTTCGATCTTGAACGGCGAGCCCACTATATGAGCTCCGTTGTACTTAACGCTCAAGTAGTAGAATCCTGGTGCTAGAGGCGTGTAGCGGACCTTCAACACAAAAACATTACTAACATATCGAAAAAATAATCGATTGCATCTTATTCTCAGTATTTATAATAAGTTGGTTTTTTTTTTTTGGGTATGTGATTGATTTATCGATGGCATATCGCAATTATTATTCTTTGAATTTTTTCTTAATATTAAAATGATTTTAATTATTATCTGAACGAAAATATTTTTCACCTAACGGAAATCCTGTCTGCGTAACCAAAAGTGTTATGTTGTAATTGTTTTTAAAGATATATAGATTTTATAAAAAAAATTACACACTGCCTGGTTCTCCATCTGTGACTTTGTTAGGTTGAACAGATTTCGATAAAACTTTAGTGAAATAATTAGGACTTCAGAAAGATACCATACACTAAAACCGTGGGGAGAAACTAGTGTACCTACATAACTTGTTTGAAAGAATCATTACATGTTAAAAATTATAATTTATTAAATTGAAATGTTCAAAAATTTTCAATAATTAAATACGTTAATAATTTAAACTTCTCTTTTTAAATAAAATTAGGCAAAATCATCTATTAAAAGTAATATATAAAACACTATTGTAATAAAACGTTTTAAAACAACAACTAACTTTAAACTTAATTGGACAAGACTGGGATGAAATATAGCGGAAATCGCATTCTCGAATCACGACTTTAAGAATAAATTCCTGTTCTTCATCATTAACATATAATACAATTGTCTTGAACGTGTATTATAATCAAATAACAATATTACCACCTGCTATGTTGCAAAAGTAGAAACTTAACAAGCAAAAATCATTAGACGAATTTGATTAAATTTAAATTGTAGCAAACATTTTTAAACGTAGAACAACCAAATGAAAGTTATCAAAAAGGCGATCAAGGTCAGATGTGATGGTTATATCCCAACCTTGTATCCTTCTTCAACTTCTGTGCAGTCCATAGCCACTCTAGAGGGTCCATCCAGGGTCACAGCCAGGATACCAGCACCAGCATTGCATGTATTTATAATGAGGTCCGTCTTAGCACCTGCCGATACATCTCAACATATATCTTAAGATCTGTCTTGACAACTATCGTGTCATTGAATTATTTTGTCTCGATTAATTACATAAAGGTGAAATAAATTGTCAAAGTATCTTGTTTCTTAATGCTCTTTAACCGATTTATAAAAAGATAGTAATTCTTTATCTTATATATATGTGTATGCCATTCTTTATTCGTGAGACTATTACTATAATCATAATTAACGTAAAACCGTAGGCTGTTACAGTCATATACTTGTGCCTTATTTATTGTATATTACAGTATGTCACGTTAGTTTTATAATTACACAATCTGACCTGTTTTAACACTTCCAACACCTGGCCCGTGAACATGTACTGCAGCGGGATCCGCGTCATCTTTACCAACCTGTACATTGATATTATTATATACTATATAGAGACATGCTTCGACAATATATGTTAGCTATAAAAAGATTTAAACGAAATTTTAAATTAATAAACATTTTATCTTTTTAAATATCTTTGACTGTTTTTTGAGGGGAAAATCTGGGAATAAAAAAATTTAAAATATATATATTTTCGTTATACAAATTAATTGATAACTGAATGCAAAGATAATTAAAATCTGCGTTGTATTCAATACCTTGATCCTGAGAGGTGAAGCGGGGATGTGGACCCCATTGAATTTCACATTAATATTATGGACCCCGTTCTCTCGAGGCATGAACCTGATGCTGTACTGGTCTCCGTCGATGTTCTGGATGAAGCAGTCGTCAGTTTTTCCGGATGGCGAGATCACCTGACACAAAATACGGAAACTTATTATTTCAAATAACATTTTTTTAAATATTATCAATGAAGAATTTAATTTACACAGCGATACTATTAAAAGCTATAAGTTACGTTTTGTCAATAACATATTCACAATACTGTACCTCATTCTTTCACAGAAAAATCGTAATAAAACCTAGGACGTTACCTATATAAAATAAATAACTCATTATTCTTGATCACGTAATATTTCTAAACTTAATTAGATATAAGACTTTCGCGAGTATTCATTTAAATGAAACTAATATTTTTCTGATCATACTAAGTACGCGTATTTTATTATCATACAAACAACACAATCCCGACGTTTCCTGTTCAAGCTAAATATATAAGTTCCTTAAAACTTCTAAGCATATTTTCCTTAACAGAACAATATCAATATTTATTTTATATTAATTCTCACAGCACATTTCTCCCCGGCTTATAAAATATGAATCATGATATATATCGCGGTCACGTGCGCTCACTCTCCTTTTATGAGATTTTTTTTTCCCACTTTTTATGAAAACTTTGTACAGGATCCGCCATGTTACATCTCATAACATTTTAAATGTTACATTTATTTTTACGGAAGTTAATACAAAGAATTGACATGTTCATATGATGTTTAGTTACGAATAATAATTTAACAATTTTGTTCAATTTTGCTTAAAAGTTTAAAAGTCGGACGCAGCGGTTACAACAGTAACATCTAAGTTTACTGGTTTGATTCTAAAAATGAAAAATATGTTTTTGATAAGGATACATATTCTTCTTGTGACTGTCGGAACATTGAAGAGTTATTTGAAGGCTAAGAAATTGTAATATAAAACAGAAACTCTTTGGTGTAACTTATGTTGGCTGTAAAGTCTAAACATTGTCGTGTCTTATTGTTTAAAAAAATTAGTCCACAGAGCAATGTATGTAAAATACGTTACAACAATGCCACAGCATAGAGTCCATCGATCATAAATCTTTAATAAGCGGACCGTCATGTTCACACGATAAATCAAAGTGACCCTCTGTGCGAATATTGTCTGTGTTCGCAAACCTATGATGATTTAAATACATGATTCATGGCACGATACTAACACATTGTGGTAAATCCTAATAATAATATATTATAAATGTTAAAGTATGTGAGGATGGATGCTAGTTGCTGTTACGAAAAAACTACTAAACGGGTTACAAGAACCTAAGAACTTATACACATAGTAGTTAATAAAAGTGTTTGTGTTCACAAAAAAATCATTAATAAATTGATGTTAGAGAGGAATATTAAAGAAGTTTTTTATAAATAGGACACCCTTACACTTATTTACTTTTTGTTTTTCCATAGATCTATTTGTATTGAGATTTTTTTATGTCAATAAATACGTATTTATGAATATATCCTGATCTCTATTAAAAAATACACATTCATAACTACATTGTTAAACTAACTGCGTTTAACAACTGGGTTAGTTACTTCGGTCAGTCCAAATAGAAAATTAATGACATTACTATAGGCGACTCCTTTTAATAGCATTAATAACATTTGAATGTCCTTGTGTCTCATATTTTTCATATACTTAATCTCTGTTCTGATAACGATTTTTTTTCTCAGACTTGTCGTTTATTACTCTTTATTACAAACAATACTCACTCTGCCATCCAGGCTTCCTTTAGCGCCGTTCAGTCTAATATAGAACTGAGTGGGCTTGTCGACTTGAGCTGAGTCTGGGAACTGAGCAACTTCCAGCAGGTGGGCGTCTCCAACAGCTGGTGAAATGTACACCTTGAACGGCGAGTCCGGTATGTGCTGCTCGTTGAACTTGAGACCGATACGGTATTCACCTGGAATAAAAAGTCATCAATTGTTATGGAGACGATCCATTCCTATTAGAAATTTTAAATATTCTCATATATATATAACCTAAACTCACATATTCCTATTATTATATCCATATAACCTACTCTGTTCCTATCAGAATAAAATTGTCATAAAAAAGTCTAAACTTCATTCATAAATTAGTTGTTACATCCCTTTTAAAACGCCGACAAATGTAACAATAAATTAGGGAACGGAACTAAAAAAACCGTCGAAATTGGGAAAAAAAATTTTTACAAAAACTCAATTTGACTTGCATAATACACTAAAACGTCAATCTGTGCAAGGGACTAACGATGTCAGATACATATATTTGTTATCGGATGTTGTAAATATTTAAATTTTTACACGAAATAAGATCTATATTAAACTCGAGGTAGACGGAAAGTTTTGAAAGCTATAATGAAATGAAAAAAAGTAATAAAAATGTAGTCTTATAATTCAGTAAACAATATAATGACAGCGATTTATTAAATTAATAATCATTTTAAAGTTTAAAAACAGAAAAAATTTTCGATAAATAATAGCTATGTTTAATGATTAATAAATGTTATTAAGTAAAAATATTTTTTAACATATAAAAGAAAGTTTTATCGTTTATGTTACAGCCGGATCTTCGTGGAGGGCATATTGTTACGTATTTGCATCTCAGCAGTGGTTTTTCTGCTGTGTTTTTCGTTGATTGGACAAAAAATACTGTTTCGTGTTTTTGAACTTTCTTTTTCTCGTTTAAGGACAGGTGGCACTGGATTCACTTAATCACACGTTTATTTCCAATTACCCAAGGAAAAATTATAAACAATTATAAATAGTTATTTCCAATCAGATCACTTTATTTCTGTTATCTTATTAAAAACAAATAATCTTATATATTACAACACCGATACGTTAATCAATTAATATTTTAGTATACAATTAAAATTATATCAAAAAAATATATATATATCAAATATAAAATGATAAAGAAAAAGTTAAGATGATTGCCCAACCTTTATTTAAACTACGTCGATGTTTCCTTTCATTCAAATAATGATGTTACACGCCACAGTGTAGCCACTACTGACATGCCACAGGTTCTATATCCCATTCCATTTTGTTTCAATAAATTTTCAGTTTTTGTATGGCAGGTGCGTGTGTTTTATATACGTGATCGTACGTATATAACGTGATTGACTTAACAGAAACAACGTAATAATTGTTACGTGACAATATTAATTCAAAAACATCCAGTTAAAAGATTCGCCTATATTATTATGTTAATAATATTTAATAATATCAAATACGGAGTCAGTATATTGTGAGATAGGAAAATAGACCGCGAAAGGTGATAATGACTATAACTCAGTATGAGACAGCTAGGTAAGCATTTACATAAAGACAGATAGTTATAAAACTTGTATGTATATACTTCATCATCATCATCAGCCTATCGGAGCCCACTGCTGAGCAAAGGCCTCTTCTCACATGGAGAAGGTTAGAGCATTAATCACCACGCTTGCTCAAGACGGGTTGGCGATTTCAATCTTATAATTTGAAATTATAAAGACCAGGTTTCCTAGCGATGTTTATGTTATATACTTATCCCGTTCAATATTTAATTAAAAATATTACGACTGTTTGTATTTAAAACCCAATTGAACCTGAATTGCGCAATACATCGTTTCGTTAGCAAAATATCGATGTATCAAGCCGTTAGTGAGCTTAACTAAGATTGCAATAACATTATGTTCAAGTCGTCATAACTCATTTTTCTTTCGTAAATAATAATATTACACGTAAACCCGCAAATATTATTTAACTTTCAAAAAACCTTAATTCAATATAGAACATTATATGACAGTAGAACAGAACAGTAGACAGTAGAAAGTAGTAGAGTAAGACAGACCGAACTTTAAACTTGGTAACAAAAATCATTTGTATTAAAAATCATTTGTATCATACAAGATTTTTTTTATTTTTATACATACTTGTTATAAATAACTATTATAACATATTATTAAAAGATTATATAAATATTAAGATATACAGTGAATTTAGAAAATAAACACTGTATATTTTATAAGTAAACATTTTTTAAACTTGAAAAATATTGAAAAATAAATAAGTATACTCATTAAATGTGAGTAATAAAAAGTTTTCAGAAATTACTCAATTTTTTTTTTCTAAAAAAAAATTTTTCATTTCCTTTTTCAAAGTTGAATCAATCAGTCAATTTAATATTAATGCTATCATCGTATTATTTTTATAAAATAAACATATTGATTTTTTGATCGTAAAATTCAAAGAATTTGCCCTTGATACGGATCCGTGACTTCCAAGTCGGTAGCTTTGACCGACGTCTGCCATTGTTTTGTTTTTTCTTTCATAGAAAAGATAAAAGAAAGCATTTTTGTCTCCCGATAGAAATTAGGTCGTAAAAGCTCATGACTCCGAGCTTTTATTGACCGACTTCAAAAAAGTAAGTGGTTTAGACATTTTATAGGTTCATTGTATGTTTGTTTTCGGCCTGATTGGGAAGATCGCATAGAAAATTGGCCTCCAATTGTGTTCGGATACTCATAATAGATTTTTTTCAATAAATAATATTCTGTTTTGTTAATAGCTGCACACTAAATGGCCACAATGACATTAAATAAAGCTATAGTATGCTTAGCACGAGTTTGTATACTCTGACTGCACACGAAGCCCTTCAAATTTTCCATTCATTAACCTGGATTAATACTTTAATATGAATCGTGAATGGAAAACTTCTAACGCTACGTATGTAGTTTTGTTATGAAAACTTGTGTTAAGCATACAGACACGGAGAATTTATATTTAAATGTTCAATGAATATTCAAAGTAAGAGTATGTAATATTTGTTATCAGTAACTACAAGCTTCAAATAAAATCTCAATCTGCTAATATTTTCTTCGTTTTACTTCAAGTGTGACATAAATGCGTGATATTAAAATAGTTCTATTTGAATTTTATTCCGTTTAAGAACAAGTCGTTATTTAAGCCTGCTTAAAATATTAACTAAAAGCTCGTTAAACTGAATAAACATTGCTAGAAACTTAACTTTTATTTTAAACAAGAAGCACTTGTATAAAGTTATAAAATGTATCTATAAAAATAATATATATATATGTATATATTAAATCGTCATTATTAGAATTGTCTTTTTAATTTACTTTTGAAGAAGCTTTTGATTGTTTATCATTTTTTTTTAAATCGCTCTTTAATTTCAGCCAAAGCAAAATTCAAACAGCGATTTTCATGTCAGAAGTAGTCTAAGCCATAACATCTGTGTTGCTCTACAACACTACAGAGACATAGTATTTCGCTCTATGATGTTACAAACGCGGATATTAAAAACAATTTTCGCCAAACAAATGAAACGATAACGATGAAAATCGATGAAACTAAGTCATTATTGTCGGAACAGTTAAGAAATTTCTAATCGCATCGCGTTTATGAAGTATCCGGGGACAAAAAGAGGCCGCTTCTTTGTCGGATGGTTGGTTTTCTTTTTTGCTCAAACGAATACAATGGACCACGGACAAATTTAGTTTTGGTTCAGGAATTCCTTGACGTTGGTGTTTAGAAGTCATTTTAATTGACCGCTGCTATAATGAAGGGTAAAAAATAGACTAAGGACGCGCTATGACGGAATTCCTTGACTTGTTACAGATAACAGATGACAGATTATAAAATATAATCAGAATTACGTATAATATCATTTATATGAATTTATGAATTAATTAAAACATTAATTTATTAATAAATTTTTAATACATTTAGATTCCTACTAATATCTATGAAAATTTTGTTCATCTTGACATTAAAGTAATTAATTATTAATAGTTATAACCATTGCATTTATTATTATCATTAAATTCTATATAATAATTTAAGTGTAAACTTAAAACACCATTAGCGAGTATATCAAACACAGTTTAGTTGTAACTGAGTCGTAATATGTAAATTACTTAATTAGCAAACCTAATATCAAGCCCCCGCCAGTTAAACTGCGATTACTTGCAGCTGACGCAAGTGGTGATTATATATGTAACTAATACAGTTTAAATAACATAAAAATATATATACAAAGCCACAAACTCCACGGTCTCCTTCAAATGTATTTAAAGCTATCTGCCGATTGGCGCAATTAATAAGACTATTAAAAAAAAATAACAAAAATTGCTTCATACAATTACAGAATACAAAAATGCAACGTAGAGTTATGATGGACATTAGCAAAAACGGATACAATAAATTCGAGTAATCACTGGCCGAAAACGCGACAGCTATTATCACTTAACAAAAAAAAGAATCTGTATCGCCATTGGGACAAAAAAGAAAAACAAATTAAAAAAATCGATCTGTCAAAATGGTCCGCAGTAAATTCAGCCGAGGCTGCGGTCAATTGGCCACCATTGGTTGACAGGTACAGGGGGCGTGGACGGTGGCATAAGGAACGAGTCAGGCGATTTATTTATGAAGTGCATTTCACTGTTTATGTGGGTTTTTTTATGGTGTATGGACTATGGCTCCGCGGGGCGGCGGGCCATTTTACTTGGTGATGCAGATCCAGGTACGATAAAGCGCTTTAAAATGAATTATTTGCTTTTCAGGTTGGTACGACTTTGCCGGTCCTTACAACCGTGATCGATGTAAGAGAAATGTGTAGATTAGTTGATTTTATATCTCGTATTAAACAAAAAACCTAACATCCAAAAACTTCCAGCCCGTTCTTATTCGCGATTAAAATTTCAAATGTCTATATTGCATGTGATCTTTTTGCAAGAACAATGTCTCGAATTTGATCTCCAATACAGATTCACGCTGCAAGACAAGAAGGTTTACATCAAATAAAACAGATCCTCATACTTAGTTTTCCTCATGTATTTACTAAAGCTGTATGAGAGAAATTAACTAGTGTTTCAACTGACCTGGTTCATCGACCTTGTATGACACGTCACAGGAGCCGTCCCTTCTATCCTTGAAGTCTATTTCTGCCTTGCTCGGTCCTTCCAGAGAGATAGCCAGCTGTCCGGCTCCAGCCTCCCTAGTCCAGACGTTGAACTCATTGAATCTTCCAGCCTCTCCACGCTCCAGACCAGCCCCACCAGCCTTAACGAGATGAGCGCCGGAATCACGCAATGGACCAACTGTAAACTGGAACGGGGATCCTGGAAAGAGAGAAGAATTGTAGGTCAGAAGAGTAAAATGTCATAAATTATAGCTGAGAAGAATATAATTTAGTAAAGAGCTCGTCACTTTATTATTGTCTTCCAGATACAGTTCGTCAGAAAGTAGAGTAAGTAAAGACTGACCGTAAAAAAACGAAGAGGAGGAAAATATTTTTGTTCTCTGAACTCATAAAAGAACCCAAACCACAATAGCTCATAGAGATGAACTAGAATTTTCTTTAAGAATTGCTTAAACTATAGCCATTCTCACCAGGAATATGAATCTCTCTGTACTTCACGGAGACTGTGTGCACTCCGAGCTCCTTGGGTACAAAGTGCACTGAGTATAAACCATCTTCCACCTCCTGAATCTCAGCGTCTTCAGACACACCCCCCGGACTGGTGACTGTAGCTGCCAGATCGAAGGACGTTATACCTGGACAGAACATTAATAGTTGATGAATATTTTATTTATAATTTATATATAATATAACCTTTAGATACACTTTTATTTGACGACTTTTCCCACGTTAACTGCTACGTATTTAAATTGATATAAAGTATATTTCTACGTGACTATGATAATATTAGTTTAAGTTATATTCACATCTACCTCAAGATGGAAAATATTCGTAAAAAATTTATGCTTTATTTAATATCGTCTAGTCATAGTGGATCATTCTAGAAGGGACTCGACTTAAACGCAATAAATTAATATGTTCCTACATTATCATGCATTAAAAGTGTTATTAAAATGACATCAAGTCCTTGAAAACTAATTGAAAACAAACTGTCTATCTTATCAGAAGAACACTGTTTTTCGTCTCATATAAACAGTAAGAAGTGTAACGCTACGACGCCTTGTTCAAAAGATTTTGCGTAATATTAACTTCAACAAATTGATTACCTAAAACGGAATACATAAAAATGAATAAATAATTCTTATTCATCTTTTATGGACATTATATTAAAATAAAACTAATAAATTAATTAACAATACTTGTTGTTTCTTTCTAGATAACAATTGAATAACAAGACTACGTTTTTGGTGTATTTGAAGTTAAATTCAACCATATATATACGTAATAAAAATTGTTGCTTAAAAAAAAAATAGTTCTGACGCTGGCATTGAGTTTGTACGAATAAATAAAAGTTCCTTCAAACTTTGTTAAACTGCATTACACTTGAAAGTATTCTAAATTTAAAAATTTAATTTAAATACTTAAATCTGAACATGTGTCTTTGTCTAGCGATTTTTAATTTATGAATACTATACGTTCACAATTATAGGGAATTGTTTTTTATAGTACGAGATATCTCGAAATGAGAATATTTTGAAAAATATTATTAAGTTGTGTAAATATTTGAATAATTATATCGAACCAGCATATCCAGTGTCTATAAAAAGTACTTTTGTTAATATATCGTTTTTCGTAACCACAATAACTACACTAAAGATAAGTTGATAATGCTTCCAATTAAAGTAAACTTTAGAAAAGGTAAGAAATTCTTTAAAATATTTTTTTTATAAAATTTCCAATATATTTATGCCAATTGAACCAAAACAAAAGTACAAAAAAAAATGTCTGATTATAAATTTATACCACAATCCGTGTTTTAATTGATGAGATTTTCGCGCTAAATCGCTAAACCATTATTCAGTAAAATTTCTACAGGAATCAGCTGAGAGCTGAAAAAGCGGCTGTAAAGCGCTGCAACTGCTTACCGGGCATCTTGAAGGTCAGCTTGCAATTGGTGCCGACCTCAGTGAGAGGTGCCGGTTCGCGTTGACGTTGGATCTTCTCACGTTGACGGTTACTGCCCTCACCAGTTACCTGGTAGAGAAGTAAGTATACAACAGAGAGAATTAGTCTTGGCAAAGCCTCAGAATAATTATGGAAATTTATATATCCACCAAGATTCGTTTGGTGGAACAAAAATTATGTTGGTTCTATATAATGCCTTACTTCCGGCTCTCAAAAGATTTGGTTGAGTTAGGACGTATTAGATTATTTCTTTATACATAAATTAATAAAAAAAGTCCAATTTCATCCATAAAAAAA
This sequence comes from Danaus plexippus, assembly GCF_018135715.1. Classification (NCBI taxonomy): domain Eukaryota; kingdom Metazoa; phylum Arthropoda; class Insecta; order Lepidoptera; family Nymphalidae; genus Danaus; species Danaus plexippus. Next base: position 1,288,666 of record NC_083552.1, on the reverse strand, counting down.
ATATAAAATTCAATTCAAGATTCAAGGGACACCTTAGATGTTTTCTTACTATAATTGTAAGTCTCGGATACCTTGACAGTGAAAGGTGATCCTTCCACGTGGTGATCAGCGAACTTAAGGTTGATGATGTAATATCCGGGCTCAGTTGGTTTGTAACTGATGGCGAGCACACCGTCCTTACTATCAGCACATTGGATCTCCGCCTTGCTTGGACCTGGATACAGAAGTGAAGAAATTTGAAAATATTAGGAAAGGAATTCAAGGACAAGGAATACTCGACTGTTACGTTACTGTTGTTTGTGGTCTAACTTGAACAGATGCAATCATAGAAAATAAAATATGACCTAGTACAGCCTTTCCCAAAGTGGGCGATAACACAGGGGGTGTGGGGGGCTACAGGCCTAAAGGAGGAAGGTTAGAGACCCAGAGACCCAGAAAAAAATGGAGGCGTTATATAGAGGGTTTATAATTTAATTTAGCTAGCATAAGTTATATTGGTTTTTAAATAGGTAAAAAAGGGGAGCGCAAAAAATATTTTGTTTCTTGAAGTGGGTAATAGGCCTATATAATAAAAGTAGAAATCATTTATTTATTAATATTTATTGGAAGAAATAATGATTAGCGTTATTTTTCTCTATCTAAATCTTCAATGATAATTTGATACTTCAAATTCAAATGGTAGCACTATTAGGTATAAAAAAAATTTGAAACCTTACCTTCGATGGAAAGTGACAGACCACCATAACCAGCGTTCCTTGTATCTACCATGAACGTATTCTCTCCATGAGTCTTTCCTTCTTTAAGAGACGCTCCGGATACCTTGAAATATAAAAAAAAAATTAAAATATGACATCTAAACAAAGTATGCGAAATATCTGCTGAGAGATTTAAGAAAACGCAATTCATCAACTTTATTTTTAAAACACTTTCTTTTAAAAATACACCGAAGTCATCTTGGTTCATAAAAGATAGATAATAAAGTCGTAATTAAAAATAAATTGAAATAACTATGTAAGTATAGTGCATACATACCTTAACTTTCTTGGCGTCGCCAACCTCCTGTTCTTGGACGGTGATGTTGAAGGGAGAATTCTGGATATGAACCCCCATCTTTTTGACTGCTACTATATGCTGTCCAGCCTCACGAGGAGTGAAGCTGATGCCGATGTTGCCGGACGGCAGGCGTTTTAGGAAACAAGGTTCCTCCAGACCGGATGGAGCCTGGCCAATAAATTTGCATCATTGGATAAGGTATTCAACACACTTGCACACCACCAATATCGAGTTCCGGTTCAATGGGATGCTTATTATGGTAGCGGAAAGAAAAACAAAAAAGTTCTGGGCTCAAATTGCTTGCCTTTCATATGACTTATCATTTCTGGATATAAGTTAAAATATTACGTCACTTTATATACATTATACATAGTTAAAAACAGGACCGCGATATATTGAAAAGTCAGTTTTTCCTAAGTTTTACACTGATTATTTCTACATTTTACATATATGTATCTACTCAAATGTGCATAATAGGACTATATTATCTGACTGAATTATTAAGAAACGTAATTCTCTATGCTTCTTTCATATCTAAGCAACAAGAAACAGCCTAAAGTAAATACAGTAGGTATAATTACAAACAAGAAACAATATTAAATAATTCTAAGCACATTTTACAGTTAATTTAGGTAGATTGGAAAATAACGACATACGCATTACAATAAAATTAAATTACACCCAATTTTAAAGATTTACTTTGAATTCTATTGGTTTTTCCTTGAAATATGTTTTAACGAGGAAGTACCTGAATAGAAGCGTTGAGGCTGCGGATGTCATTGTCACTGATCTTGCCTGGGAGCGTGACCTCGCTGCAGCTTCCGACTGAGATTTGGTTCCTCTTGCGACCTTCGCCTGTCACCTGAGATTTGAAGAATACATTCATAATTTGTTATTTTATAATAATTATGATATGATAGCAAGTAAAAATATTTAATCTCAGAAATAATCTTAGTCTCAGGCGAAATAAAATTTGATGAAAATTATATCAGGACTAGTTTAGACCGCGGCTTTGGTCGTGTTAACTAAAATCTAGAGCGATAGAAACCAAGTTGATTGTGACATTCCTATTCAAAAATACGTAATCTCTGAATATATTTCAGGATATACTAGTCCGTTCTTCCGACATATATGTATTAAATATTATCACAACTGTGTTAGTGTTTTAAGAGATACTAAAATAAACAAAACTGGTCGTTCATAATTATAAAAAATAATAAACTTCTTTCCTAAATCACATGCCTTCAGAGTAAGATCTAAATACTATTAATTTTTTGTGTGCATCAATCTCCAAACCTTGGACACGAAAGGAGATCCCTTGATGTGCTTATCTCCAAACCTGACCGATATTTTGTACTCCCCAGGGGCTGTCGGGAGGAAGGACACAGACACCGTGCCATCTTTGTTGTCGTGACACGTAATCTAAAATAATTAATAAATGAATTATGATAAATATAGTTATCACTAAATATCATATTAAGTTAATAAGCTAAAACATCATATATAGTCGCTTGAAACGCCTTTGAGATATTTGCTTTTAAACGAAACGTTTATATTGAAAATTAAATGTTCCACAATCACCTCAGCCTTGCTCGGTCCTTCAACAGCCATAGACAACCCACCAGCACCAGCGCCCTTAGTGCTGATGGTGAACTGGCTTGGTTCACCACTCACGCCACTGATAAGACCCGGTCCATAAGCCGTCACGTACCCTGAGGAGATGGAGTCCACGTGGAACTTGTATGGAGAGCCTGCAAATGTATTTAGAGTTATGTAATATTTTGAAAACATTGTCAGAAATTACGAGGATACTTTAAATAAATGATAATATACATATAACTAATCAAAATAACAAAAATGAAACTCTCACAGCAAATTGAAGGGACTATAATACAAAAAACGATCATATGTATGTTTTTTCCAAGGTTTCATCTATTATGCTGTGAACCTTACCTTGGACATGCTCTCCATTGTATTTGACGTACAGTTCATGGACTCCCTCCTCTCTTGGATCGTATTTGATGCTGACGGTACCATCTCTGTTATCTTCAATCACCGGCTGATCGACGTGACCACTCGGCATTTTTACTTCAGCTGTCACAAAAAAATCACAGTGTTTTAGATCAATTCCATTTTTAAAAGGGGAAGGGACAGAATTTACATATTAACAACAAGCTGTTAAAGTAAATGTAACAGAATGAGGAATGAAAGTACAGCACAAAATGAGGGATGTAACTTCTTTAGTCTGTACAAGTATAACAAACCTTTCCTGGTATCGATATGATATATAGTGATGAAATTAAGGGGTGTATAGGACAACCCTAGGCCGGTTTTGTTGAATGTTATCTTATGGCCCTCAGAGAACACTATCGGTATATCTTCCTTGTCAACTTCGGACACTGAGAAGTATTTCTTTGTTTGGTCCAAATAAAGTACTGATGTCTCCGTCCAATCTATTTCCTTTTCGTTGCCACCAACGATCGAGTTCCAGAGTCCGGACATAAACGCCATAACTATTTAGCTCTTCAATACTAACGTATATTGTATGTTGTGTGTTATGTGTTATAGCATGATGCTATCTAGTAAGTTCTAGTAATTCTGTAATGTGTCTGCACTGAGTGTATTTTGTTCAGCGGACTCAACACAATACATCGAACTTGTGTCAAATTCCCTGTTATTGTCATTAATTAAATCGATATTACTACGTCTAATTTTAAGATTTCAACTATTTCAGTGCAATTCATAATTTTTATGTATAACTATAAGTGTTTTTGTAAAATTGTGTATGGTGTAATATTTTCAGAAGATACATTCCGTAAAGGTAAATATATAAGAAATGCCAATTTTATTAAGTATTCATTTGTAAGAGAAATATCATTATAAGTAACGATTACTCCTAATACTATAGAATTCGTTTCACTTTAATACATATTTTTTTTAATTTCCTTTCTCTAAATGTGCGAGAAAGTATATATAATGTTATTCTAGCACAAAGCATAATACCAGAAAATTAAAAACTTTTACGAAATTAACTACATTTAAATCCGATACGACATGACGTAACATTCACGTCATCGTGTCGCCGACTGTAAAACCGCAAGAGTGTGAATAAAATGTCCGGTTTATGAGATAGTTTTGACATAACAGACCATAAAAATTGTTGGCAACTTTATAATAAACTATATTTATTACACTGTGGACGATATATACGAAGATTTTACTATTTTATCGATAGACCCGGTGAGAGATATGACATTATTTTAAATCATCGATTTCTGTGCGCAGTCTAAACATCTCTAATTGATTTATAGACCGTGGAATATAATTGAGATTAATTTTTTATTTTTTTTTATCACGTTGAATTTATGTTGTCCGTTCTAAAATTGTTTCAGCTCGTAATTTAATAAAGAACTCTATGATAATGTGAAGTGTAATAATTAATTATAAGAATTACCCAAAATACGTCAAGAGAATTACAGGGAACGAGAGTGGATGTAAAAAATAAAGCATTAAAATAGTAAAAAAAAAAACAAATGAAAAATGTTTTATCGTTTGATAACGGATCAAATAGATATTCATTACAGACCTCAGATAGTTTTACGTGACCAAACCCCCGCCTACACTATCGTCCGTCGTTTTTAAACCAGTGTTGTAGACGCTGCTTTATAAACACATAAATATAAACCATAACGAATATCTGCCGATGTATTTACCACTGACATTTCCGTCCAGTGACAATTTGCCGACGCGAATAAGGGAACTACGCGTAATGTGGGCCGTTAAATAATATGACGACAGCGTTTTCTCGCATAAATTTTAATCTTAAACAATTTACAAGTTATTTTGGACAATACATCGTAATACTCCCATTGTATGTTTTATTCTGCGATCTAGTATGTATTAAGCGTGATAACTCACATACTGACAGTTTGACGTCTCTGAATGAAGTAGTAAAACCAACGACACAAGTCCATCGCGGTACAAGAACCATATTCTCTTAAATAGTTTTATTACAAATGTATATATGTGAATAAAATCATTATATGTTTTTATAAAAAAATATGAAATAAATGTAACGCAATTAAGTTATCCCAAACATTTCTGAATGATTGACGTTAATAGAAAGTGTTTGGAAGATTACCAAAGGTGTGGCATTGGATGTTATATTATGAAATAACTAAGATTATAATTATAATTCTATATGAAAATACATTAAATTATTGCAAAAACTCCATTCATTTCACTCTTTCAAATGAAAGTAAATGTAAATACATTTGTTCATATAATTCGAACGAATGAAATTAAATGTAAAGCTTTAATAAAATTTATTTGTCAAGTTGTGTAAACTCGTTTTCATCTAAATTATATCCTTTGATCTAACGAAATATTTTATCTAAAATTTTCAGTAAACTCGTATAATTGCAGTCTAGTAAACTAGTCGTATTTTACAACACAAATCCCATTTGCCATATCTTCAAAGACGACGGGATGTTATTCGTGATTTACAAAACTTTTAACATTTTCGTTGGCAATTTTAAATGATCGAATATCAAAAAAATACGAACTTATATCTTAAATTTATTTATGAATATTTATAAAAAAAATTAAAATTAATAATTATAGTGGTATATCAATTTACAAGAAATTTAAATGTATTATAGACTTGAATAAAAGATTATTTTATAATCTAACCAAATGTAAACTCTTTTTGCAGATACTTTTCAATGAGGAAGAAACATCAGAGATTTACGCGGAGAAAAAACAATTGTAAAATATATATTTATATAATTTATATGTATATATATAAATTATAAATGTCAAATAAAATCAGAATTGTAATGTTGAAACCATATCTTTATTTTATTTCCTTACGAGCGCTCTATTTTTTCATTTTTTCTTTTCTTATATATGTCCAACGGATAAAAAAAATATCATTACTAATCTGTTTTGTAAATTTATAGTAATTCAGATATAAGTTAATTATAATAAATTAAATTTTCATTTATTTCATATAAAAATTGTTTAGTTGGAAGAAATCAAAGATGTTGGTGTAATGCATGTATATTTTATCTAAATATATCTTCTCTAAAAGGATTTGTCTAAAATAATACGGACCAAAAATCACATTTTCGAATATATTTATGATATAAAATTTTGTATCTCTATCTATTCCCGTGTTAAATATTGAAAAAAAAAACACATTTACATAGCAAAAATATACTATGGCTTTAATTTACATTTAATTATATATAAAAGAATGTTAATTACATTATAAAAAGTCCATTGAAAAAACCCTAACAGATAATATAAAATAATAATATTAAATCTTGCTTTTTTCAATGTATATTTTCTCGCCTACATACGTCTGAAAGAGGCTGAATGCATGGAGACCATAGATATATGAAAATGAAAAAAAAAAAAACAAAAATCAATAAAGCAGTGTATAGACAGACAAAATGGAAGATATAAAAATGTCTTTATTACAATGGAAATCGTCAAAATAAAGTCACAAGACCAGTTTTAAATAACAAATAAGGCTCATATCAGATAAATCACTGGAATTCATTGAATCATATGAGTTGATTTAATGCTTATTATTTTAATTCTAAATCCAGTTATACTCAATTTCATTCTACCCACATTACAGTTTAAAATTACCTGAAAAACCTTCACCATAATTAATATTACAAATTCCTAAAATATTTCATTTATACTGTGAATTTGATACATCATACATCATCAGCCTATCGGAGCCCACTGCTGAGCAAAGGCCTCTTCTCACATGGAGAAGGTTAGAGAATTAATCACCACGCTTGCTCAAGACGGGTTGGCGATTTCAATCTAATAATTTGAAATTATAAGACCAGGTTTCCTCACGAAGTTTTCCTTCACCGTCTATCAGTGGTGTCTAAATACTCTTAGAAAGTACATATGACTCGGAAAAGATCACATTGGTACTTGCCAGGTTTCGAACCCGCGCCCTCAATATGAGAGGCGGGCCTTTAACCTCCAGGCCACCACGACTTTCGTGTATGTGATATTTAAATGGTATTTGGGAAACGTTTAGGATTTACGCAAATTTTCCAATCGAACGCAAGTTGTATTAATTTAATGCATAAGTTTTATTCGTATGGAGATTTGGTATAAAATAAAAACAGTAATTTCATTGTTGTTCTGCATTTTCTTTAATACTTCTAAGAAAAAGGTCTATTCACTATAATTTAGATACACAAAATTTTTATCCAAGTACCATACCTTAAAAAAAACTGTTTTAAACGTTTTGTGACTAAACTGCGACGTCTTAAGACTCGTTACGTCCAGAAACATTGAAACTTCATATTTTTTTATCAAATAAGTATTTTATAATGTCTTTTTTACTAGTATTGATGTGAACATAAATAGGTATCGTCAGAAAGGATGATCACTCAAGCGAAAGTAAAGCCGCGGTAACAGCCTTATCAGTTATGCCTTGAAGACATATCTTAGACTTATTACACTATTGATAATTGCGTTAAAATTATACTTGGAACTTATAACTCTATGGACCGAATAAAAATTACCAAGTAAATAAACTCATATTAAAATAATGAAGAAAAAAGAAGAGCTATGGACCATTGAATATACTTATTTACAGTTTGGTAAAAATGACCTAAGCTGTTAGTAACAGAGCAAAATAAAAGGTTTCGTATCATCAAACGTAATGTGCTAGTTTTAACTAATTGGTGTATATACAAAGTTTCGTTAAAAAGCCTTGCAATAATTTTGAAGACCCAGTGAGAACTTCATAGCTGTCATCTTGGCTTCCTATCCAAAATTACTTGACCTATTTGGCTCAAACTCCTTGAGGCATGTAAATATCCAGCCATCACTCATTTATGATATCTTAGCCTTGCTTGATTAATGTTCTGGAATTTTCCGCACTCTTGACCGGGAGACGTTTACACGGTGAGTGATAATGGATGCTCATTGCAAATTGGCTGAAAAATAGCTTTGAATGATTGTTTTTGAATTTCTAATAAGAATTTAATTCTATTAATAAAATATAATTACTATTGTTACTTCAATCACAACCAAAATATACCACGAAAACGGAATCAAACAGGACATTTCATTGGTCTAATTCCGAAACGTCGTCCATGCAATATAAATGTAGTAAAAAAATCTAATTTACGACACACATTCAATGGAACACCATTAATAAAATAATCGGACACTATGAAAATAATCCGATATTACAGAAATAATCGGCGTCTCTCTCCCGTGACCGGAGCGTATATCGGCCAAGAATGCCACATCAAATTTATACATCCGCCAAGAGAACAGCTGCAGGCTAACCCAGTAGTTATACGATCGTCACTTTTATATGACATTTACAAACATTTAATATAGTCAGTATAGTTCACGTCGCAAGACAAATGTCCACTTGGTAACTAGACATGTGTCTAGCTTGGAAGTTAGACATATGTATGTATGAATTATGACACTAACTTCATATAAAAAAATCTATTTTTTAATATGTGTTATTAAAATCCAGATCATTATTAAAATTTTCATCACATATGAAAAGAATTCCTCAACTAGAGTTTTATCGTAAATATTTGAATAAGCCCTCAGCTTATTTAAATTCTCTGCGACATGGTTAAGGACTACGCTTGCGCATATCTGACAGATATTCTAGGAAGGACGTGAAAAATCGATTTTAAATCATTAATATAGTTGAAGGTTACGTATACTGATATAGCTATTTATATAACGGCAATAATGGCGCAGTTAAAGTCGTTAATGATGCAAATATATTATGAAATCTCATTAAATATGATGGTCTTCAAAAATAAATGCTTTAAATTAGATTCAAATTTGAAAATATACACTATAAAAAGTTATGTGGACTAACTCGATGAAAGAATCTAAGGTTTTATGTATGAATAAAATTAAGTAGCAATTTTAAATTGCTGTAAAAGAATCGATTAATTGTTCTAAATTCAAATTGTGATGAAGATAATTTTAATATAGTTATTTTAAATATATATTTGTTATTATAATGAACGTTTTGTAAAGATTTCTACATCAAGTTATTTTTAAATTTTTGTCAAAATTTATAATACAATTTTTTGTATGGGTATATTAATAGTCCCTAGCGAATTCAATGATTTTTTTAAATCTATCATATAGTTTTAATTGCCAGTTTAAAAAAAGAATGAATAAAAAATCTATTTCTAGCTTAAAACTTAATAAATTTTTTCTTAAAAAAAAAACTTTTTCTTAATGATAATTTTAATAGAATATATTTTTTAATGGTTTTAAATAATTTAATTCCGTGGATCTTTTTTATATTTTTATGCAACATCTAAAAATGTAATCATTAGTTATGTACTATTATGAACGTGGGCAGCAAAGCGAAATAAATTTAGCAAATGTATAACGAACGCGACATGAATAGATTTTATATGAATTCCAGCATTTAAAATATTTTTTATCGAAATGACAACGAATTTTTGGACGCATTAAATGTGATTCTAGATTTTTAGAAAAATATTACAATGTTACGTCAACTTTAATTATTTTTTTCTATGAATTTGCAATCAGTAAGCTTCATCATACGAATAATTTAGTCAAATATTTAAATCTTTAATTTAAATCTACAAAAAGATACATTGTCTCACAAATAATTGTAATTTTAAGACAAGTTGAAAGTTTTATTGCTTTTAAAAAGGTACAATAACTCATTCGTACTATAAAACTGTAAATAGTTGGCATTATCGAGCGCTGATTTACGACTTATTAACGCATTATTCATCCCGTAGCATCTAGTACGCCGCGTAGCGTCTGCGTAGCGATTGTTCCATTCAGCCGATATAAGGCATTGTAACGTTGAGTTAAATAAAAAAAATATGTATAGTGTTGTGTGTAAAAAATATATAAAACCGTACTCCCGCCATTTCGAATTTCGAACACCAACCGTATATATTTTTTTTTTCACTCAAATCACTACACACTGGCCACAATTTTTTTTTTATTTCGAATGTGGAATTCCAGAATACCGCACAGCAGTACGCGCGACCTGCGACTAGTCAATCGACATCCAGTCGCGTAGTAACATGCATCTAATATTTATTTATATATATATATTAAAATAATTACCCTTATTGCCAGCTTTTTAGACGTGTTATTTCCGTTGAAACGTGCCTCAGCTGTAGATTCTTAAAGGTCATGTGAAATAAAATTTTTGGACATTTATTAATATTCTTCTTCACTTCTAACACAACATTTGATTGTGTGATCGGTTTTTTAAAAAAAAACATGTTGAAATAATACATAAATCACTAAAAATAACTACAAACATGTATTTTATAATAAAAAAATACATATAATCTGTGGAATTTTGTGAGTGATTTTAAAGAAATCTAACAGTAAATTACAATGACAAATGACAGATAAAATATAATGACATACATTAGGGTTTGGTCGCTGGAAAAACGACCTCGAACATATTTCTGAACGTCTCTCAAATCCCCGTCTGTCAGTAAACACATACTATGTAGGTTATATAAGCAATTTTTATATTATATTTCATATTAAATATTACTCAAGTCGACTCTTCGAGAGAATAAAAATATATTTTACTAACGTAAACATATAAAATCTACTTTTAGTTTTTTTATCGTAAATCTTAATTTTATATGTCATACAATCAAGTGTTACTATCTATATAAATGCTGTTAAAGTCTTTCGAATTTAAATGAGTTCTTATATCAATTGAATTTTTTAAAGTTCAAAATTAAAACTTAAAAATTTTATCTATGCAATTATAATCTGTTAAAACATAATTTAGTACTAAAATATATATTTTGCTATAAGTGTCCAAATTATAATATTTTACCCAAAAAATAATAATAAACTTATTACAGATGTCTCAATCATTAATTCGGTTCAAGGTATATCCTCTCTCTCATACTATCTCCCCCCGCTTTCTTTCCCAGATTCTTCTGTGTCACATATTGGTAATCATCTGAAGTCATGTACAAGTGGCCACTTATTATCAGTATGCTAACCAGTAATCAGTGAATCGGTGTATCACAGTTGTTAAACATGCCTTTTTTTCATTAGAACATACTTTGTAGGCACTCCTAGTACGTTCCTTTCAAATTTGGTTAGGTAGAGAGAGGAGCTCGGACAGTGGAAGTGAGCGTTAAATGCGTGTTGGATATCGGCCTCTTGAACCTACACCTGGGTCGCAAGTCCCAAGCACTGTTGAAGCTCCTCTCCCTGCAATGCGACGGACCCACCACCCGCACGGTGAATCCATGGAATGCTGAGAAGTTTTCGTCTCGTCGTCGTTAGCCTTGGTTATTCGCTTATTAGTCGAAATCGGCTTAAAAGTAAAATAATAAAAAAAAGTATTTCTGCTTTTAAACTAAAATATTATAATCAAAGTAAATGAAAGTCAAACATTTAACCTTAACAGAAAAAAACTGCAATGAGTTCTTATATTTGGATGAAATGGATTTCGATCTTCTGTTACTTTAAAAAAGAAAACAATTATAATGAAACATTTAATAACAACATAAAATTCTACGTTACGTTCCTTTTATATTAATTCGACTGTGTTATAATAATTAACACGTATCAAACATATATATAACCCGTTAAAATGGCTCTTAAATACATTCTACATTTAAAATGACGCCATCTTTAAATAAGCCATCTGCTATCAATCACGGTGAGTGTCGAGTTACAGAAATGAAATGTCAAATAATATTTTGAAGAAACATATCATTTGAAACTTCCTTAACAAACAAATCATCTTATAGATTTAATAAAATTAAAATAACTATGATTTTAGAATACTGTTGATTTTGATTGATTTTTTTTTAATTTCGACTTTTTAGAACTTGACTGACATTCCACAATATACCTACTTTACTATAACGCGTTCAATTCAATATTTTTTTATTTATACATTAACGCTGATCTTAAAAACGCAAATATAAAAAAGATCCTTATATTTTAAACATATCAAATATTATTGTAGTAATGATTTCTTTTTAAATAATCTCCTGGCTACTTTCCACGCCATTGTTTTGTTTGAACAAAGCTTTTTGAATGCGATGTAACCACGAATGGATTATTAAATCGGTTTGTCGGATTAAATGTAAACAAAAAAAAAACTAATAAAATTATACAGCGGTGTAAACAACTCTGTTTATTATTGAGTATTGTTTATTGTTTAACACTAGATTGTTTTATGCAATTTCTTTGCGAATATTATACAGGTTGTAGAAATCATAAAATCCATCCAACCAGCATTAGTACGTACAACCGAAAAAAAAAACATTGTATGTAAAATGATAAAATGCTTTTATGTAATTATTTACTTCATTTAAACTATAGTTGAATGTATGTGTTGAATGTATAGTTGAATTCATTACAATGTCTAAAATTCCTTTCACTAATTAGGCCAAGAATACATTGAAATAGAAACAACGCGAACGCATGATAATATAATATAATATAAAAAAAATATATATTATATTGTGTCAGAAATAATTTTTTTTATTTCTCTAATAGTCCACAACAAAACATAACTTAGTTCAACTTAAACGAGTTTCAAAAGTTGACAATGCAAATAAAATGTCCGATTAAAAACAACACTTATAAAATGGCGCTAAATGACTCAGTCTTCTGTCACTTATTTTTTTTTATGTGAACAGGTGCCAAAAGTGACACGTTGTACGGACGGGAACACAAGTTCATATCGAAAATGAATATCTGTTAATTTCCGTTCAAATAATTTCAAATTGTATTTATATTACTTAAAAATATATATTTCTTTGTCCAAGTATTTACTTCATTCTTTGAATGAGCGAATGATAATTTTCAACATTTCTATAGTAAAATAAAAAAATAATAATTTACAGTATCTGTAATAATTATTCCTCTTATGCGTGATTGTGCAAATGTATGAAATACATACAAATTATCTCATAGATGAAATTAAACTAAAATTTACACGTAATTAGGAATATTACTATAGCAAACTCATTAAAATCTAAACATATAAATTGCATTATAATTATTTTTTATATAAAAATGTTACTGTTGCGTAACATAACAGATACAAAACAGAATTATATTATCAATTCTCATCGTAACGGCGTTCCATAATCTATCTGTATTTGAATTCAAAGAATTACGAGAACTTCAAAGATCTAAAAGTGTAACAGACAATGTATAAAAAATCGTCAAAGATAATATGAAAGTTTATGAGAATAGGAAGCCGCCTATTAAATTGAGCGAAACAGCTGGCCTCGAATTAAATACTTATAACTAGGAATACATTTATTTTATTTATATGTATATATTGATTTATGTACGATTATATAGTTTTATGTTGAAATGTGACAGACGATACATTTATATACTCTGTGATCTGTGTGTGTTCATAATTGAATTTATGAAGTAAAAAAATATATATAAGAATTTAGCGAATCATTGGTTCAAATTCATGATATATATTAAATGCTAATTTTTTGACAGCCCGTCAGATAATGACAGATATTATAGAAAATTAAACTCTTTAGAAACGTTTGTTTTTTTTTTCAAAACATCCGAAAAAATTTTATCTAATTAATTATTCAGTAAGAACAATCAAATATAATTATCAGTTATAAAAATATTTAAAATAAAATTATTTATCAAAATTTTAAAAATTGTACATAATCTATTCTGACTTCAAAATGGCGGTCGTTGGTATTATTGTTGGGGCAAATGATTTAAGATTTCTCTGTGAGATACATATAACGTGTTAGGTAGAGTTACAGAGTGACATTAATATTAAGAATTATTATATTACCAACAATTTATCTTCTTATGTTCATATTTAAAGCTTTGGTGACGATAATTTAGCCATAGTTTGTTTTACCAAAAATAAATTTTCAACTGTCCTAACTTTTAACTCCGGAAGGACGAGAACAGTTTTATACATTTATTAAAAAAATATATCTGTCACTACTCAATTAATAATTATCTTTGATTAAAAAAAAAAAATCACAATATCAGACATTTTACTTTTATTATCAACGTCTTTCTTCTTATTTTTAGCTATTCTTTTCACTATACATATTATTGAATAAATTTTCTATGACTTTACATAACCATGTTTATTTAACTATTCAATTAAAAAAAATAGAATAGTCTATAATAAGAAAAACATTGAATTAAAAACTCATCGATAAGAGAGGTGACGTGCATCTGCCGACATGTCATTTTCCAGTAGCTTCCATGCTCGCATTCTTTATTTTTTCATTAGCTTTATATAATTTAATATTAAATATTCTAGATTTAATACTTTACGTTATTTATAATTCATAATTACTTATGAAAGGCTTAAACTCCACTACTATTAGCGTTTGGTAGACATTTTAAAATATAAAAACGTCCTCTTCCCGCTCTTTAAACCAAGCTTTTCCCTTGTAAATTCAACTGTACTTTTTATCAAATATCAATACGTATTATATAATAGTTATCAACAATTATTTGATCATTCGTAATATAAATATAACAACACGCAATATTATATTTACATTCATTTAATAATTGCATTATATTTACCTAAAACTTATTCTTAAGCCGCCATGACTCACCGGGTCTAGACGCCCACGGCTAGAAGTTATTTACAAGCCTTGGCACAAATGTACTATAAACATATTTATTATGGTTTTTATATATATTTTTACAATTATCATACGTATATATTAAAGTGTAAGGGCCAGCTGGGATTTGAGAATACTTTTTTGTTAGATACGAATTAATATTAAATTTATAAGAACTAAAGTGTTGATGCAATTATTTAATTATAATAAATGAGTGGATAGAAAAAAGCTCTATATATATATTTCTTTGTCAGTTCTGAAATATATTTTATAATATATATAATATTTCCCTTCAGTATGTGTCTCCAGCAACGCAGCAATAAAGTCATTACTTCGTGAAACACGATAAAACTATTCGTTTATTGTCAAGCTATAAGAACTTGTGGTAGGCGAGTACGGTTTTAGTTTATTAATTAATCTTAAAAATATCCCTAAAATATACCTATATATAAACGCTAGAGTTTGTTGGTGATGTATGGATGTATGTTGGTCTTTCACGCGGAAACTACTGAACAGGCTTTGGTGTACATAAATATATCTTGGACATCAGAATATGTAGGATATAATTTGTCCCGGAATCCCGTGAAGTTCCCGCGCGATCAAGTCATAAATGTTATATTTTGCATGGAGCAACCCGACACAGATTATAGAGGTCGCTGGCGATTGGCTACTATAATTATTGTAAGTACAAATATAACATAGTATTAAAAATATAATTTTCTACATTATAAAGGGTGTTCAGAAAATTTAATTGAACATTTCATTAGTTTGATACAAATTAGGTGGATTAATTCATTTCCTCATAATTCAGAGAAGTTGACAAATTTAATGTTTTCAATTTTTGGGGTAAAGCCAAAAGCTCTGTTAGGAATGTGGAAATATTGTAAACTTATGCATTAGTTTAGGATTATAATAATAATATAATAATAAATAATATAAACAAGGAAATAAATTAAAGCAATATCTAACAGTTGCAACAGACATTAGCAAAGTAAGGATATGAAATATTGTGTAAAACATATATATAAGTAAATTAAAATTACGAATTATTAATAAATTATTTCTAAAGAAACTATCTGTTTAAATCTATCATTAATATGGAATTCTTATAAAATGGAAGGACGGTAAGATCAACATTAGCAATCGTATGATAGACTATACAAATTTAGGTAATTTTAAGGAGATAAAATATTTTATCAGTCCTTAACTATCTTGATGTAGTATTCTATGATCCTACTAATGTTATAAATGTGATATTTTGTGAGGATGTACGTATATCTGTTTCTCTTCTTCACAGAAACTGCTTAACGGACTTAGATTAAACTTTCCAGTGATATAGATAAGAGATTAGAATGAGACAAGAAATAATCTGTCACTACATTTCGTGTAATTTGCTCAGTATCAGGGCATAAAAATGGTTTTATACGCAACACAACACGTTACCCACACTAGATGTCGCTGTTGATTGTATAGAAAATCTACTCTTCCAACACATTTCTCTCTGAACTTAATTCCCAGTCTAGTTTGTTTGTCTAGCAAAACTAGTTTACTTATAAAATTAGAATAACGTCTCCAATTATCTGTTTTTACTTTAAACTCGAAAAGCTAGTCCATACTAAATTATATATTACTAAGAAATCAATGTATACTAATGTCATAAGCCATAGCCAAATGCCATAACATTCCTTTCCAGCGACGCGTGTAGCAGTTCATTAATTTGAAGACACTTAAATATAAGCAGAACTAATCTCAAACTATGTTTTATACAAAAATTCTACAGAATCTATCTCCAACAAAGTATATACAATAAATTATTAAAACTTGTCCACCTGTCCACATAAATATGCAAATGCGTCATACGTATATATAACTACAACGGACATTATTACATGAAACGAGCGGATCTCGGTTCGTAATAATGAATTCTTTATATCAAGACTTCATTCACTATATAATTCACACAATAAATTCACATTAATTGGTTTTTAAATGCCAATAAAATTTGTATATATTTTTGACTTTGTTTAAAAATAAGAAAATCTCTCGCAACCTTTATGACTTACTACGCAGTATAGTTCGATCCTCATTTAAACAATCCACGAAATTGATAATTAGCTATAAATATTCTTTCCTTTGTGTTTTCTGTACTTTTATATGTCATAAATAATTTTGGCGCGAAAAAATGTGTTTTTTCATAAATAATTTTAGTGTGAAAAAATGTGTTTTTTCATAGATTAACACAGATCATAAGAGTTATAAAATATATAGAAATTGCTCTATTATTATTATTTTTTCGTTTTATTAAAATTATATTATGATTTATGATTGATTTAATTCGACCAAAAACAGAATTTGGTTATTTTTTTTAACACAACATGATACAGCGCCATCTACATTTTACATCTTGTTTTATGTAATACAGAACGTTATACTCTAGGGATAATTTAGTTTCTACGATCAACGTTAGAGGGCGCTATTTTAAAACTTGGTGAGGTGAGGTATCAAAAGTAAAGGGCTCATGCAATCGTCAATCCTAAATATAGGAACAAAAATGGCAATGGAAAGTAAATAAGACACACTGGGGTAAATTAAAACGCACCCATGATGTGTTTGATCACTTGACTCAGACGAAATGTTGCTTGAGAATATTCTGGAAATATTATCTTATTTTGAAGCGGTGGGTGGTAAGTTTGTAAGTTGTTCTTCCACTGTGTTTTCAGGGTACTAGATTTATTCTTATGTTCCTTACACCTTATATGTATACTGTGGTGATAATTTTCAAAAGCGAAAGCATACCAAGGAAATGCTGTCTCAAAATAATCTTGAAGTCAAATTATTACGAATATCATAAATTTCGCTATGAAAGATTTTATATAATAGATAAAATGAGGTTGTTGTTATTCTTACCTCATAGATATGAATTGAATAGCAAAAGTTGAGTCAGATTGATTCTATCAAAATATAAAATATGTACTAAAACGATTTCTGCTTTGTGAGATATAACTACATTACTAGACTGTGATCTAAGGACACATTGAAATCGCATTCAGTATACGGAAACAGATTCCTTGCATCCATTAAAAACTCTTCACGACTAAGCAAATGAGAATATTAAATTAAGTTCTTAAAATTAAAATTACCTTCTAAAAACTGTCTGGTTGGTAAACGAAGGGAGACTTTCAGGGACGATGCGTAAGCGGAATCGATGTACCAGCGAGGGTCACCCTCACCCAGCCTCTTGCTTTCTCTGTAATACAAATAAAAATAACATTAGCTTGATACATTTTTATCGATGAGCATACTTTGAAACTTAATAAAATCATGTTGGTACAATTCAATTTGTATATTGATTTTAATTATTATTAACATCCGCTGTTAAAGTGATATTTTTCTTATGTTTTAATAAAAACAAATTACTATTCTCATTTTTATCAGTATCAGTATGATATGTGATACATTAAAGTTATTTGTCATGAATATAATTAATCAAAGACAAAGAAAAGTGTATATGGCTCTGAAATATAATGTCAAGGTACAATTGTCGGACGCAATGTAAAGATAAAAGGGAATTTAATAGGATAGGAATTAAATTTGTCATCCAAAACACCGATAAAGAGGTTATACAAAACAAAAACATTCGAAAATTTCAGTATTTCTAACTATACGCTATCACGATAGTGCAAGCGATTTAATACATATTTACCCCGAATCCATGTTGATAGTCATCTACACGGGGATTTTAAAGTGAAATAAAATTCGCCAAACGACGACATTCAAAATAAAAACTACATGTTTCCACCACACATATGTCAAACGGTACTATTTTGGGAGCGCCAAGTTCATACTATTAGCCACAAACATAAATATCTCTGAAACTTACAGCGAATGATTATGTACTTTCAGCAAAGGTTTGAATCTGAAGCAAAAAGTTGTTTCAAACTTGGACAAAAGATGGCGCAGCAGCTCATCGATTATCTAAAGACTTATACACTTGAGTCACGTCCGATAGATGGCAGTAGTAATCAAATAATTGCAAATGTCGTGAATTTTTGTTAGACTAATGATATTTTAATTTAAATTGAACTTCATAATTCCGATCTACTTATTAATAATAAAAAAGGAAATGGACATGATTATTAAATACTTCGTCCGTATAACTCATGTAATAACATTTAATTTACTATTATTAATAAATTTGTGCATATATGGGCTCCAGAAGAGTGCAGGAACATAGGATTTTTATTATTATATATAGGAATGAAGAGGTATGAGAAAGAATACAATTTTATTTCTCTCAGATCGTTCCTTTGAAACAATACATAGTTTTTCTTGTTTTTTTGTGTAACTCACTTCTATGGTCATATTTTTTAAACTCAATCCCATATCACTATTTTACTCGTAACGTCTTAACTCCGTTGCTAATGTTAAGAGCTTTCGTGTTAACAATAGGAAATAAATAATAGGCAATTAACACATCGACTAAAAGGAAATAGGCGACCTAGATTAATAACGTAAGGGTACTAAATAGTAAAATTATGAAATCCCCATTCTTATTGAATGCAATTTTTATTTGAAATAGAAAATAAGATTCTATTAAAAGTAAAACGTCAGTGTATTTGTCTTAACGATTTTTTTTATTAATTTCTAATGCGTAGGTACAACAACTAAGCAGCTCTTACAACACTCATAGTTATAAGGCATTTGGATATCTTAAACTTAGGTACGTGAAAACCTAAAGTTTGTTAGTTTTAATTTAATAAATAACGAGCTACACTAATCAATCTGACGGTTTATGAAGAAAATGTTCAAACTGATAGTTTTTAGACATACAATATTAACTCATAGCTAGGATTCCGTTTGTTGTGGGGCACGCCCCAAGTGATATCCTCTACGTCCCCGTCGTGTGCCCTGGACCCCTTCCTGACCACCGTAACGGAGTGGCAGGTTGGGTGACCAAATCTGGATATCATTACTTGTGGCTTTTAGGAGTGCTTTCGTTGCGTTTTTTTGCTGTCAGAGCTTACACTTTTGTTCTGCTCTCTCTGCTATTTGACCCTCTCCACTTGGTGTGCGGTAACGCAGTGGCCAGTGGGAGGTGACTATTGCGCGGCTCTCCGTATTAACTGTTTTCTGTATTCGATCCCTTACTGACTTGGCTTGCCTACTGGACTTTGTAGCTATTGTGGTGTGGATCTGTTGAATTGTGTGTTAGTTCTTTTATTTGTTTGTGTTGTTTGTTTGTTTCATTTAATCTGTTTGGGGAAAACATTTTTTCCCCAACAGAATCAGTCTTGGGCAGGGCCCTTGACTGGACAATGTCTGAGAACTCAGAGTCGTCGGACAGGAGAGGGGAGGCTCCTCGGAAAGTCTCCCCAGTCCCTCGGCATACCAGAAGCAGGGCGGCTACTATTTCGAGCGGTTTGGATTCCGAAGCTAACCCGAGGAAGAGGAAGGACTCGGACTCTCAGTCGGACTTCGCTTTTAAGTTCCCGAACGTTGTCCTTCCGAAAGTCCTCAGAAGTTTGAACGGCAGAGGGACCTACCACAATGCTGGTTCGTCCCAAGCCAAGCGTGAGAGGAGGGAAGCAGTGATGGTGGCCACCGACTCCGATTCTACCGTGACCGAAGTGGAAACGGACCAGATGCGTTCCCCCAGAAAGGTGCAGGGTAGGAGGTCGCCAGACACCTCAATAGAGAACTTATTAAACAAAACCAAGGAGAGTTCCGAAAGGATTTGTAAGCTGGCGTCCATGTCCAAAAACCTAAAAGGAACTGTAAAGAAGGAGATCATGGACACCTCTATGGCCATGTCCCAGATGGTCCAGGCAATTGCGGGAAGGTCCACAAGCGAGGAGCTCAAGAGGGTGCTGGCAGACAACAAGCGCCTAAAGGGCCAGCTGTCCGCACTAGAGGGCGAGGTGGTCGCGCTTAGGCGAGCATTTGCTGAGCGCGGCAATCAAAGGAAGAGCCTTTCGGCCGGGGTGGAAGACACCGCAGAAGAGACGCAGGTCAGCAAGCCTAGTGAAGGCATCACTAGGACGGAGCTGGCCAGCATAATGGATCGCTTCCAGCGAGAGCTGAGCGAGCAATTCGGGCGCATCCTAAGTGCCCGCTTGGAGGGGCTCGAGGTGGATGGCCGACTCCTTCCAGCCGTCTCACACCGTCCAGCATTGGCATCTGAGACCCAGAAATGGAGCCACAAGCAAGTAGGTAAGCCCACTACTCTTGCCCCACCGGCGAACATGCCTAAGGAGGCGAGAGCCAAAAAGGGGGCTAAAACGAAGGCCGTGGCAACGGACTCAGGACGAGCTGCAGAGCAGGCGGTGGGTCCCTCCCAACAGGAACCACCTGTGGTTTTGGAAGGCTGGACGACAGTGGTGAAGCGGACAAAATCCAAGAAGTCCGCGCCAGCCCCCTCTGCCCCTAAGGCACCAAAGAAGAAGCCTTCTCTACCGAAGCAG